>NC_083115.1:13127343-13727343 GCF_949774975.1 Lagenorhynchus albirostris
GCCCACGGTGCTGCAGGAGCGTGTGTAATAAACCCTCCCTTCCCAAGAGGTCTCTCCTTTCTTGGCTCTTCCAATGCTTATAAAATGTGTATTTGCATAAAAGGTAAAGCAATGTATACAATGCATGAAGGCTTGGTGCTCTTAAATCCTAGATGTGTTTAGTTAAAAATACTAAAAAATAATTTGGAGATCTTAAGAATCCACTCCCTAAACGTGTGGTTCCTGGGAAAGACCACCTCAATAGGTTTTACCTTAGGCTCTCAGTTTAGTTTTTGTAAAACTGAATGTTTCTAGAGAAGCAAAGCTGAGGAAGAATATAGAACCAAAACAGAGAGGTACGTGTATATGGTGTGTGTGTGTGTGCGTGCGTGCGTGTGTGTGTGTGTGTGTGTGTGTGTGGTAAGGGGTGTACAGATAAGGGAAAATAGAATCAAGAAAAGCCAGTGTAAGCCATTCTGCTGTCATGGAGGAGACTATTAGGGCTGTGGGTTTAGAATACCTGCTCAAGACAGGTGATATTTTATTCTGAGTTTCTGTTTGAATGAATCTCCCGGTCCCCTGAATTTACCTACAACAGGAGCAAAGATAATAACCATTTTGTATGAATTCTATGCTCCAACTCAATCACGGTGCTGTTCTTTCAGCAAATTGTTTCTGAGAACCTTTCATGTGCATAGCACTGTCCAGAGAGCCAGGGCCAACACAAAGAGGTACAAGATATATCCACTACTCTCAGTGAGCTGGGAGTTTATTTGCGCAGACAATGCATATACAAGTCAAAGATAAACCACACACTCCCTAACACCATACACAAAAATAAACTCAAAATGAATTAAAGACCTAAATGTAAGGCCAGACTCTATCAAACTCTTAGAGGAAAATATAGGCAGAACACTCTATGACATAAATCACAGCAAGATCCTTTTTGACCCACCTCCTAGAGAAATGGAAATAAAAACGAAAATAAACAAATGGGACCTAATGAAACTTAAAAGCTTTTGCACAGCAAAGGAAACCATAAACAAGACGAAAAGAAAACCCTCAGAATGGGAGAAAATGTTTGCAAATGAAGCAACTGACAGAGGATTCATCTCCAAAATTTACAAACAGCTCATGCAGCTCAATATCAAAAAAACAAACAACCCAATCCAAAAATGGGCAGAAGACCTGAAGAGACATTTCTCCAAAGAAGATATACAGATTGCCAACAAACACATGAAAGGATGCTCAACGTCACTAATTATTAGAGAAATGCAAATCAAAACTACAATGAGGTATATCATCTCACACCCGTCAGAATGGCCATAATCAAAAAATCTAAAAACAATAAATGCTGGAGAGGGTGTGGAGAAAAGGGAACCCTCTTGCACTGTTGGTGGGAATGTAAATTGATACAGCCACTATGGAGAACATTATGGAGGTTCCTTAAAAAACTAAAAATAGAACTACCATACGACCCAGCAATCCCACTCCTGGGCATATACCCTGAGAAAACCATAATTCAAAAAGAGTCATGTACCACAATGTTCACTGCAGCTCTATTTACAATAGCCAGGACATGAAAGCAACCTAAGTGTCCATCAACAGATGAATGAATAAAGAAGATGTGGTACATAAATACAATGGAATATTACTCAGCCATAAAAAGAAATGAAATTGAGTCGTCTGTAGTGAGGTGGATGGATCTAGAGTCTGTCATACAGAGTGAAGTAAGTCAGAAAGAGAAAAACAAATACTGTATGCTAACACATATATATGGAATCTAAAAAAAAAAAAATGGTTCTGAAGAACCTAGGGGCAGGACAGGAATAAAGACACAGACATAGAGAATGGACTTGAGGACACAGGGAGGGAGAAGGGTAAGCTGGGACAAAGTGAGAGAGTGGTAGTGTATATATGGACATATATACACTACCAAATGTCAAATAGATAGCTAGTGGGAAGCAGTCGCATAGCACAGGGAGATCAGCTCAGTGCTCTGTGACCAGCTAGAAGGGTGGGATAGGGAGGGTGGGAGGGAGGCAGACACAAGAGGGAAGAGATATGGGGATATCTGTATATGTATAACTGATCCACTTTGTTATAAAGCAGAAACTAACACACCATTGTAAAGTAATTGTAAAAAATTATACTCCAATAAAAATGTTAAAAAAATAAAATAAAATAAATTAACCTCAAGAAAAAGAAAAGATAAACCACACCATGAAACTTACAAGCAACGCAAAGGCGATGTAGGGTGATAGTTTATAAATGTCCATGTAGTGCCCTAAAGGAAAAAATTCAATCCTTCTAGAACTAAAGGCTGCAATAAGATGTGAATTCAGAGCTATCCTGGTAGACCGGACTCAGGGCAAGGAAAATGGATAGGAGAAACTTCAAAAATGGAAAACAGGGATAAAATGGACTAGCCCTTTTTGTTTGTTTTTCACTGGTTTGTGTTAGATTGCATGGATCAGATCTGGGACTCAGGGGAAAATCACTGGACACGTTTATAATAAAATGTAAGTCAAATTTCAGTCATCTCTCAGCTTCTAACAGGTCTTTCTTTCAGCCCCATCCCTACTCCAAACAAATAGGCAAACAAACATATGACTTAATGATCAGCTTACACTACGATCCCTGTCAGTGGGAAACTAGATCCTGGCTAAGGGCACAGTCATTTAAAAGGGTCCAGTTTGGTCCTCAATATAAACTGGTCATTACAGAACATGTGAGACCTGACCCTCCTTCAGGAACCTGCCCAGTGTGGCTAAAATTGGCCTCCTGAATTAGACATTGCTAAGGAGAGAAAACACACCATGGGCTGAGGGCCTTTCAAAAGTCTTTTCTTTCTCTAAAAGGAAACGAGGCCAAAATCAGCAACCAGAGTAGACTCGAGTTTATAAAAGCTATCTAGAGTCTACCTCAGGAATGTGAATGAAACTCAGGTCTTTCTTAAGCAATATCTTTTTATCAAATTTGCTTTAAAAAAAAAAAAAGCTGCTGTTGTGTTTGGGTTACCATCCCTGTTCTGATATTATTATTATTTTTTAAAATTCTGTTACTTTAAAATAAAAGCCTAGTATGTGGAATATCACAGGAGATGACTGTTTTAAACAAGGAAGGCGTTTTCTCCATCCTCTTTCCCAGGCCTCCACACACAGGCATGGGACCGACCTGCTCTTTGGACCTCAGAAGGTGTGAGTACACACGGGCGTGATCGGCCTGCCCTTTATCCCTCCGAGGTCGGGGTGTTCCTCCTTCCAGCTGGCAAGACCAGCAAACCATTGTGCAATCTGTTCCACCCGCACAGACCCCAGGCTGTTGCCACATTGTCTTTTCCTTTTATTAGTAGGGAAAATTGATCCTTCTAAATGGTAAGTCCAATATTGTAAGGAAGCTGAAACAGTTGCATGGGTTTTGGCTAGTGGCTAACTAGGTTCCCTTGTTCCCAGCTCTACTGGAAACATCCAGTTAGGAGCAATGTCCAGGATCCTAATCTCTCCCTTCTAGAACCTCTACCTTCACCTAACTCTTGTACCTCCCTGGCAATAAAAGCATCACGATAAAGCCTGTGTCATGTCACTTCCTTGAGGGCATACTCCTTCTGGCTTTCCAATCAGGAACACCTAGGGGGAGTGGATGCCGATGACCCCAGGGGCCAGCTAGACAACTCCAATGTGTGGACTTGGTGGCGTCTGTGCATGTGCCCAGGGATCCCGGCAGGGCTGATCACAGGCCTGGGGTAATGGGGCTTCTGTGACTTTACTCCAGTCCATTGTTACCCTGCGGGAACACTGACCCAGTGTTATCGTAGGAGTTTTCAACGGAAGTTCAGACTCTAGAGTTTAATGTGAGATGTTCTGATTTTCCAAGGTTGGCTCAACTTTTTTTTTTTTGGCTCAACTTTTTAAAACATTATGAAAGCCAGATAAAATTTATCTGAGGGCTACGTTCAGCTTTCAGGCTGCCAGTGTGAGATGTCTGCCATCTCGGATAGGACTAACACCTCCTGTCTGCATGGGAGTTGACAGTTAATGGAAGCATGTAGAGCATTTAGTGTGAGCGCCTACCTGGTTACCTTCAACACAGAGGTGTGGGTGCTGGTTTTGCTACATTAACTCTAGCCTGACTTGGCATTTTGTGTTTGTATACGAGACAGCATGCTCACCACACACGGGGCTCACAGATGGAGAATGTCTGCTCTGCCTGGGTGGAGAGGAGGGAACACAACAGGGCACGAGTCTCCACTCCTTTTTTCCTCCCTCTGCTGGGGAGGAAAAAGCATGGGTGGGCTTAGCTGAGAAGGTACCAGGCTGGACTGAGCAGTCTAGACTTCCCCGATTGGGTGGATTGGGGGAAAAGCTGTGCAGGGAGCCATACGGATAAACTCTCATTCAACCCAGACAACAGCGGGGATATCGTGTTGCATGGGAATTGTAAAAAATGGCTGTTCAGTTTGGGTGTCCTCTCCCTGCCTGGCTGGACGCTAGCTCTCATCTCCTGCCCCTTTGCAAGCCTTCTACTCATATACACAACATACACATGCTGCCCACTGCTGCTTCCTACTCTCACCTCCATTCACATACCAACACATTGAGCCTGGCATCAAAATTTCCACCGTCTCCTGCCCAACCCAGGTCTGCTCTAATTATCTAATTCCAGAAGAGGGAAGCTAGAAGTCACCTCCACCTCTAGAGCTACACTGTCTAATACAAATATCATGTGAGCCACAAATATAATTTTAAATTTTCGCCTAGCCACATTTTACCAAGTAAAAAGAAACAGGCAAAAGAAAATTAAATAATACATTTTATTTAATCCAATATATCCCAAATATCATTTCAACATGTAACTGATATTTTTTTAAATTGTTAATGAGATATTTTAAATTTTTTTGTACTCAGCCTTTGAAATCTTGTGTGTATGTTACACTTAGAGCACATCGCAATTTGTACTAGCCACATTTCAAGTGTTCAAAAGCCATAGGAGGCTAGTGACTACTGTTTAGTTAGCACAGCTCTAGAACATAAAGAAAGAAATTTCCCTAATGTAGTGATCAAATTTCTACCTCCAAGTTTTTGTTAACGAGGCAATCCAGTTGCCTAAAATTTCCTATACTGACATATTTGAATAAAATTCAAAAATGTTTTGACAAATTAAAATGGTTCATTGACTCTTACAAAGTGAATGTCAACTAGGCTAAATGTAAAATTCTATATTCAGGCTCATAAAAGTCAAACGTATAAATACAGAAGGAGGAGACTGGCTTGGCAATTCATGTAAAAAAATGTGTGTTTAATTTAGCCACAATCTCCTAAGACCCGTACTGTGATAGGATTTTTTTTTTTAATTACCAGTCAATATAGTAACCCAGAATACAGGAAATAATTGGTCAGATCTAGTGCTGAATTAAGGAGTGTGTCAACCAGGTTTGGTGTCCAGGGCTCCAAACTGTAAGATGCTCACTATCATAGGATGCGTAAGAAGATGGAGAAAATGTCATTTACCAGATTTCTTGGTTGAATCTGATACTTTCTGATAAGCTCACTGGCATGAGAACTGAGTTCTCTGAAGACATGTTTGAGCTATAATTGAGGGTCACTAACTAGCTTTCAAGGAGGTGGGTGCTGTTATCTATAGGACTTGTATTTGCTAGGTAGGGTGTTCATGAATGGGCAAGACCTGAACTGATCAGGGTAATAAAAAGGACCAAAAATTGCTGCTGGCCAACCTTTCCAGCCCCACTCCACGTAACAGACACATATTTAGGGCACGTCCATTTGAACAGGCATAAAATTATTAACCTGCCTAGGGTACGTAAAGCCTCCTCTTTCGGCCATGGCTAGAGAAGTGTGCTGAAGTTTAAGTATAGCATTTTAAGATAGACTTTTACAAACTAGAGTTTCTGATGAGTCATGGAGAAAGTTGATATGGGTGATGAGCAGTTTGTCAATTACCTCATGGGAGAGTTTGAAGAACGAAAGAGATTTGACGTAAGAGAAGACTAAAGAATAGTCAAAGGATTCTCACGTAAAAGATGGAGTAGATTTATCCTATTCTCTGATTTTCTGGGTACCAACTGGGCGTCCAACAGTCAATCCCATTCTGACACTAACTGCCAGGATTTAGCTTCCAATCCCACAAGTTAAAGGATCTCAGTTCCCACAAGACTGCCCTCACTTCAGACACCGACATGAGACCCAAATTTCTGTTTGACTTTGGCTAAAAATTCAGAAGTTTCCACACCTGTGCCCCCCACCCCAGTTTCCATAATTTGCTAGAATGACTCACAGGACTCAGGAAAATGCTACACTTACTATAACAACTTATTATAAAGGACACAAATGACCAGCTAGACGAAGAGGTACACAGGATGAGGTCTGAAATGGTCCTGAGGGCAGAAGCCTGTCTCCATGGAGTTGGGGTACCCCAGCCTCCCAGCACATGGAAGTGCTCACCAACTTGGTATCTCCCCAACCCTGTCATTTATGGGTGTTTATAGAGGTTTCATTATTTGGCATGATTAGTTAATCATTGGCCATTGGAGCTCTCCTTACCAACCTTAATATTCTAAACTACCAAAAAAAAAAAAATTCAAAGGTTAGAATTTACATTTTAAAAGAGCCATTCTTTTAAAATGTCAAAGTAGATATAGATCACACGGAGAAATTTCAGGTTTTTCAGGTACCTTGCCAAATATCAAAATGACATTGAGGGTTATCCTCAACCGCAAGCAGGTTGAGGGGAAAAAAATACATGGACTCAGCACTTCAGTTCCACACCCGTTACCATTTCTTCACCAACACAACCCCCGCCCCCAACGCCGTAAACTCCTGCACAGACTCCCCGCAAACAAGCAAAGAGTTAGGTCTGGGGGAAGTGTGAGGAATGGCCCAGGAAAATCTGACTAATCCTCTGAGCGCAGAGAATCTTCCGTGCAACTCAAACTTATCAGTCGATGCTTTCTTTTGTCTTCAGAAAAAAAAACCTTAAACTAATTCGGTCAGAAGGTTACTAGTTGCTATTTGTTTAGCCAATGATTCCTCTCCAAGAATGCATATAACTATGGGCAAATCAAAATTCAGGTTACCTTTGTTAGAAAGTAAACAGGCATATTAGAAATTTTAAGAGTTTTTTGAGCAAACGTCGGTTGGAATGGACATGGCCAAACCATAAGTGGTTAGGAGCGCTCCACCAAGAGCAGGCAGGGGCAAGACTGTTATAGGGAAAAGGCAGAAGCAGAGGCAGGAAATTAACTGACTGCCTGTGGCTTAAGCGTTTGTCTTACGTGGAAAAGCCGAGTTGGCTGTTTGTGATTGGATAACCTGAGGCATCTACAGGGTCAGGTTTTTGTTTGTTCCCACAGACTGCTAAGGTATTAGAACCATCTCAGTCTAATGGCCCCCTTGTTTTATTAGCATTTTCTACTTCTGTGGTCAAATACCTTGGATTATTGGACCTGCAAGCTGCTCTAGGGCATCACCGATCTTTAATCAGTTCCATTTTCAGAGTATAGATGTAGCGAGATTGTTCTTCAGGGGGCAAGCTGACAAGAGTATTGCCACCACGTGCTTCTAGAACAGAAAGTACACATTAATAGGTACTTAATATGTCAGCCTAGAACAACGACTTATTTCCAAAAGGCCACTGTATTTCTAAACCCAATGGTCACTTCTCTGACCTCATCTCACTCAGCCTCTCAACAGCATTTAATCTAGCTCACCACCCCCTATTTCTTAACTTACTTTGTTCCCTAGGCTTCCTTAAGAAAGGGGTGTGGCCCCTTGTGATAGGTGTACCATTGTTCCAACTATTCACTGCTTATCCCTGTGAGGGGATTGTACACCCTCAACCTAGACACAACAAGCTTGACCACGGAAAGTAAGTGGAAGAGATAGAGGCCACATCCCTCCATGTGTTTAATGTATGGGATTCAGGAATTCCTAACATCACCTCCTCTAGCTACAGCTGATATCTGAAATGAATTTTCAGAATTTCTTCCTTTTATCTTAGGACGTGTTGCAAATCCTCTCGGGTGAAGAAAACCATTAAAGGATGAAGGGAATTAACATTTATTGCATACCTAATATGTGACAAGTTCTGTATAGAAACTTTACACATATTATCTTATTTCATCATCACAATCCTCTCATTATTCCCATTTTACAGATGGGAAAATGAAAGCTCAGAGAGGTTAGGTAAACTTAACTCTTACTTACAGTCAAACAGATAGTAATTAGTTACTGGGATTAGAACCGAGTCTGCGTGTTTCCAAAGCCTTAAGTTCTTTCTACGCTACAATGCTGGTTACCTGCTTGGTCATATACCTCTGGGTTAGAATGAAGGTTGTAGTGGGGAGGAGAGGGCAAGAGGTTAGCAGATGCCTCATGGATGAGCCCTGTGGACCCAGGATGCAGAAGGAAGCTGGTCTTATTTATTTATTTAATTTATTTATTTTTGGCTGCATTGGGTCTTCATTGCTGCACGTGGGCTTTCTCTAGTTGCGGCGAGCAGGGGCTACTCTTCGTTGCGGTGCGCGGGCTTCTCATTGCGGTGGCTTCTCTTATTGCGGAGCATGGACTCTAGGCTCGCAGGCTTCAGTAGTTTCAGAGAGTGGGCTCAGTAGTTGTGGCTCACGGGCTCTAGAGCACAGGCTCAGTAGTTGTGGCTCACGGGTTCTAGAGCGCAGGCTCAGTAGTTGTGGCGCACGGGCTTAGTTGCTCCAAGGCACATGGGATCTTCCCGGACCAGGGCTTGAACCCGTGTCCTATGCGTTGACAGGCGGATTCTTAACCACTGCACCACCAGGGAAGCCCTCATACTGATTTAGAATCCTAGAAGATTAGAACTGAAAGAACCGAAGATATCACCTGGTCCAGCCAATCAACTCTACCTAATGAGACTGAGGCTCAGAGAAGGGAAGTAATCGTTCCCAATGTGGAAGAATAATTATTTAGATATTTTACTAGTAAGATTTTGCTAGATAATCCTGTGATTACAAACAACCCTAGGCCCCAAATCTTGGTAGATTACAATAACAAAGATTTATTTCTCATTTGTGTTACACATTGCCTGTGGGTTAGCACCAGACTATGGCTCCGCACAAACTGCAAGTTGGCTGTGGGTCTGTTCCACAAGAATCAAGGCTGAAAGTTCTAAGGCATTCCTTGTTTTATCATTCTTGCTTTATTTATTGCACTTCACAGATGCTGCATTTTTTACAAATTGAAGATTTGTGGCAACCTCGTGTCAAGGAAGTCTATTGGTGCCATTTTCCAACAGCATCTGCTTACTTTGTGTCTCTGTGTCACATTTTGGTAATTCTTGCAATATTTCAAACCCTCCACCAGCAAAAAGATTCACTCAAGTTTCAGATGATGGTTAGCATTTTTTATCAGAAGGTATTTTTATTAAGGTATATATATTTTTTAGACATCATGCTATTTCACACTAATAGATTACAGTATAATGTAAACATAGCTTTTATATGCACTGGGAAACCCCAAAATTCGTGTGACTCACTTTATTGCAATATTCACTTTACTGCGGTGGTCTGGAACTAAATCTGTGATATCTCCGAGATATGCCTGTGTATGGAATATACTATTTTCATAGCAAAGGGAAGAAGTAAGGGGGCTAGTGGAAACAGTGCTCAGACATCATCATGTCATGTCTGCTCACTTCCCATTGGCCAAAGCTAAGCCTGCCATCACTGGGGGCAGGGAATACATATTTTTCACAAGGGAGCATGGCAAGTCACATAGCAGTGGGTGGGGTGTCTAACCCTTTTGTAGAAAGAGAGAGTTAATCATTGTGAACAATAACACAATCTACCACATATATTAATTTGTGTTTCATTCACAGTGAACTTTGCTGTTCCCATTGAAGATGGTAGCCCAACCACTGCATTCACTGGCCTCAAGAAGGGCTTGTGTTGCCAAGGTCAAGCATAACTTGCTGGTTTGGATTTCAGAAAGCCAAAGCTATTGAGATGTCTCTGGAGGGCAGGGGGTGAGGAGAGAGGTGAGTGCCTTGGAAAGAGAAGGGAAGAAGCTGTGAGTTAAGGAGAGAGATTTTATTCCTCCAGCTTGAAAAAGGAAGCGGATTTTTGGGGAGGGGCGTCGAGGAGAGATGAACACCTGGTCTCAAGAGCTGTGAGAATCAGCTGAAACTTGCTACACCACGGAGGGAGGGCAAGACTCATAGGAGCTTGCTTCTTAGGTGTTCCTGGGGAGGCCAGGGTACCAGCCTCAGTGAGAAGCCCAGCAGGTACAAACTGGGCTCTCCATGTGCTCAAGGAACAAAAGTCCTCTCCAAAGGTATTGGATGATATAAGACCTCAAGGACCTTCCCAGTGGCCTGGGATGTGGGGCAGAAGAGAACCCATCGTAACATTAAACTTAATACCAACCCAGTGGGATGGGGAGCAGAATACATTTGATTTAATGAAATAAAATGAGTGAGACATTTCTTCCATCTCCTATTATGGAATAAAATTCATTCATCAAGATCTCACAGCTAGTAAGGAACAGGACAATTCTTTATACTTTCTTTCAAACAAATATTTGTCATTTTCTATGCTAGGCCCTTCATGTTAGTTTCCTAGAGTTGCCATAACAAAGTACCACAAACTATGTGGTTTAGACAACAGAAATTTATTGTCTCATAGTTCGGAAGGCTGCAAGTCTGAGGTCACGTCAGGGCCACGCTCCCTCTGAAGGCACCAGGGAAGGATCTGTTTCCAGCCTCTCTCCGAGCTTCTGGTAACTCCTTAGCTGTGGCGGCATAACTCCACTCTTCACAAGGCATTTCTCCCTGTATGTGGATCTGTGTCCAAACTTCCCCTTTTTATAAGGACACAAGTCCTATTAGATTAGGGGGCCCACTCTACTCCACTATGACCTCATCTTAACTAATTACAGCTGCAATGACCTTATTTCCAAATAAGGTGACATTCACATGGGTTAGGACTTCAACATATGAATTTGAGAGGGACACAATTCAACCTATAATACCCTCTGAGAGGCACTGGGGATGTAATGCCACCGAGACAGTCAGGGACCCTGACCTCACGGGGTCAACCATCCAGGGGAGGACAGACACTAAGCCCAAGAGTGTGAGTGTGAGGCAGATTCCAGGTCGTTCCATTTCAACTTCCTGCCTCTTGGCCATTGGAGCTAGTCTTCCAATAAGACGAATATCAACAACACTCCTGGGAACCTCTACTGATATATGATGTGTATTCTCAAGGAAGTTGTCAAAACAGAAATAAGGATCTGCCATGTTTTTGACCATCCAGCATCTGAACCCCCTTCTCAAGTTCTGCCTTTGTGTGAGCCTTCATGGAAAGCAGCAAGGATACGAGGTTACAACCAAAATACAGCCATGATTCACTCTTGCCTAATAATTTGAGTCTAGAGCAATGACTCCTAGGGGCAGCGCCAATTTAGAATTCATCCCGGTGGCACCATTCAGGGTCCAGGGGCACTCATGTAAGCAGTAGCGCTGGAAGCAGCACCCTCACCAATCTGTACCTGTTGTGCTGTGTTCTAGCCTGTGCTAACCACCCAACTTCCCTTGGTGCTTGCCGGATTCTCCATCCTCGCTGTTAACTCTGTGAGCTACCCCATATTCTACCAATAAGTTCCTTTTCTTCTTACAATAATTGAAGTGTGTTGTTTGCAAGTGCTGAAGGGGCAGATACACAGGTAAACAGAGCCGGCTTCATCCAGCCTCGGAGATAAATCTTACGTTGAGATTCCACGGCTGCAGAAGCCAGCCTGTATGATCCATCTCCCTCTGCCTCTCCAAGAAATTGGTGTCCTTTACACATTCTAAATTGCTTATCCTTTCACTCTGCTGAGCTGTTCTTTAGAAGCCCTGCAGTGAAAGAGGAACAGATTTTGATGCAGAAATGGAGAAGATAGGAGTGGTATTTAAGATGGTGGCAAATGGTAAGAGCTCAGTGTAAAAGCCAAAGGCAAACATTTTGCTCATTATAGACTGTGAAACCTCTCAGGCAGGAGTTTGAGTTTGCTGATGTCATGCTCCTTTAGTTTGTTTACCGCCGCAGCATCCTGGAACATAGCTGAGTCAATCCACTTAGCCATGGTCACATGGAGCAGTTTGGAAGGGGCCACAACCAGCCTGGACCTGGTCCCTGAGGGATGGAGGGGAAATTGCTGCAGGTGTGGGGAAACAGCTTGGTGTGGTAGAGAGAACATAGCAAGCATTGTGCTTGGTGTTGAGGCTGCCTGTTATTGACATGAGGCGTGGGATCCTTTCCCCAGACACGCCAGGCGTGGCGGTTGGCAGGGGGGTCCTGACTCTCCACAGACAGTCATTAGATAAGCAGTGCAGCAGGAAGCATAGACCCAAACCTTGAATGGAGAAGAAGGTGGAGTTCAGGACTCCTGTGGAGTTCAATCCAATCAGAGTCCAGATTTTAAAGAGATTGCAGAACCCCAGGATTTATATGATAGTGATGCAGAGGAAAAGAAAACAGGGCAAATGTCAGTCACCAGACTTGGGACAAAGGAAGGCAGGGTCATCGGCAAAAATGGATTTGATATAAATACTAGAACCTTCCATCTCTGCTGTCTACGTCAAGGTCATTGCCAGGGGAAGGACAGCAGCAGGGCCAGGCTTCCAGATGGTGTCCACATGCTCTGATAGAAAAAGGAGAGGACGCTGCAAAGACTGAATGCCCACTAGTAATGCATCTTGCCTCACTCAGTTTTTCCTGCCAAATTTGACAGCATCAGAAATCCAGGAGAACCCTACAGAAGAAGCTGGTCTAGGCCCCATCTAAAGACCAATAAGAAAAGCAGAAACTCTGCAAAAGATCCATTTTCTTTTATTTATTTTAGGGAAAGAGACTCCAAAACTTCCCTCTGTTACTGTTCTACCTTTTATTTTCTACTTTTGTTTTGTGTCTGACTCAACGCTCTCAACTTTGATTAAAATTGGGTCAATGGCTTCATGTGTATACTTGTTACTATGCTCAAAGAAATTCCTCATTTGCTTCAAGTTTGAAATTATGCCACCTAATTCAAATGTAGAGTGTATGTGCTGTATTCTGGGTTTTGAGGATTCAAACATGAATAAAATATAGTCCTGCCTTTGGGAAACGTACAGAGTAATTTGTAGTTGCCTTTTCTTAAGACAAATCAATCCCCGTTCTTATAAACTTGTTCAGCAACTTACAAAGGAGAGGAAATTGGAATGGAAAAATGCAAGGATAAGGGGAAAGGACAAGAAAGGCAGAAAAGCATACAATGATGAACCCCATCATTCCTGCTTCTGAGACTGTCTGTCTCCCAGCACAGAAGACTAGGGCTGCCACAGCAGGACACCTGCTTGTCCACAGCATTCATTTCACACCAATCTGACATACACAAAGAAAGCCAGTGTGATTTACTCCCTGACTGACTGACTGACAGACACAGGGTGGTGTGTATGTAATAAACTGTTACCCACAGGACTTTTGCCTCACTTGATGACAACAAGAGGAACAAAGATACACATACACACACTAACGCACGTACAACTCCTTTCCCCTAACCCTCCACATACACATAGGTGTAGAAAGCTTTATAAATATAAAATCAAAGGCAAAATATTATACAGGAAATTACTTGTGTACCCATCTTCTATGTAGCAAAAAGCAACCAGAAACAAAAGTACAAGGCAAATGACCACTGACAACATAAGAGGTCTTATATACAGAGAGAGCTCAAACAATTCAAGAATAAAAAGACTAACACAATAGCTAAATCGACGTAAGAGATTAATAGAAATCCACAGAAGAAAAAACATAAATATTAAACATGTATGGAAAAAGTATTCAATCTCCCTAGTAAGTAATTTAATTAAAATGATAATTATAACAAAATTATAACAAATGAGATCCCAGTTTTCCTTTATTAAATTGACTGATATTTTAAACAGATCTCAATGTTAGCAAGGATGTGGAAGCTCTCCAAGGACGATTTATGTTGAACTCATTGTGATTTATTACACCAGTTCTTAAGCCCCAAGTCAGCAGAACACTCCAGGGTGTTCCAAGACCAAAATCTGTGACCAGTGGCTTTCTTTCCTTAGAAACAGTCAAGCTAAAGGAGAAAATGTGCAAAATCATGTGTTTTTCTCCAACGTATCTCTTATAAGAACTTCAGCACTTGCAGGAGTAAAAGGACAAAATCGATTAACAAGATGCAAGCAAATATGAACGTAAAAACCTGGAAATAGCCCATCTTTCGTAGTTCAATAGTTTGCTGGGTTTCATTTTTGTTGACGTTGCTTGTGGACTTTTGTGTTTATGATTTTATGTTACGAAGATCATACGGCCATATTTTCTGCTGACAAATTATTCCTACTTCACACGACGGGATTAAACATAAATACTTTGCGCTACTCCCCAGGGAACACCATAATTTCCACATGTCTCTTCACTTCAGCCACTCACTCATTCCTTCAATAGATATTCACAGTACTCCCTACATGCTGGGCAGAGTTCTGGAGGCTGGAGATACAATCATGAGCAAATTAAAATTCCCGTTCTCACAGAGCTTACATCCTTGTGGGAGAAAACAGACCATAAACAATAAAAGATAAATATCTAACGTGACAGATGGTGATAAGGAAAGTAGAAGAAAAAGTCAGCAGGGTGGGAGGGGTAAGGAGCTCTGGGGGAAGTGGGAGAGGGGGTGAGAGTGCTGTAACTTACAGGATGGTCAAAGAGGGTCCCCCTAATAAGGGGATATTTGAGCAGAGTCCACAAGAGAGGAAAGGATAAGACATGCACTGATCTGGGAGAACATTCCATTTAGAGGGAAGAGCAAGTGCAAAAGGTCCTGAGGTGGGAGCACACTTAGCATGTTCAAAGAACAGCCAGGAGGGCTTCCCTGGTGGCGCAGTGGTTGAGAGTCTGCCTGCCGATGCAGGGGACGTGGGTTCGTGCCCCGGTCCGGGAAGATCCCACATGCCGCGGGGCGGCTGGGCCCGTGAGCCATGGCCGCTGAGCCTGCGCGTCCGGAGCCTGTGCTCCACAACGGGAGAGGCCACAGCAGTGAGAGGCCCGCGTACCGCAAAAACAAAACAAAACAAAACAGAAAAAGAACAGCCAGGAGGCCTCTTTGGGCAGAGCAGAGAAAGAGGGTGACACTGGTGGGTGATGAGGGCTGGTAGGAAGCAGGGGGTGGACAGATCATACAAGGCTTTATAGACAGGGTGACCATACATCTCATTTGCCTGAGATAGCCCTGTTTATGCCTATTGTTCTGGGATAATTTGTCATACCTCCCCCTTTCATTCTAAAAATGTCCCTGTTTATAGGATAAATCATATGGTCATTCTATTTATGGACCATTATATGGGTTTTGGCTTTTGCTCTGAGCAAAGGAAAAAGCCACTGAAGGGTTTAAAGCAAAGAAGTAACATGCTATGACTTTCATTTTTTTAAAAAAAGGGGGGCACTGGTGGAAGCAGGGAGATCAGCTGAAGACTTCTGTGGTCATCTAAGCAAAAATAATGGTGGTTTGGGCTGGGACAGAAGTAGTGAAGAAGCAGTGGAACTCGGAATAGATCTTGAAGGTAAGGCTTACAGGATAGACTTATAGATTGCACTGGAGAGTGAGAGGAAGAGCAGAGTCACAATGACTCCAGTGGAATGTGTTTGGAACCCCTGATTAATCATATACTTTGGCTTCCACAGAACCTTCATATATCATGGAATCTGCTTGCTTGAAGTGTAGGTCTTGGTACATTCACTGTTTGTTTGTGTTTTTTTAATTAATTTATTTATGTATGGCTGCGTTGGGTCTTCGTTACTGTGCGCGGGCTTTCTCTAGTTGCCGTGAACAGGGGCTATGCTTCGTTGCGGTGCGCGGGCTTCTTATTGCAGTGGCTTCTCTTGTTGAGGAGCACGGGCTCTAGGCGCGTGGGCTTCAGTAGTTGTGGCATGTGGGCTTCAGTAGTTGTGGCTCGTGGGCTCTAGAGCGCAGGCTCAGTAGTTGTGGTGCACAGGCTTACTTGCTCCACGGCACGTGGGATCTTCCCGGACCAGGACTCTAACCCGTGTCCCCTGCATTGGCAGGCGGATTCTTAACCACTGCACCACCAGGGAAGTCCCACATTCACTGCTGATGGGAACAAAACATTCATCACCAAAAATAGATAATCTAGTAAATAGAGATTATGGTCTGAGAGCTCAAAGAACCAAAAAATGAGGAGTAAATGTATTATTGGAATCTTTCTGGAGTCTCAAATCAAACTGGTACAGGCTCTAGAGGGCAGTTCAGGGCTGTTCAAAGCTGTTGGTGACTCACACAAGGTGATGCATCTCAAAGGACAGATGCTTAATCAGCTTTCTGACTCCATGCGAGGAACCAATCTTCAGCTTTGCGAGAAAATGCTGCTTGCTGAACCTAGTTAACTCCCTTTTTGCTGCACACGTAATTCTACATGGCCATTTTCCAGCAGAAGAAGATACGTACAGTAGATGATTCCTGCTTTGTGCCAGGGTCTCAGTGATGATGAGTCTGTTCTGCCATTTAGGGTTGAGGAAGGATCATTGGAGACTGAAAATGTTGTCAAGTGGCTACGTGTGACACATGCCTCATCCAAATCCCCAAAACTATAAAAAACATTGAATAGTACTGAACAACTCAGAAACTTGTTTCATATGGAACTTTGATGCCATGTTAATGATATTTTCTGGTCACTTCCTTAAGAACCCTATAGGGCTTTTATTTGCCTTTCTGTTTAACTAATGAGAAATACAGTAAACATTGTCCTACTAGAATAAGGCTACATTGACCTCTGCTAGTTCTCTCCCCATTGATTTAGGGCATTTCTTCCTTTTATTTCTACCAGAGAAGTTTTGTAGATTTCTTCAAAGAGATTTTTCATGTTTCTTTTTAAGCATATTCTGGGTATTTTATAGTTTTATCCCTAGTGTGAACGGATCTTTTTTCCATTACATTTTCTAACAGATAATTGCTATACGAAGAAAAGCAATTGGCTTTTGTACATAACTTTCTCTACATTTTACTGATCATACTTATTGGTTTCAATATTTTTTCAGCTGATTTTCTAGGATTTTCTATGTATGAAAATATATCATTAGAAAATAATCATGTTTGTGTCATCCCATTGACTATAGTCTTCCTAACAAGGTTGGATGCTGGCAATAGTTGGGGGGCATTCTTGCCTTGTTCCTGACTTTTATAGGAATTCCATTGTTAATCCACCATTTAATACGATAGTTGCTATTGGTTTCTGCTATGTAAGGAAGCTTCCTTTGGTTCCTAGTATACCGAGAACTTTTATTAGCAATAGTGGGGATCTTAGGGTACCAGTGAATAACACCCTATCTGTTCCCCACCTTGAGTCTGGAACCTTTTCTGAACACAAGAATCAGACTGAAGCAGATCAAAACACCAGCTTAATTGGCAAGACTAATTGGACAAGGTGGCGTAGACATTGTGGATTCAGGTGGCTTCCTAATTCTTCACCTGGGAAATAAACTCATCCGGGTCAAGGCAGGTAACAGCAAACCTCCTCCACAGAGGCACAGCTGCCCTGATAAATACAAAACCACATGGAAGGAAAGCATTCCAGAAAGGAGCCTCTCTCGCAAGTAAGCACATGTAAACCAGAAAGGGCAGAGCCAAGAAATCTCAGACTTTTCTCAAAAACTCACCAGACATTCCGTGGGGAGAAAGATACAGAGAGAGGACAGACATGTTACTCTTAGAAATTCCTCTATGGGGACTTCCCTGGTAGTGCAGTGGTTAGGAATCGCCTGCCACTGCAGGGGACACGGGTTCGAGCCCTGGTCCGGGAAGATCCCACATGCCGTGGAGCAACTAAGCCCATGCGTCACAACTACTGAGCCTGCACTCTAGAGCACGTGAGCCACAACTACTGAAGCCCACGCTACTAGAGCCCATGCTCCGCAACAAGAGAAGCCACCACAATGAGAAGCCCGTGCACTGCAACGAAGACTAGCCCCCGCTCACGGCAACTAGAGAAAGCCTGTGCGCAGCAATGAATATCCAACGCAGCCAAAAATAAATAAATAAATTTATTAAAAAAAAGAAATTCCTCTATGGAAAGATGAGGCCCACTGCATGGAGCGTCCCCTCACAAAAATGGCTGCCCAATTTTGTCCAAAGATTGTTAGGCATCAGTATTAGTTACCTATTGCAACATAACAAGTTGCCACCAACTTAACCACTTAAAACGACATGCATTTATGGTCTCACGGTTTCTGTGAGTCAGGAATCTGGGCATGTCTTAGCTGGGTCCTCTGCTTGGGGTCTCTTATGAGGCTGCAATTGAGCTGTTGGCCAGAACTGGTGTCTCATGTGAAGGCTCAACTGGGAAAGGATCGATTTCCAATCTCAGTTACATGGTGGTTGGAAGAATACAGCTGGCTCTTGGCCAAAGGCCACCCTCAGTTCCTTGCCATGTGGGCCTCCCCAACATGGCAACTTACTTCCTCAAAGCCAGCAAGAGGGAGAGTCTGTTAACAAGAGGAAAGTTAGAAACTTTTGTAATTTAATCAAGGACATGACGTTCCCTCAATGTTGTTGAATTCTGTTGGTTAGAAGCAAGTTGTACTCAAGAGGAGACTGCATAGGTGTGAACACCAGAAGGCAGGAAACCAGTGGGGGCCACCTTAGAGGTTGCTGAGCACAGGCATCCATAAATAAGACACAACTAATACATTTAAAAATTGCGAGCTATTCCTAAATTCCTAAAAGAAAAGTTGCTTGAATCATGACGTTATTCTTTTAATTAACTGTTAGATTAAATTACTAATATTTTATTTAGGATATTGATATATGAATATATTTATAATATATTTGGTATACAATTTTTAGTGGGTTTGGAATCTGGATTATGATAGCCTAAAAAGTTGAATTGGTAAGTGTCCATCTTTTTTCACACTCTGACAAAATTTAATAACATAGGAATTACCAGATCCTTTGAAGTTTGGAGAGGACCCTCCTGTAATACCATTTGGACGTAAGTTTTTAACAAAATTGAAAGTCTCCGATTGTTGGTATATTTAAGTTTTGTACATTACCTTGTCAACTTTGGTCCTTTAAATTTTCCTTAAAAGAATGCATTTTATGTAGATTGTCCATAATTTTGGCATAACTAATCATTTTCACATAATTTTAAACTCCTCTATATCTGCAATTATATTTCCCTTTCTCACTCTTAATATCGTATGCATGTATCTTCTGAAGTGTTTTCTTGCCTAAATTTACCAGCAATAGTCTCTCTTGATGTTTTAAAAAAAAAACAGCTGTACAGTTTTAAACTTACTGTTTTCTAATTCTTTATTAATTTATTTTTCCAACTTTACCTTGTTCATTTTTTAAATAACTTCTTGAGTTAAATTTTAGTTAGTTTTCCATGTTTCTTATTTGATCACAAGATAATTTAAGGCTCAGAATTTTTCTCTGAGTATGGTTTTGGCTGTATCAACACCTATAGGGTCTGATGTGTGCTATTTCCATTTTTATTACCCCTAAGTAGTCTGGATTTTAGATTTGATTTCCTCATTTATTCAAGAGGTATGATTTAAAAAAGTAGTTTTGCTATAATTTTTAAGTTGTTAGACCATTTTGTCATCTTCTAATAGTTAATTTCCAGTTTATTATAGCACAATCAAATAATATGTCTTATAATAATACTAACTTTTGCATTTTATTGAGATTCTCTTTGTGGCTTAGTACATGATCAACTTTTGCAAATGTTCACTGGGGATTTGAAACAACTGTAAAGAACAAAATATTTTATGTCTACAATTAAGGTTACTGTATATTCAAAACATTTATGGTCTTATTTATCTTTAAACTATTCAATCTGTTTTAATACTAAAAGTATTATTAGTATTAAAAGTAATTTAAATATTACTTTTTAAAAAGTAATTTAAAATATTAAAAGTAATATTAAAATCTACCACTAATATTGTGATCTATTAAATTATCATCAGCCTCCCAATAGTTTTATTGCCTTATGTACATTTTTGCTATGCTAATCAGTGCATGAGGTTTTATAACTATAGGTTTTGTTTATTGTATTTTTTATTACTTTTAATATCATCTTGCCCCATTTAGATCCTTTTGTTCTTAATTTTACTTTGTGTGATATTCTTGCCACCCTGCTGTTTTTTGTTGTTTTTGTTTTTTTCAGTATTTATTTATTTATTTGGTTGTGCTGGGTGTTAGCTGTGGCAGGCCAGCTCCTTAGTTGTGGCATATGCACTCTTAGTTTCGGCATGCATGTGGGATCTAATTCCCTGACCAGGGATTGAACCCGGGCCCCCTGCACTGGGAGCGCAGAGTCTTATCCACTGCACCACCAGGTAAGTCCCCACCCTGCTGTATTTTTATTATGCTTTACTAGTATATCCTTTCCTACCCTTTTATTTTAAAACTTATTGTGAATTTTTTAAGGTACAACCTTGTAACAGTTATGCAGCTAAATTGTTTTTGAAACAATCTTTGTTTTGGTAGGGATTTTAACCCATTAAGGTTGATTACTTTCACCTACTTGAGCTAACTGTTAGAAATATAGTACAAATATCTTGGACAGATGAGGGCTTGGGCTCATATATTCTATAAAAATTTTTCTTGCTCTCTCCTATTTTAGCCAGAGCTGGTCTTGAAGAAAATGATCAACTTTGCACTGAACAAATGTAGGATTTTGGTGAATTTGGGTGGCAAGCAAATGAAGGGTTAACTGCCTCGACTTTGATCTATTGTTGGCATCCTATGCGTAACTGAAGTAGAGGCACAGAGTAGAGGTCTGTGGGCCATGTTCTCATGGCAAAAACTATGTTTACAATATTTCCATGCATCTCAGCTCCTCTGCAGTGATGACTGATGTGGCAGCAATGTTGTTCTATAGCTTGTCTTAAAGGGCCAGGCCAACGATTTTAGGGTATTAGAGTACAGAGAAATACTGAGAATGCTGCATTTGTCAATTCTGTCTTTCTTTAACAAGGGGATGGCATCCTTGCTCAGGCTAATCTCAATAAATCTCCAGGTCTCCAGAAACCCTTCGCGTTCTTCATCATCCTAACTTCTTCAGAAATTGGGCAGAGGTCAGTTCTTTCCATGTTGAGAGCTCTGACGGTTCCCTATTCTATTAATATGAAAATTAAACTAGATGAAAAGACAAGGTGACTATTGAAAGAAAATAGATGGATTGGCTAACAATCCCCTTTTGTTCTGTTTGAAATACTCTAAGTAAAATCAGAGAAAGAAAAGATAATATATTTTTATTTCATTCCCAACGCTCCTCCTGTAAAAGTTACTTGAAAAAAAAGCCTCTAGTAAATGTGGAATCCTAAATAAGAAATAAGACAGCCTTGTGATGTCTCTGGAAGAATAAAAGGTAACATTTGCATTACTATAGAAAGTTACTAAGGGTGATGTTATGAGAAGGAAAAGTGAGGATTTTTTAAATGACATTTTAAAATTCACATGTAATTTATCACTTGTGTAACTTAAGTCCAGGCACTTAAGGTAAGATGTTAAACTAGTTTATGTATATTCTAGGATTGAACAGCTAGGTAAATATATGAGGACTAGAGTTCTCATTGTCAGAGAAAGGAGTTACAAATGAGAAAGGAGGAAGGTAAGAAGGAGCCCTATGGGTTCGGATTGCAGCTGGAGATAGTAGGCACTTATGGTTTTTAATAGGTGTACAGATATTAATAGAAATAAATGTGTCTATAATATATATTTCTTAGCTCTGCCCACTGAGAGGCCTAGAGGTAATGACACTTCAACAGCAATGAGAACAACCATCTCCAAGATCTTAGACTCTAAACACCATTCTCCAAGAAAAGGAACAGTCTTCCTGGCAGAAAGAGCTGATTCCAGGGCTGGAGCAGGGAAAGAATCAGATGAGCTTGGAACATCTTGATACATCAGAAAGTAAGAAAGAAAGTGCCCGAGGGATGATAGGGGCATGTCAAAAAGGACATAGGAACCTCTTTGAAGGGGCTCCTAATGGCCAAACCCAGGGATAATTTGAACAAGAAAATAAATGATGGTAGTAATGGATTGATAACTCATAGACAATAAATAAGAATCCATGAGCCCTTACTGATATGAACAATTTTAAAATAAATAAATGAGAGAAACGGAAGCTCTTCCTTACTGTACAATTTCAACTAAAAAATATAGAAGGAATGATAGAAAGCCACCATTTGGAAAAACACCACAGTAATAATTGCTTCAGGTAAGAAGCATCAAAGGATGCTAAAAGGAATAAGTAAATGTATGATGAGAAACAGGATATTTAGTCTCAAAGTATCTCTTCATAAGAGACTTAGTGTTTACAAAGGGAAAAAAATAACTAGATAAAAAGAATGAAATTTTGCCATTTGCAACCACATGGATGGACCTAGAGGGTCTAAGTGAAATAAGTCAGACAAAGGCAAATACTGTATGATATCACTTATATGTGGAATCTAACAAATAAAGCAAACTAGTGAGTATAACAAGAAAGAAACAGACTCACAGATATAGAGAACAAACTAGTCGCTACCCAGTGGGGAGAGGGAAGCAGGGAGGGGCACGATAGGGGTAGGAGATCAAGAGTTACAAACTACTAAGTATAAAGTAAATAAGCTCCAAGGATACCTTGTACAACAGGGAATATAGCCAATATTTTATAATAACTATAAATGGAATATAACCTTTAAAATTGTGAAGCACTATGTTGTATACCTGAAACTGATATAATATTGTACATCAGCTATGCCTCAACAGAAAAAGAAAACTGTATAAAGGAGGAGCCCAGGAGACACCACCTTAACCAAAGTGCACCTCACAAATAATGGGACATTTCTGATACATGTGCCAAAGATATACAACCTGAATCTCATCACAAGGAGCCATCAGGCAAACCCAAACTGAGGGATATTCCACAAAATAATTGGCCTGTACTCTCCAGAGGCGTCAAGGCCATGAAAGACAAAGAAAGATGGAGGAAACATTGCAGAGGAAAGGAAACTAAGGGGACAGGAAAATTAAGTTCCAGGTGAGATCCTTGATTGGATCTTGGACCAGAAAAAGAACATTAATGGGCCACGTGGCAAAGTTTGAATGTCTAAATATTAGATCTTAGTACTGTATCAAGCTTAATCTCCTGATTTTGATGGTTGTACTAAAATACTCCCATAGCTGTGACTATGTCAGATGTTAAATTTGGGGACTCTGGGAGAAGGATATACAGTACTTTTTGCATTTTTTAAACCCTGAAATTATTTCAAACTAAGAGTTTAAAAACGGGAAAAAAATGCTCCCAGCAATACTTCTCTGTGGATAGGCCATACATCCTTGCCTCTTGCCCTTTCCATGTGGTTTTGAACTTGGGAATTTGCTGGGCTGTGAGATCCCCGCACCTTACAGCAGTTATAACCATGTGTTTAGGCTCCCAGAGAGTGAGTCCAGACGAAGTAATACACAGCACAGACACAGTCTGGGACAAGCAAAATTCTTGTCTTTTTTTCCTCACTGTATTTTCTTCTTGCTTTCTGGCCACATCAGCTTTAGGCTGCAACTAAAACTAGATGAGGTCCAATCTCTTCAAAATACAGCTTAGGGGACTTCTCTGGTGGTCCAGCTGGTTAAGACTCTGCACCTCAAACGCAGGGGGCCTGGGTTCGATCCCTGGTCAGGGAACTAAGATCCCACATGCCACACGGTGTGGCCAAAATTTAAAAAAAAAATTTTTTTAAACTACAGCCTGACGAGACACTTCAGGCCACGAGCTGAGACTCCTGTGGGTGCTGGGCTGGGCTGCGGGACAGGATGTGGCTCCCAGCCACTCATCCCCCACTTGGAAAAAATTCTGCTGGCCTAAAGTCTGTATTCGGACAAATAAACGCTCAGGTGTTCTGTGACAGGAGACCAGGCATCTGCTTTCAGTACAGGATAAAACTAATTCTCGTTCCTGGGCAGGTGCTCACCTCCATGGAGGCTTCAAAGACAGGAAAGGGTGCCTTCTCCCTCCGAGGGCGTCTGGTTACCGTCCACATTCTCCTGCAAGACTGCATTTCTGCTGGGATTTAGGGGTTTCAGAAGTTTATACTTTATATTCTCATTCCTCAGAGACGGAAGGCCTGGTCTTTCATTCCATTTAAATGAAAACAGTTTCCCTTAAACCCAATAGTTGCTTTTTCTTGATATGGGTTGTTTGGTTGTGGGCTCCTTTTGTACTAAACCTAATAGATTTATTCTAATATCCTTGCCTACATGAAAAAAATGCAGTGTACGTTAATTCCTCTCTGAATCATTGAGAGACTGTGGGTATGATGATGTATGGTAATTACCATACAGGTAACATTAGGAATAGTCGTGTCCCATAAATGGGAAATAAGCAACCATGGATCACAGTGCCTATTTCTTGCATTTTTAATACACGCCAGAGCTGCAAAGTGGGTCTGGCGGAAGAAATCGCTGCTGGATTAGTTTTCTGCTGCAGATATGGAAAATCATTTGATTTTTGCTGGAGCAAGACATCCTATTTTCTGTGTAGACCTTCAGACACTGTGTGTGTGCCTGGATTCCCAAGTAAGTGAGGCCACGAGAGGGCTGCCCTAACCATCCAGGCACTTTGGCTCAGGCTTTCTACAACCTCCCAAGAAAAATATGCAAGACTCTTGAGAGATGCTAATGGAATGCCATTTGCACCGACTTTGAAATTATCTTGGAGGTGAGGAGTCAAGATGGAAATTGGTGACTGTAAATTTTAATTCTGAATCCTGCCCCTACCAACACTAAACCTTCCCTAGGGACAAGCTGCTTGGTCATCTGCATGTGTGACAAGTTCCCGCCTCCTGTTGCTAGTTCCTGCTTGCTGCCGGCTGAAAAATGTGTTTAAAATTGAACTTTTTTTTTTAAGAAAAGAGAAAGACCTAAGACCCCAAAATAGGGTACTTTTTCCTTCTGGGAAAAACTTGCTCAAATGGAGAGTTTTTAATGAATACTGATAAGTCTGAATATGAAATGAATGATTAACAGCTCTGTAAGCCAGTGACAGATGTTCAACCCAATAAAACACAGCCTTGTATGCCATCAGCAGCCCTCCCAACAGAATTAAAGTACAGTTCTAATTAATATAGAAAACATCTCCTGTCTTTCTTCCACTTGAAAAGAGCCACTTGCTTTCCTCAATACCAGACGGGTTGTTTTAAACACTCGTTATAATTTATTGCCTTGGCACGGGCTTTATGGTGAGGAGTGTGATTGTTAAATTTCATTCATACAAATCTCATTACTTTTTAATTATTTTGCAGCGAAAACAAAAATTGAAGATAGCGCTAAAATACACAGGCAATTCTAACTTATATTCTAGCATATAGAACAATAACAGAAACCCATAGAGAGAGCATTTTTACAGGTTGGACTCATCTAAATCAGGCAACATGTATACAAATGAGACAAATTCGAGATAAGCAGACACGGAAGGTAAATGCTTTGCTGGTGTTCACCGATCAGTAGGAAAACCCAGATCAGAAGTGGGAGTTCCAGAAAACCAGGCCAGAACAAAGGACACAGGGTGGGGAACAGTGGAACAAGTTGTTCTTTCCATGGTGAAATCACAAAACTCTTTGTAAGTCCACAGTTTAGATGTTGGTTGATTTTATTTCTCATCTTTTCTTGCCAATGTTATTTCAGAAAATTAACATCATGAATTTGAATGGAGCTATGTCAAATATAAACCTTTTTTTTAAACTGTCTTGAACCGTAATTTTATACATATATCAAAAAAAATTTTTTAAATGACGATCCTGTGACTTTTAAAAAATGGCCTACTTTGAAGATTCCCAAAATGCAAGAAAGGTACTAAGTAGGAGTGGTTAGGGAGGAGGCCTGTTTATCTGCAAAACCACAAAAAACGCTCCCTTAGGCATCTACTTGCTTGTTTTCTGATCATTAGTTACTTGAACTTGAGTTAGGGAACTCTTGGTCTGGAGGAACAATGGGAAAGAAAGTAGAGAATCAGAAAACCAAAGGGGTAAGCAAATTAGGATTTCAGTGATTTCTAGCTTGACTATTAATGTTATACCATGTTAATTGCTTTGTGGCATTTATCAAAACCTGTTATTATTCAATTCATTTACTAGTCGGTTTATAACCCTCCTCTCAAATGCAAGCCCTGTGAAGTCAGAGAGCTTCCTTGCCTTGTTCAGTGTTCTAATTAACGTCAGAGCTTCATCCACAGTCTGACACATGGCAGGTAGAATTCAGGGATGACTTTTGAATGAATAAGTACAGGAATGAATGAAATTCATAATCAATAAATCAATACAGAATCAACAAGGAATCATTAACAAATAGTGGGTTGGCCAAAAAGTGCCTTCGGTTTTTTGGTGGGTTTTTTAAACATTTTTATTGGAGTCTAATTGCTTTACGGTGGTGTGTTAGTTTCTGCTTTATAACAAAGTGAATCAGTTATAGCCTTCGGTTTTTAAGTAAAAATTAAAAATACATTTTTCATTTTCACCAAGAACTTTATTGAACAACGTATTCACTCTTTTGTTCCACTAACTTCTGCCATTTTTCAGGCAACTTCATAATTCCATCTTCCCAAAACTTTTCATCTTTTTGAGCAAAGAACTGTTCCAGGTGCCTTTTACAGTCTTCCAGGGAATTGAAATTTTTTCTGTTAAGAGAATTTTGTAAAGACAGAAATAAATGGAAATGCGAAGGTGTAATGTCTGGTGAATACAGGGGATGAATCAGAACTTCCCAGCCAAGCTGTAACAGTTTTTGTCCGGTCATCAAAGAAACATGGGGTCTTGAGTTATCCTGATGGAAGATTATGTGTTTTTTGTTGACGGATTCTGGACGCTTTTCGTCGAGTGCTGCTTTCAGTTGGTCTAACTGGGAGCAGTACTTGTTGGAATTAATTGTTTGGTTTTCTGGAAGGAGCTCATAACAGAGGACTCCCTTGCAATCCCACCATTTACACAACATCACCTTCTTTGGATGAAGACCGGCCTTTGGTGTGGTTGGTGGTGGTTCATTTCACTTGCCCCACGATCTCTTCCATTCCACATTGTTGCACAGTATCCACTTTTCATTGCCTGTCACAATGTTTTTAAAATGGAACGCTTTCATTACGTTTAAGTAGAGAATCACATGTGGAAATACGGTCAAGAAGGTTTTTTTCACTTAACTTATGTGGAACCCAAACATCAAAGCGATGAACATAACCAAGCTGGTGCAAATGATTTTCAGCGCTTGATTTGGATATTTTGAGTATGTCGGCTATCTCCCACCTGGTATAACATTGGCTGTTCTCAGTTAATGTCTTGATTCGATCGCTATCAGCTTCAACTGGTCTACCCAACCGTGGAGCATCCTCCAGCGAGAAATCTCCAGCACAAAACTTCACAAACCACTTTTGAGACATTTGATCCGTCACAGCACCTTCTCCATACACTGCACAAATCTTTTTTTGCATTTTTACCTTTCTTGAAATAATGAAGCACAACAGGCCAAAAATTTGCTTTTTTTCTTCCATCTTCAATATTAAAATGGCTACACAAAAATTCACCGATTTTGATAAGCCTCGTTAAATGCACACTGATACGACAGCGGTCACAAACTAACAAAATTGTTTCGAATGAAGTTAAAGACAACTAAGTGTTACTAGAGCCATCTTAGGGGAAAAAACTGAACGAAATTCTTGGCTAACCCAATACATTAATGGAGAAAAAGATTGCTTTAAAAATGTATGCTCTGTCATTGCAAGCACTCCCATCATATAAAGGCTGAGTGGTCTCTAATATTCCATGACTGAGAAGGGACACACTCCTGAGTCTCTCCCATGGATCATGGTACCCATGACATATCTACACCCATCACCAGCTTTACTGGCATCTTTAAAGATGTTGGTTCTGACTGTTTTCAGTTTTGACTACTATGGAATGATCCTGCAGACTTTTTTATATGTTGTCATTTTTCTGAAACTTTCATCTGAATTACAAAAGTTTCTAAACTAACACTTTGGAATGAGTCATGGAGATAGTGAGTGACAACATTTTATATACCTTCTTATTCTCAATTTGCTGAGGAAGCATTTCTTAAAACTCTGTGAGGGGGGAAAAGCCCTACTCCTCAAAACCAGCTGGAACTGAAGAAAAGTTGTTTAAGGAAAGTATTGATTGTCAGCAAAAGATAGAAGTTATTGAGGGTAAGTTTAAGTTTTCATAGTATTATCGTAACCTCATTTTACAAGTAGGGACTTGCAAAGGAATGTGAATAAGGACATTGGGGCAGCGTGTATCTTTAGGGCTCCTCTGATACCAGTCACTGTGAGGTCAGTACTGGACTATGCTGAACTCATTTAATAAATGAGTAAGTGGGACCCAGAGAGGTAAAGTGACTTATAAAAGATGAAATCATGGTAGAAAAACAGATGGCAGGCAGGATACAGGTCCTAAGTGGATAGAAACAGAAGGTCAAGTTTGATGGTGAGCACAGACTTGTCAAATCCTTCTGTCCAATGGAATAGATTCTCCAGGAAGCCCTCATCCTAAAAGTTGTTCTCTTTTATTGGCGGGAGTGGGCGGGGGGTTGTCAAAGAGAAAGGAGACAAAAAGAGACTCATATTGCAGCAAATACACAGGAGAAGTTCCAGCAATGGCACAGGGCTGAGTAGGCGTAATTAGGGAAGGCAGTCCCTAGAGTCATTGAAATATAGTTAATGAAACCAGGACATTAAATTCTAAACTTGATGCCGCTGCGCTCAGAGGAACGGAAACTTTTGCAAATAGTAGGAAAACTCTGATCTGTCAATGAGAGCATTCTGATTCTGACCTGCAGGGGACAGAGAGGAGGGGTGGCAGTGACAGAAAACCATGACAAGGGAGTGAAGGTCCCGATGGGACATGACAGAGACATTGCCTTCAGCCACTGTGGGCTAAGGGTTTCCCAGTGGTACCCAGAGCCTGAAGCTATCACCGGACTACAGCGAATCCCAGGGAGCTTTGGTGGGCATTGGTTATCCACCCAGGACTGGTCAAGGGGATTGGTGAACTGTATTCATTCATTCATTGGTGAACCCATCATTCCAAACTGGGGCTTCTGTCATCCTCAACTCATCCCTTTAGAGAGTCCCTCATAGCTAAAGAATTGTTAAAGGTAAGTCTTAAAATTTCCTAGTTTGCCAACATTAAATCTTACCAGCTCACAAGATTGGGGAACCCAGAGTGGACATCCACTGGAGAAGCTCACTGCACAGAGATGTGTCTGAAGAAGGTCCCCTCCAGCCTAGGTGTGCTGCACAGGACTCATGCTTCTCTGAAGCTCCAGAAAGAGTCAGGGAACCTAGGGAAGGGCAGAAGTTTACAACCAGAAAGAGCATGAGTGTGGAGGTGGGCAGAGCTGGGCAGAACCCTGGGCTTTACATCTGAGTGACCCTGGCCTTTGTGTTCAGTGACCTTCTATTTCCTTACCTGTGTAATTGGGACAGGGTCATTTAAAGACTAAAATAATAAACTGAAAAAGTAGATAAGGTCTTAACACAGTGCCTGGCCAAATCAGAGGTACACATGTTCATTTTCTGTCCTTTATCTGGACAATAAACCTGTGTTCACTTCCCCGAAACTTTTTTTAATTGTGGTAAAAAAACCCACATAACATAAAATGTACCATCTTAACCATTTTTAAGCGTACATTTCAGTAGTGTTAAGTATATTCGCATTGTTGTACAATCAATCTCCAGAACTATTTTCATCTTGGAAAACTGAACCCCTATAGCAATGAAACAACTTCCCATTTTCTCCCTTCCCCCCAATTTTTAATTGAAAAGAACATCAATCACTACTTTGAACAGCTGCCTTAGCAGGTTTCTCTGATGAACTAAATTTCCGATTAAAAAAACAAAAACAGAAGCGAAGACATCAGAGTTGTTTAACAACTCGAAGTTCATAAAGGAGCGAGCAGTGAATTAAACGTGTCAAGAAGACTGATCTGGTAAAACTTCATTTTAAAAAAATCACAAGGGCTCAAAGTCGCCATGTTATGTTCACGCTGCCAAACAGAAGTGTGCAGCTTCTTTACAAAGACAACATGCAAATATTTCGCAGGTCTGTGTGATTGGGGTGGGAGAGAGAACAGGAAGGTCGAGTATACAATAAAGCAGTGTTTTCCGGGCTTCTCTGATGATAAGAATCACCCAAGATAATTGTTAAAACTACCAATTCCTGGGCCCCATCCCAGATTCACTGAATCAGAATCTCCAGGTTGGATTCCAAGTATGAAGCTCTAAAACAATGATCTTCTAGAGGGTAAGCGATCTGTATCTAAGCACATGTCCATCTTCCAAACAAGCTGCCTGGTAATGCTGATGACAATATAAAACAAGAAACTGAGTACAGCAGCTCCAATCTGCCAGCCCCTGAGAAGTGAACTGAAATGTTTATTCCAAGCACTGAGCTGCAATTAGCCACAAATGCAACTAATTGTTAGGGAACACTGTTAGGGGCGCTTGGAACAGAATCAGGGACACAGTGCCTGTAGGATTCGGGTAGAAATGAACTAACAGCGCAGGTTCTAAATATAACATGGGGGAGGGAAACACCCCCCATGCACATCCATGTCCCAGTGACCCTTCAAACTTCCAGAAGAAAAAAGTGTAACTTTTCAAAACATGTTAGAACATGGAACCAGTCTATAACACATGGCTCTAGGTGTTCTTTGATAGTGAAAACATTACTAGCTTTTCATCAAGATGGCGACTGAAAACAAAGAAAAACTAAGCACCACCTCCTAGAAAGACCTGCCACTCCCACCTGGGGCAGCTGGTCCCGGGCGCCGGACCCGCTGCAAGCAACCAAGCCAATAAGAAGGGACGATCCTGTGGGTACCAGCGGGAACGGGGCATGGGCACTGAATGTAAAACCAAACCACAAGAAGAAGTTAACTCTGATTCCGAGCTGGGGCGTAGCTCTGTGGTTTTGTGCCTATAAAGCCCCCAGCCCTGTACCCCCAGCCTAGCTCCCATTAGGATGGATTCTAAGAGAACCACCCCCCACAGGCTTCTACCCTGATTATTCCACACTCAGTTACAAGTAAGACTTTTTTTTTTTTTTTTTTCGGGTACGCGGGCCTCTCACTGTTGTGGCCTCTCCCGTTGCAGAGCACAGGCTCCCGACGCGCAGGCTCAGCAGCCATGGCTCACAGGCCCAGCCACTCCGCGGCATGTGGGATCTTCCCGGACCGGGGCACGAACCCGTGTCCCCTGCATCGGCAGGCGGACTCTCAACCACTGCGCCACCAGGGAAGCCCCAAGTAAGACTTTTAATGCCACCATCCATAACCATCATCCTTGCTCAATGTTTTTAATTTATTCTCTTGATTTCAATACCTCTGACATTTATCAAAAAAGAAGAATACAAAAGAAACACTTCCTTGCAAAGTTCAATCAATGCTCTCAATCTGCTGAAAGGGTTTTTTTTAATTTCTGGACATGTCTTTCACTTCCAGTAGTCCAAGCATTGACTCATATTCAATTCATCTTGCCAGATTTTCCATTGCTTTCCTTTCTTCTTGTTGAAGGAACAGTAGACTGTGCTTAACCAAAGTCGTTTAGAAGGCCATGGTGTGGATGGAGGAGAAAGTGAGGATTGTATCAAACCACGTGCGCCACATTTAAAGAAATCCCGTGTGTGTCTAAATTCTAGACAGAGCCACCTGGCCTCAGATAAAACTGCCTGTTTCAGTTCCTGCTTCCTCCAGATCTGCATTACTGAATTTTGGTGTATCCTTATGAATGAATGCTGTTCAAGTCACTGATAAAGAGCACAAACCAGGGTTTCCCTGGTGGTGCAGTGGTTGAGAGTCTGCCTGCCAATGCAGGGGACACGGGTTCGAGCCCTGGTCTGGGAAGATCCCACATGCCGCGGAGCAGCTAGGCCCATGAGCCACAACTACTGAGCCTGCGTGTCTGGAGCCTGTGCTCCGCAACAAGAGAGGCTGCAATCTTGAGAGGCCCGCACACTGCGATGAAGAGTGGCCCCTGCTTGCCGCAACTAGAGAAAGCCCTCACACAGAAACAAGGACCCAACACAGCCATAAATAAATAAATAAACAAAGGAATTCCTTTAAAAAAAAAAAAAAGACACTGACATCCTTAAAGAGTAAAGCTCACTGTGTTGCTGCACGTATCTGATTTAAAAAAAAAAAAAAAAGCACAAACCATTGTAAATCCCTTTTGCTACTGCAACATTTCATACATCTGCTGCTGCTGGATTGTGGGTCAACTGTAAAGGAAGAACTATTCAAGGTCAGAGTATGCAGGGCCGGGAAATCCAGAAAGCGTTGAATATGTCTTTGAGGGTCCTTAAGTTCTGAATACGATTCGATTCTCAAAACTGCTCACACTTACAGCATGTTTGCAGTTCCTTAAAATGTACATACTCGATTAAAAATTGTGCCACATTTTCCACAAATACATAGGAAGTGGTCTATCCAGAATAAAGTAGAGTTTTAAGAGTGCTGCATTTCTCTGATAGGACGATCTTAGAAATCACTTGTGGTAGAAGTAAAAAATTAGAGGAACACATTTAAAGGCCAAATTAACCTTTCAAACAACCTAAAAGTAACATTTGTACTTGGGGGAGGGAAGGCAGATACAGGTATAACTCTATCCTTAGTGCCAAGAAGAAAAGCGATGACAAAAATAATTTTAAACAGCAGAAAGTACGTTATTTTTCCAAGCCTTCCCAGTTGTTCTAATTATTCATTGGTCATTGTGTCAAAACAATAGAGATAGAAACCCATATTATTCATAAGGATAGAACTACATATACCAATATTTTATCTGGATTCCACATAGGAAATGCCTAGGTACAATAATACGAGAGAAAATACTGGGGGAAAATGAACCTAAATCAGTAACTCCTAGAAACAGGGGGAAAAGCTAAGCCAGTGCAAGCATCTGCTCCCGAATTAATCCCACGGAAATTTCCTAAGCTGATATTATGGGAACTTCGACTCCCCAGAGAGGGCTGCAGTGATTGGGAAAGTTGTGAGCTGGCCCTAGGGGCAAGGAGCCTGGTGACTCACAGGGTCCCTGGAGCTCCGAAGGGATAAAGACAATGAGAATTCAGCAATGAATATTTATAAAACTTTGCTACATTCCAGGCACTACGCTAAAAGTTTAACCTACATCATCTAATTTAATCCACAGTATTCCAGTGAGGTACATGCCATTAGTATCCCATTTTACAGACTAAGAAACCAGGTTTTACGAGGTAGAGAGAGTTGTTCAAGTTCACACAGCTAGTTAGTAGCACTTCCGTTCATGGTAGAACTTGCTGGGTCTTCTTAACATTACACAGCGTCCACTATCTTGTACACACTAGATTACCCACAAGGGCGTACTATATAGCCAGGGAGCTATACTCAATATCCTGTATGCACTCGATTACCCACAAGGACGTACCATATAGCACAGGGAGCTATACTCAATATCCTGTACACACTCCAGAGCGCCAGAGCTCTGTGCTTCTACCATTTTGAACTTCATGTTCCTGTCAAACAGGAGTGTTGCTCCCGGGTTCAGAAGACCCTTCGCCATTTCACCTTTGCTACCCAACCTCTACCTGCGTTTCAATCTCAGCTCTAATGCCTCCTCCTCTGGGAGGCTTCTCTCCCTAGTATTCCCATGGTATCTTAACTGTTCTCAGTCACGGGACTTAACTCCCAGTAATCTGACCGCCTGATGACGTGTCATTTTACCCCAGAAGGTATGACTTGTCATTCATACCCCAGGCATGAATCAATGGTGCTCACTCTTGTACCCCTGGTGCTTAGCACGGTGTCTGATACACAGCAGGTGCTCAAAAAATATCCCTTGAATGAATGAATGACCTAACTACTCCATTTACTGTTGAGGAGACAAAAATTCAGAAGGGTCTGTAGCTTGCCCCATGCCACACAGGACGCTGGAGCACAGACGTGGAGTACAGGTGAAAAGCCAGGTCTCCTAACCCCTGGCTGGGGCTCCTTCTACTTTGCTGCTGCCACCCTCTTACCCAGAATGTCTCAGTTCCCCCTTCACCATCTCAGTCCTCCCATCCTTGGGGCCCCAGCTCTGTCCCCTCCTTGCTGACACTGACCTCGGAAGGCCTGTTCAAGGTCACATTTTTCAGATAATTGATCACAGGCTACTTTGCGTTAGAAATTCCACTGTGGTTACCAATTGCTTCTAAACCTCTTCTACCCAGAGCTAGTTCTCGTCTGCCCCGCTAGATGCACCTCCACTTCACTTGTAGCCTGTAACAGGGCTCAGGTCAATGTTAATTTGATTTTGCAGCACCAGGCAAAACACAGACAACACTTCCTCTTTCCAAGGGTAATAACAGTGAAACAATAAATGGAGAGCTCTCCACCCACAAGACGGCCTGGGACGGCGACATGGATTCTCATTCCCTCTTCTTGCCTCAGTTCTAAGAATGGCAACACTTAATACCCAGCAACATTAGTCCTAGCGGCCCCGTGTTTCCTGACACCTGGCCCCTCCCTCACTGTATATATTGATTTAAGGAGGGGCCTCCGCCATCTCTGTTATTCATACCCATCACTTCCCTTGCCTGTTAGCTATTCTCCAAATTGAGCTATTCAAGCCAATTCATCAGATAACCTCCGGAAACACTGCAGGCTGGTCAAGGGATGAGAACAAATAACATAGAGATTTCAAAGCCATTACCAAGTGATCTGCTAAAGGAAGGAAACTGAACAAAAAGGAGAGGAAGAACTTCAACGAAGCCATTGAAATGTCCCCAGGAGTAATGTAACACAGATGCCAGCAGACAGGAAAGGGCACAGAAAGCCAAGTAGCCGAGGTTGGTGACCCTGTTCATGAGTTGTCCCTCTGACCCTAAGTCAAGAAAAATAAAAGAGTAAAGCAGTCTGCCATATATACATTGTCCCAAAGAAGAGGAAATATTAAAATGTATTATTGGAGGGTAAAAAAGCCTGGTTTCAGGAGAAAAATCTTGGTCCATTTCATTCCTCTGTTACATGGTAAATATGTTCATTCATCATCTAGCCACCCTATCTCTTTGAAATTCCATGAAACACTGCCTACTTCATCTTGAAATATCTGTGCTTGGAGCAGAATGTGCAGTTTAAGCACAAAAGCTTTAAAATGCCACAGGAGTAATATCAAAAATCAGCTTAAGGACTTAATGCAACCAGAAAAAAGACCAATAAATCTCAGGTCTGAGTGCATGTGCATTTTAATAAGAGAATTCTTGCGTACAGTATTACAGTTTTGCTTGCCAAACATAAGACACATTCCCGTGTCCTATGCTCATAATTGTAATAAAATGTCTTACTGTAAACGGTACAGGCAGGAGCAGAAGGGGCATTTTGGATTAAGGAGTTTTATGAAGGAGGCTGACTTACGGTTGCTAGGAAAACTTACCATTGATTTTCCAGCTCAAATCCTGGATTTGAAGCTAGGCAGGTGAGTCTTGCTTTCTTACATTTTTTTTCAAACAGTTTTTGGTTTTTTAAAATGTTTATTATGTGGAAAGATGTTCTCATCTTTTACTCCCCTGCCCTTATTTTTTACTTGATCGGAGACATGGTATTTACACTGATATTCATCCACACAATTGGGAAGGCTCAGATGGTCTTTTCAGGGTTGGAGAAAATAACATTTTCTTCCAAACCGTCACTTCAAAAACACGTTCCCATTCGACATTGCAGCAGGTGATGGGAAAACACTGTAGCATCTTGGATCCTGGAGGCGTGGAAGAAGGCAGACTGCCCTTGGCTCCCAAGGTCAAAGGCAAGCTGAAAGCAGGGCATTGGGCCAGGAGGCTCTTCTGGGATAGGAGTTGGCTCTCCTGCATCCCCACGTGATGGGACAGGGGCAGAGCAAAAGTTATTTACATACCATTGCAACTGAAATGTCCTATCAGATGGCAACATGGTCCATGGACAGAGGAGGGAAATAGATAAAGAATTTTCTGCTCCTGATCATGAGTAAATGACCTTTACTTTAGGAGGAAGTCAAGGTGAGTTACTTAGTCTCTACTTCCTGTGATTGGAAAAGCACACAGGTACACACACACACACACACACACACACACACACACACACACACACCCTTAACTGTTAAAAGAATAAAACAGTACTTCGAACACTTGCCTTCCACCCCTAGAAAGTCCAGGCAAGGACAACAAGGCCATCACAGGCACCCAGGACAAAGCACTGGGAAAGTCACACTATTGAAACCTTGCATAGGTCCCTTGGATGTCATTAAAGGCAGAAAGTTTGAAATAGAATCAGAACTTTATACAGGAGAGGGGAATAAGGTCCAGCACCCCATGGGCTCAGGAGTTAGCCCCAGTGACCCTGCCCAAGGGCCTGCGTGGCAGTTTTGAAATAAATAAAACTCATCTTCTTTCACATCATCACTGTTGGTGTGTGGGTATGGGGAGCGGGGGTGGTGTATGTTGAGAGAACACAATACTTCCTATCAATCCCCTCTGGACTCATAAGCAAGCCGCTTTTTACAGGAAAAGAAAAAGTGGCTTTTTAAAATCACCTTCTATTGACAAAATGAAACATACAAAGTATATATCATTGATCAACTGTCTGACAGCTCAAAGTCAAAAGGGGAAAACCAGAGAGGAGAAGAACACTGGCTGGGGAAAAGCCAGCAGAATTGGCCAAAATGCCAAGTGCTAAGTCATTATCTCTTCTGATCCCCAGAGGTGAGGGAGCAGAATCCCATTCGTTAGCTCTATTGCATTGATTTCCAGACTCATAGAAGTTTGTCTCCAGAAGGACCCTGAACAGTGGCAAGTCCCTCCCTCTCATTTATTATTGAGAAAGCTGAGCCCCAGTAGGTCTTGGAGTTTTAGGAATTTCTCAGTCTTAAGATGGTACGAAAGCGACAGAGCCCCAGGTTCCTGGCTCTACGTCTGTGATATGTGACAACAGCGAGAGCTGGGGTGTGAGGGCAAGAACCCACTCCCCGTCTTGTCCTGTGGAAGTTATGGAGATATGTCCTGTCTCTATTTAGTGGTGAACAACACTGCTGTAGGACTTTGACCTTTTTTTTTTTTTTGCGGTACGCGGGCCTCTCACTGTTGTGGCCTCTCCCGTTGCGGAGCACAGGCTCCGGACGCGCAGGCTCAGCGGCCATGGCTCACGGGCCCAGCCGCTCCACGGCATGTGGGATCTTCCCGGACCGGGGCACAAACCCGTGTCCCCTGCATCGGCAGGCGGAGTCTCAACCACTGCGCCACCAGGGAAGCCCCCTGACCTTTTAATACTTTTGATAACCTGCATCCTTATTTTAGAGATGCAGAAACTGCATTCAAGAGCTGACGTGACTCATCACAGCCACCTGACTCATAAGTGACACTAAACTTTACTCTGCTGCTTCCTCTTTCTGCCTTGTCAAATGCTTGAAAAATAGACCCAAGGCACAGGTCTGCTCACTACACAGACACGTAAACCTTACAAAGATAGAAACATACAGAAAGCTCCTTATAACCCTTGACAAGCTGTAGTGAGGCTGACCCACCACACACACACACACACACACACACACACGCACACACGCACACCACACTTCACTATTAAAACAATTGAACAGTACTCAGAATGCTTCTCTTACATCAATTTTCTATGTGAAGGCCAACATTTATTCTTGCAGTGCAAATTGAATTAAAATTGAAGTTCTTCAAAGAACTACATGACGCCATTCTGATTCACAGACTATTGTTACTGCCATGGGTTTCTTTAACTTTTAGGAAAGTCTGAAACTCACACTCCTTAGTGGAAAAGGAAGATGAAGTAGCTATCATTACAGTCTACTGGCAAGTGTCCATAATTTAACGTTCCCATTAAGTCATGACTCATCTCTATTTCCCTGGCATTTCTTGGTTGAAAATGCGTCTGACCCCAGGTAAGCACCAAGCCCTTGTCCGCACGCTTGTAGCCTTTCTGCTCCAAGCAGAGGATTCAAGGTCCGCTCCCAGATGCCAGCTGGGACAGCGGCAGTAACCCCCACCAGGGCCTCTGGTCTCCAAGCTGTGCTCAGAGCTGATTTATATCATGTAAATGGATGTTTCAATAAAGAGATTGGTACATTAGCCAAAACTCAGGGACACGTAAAACGTATTAGGTGATTTATCGTCCAACAAGTTTCTTGTGGCGAAGGCAGCTAGAGAAACACTTCCAAAATAAATGTCATTTCAATTCTTAATCTGAAAAGAATCATCATAACCACCACTAGTTTTCCCCTTTACAATTCTGCATTAGCATCTCTAATGGAGCAGGACACTCTAAAACTGGAACGACCTCTGCCCTTGCCAATACCAGTTTTAGGGAAAGTTCTGCACTGTTCAGCATTACAGTCACATCTCTCAAAGGTACAAAAGTCCCATCAATTCCCTGGAATTACAGAAACCTGAATATTTGGCATTATTGTATTAGTACACTTTCAGTCAATAGTAATTGCCATTGCTAAAAACGATATTTAATGGGGGTATATTTTTTATCACGTTTAAAGTACCCATGACATTGCATTTTGGAAATAAAAGGGAATGGAAAAATCTCTCATTCCCTGCAGAACCATGATTCTGAGTAACTAGCTCTAGGGGAAAAAATGGTGCAATCGAATTAGTAGTAAAAAAATCAATTGCAGTAATATGAACTTTTAATTTTTTTCATTTGAAAAAAGAGGTACAGATGTTCATGCAGGTGATAGAAAGTTCTGCTGGGAGCAATTGCCAATAGCAGATAATACTTGAGAACTTTCTGTATTCAATTCAGCAGAGTATTATCTACCATCAAGGCTGCCGCTGGCCTCTTGCAGCCTTTGTGCTAATTAGAAAAAGATGTTCTCTGTTTGTTGGAAGACTTTTTATCACAATTTCAATTTCAGTGCTTGTGATTGGTCTGTTCATATTTTCTATGTACCAAAATGTTCATTGCAGCTCTATTTACAATAGCCAGGAGATGGAAGCAACCTAAGTGTCCATCATCGGATGAATGGATAAAGAAGATGTGGCACATATATACAATGGAATATCACTCAGCCATAAAAAGAAACGAAATTGAGTTATTTGTAGTGAGGTGGATGGACCTAGAGTCTGTCATATAGAGTGAAGTAAGTCAGAAAGAGAAAGACAAATACCATATGCTAACACATATATATGGAATCTAAGAAAAAAAAAAAGGTCATGAAGGACCTAGAGTCTGTCATACAGAGTGAAGTAAGTCAGAAAGAGAAAGACAAATACCATATGCTAACACATATATATGGAATCTAAGGAAAAAAAAAAGGTCATGAAGAACCTAGGGGTAAGACGGGAATAAAGACACAGACCTACTAGAGAATGGACTTGAGGATATGGGGAGGAGGAAGGGTAAGCTGTGACAAAGTGAGAGAGTGGCACGGACATATATACACTACCAAACGTAAAATAGCTAGCTAGTGGGAAGCAGCCGCATAGCACAGGGAGATCAGCTCGGTGCTTTGTGACCACCTAGAGGGGTGGGATAGGGAGGGTGGGAGGGAGGGAGACGCAAGAGGGAGGAGATATGGGGATATATGTATATGTGCAACTGATTCACCTTGTTAAAAAGCAGAAACTAACACACCATTGTAAAGCAATTATACTCCAATAAAGATATTTTTAAAATATTAATTAATTAATTAAAAAAAAGAAAAAAGATGTTCTCTGGCCTCATTCCCCCTTCTCCACCCGACCCTGTCTGTGCAGGGTCTGTGCAGGTACACGCCCTCGGGAGCTGAAGGCTAGCTGGATTCCAGCCTCCCCCAACCTCAGACAGAAACCCTGGTGCAAAACCAAAATGTATACTCCTCTATCAAGGCCTTGGCCCTAGAAGTAAAAAAATTAAGGAACAGATCAATCAATTATGGTCTATCCATATGATGGAATATTAGGAAGTCATCAAAATGGTGTTTTAATATTTAAATATTCAAACTATTCTTTATTGATATATCAGGGTAATATTTATGATACAATGTTAAGTTAGAAAAAAATGCAATAGGATATCAACTTAATGAACAAATTATCGGATGTAAATAAGATGAGGTATACACCAAAATGTTAATACTTATTACCTCCAATTATGGCTACCTAATTATTTTTGTATTAATAAATTTCTGCATTTGAAAGATTTTCTTCAATGAGCATGAATGGCTTCTTCAGTAGAAACCAATTTGAAATAACAAAGAAATATCTATAATCCCATCTACTTTTCAATCCAGGAAATAATACCATCTAGTTACTTATTTTGATTCAAGACCTTTCAAATTAAGGACACATAGGGATGTTGAAGTAACAAGACAGCAATTGATTGTTTCTCCAAGGCTATGATCCCCCTTAAGGATAGAGAAGAAATCTATAGTGGTTTAAAAAAGAAGAAAAGTGCAGTTTAAACCAGGGGATAAAGGTTTGAATCCTACCTTCAGTAGCCATTACTATATGACCTTGGAAAAATTATTTAACCTCTTTGATTTTGTTTCTCCCTTTATATGATGGGGTTAATCATTTCTACCTTGAAGACTGCTCTGAACATAAAATTAGCTGATGGTATAGTGAGCTGGTACTTAATAGATACATGTTATTTAGGTCTTGTTACAATGATCTCATATACCTCACCTGTCCCCTACCCCACAGCCCTGCACATAGTAGGAGCTCAGTAAATGCTACAATCAATGTGTTGCACTAGGTTTAAAAGAAGCCTGATCGTCTCGGAGAGGAAATCTCAAATGTTATATGGCTGGGTGAGACCTATAGGAATTGCCTTGATAGAACAGACCTTAGGCTGTGTTGCCAAGAACAGAGATTCTCTGAAAGACCACCACCTCCACTCCTGACCATTTGTTTGGACTGTTTGTTCTGTGTGTTAATATATGGTGTCAGCCTCTGGGGCTCTGCACCCTTCGTGGATGGACATTTAAAAGCATAGTTCTCACTTCGTAGGAAAGAAAACTCAGAACCGATGGATGAATGTGGAATCCATTGAAAGCCCTTTTTATGAATCACTAAGCCCCGCCACCCTTGGACTATTAGTAAGAATAATGACAAACACATGTACTTCCTGGGTGCCGGGCACTGTTACAAGCACCTCACTTATACCAGACCATTTAATACCTGCGGATCTCAGCAGAAACTCACCTGAAGGGACAGAACCTCTGTAAAGTTTAAATCCATAGATGTTCTGAGTTCTAACAGGAAAAGGAATTTGCAGTGATGCCAGGAAAGGACAAGACAGCAGGCCAACTCCTCCCTCAGACCACGGAGTTAGGGGCTACTCATCACGTGGGTTCAGGCAGCCCAGGGGACAAGACATTAAAAGTTAGATAAGCTCTTTGGGGCCATAATGTAGCTTTTGTAGTTTAAGAGGTTTCAGGGCTAATATTTAAACTCCTTCCATGCTTCAACTCCTATATGTACATTTAGACTTTTAACTTAGAATCCTAACCATTTTCACGTCATCTTAGTTTTCTCTAACTCTTCCTGGCATTTTTGCTTATGTTCATTTTGAAAATACCAGCCTATCTGTGGGGAAGTGTTCAGGGCTAAGGGCCAGGACCAGGCATGTTCTCCCACCCAACCCTGACCCCCTGTCACTTGGGGCAAATTAGGGAAGAGGAGGTCACCTCCCCCAGGGCAGAGCTGCGGAGGTGACAGCCAGGGATGCGTTCACTGTGAAACTAATGAAATTAAGTGAGAGGCTCTCACTTGCCTGGGATCTTTCCAAAACCGTGCACCAAATTCGACAGTATTCACTCTTTGCTTTTCTATATTTGTGCTCCCAGACTGCACAAGCTCCAGGCCGCCCAAACCTGGATCCACTGCGGGTGACCAGGTAAATCAGGTGAGAATACACGGGAAGACAAACTCTGGGCGGAGGCACCGGGGTCCGTCTCCTGGAAGGCTCTGGACGCTCCCGCAAAGGGTCTGGTGTTATTTTAAGGGTTGGACTTGGTCCCGTCCACCCCAACAGCAAGAAGTTATCTTTAGCCTTTTGTTGTTTTACTTATTGACGACTGATACCTGAACAAGGTGGTAACGGCTTCTTTAGCAGAGGCAGCTTGCCTCCTGGTCATCCTGAAAGATATGATGGAGCAGGGCTGGTGCCTCCGAGGACAAGCTCTCCCTGAGCAGCACTAAAGAAGCCGTAAGAAGGAAAAAGAAGAGGAAGGCAGTGCTTCCAACAGATGGGTGCTCTTTGCCTGTAACCCAGCAGGGCCCCCTGTGCCCTGAGGAGGGGGCGGGTGCTTAGCCGGGCGGCTGAGTCCTTAGAAACCGTCTCTAAGGGGTGGTGTAAGCCTCTAAATTATTAGCATCTCCTCAGTTCGGACACCCTGGACAATACTGCTTTGGGTGTATGTTGCAGAGAATGAGGGAGAGGGGTGGTGAACATCTTAGAATAACAAACAAACAAAACCCTGAAGGGGATTTCGCAGAACACCCAAGGCCCTCATTTGCATTCGTTTATCCACCTGCTCCTGACTCTGGAATGTTCCTAGAAACTCCTCCCTCTGCCTTTTAGATTCCTAGTTGCTAGCGTTAATAAAATGGTCTTTTTCAGAAAAAGGAGAATGACATTTTTTATATTCAGTATTATTACAGCCACATACATATTTTATGTACCCAGGAAGAAAATACATCAACGTTCTAACAGCAATTATATTAGAATGGGGATTTTTTCCCCAAATTTTCTTTAATATACATGTGTTATTTTATAATATAAAAGGGACATAATAAACTTGGGAGGGGAGAACATTTCATTAGTGGTTCCATCCCCAGTACTTGGCCTGCTGGAAAGCATTCAAATATGCTGTTTGAGGATAAATCAGGAGCTTGGGATCAACATACACACACTACTACATATAAGATAGACAACCAACAAGGACCTACTGTATAGCACAGGGAACTCTACTCAATACTCTATAATGACCTATATGAGAAAAGAATCTGAAAAAGAATGAATATATGTATATGTATAACTGAATCACTTTGCTGTACACCTAAAACTAACAGAACATTGTAAATCAACTATACTCCAACAAAATTTTTTTAAAAATATGCTGATTGAAATGAATAATCCATAGGAAGAGATAAGGATACCAGGCTTGTCAACAGCACTTTGATGAATCAACCCAACTTGGTAGAAGACTGCTCCTCCTTCTCTAAAACTATTTTCATTAGATTCTTTCTCTGTATAATTCTTTTCCTGGCCATTTGTCCAGTAAAAAGGTAAAACCTGACGAACACACCATGATGCCACTTAAAGTGACAACATAGAAATTAATTCTTTCCTAAAATCCTTCAGGAATTTTGAACCACCTAAGTTTGTATGCAAAGTTGATTTTTGATTCTTCAGCTTTTTTGTGATTATTATTCATTTGCACAACAGAAAACATTTGCCTCTCATTTCAACCAGATGTGGCAAATATCAACTCAAGCCAAGTCAGCAACAAAAATTCTGATTTAATTCCAACCACCCGAGGTTCCCCTCCATGGGAGAAGTTGGCTTGGCAAACCTTGTGTATTTATGTGAAATACTATACCCTAGAAGAGGGGGAAACACCTGTCTTGGGGGGAAAAAAGAAAGAGAGACAAGCTGAAGCCATGTTTATTAAAGTTTCCTTATCTTGCTACCGAGACCGGCTGAGGTCACCTGCCCTGGTGATGCGAAGCCAAGGTCAATTTCAACAACCTTGTCATCAGTCTGCCTGTTCCCTGTATCTTTCCTCTCCCTCCAGTGGCTCCTCTCCTTGGGTTGGTTTCTCCCTGTCTCTGCCTAGGCCAGGCATCCACGGTTAGCAGGCCTCTGGTTCCTTCGGTTCCCACAAGGAAAGAAGGGCATATACAATCCAGGTCAAGAGTGGAAAAAGTCTCTGTGGTAACTGTTGGGACTTGGTAGAATCACGTTTATACCGATCAAACCACAGATTGGTTCCAGGCGGGATGTAGGCTCCGGGCGGGATGTAGGCTCCGGTTTTTACATGAGGAATCCACAACCCATGGGCTGCCCAAGGCCATAGAGTTGCTTTGTGGCAAAATCCACTGGGAACCCAAATGCCTCCCTAATTCTTTTAGTTCCAAGTGGTGAGCAACTGAATAGCATCCACGGGTGACTCTGAAAATCTCAGGCTCTCTGGTGGTTCAGCAGTTATTCAGGTATCTCACAGTGACTCGATGGCATTTTCCAGCATCAAAGTCCATCAGTCATAGATACGCAGAAGGGTTAGTGACTAGGGTGTTTGTTCAAAGGAATTCAGGCCACGAAGAGCTCGCAGTAGGATGAAGTCTTGTTAACAGAGTGTGGTAGATGGTACTTTCCAAAAATGCTGACAACAGTATTTCCAGAGCCATGTGCTCTTCCAGAATCTTGCCATCCTCCCATCAAGAGATGGAGCCTCTGTCGTCTCCCCTTTCCCTGGGCAGGTCTTCGTGATGGCTTGGACCAAGGGAATGTTGCAGAAGTGATGCTGTGAGGCTTCTGAGGGTGGGTCATCAAAGGCTCACTGGCTTCTGCCTGGTTCTCTCTCTCTTTCTGTCTGTCTCTCTCCATACACCTTCTGAGTTCTGAGCTGTCGTGTAAGAAGTCACACTACTTTCCCACGGAGAAACACAGAAAAAGAGAGAGAGGCCTCCTGAGGAGCCCCAGCTGTTAGAGACCTTCCAGCCCACGTGCCAGACATGGGGGTGAGCAAGTCTTCAGATGGTTCCAGTCGCAGCCACTGTCTGAGTCCCATCACATGAGGACCCCAGTACGTGCTGGAGACAAGAATGAGACACAGCGTGGCTTGTGGAGAAGAGGGTGGGCTGCGGTGAAGCTGGGTGAAGAGGTACAACTTGAGCTGCATCTTGAGGGATGAATAACAGCCCACCAGGCAGACAAAGGAGCAGGCTCTCCAGGCAGAGGCAGCAGCAGATGAGGCGAAGAGGTGTGAAACGGCCACAGGAAGATGCAAGACATTCCTGGGGTTGGAAATGAAGGATCCTGTCTGTGGGGCCAAGGAAGGACACAGCGAGAGGAGACCATGATCTGATTTTCTTTTGACAAAGCTCACTCTGACCAGTGGAGAGGACGGTGTGTGTGTGTGTGTGTGTGTGTGTGTGTGTGTGTGTGTGTGTGTGTGTGTGTGTGTGTGTGTGTGTGTGTGTGTGTGTGTGTGTGTGTGTGTGGCAAGGTCAAGGTCAATCAGTACTGGGGAAAGAGCTCAGCTGAGGGATGATGACAGCACAAAGCAAGGCAGGAGCAGCTGACATGGAGAGAAAACAGCAGCGGGAAGAAGGCAAGTGGCTCAGAAAGGACCCGGTCACCGGTTAGAGGTTAAGAGAGAAGAAGGCTGAGGTGGATTCAGGTTTCTAGGTCAGAAATCAGGAAGGCTGGGTGGTGGTTCACAGAGCTTAGATTTCAAGTTGTGTGGAGGGCAGGTGAACTCATGCTTTTCCACTTGTGTTCCCGGTGGGGATGCTTGGGGACCAGGAGGATGTACAGGTCTCATCAGCAACACAGGCATTTTAAGTCCAGAAAATGAGTGAGTCTTGGAAGAGTAACACCGTAATGAAGGAAGAGGGCGATGACAGAATCCTAAGGAACCAGCCTTTGAGGGATGGCCAGAGGAAGCAGACCCTAGGAACAAGAATGCAAAGAGAGGGCAGAGAAGCAGAAGACAAGTCCAAGGACCAGAAGCTGAGAGCTCACCTCTCCCTGGGCTAAGGCACAGCTCTGAAGGAAGCGCATCTCTGGAGGAAGTCTAGATGCTTCCCTTCTTTCCTTGCTCTGGATCCTTTCACAGCGATTCATAGCACAGGATTCAAAGAAATGCGTGGGCCAGCAGGAAACCCTGACATCTGATTTATCATTAACAACAATATAATACCCTGTTCTTTCATTTAAGTTTACCCAATGACTTTAATGGTTTTGGCCAGAGGTTTAATTCTTTAGGTATTCATCAACATTTTGTGTAAGAACACACTTGAATTTCAGGCAGCAGAGCATTGTGGCCTTTGGATGTGGCCCAATTGATACAGTAACCAGATCTGCAGTTATATCCAAATTCCTCGTGCGTACACAGATGAGTGAGCTTGCCCATATTTTAGAATACTAAGGAATCCTGAGAATCCAGCACTTAATTAATATGGATGGTCCCTTCCTAGAAATGTCAGACTTTGAAAGCACCTTAGATGTCATCAACTCTGACCTGTAAAATTGCAGACTTTGGGTGGTGTCTTCAGATGGCAGAGGACAGGGGGTTTTATTTCAACCGAAAGCAGAACAAGGCAGAGAAACTTGATAATGCAGAGCTGACCTGCAGGTGTGTATAAATTATTGATGAGGACTCCACCAGATGAATTTGCGGGTAAAGGTGGGTTGGCCAGAGATGAATCATAGTCTTTCTCTGAACTAGAGTGCCCGGGGCCGGGACTCTCATTTTCTAGATGAAGAAACAAAGGACTACAGAGGTGAAGCAACTGGCCCAAGGTCAAACCTAGATTAGAGCCAGAGCTGGGATGATTCCTGGGGCTGAGTCCCTTATTCGTTTTCTCCTGTGAGCCATCTCCACGCCGTCTCTGGTTTTATCTTCTGTGTTTTATGTCAAATGTCATAAATATAGAAAGCAGAAGATATCGTTGACAAATGCTCTTCCCACATCAGCAGCCACTAGGGGTTTTTTTTAAACCCTTTCCAACATCCACCCAATGCAATCATGGAACATGCAAACAAAATGCATACAGCTTATGGGCCAATCTAATGTCTCTGAGAAATAAGGGGTGTATTGTATTCTTAAAACAGGTTTGGAAAATTAAGTAAAATTTTATCCAGACAGAAGATGTAACTGTTAACTGCTTCCTGAAATCTAATTGTTTTTATTTCTCGAGATAAAGAATAGAGCATCACAGTGGGTTACTAGGAACTCGATGATTTCCTGCTCCGAGGGCAGTGCTCCCTTGAGCAGAGAACAGATGGAAATGCTAGCGTCTGCTTGAGTCCTGAACTTAGGCTGCTGTCCTGCTGCTCCTAAAACTGTTCTCCACAGTCTCAGGACCTCCACTTCACTTAGCTGGCTTTTCTCAGGCTTTGTTCTCATCTGCCTCTCTAGTACTGAACATGGCTCCCAACCACCCTCTTCTTTGGGCAAGCCTTTCTTCTCTTGGCTTCCATGATGTCAAGGATAGCATAGAGTTTTTCTCTCAAGGGTCACTTCTGATCGATTAGTGCTGCTTCCTGGTGTTGGGAAGGATGCTGAGGCAAATCCAAGCTCTCTGGAGAAAATCCTGGTGATCGACGAGTGATGTCTGCAGTAGGTGGAGCAAGAAAGAGTGGAGGTTGGTGGAGCTGCCGTTTTGCCATCACTGAGTGCTATTCTCAACTGTCTGCCTCCTTTTTTTTAATCTTGTAGATGTTGGTCTTTTCTACGGATCTGCACTTTGCCCGGGTATAGCGTCTGGTACATTGTATACGCTCAGAGATTGTTAGTTGGTTTCTCTATGTCTATACTCTCTCCCTTAACAATATCTTCCATTGTTTCAACGACCACTGCCACGTACCCAACTCTTCTGTTTATCTCTTTCGACCTGAATATCTACTCGCCTGATAAACAATGCAGACAGCACACCAGCCGCTGCTCGAGTGCAAAATTTCCAAAACCAAATTAACTTCTCTCATCTGCATACCATTCCTTTCTTTGCATACTTTATTTTCACTGAGCCAGTTTCACTTTCACTGAGCTTGTTTCCCTTAGGCATCCTCTTAATGTAATCCCCCTCACATGGATGACTGATGTCATCTTTCCTCTGGTCCATGTAGGCAGTCTCTCAGCCCTCCAACCTATTTTACACACTGCTACCAGATTGGGTTTCGGAAACAAATGTGCACCTCCTACGATTCCTGTCTTTGTTTGGGTTTCCCTCAAAGCAGACCCTGAGACATGAATCTGGGTGCAGGTGGTTGACTTGGGAGACGACCTCAGGATGGTGAGAGAGTGAGACGAAAGGCAGGGAAGGGAGGACACCGGACATAGTGGGCGCTGTGGCTCCCTGCCCAGATCCCCCCTCAGGCCTGAGACGCTCAGCCTCCCAGCTACGAGGGGGATTGGTAGCTGATGGCTCTTCGCTGAGTCCCTCCCTGGGAACTGCTCTGGGCAGAGGAGAGCAGCCGCACCCGATCGTCCCCTGGGGGCAGCCTACATCCACTGACTAGTCAACGTGAGGATATAATGGCCCACCCCCCATCCTGATCTCAAGCGGGTCAACTCTGAAGGGCTCTCTTCGCTCTGGAGCTGACTATGGGATCTTCTGAGGCTGTAGGTGCCCTGCAGTTCAACACCTCCTGCTACCCAATCCTGCCTCCTCTCTTCCTCGTAGGTGTTGGTCTCAAGGGAATTCCCCAATAAACTTCCTGCAGGCAGATCTCCACTTCCGGGTCTGTCTTCCAGGTAACCCCTCCTGAAACCGCCAATGAAGTGGCATTAATGAGTGAAGTACTGCTATGGGCAATGGAGACTAAGTCCTGCTGGGGACCCTTTGAGAAACTGTAGACTTCAGCACTGGCCCATCAAGGAGCAAGGAACTGGGGGGTGCTTATCTAGCTACTCCTGTCCTTCACTGGTTGAAGGTTGTTCATGGGGCAGTAACGCCCTGACACTTCTCGCTGGCACCGTGTGTGGCCAGGTGTGCTTCCCTGGCCAGGGGATGCTCTCAGGCAGAAAGACGCAGGAAGCCATCAGCTTGGAGGGAGCTATCTGCAGACGACCCCCAGGGTGAACCAATGGGCTCTGAGCAGAGAGTGCCCACAGCATCTGCTACAGTTCCCCTCGTGAAAAGCCATCTCCGACGCCCCATTCTCCACAGCAGGGATCACAGGCTCACAAAGTCACATCACCACTCATGTGATTGGTTTGGCAAAGCGCATTCCTGACATTTTGAATTTGAATTCTTTAGACAGAACAATCAAACCCAGAGACTTCACACACGTGTTATTATCTGGTCTCTGAAGGTACTGGAGATCTGGACGCTTGGTCTAGATTCCTCTGGCCGAGCATCTCTCATGACCTGTTATCAAGCCAACTTTCCATTTCTGCGTTCGTCTAGACACTTTCTTCCACCCAGATTTGTCTATGTGTGTGTAAAACAACCCAAAATCCAGTCATGCAGTTCTTTTCCAGAGACTTCCCAATGACCAGAAGATGGGACTCAAGCTTCCTGGCGAGGCACACGAGGGCTCCCACCGCCAGGTCAACCCCTAGTGCAGTCCCCCACTCCCCCGACCCCACACAGCTCTCCTCCATGCCTCACATCTCATCCACATGACACGTCTGTGCATCCCTCAACATTCCAGATTCTCCCACATCTAGCTGCTTTTCTTTCTCTGTCTAAAAGTATCCACCCCATGTTCTCCACCTGGAAAACTCCACGTCCTCTTTCAAGGATCAGCTCAAATTCCACCTCCTTGGCACAGGTGGGGAGAGAGGAGCTTGCTCCTCTGTGTTCCCAGTTCCCGGTACAGATTCTGTTACAGCGCAGATCACCGTGTTGTATTTATCTGTTTAAATGCCTGTTTCCCCCACTGGACCATGAACTCCTCAAAGGCAACATCGAGTTGCCTCTCTCTCCCCACGGTCTGGCATAATGCTGTGGGTCCATCACAATACACCAACTGGATAACAGATGGTTGGACGGATGGATGGATGGATGGATATTAATCTAGTTGCTGGACCTGCTGCTTTTCTGAGGGTATGAAAATATTTGCTCATCTGTAGCTGCTGATTCTCTGTCCTCCACTCTTAAGCTCACATCTCTTCCTTACCTTTAGCTAAATGCGGCCAACTGGATGTTCTCGGCTAGAGGACCTTAACCATTTCTCTTAGTTCCTGCCACTTGGGCCCCAGAAGATGCCCAGATGCTACTCTCGGGACCAAGAATCTTTAAGACGGTGTGTGGCATTCTGCTTTCTGCTACCTGCCCTTAAACTCTCACAGACTTCCTGACCCCTGCCTGCCTGCCTTGCAGACAGACTACCCTCAGCTCTGGGCCCCTCTTGATTCTGGTGACACTACTGTCAGCTACTATTTTTTTAAAAATACATTCCATCCCTGACTCTCTATTGACACCTAGTTCAGCACAGCAAAGTGGAAGGCACTCCCTGAAATAGATGTGCCCACCTGGCTCTGGTTGGCACTCAGGAGCCCAGATGGCTGTCTTTGCTTCAGACTGCCCAACATTTTGATCCAGTTACAGCCAGAAGTTGTCAGTTGTTTGATAAGAGAGAACAAAAATACATGAGCGTCCGTGAACAAAACCAGCAGGGAATCTTCCTTTTGCTTTTCCATACAAAATTGTCTCTGATAGTTTTGTCTCATTATTCTTTTTTATCCAATCAACAGGCCCTGTCTGTGCTCTGGGAAAGGCAGAGGTGAGGTGAGGAGACACGGTTTTGCCTTCTAAGGCTCGCTTTCTAGTTGGAGAGGACAGAGCACCAACAAGAAAATAAATAGAAGAGAAATAATTACACATGGTGAGAACTGCTGTGAAGGGTACAGGCAAGAAGGATCTAGGGTGTCAGGTGGTCCGGGGACCTCTCTGAGCTTGCGACATTTCAGTTGAATGCAGGAGGGTAAGGAAGACACTATCAGAGGAAGGAAAAGTGTGGGGAAGGCTGCCAGGCTCTGTGCACAGCTTTTGTCGGTACATTCACGCTAAACTAGAGTAGACACTTCATCTGGGTCCTTCAGAAACAGGCTGGGGTTCAGCTCCCAATGTGTTAATGGCAGTACCATCAAGAGGTGGATGGATGGAAATGGCGACCTTTGAAGCTGCAGTTCCCAGGGATTGCTGGTGGCTGCTGGATGGCGAGGTGCCTTGGTGACGCTCAGGCTGCTTCTCGTTGTCTGCAGGTCCCCAGGGTAGCACGCACAGTCAGAGAACTTTATGGTTGCGGAATAGCTTATTGTCTGTTTTAGAGGATGAGGCTGAGTGGTGGTGGTGGGATTGACTCAAGTGCCCTGCCCATTACTGCAATTAATGCTGTATTAAAACGGACAGTATTTGTGTAGAGAAACTTTACAGGCTAAAATGCAGCCAACATTAAAATGTGGCCAGGAACAAGGAGACTATATATGTTCCCTTTCTGAAGGGGTCAAATTCCCCAAACACATCTTTGGCTGACACAGGTAACTTGATAGAAATCTTCCTTCACCAGAAAGGGGTTTCGTGAGTAGTTTTCTATTTTCCCATTTATATAATAAGCAATTGAAAGCCATTTGTCATTCCGGCCAGTGCTCCTGTGATCCACACAAACAACCTCGGCATCTGACATATTTGACAGAAGTTAAGAAGCAGGGCAGTGCCAAAGCTACACCCCAACGTTCATAGCAGCACTATTCACAAAAGTCAAGAAGTGGAAGCAAACTGAATGTCCATTGACAATAGATAAAGAAGATGTGGTACATACAACACACACACACACACACACACACACACACACACACACACACACACACACACACACACACTGGAATATTACTCAGCCATAAAAAAGAATGGAATAATGCCATCTGTGGCAATATAGATGGACCTAGAGATTATCATACTAAGTGAAGTAAGTCAGAGAAAGACACATATCATATGATATCACTTATATGTGGAATCTAAAAAAATGATACAAATGAACTTATTTACAAAACAGAAATAGACACAGAAAACAAACTTATGGTTACCAAAGGGGAAAGTGGGGGACGGATAAATTGGGAATGTGGGGTTAATATATACTCACTACTATTTATAAAATACATAAACAACAAGGACCTACTGTATAGCACAAGGAGCTACATTTAGTACCTTGTCATAACCTATAATGGAAAAGAATCTGGAAAAGACTATACATATATGTATAACCGAATCACTTTGCTGTATACCTGAAACGTAAATCAACTATACTTCAATTTTTTTTAATTAAAAAAAACCAAAACTGAAATCCTAATTTCCACATTTTATCTTTGGATGTTTTTTAGCATCTTCCAGAGTGTTGTCTGATATCTGCTTCCAGGGCCTGTAGCAGAAGAGATATATTACCAAGCGCAGTAGTTAATGTTTGGTTTTACAACCAACCAACCATGTGTTGGGTTGTTTCAGCCACTAAGAAAGCACCATTTAACTGCTCTAGGGATCAAAGTGGATATGCTGGGTTCAATTAAAATTGCATCCTGGATTCAGTCCAGCAGCCCTAGTCATCACGTTATCAAAGAACCCATCCCACTGGCCTGTAGTCGTTTCCATCTCTCCTCTGCCCAATGGTGAAAGCCAACACAGCAGGGAGCCCGACTCGCTCACCCTGCATCCTCAGCCCTGACTGACACATACAGGCAATCAATCAATTGTACTGAATGAATGAATGGATGAATGAGTGAATTTTGATCCTACAAAGATAAAAACTACCCTATTTTTCTTTTTTGGCTTCAAGCAATAGAAATTTATTTTCTCACAGTTCTGGAGGCTAGAGTCCAAAATCAAGGTGTCGGCTGTTATCCCTCTGAAGGCTCTAGGGGAGGACCCTTCCCTGCCTCTTCCAGCTTCTGGTGGCTCTAGGCGTTCCCGAACTTGTGGCTGCATCACTCCAATATCTGCCTCTGTCTTTACATGGGCTTCTCTTCTATGTTTCTGTCCACATTCCTCTATTTTTAAAAGCAGTAAGAGATTTTCCTTTCAAACCCACACAAAACATTAACGTGGGTGGGTGTATTTCTAGGACTAGGGCTGATCTCAAGTGAAGCACTGCATCTCGTCTTTTTTCTTTTTGGGGGCTGCTCTTCGTTGCTGCACGCGGGCTTTCTCTAGTTGCGGAGAGGGGGACTACTCTTAGTTGCGGTGCGCAGGCTTCTCATTGGGGTGGCTTCTCTTGCTGCGGAGCACGGGCTCTAGAGCGCAGGCTCAGCAGTTGTGACGCACGGGCTTAGTTGCTCCGCGGCATGTGGGATCTTGCCGGACCAGAGATCGAACCTGTGTCCCCTGCATTGGCAGGCAGATTCTTAGCCACTGCGCCACCAGGGAAGCCCGCGTCCCGTCTTTATGTGTCTGCATTGTAAGCCTTCATTCCTTACCGATAAGCCTTGAACTGGTCGATTTAATCTCTTCCATCGGGTTCTGTTTCTTGCACTGTCACTTGATTCTGTGCTTGGGTGAAAGAAGGCATCCTGATTGTCCTGTTCTAGGAACAGGGGTTCAGTGCATGTCTGTTGGAACTATTCCCGACTTTGCTCCAGATGGAGGGCTAACATTACATAGAATTAAATCACGCATAATACATGTTCCCATTCCGTTAGAATTTCTTTCTAAAGTTTCAGTTATGCTCACTTATGTTCATTTTTTTTTTGTCTTCACTGCTTTCCATACAGTAAAATACAACTTTGCAGGAAACACGAGTTCTCAGGGCAGTTCGGGAAGTGCCGGGTTAAATAAACAGCCAGATTTCCTCACTGCAGGATTTGTCAGCCTTCAATATGCTCCCACGCACGGTGAATCTCCAAAGAGGGTGACACTTTGTCAAAATCTCTGGATTTGTTTGATCCCAGAAACCTTTTAGTGATGAATTTCTCTTGGGACTAGTGTTTCACCCAAGGCACTTCGGAGAACAATAGCATATATCTTCTTTGTTGTTTTTCCTTTGTTTCTTTCTTTCTTTTTTTTTTTGCGGTACGCGGGCCTCTTACTGTTGTGGCCTCTCCCTTTGCGGAGCACAGGCTCCGGACACACAGGCTCAGCGGCCATGGCTCACGGGCCCAGCCGCTCTGCGGCATGTGGGATCTTCCCGGACCGGGGCACGAACCCGTGTGCCCTGCATTGGCAGGCGGACTCTCAACCACTGCGCCACCAGGGAAGCCCTGTTTCTTTACATTATCACATTTTTTCTCCAATGTTTCCCTAAATATAAAATGATTTTCTTTTCCTGGTTTTTCCTCTATCCAATTTTGTCTGTCCCTTAATCAAAAAGTCTGATTTAAACAAACAGGTATTGAACACATTTGCAATTAAAATTAAATTAAATACCTTTAAGTGTTTGGCAAACAGAGAAAGCGGCTTGGGAAATCTCAGGCCCCTGAGTGCTGTTGTAAGGAGGGTGATCACAGTTGGTGTTCTACCTTCCCCAGGAAAGGGTGAGGTGGGCTTCCCTGCCAGGAGGCAGCATGAATGTAGGGTCTGGAAGTGCCTCTGTGACGTTGTTCCACAGCCGGCAGTGATCAGAAAAGCACTAGAAACACTTATCCCAGTGAAGGTTTTTTCAGAATTCTTATAGCCCTAACTTATAACTGCCCAGTGTGTTTTGGCGCCTTGAAATTTTCATTACTTGCTTCTACAACGTTTCTTCTTATTCATAAAAATGCCAGATGGCACGCATTCATGTTTTAAACTGGAGTGAATTCGAATTAAAGTTCATTTTTGTTTTGGCAGGGTGTCTTTAAGGCTATGTGACCACCTTGAGAAAAGGGTCTACTTTCAGATCTCAGGAGTCCTCAAGGCACAAAGGTCGGGAGAACATAAAACTCATGTCCAAGACGACCCACTGGCAAACTGTCCCCCTCCCCAGTGACCACCCCTCTCTTGACGTCTTGCAAGAGTCACTCACTTCAGATGCAGTGTGACAAGTGCCAATCCTGGCGGGGAGCCACGGAAGGGGGCCCAGAGATGAGAGGGTGGGGTCAGTCACCCGGAGCCTCCTCTCCCGACCACACACCACAGACCCAAGTGTGACACCCCTTTCACCCACTGCAGCCCTGTGTCCCCAGGTTGTGACAAAGCCAGAAAAGCTGGCAGATTTCTAGCTGCCCTGCCCCAAGGTAGTCACCCAGCAACTGTCACAAAGCCGGGTTGAATAGATAGATTAACTCCTTCGAGGTTACTGTGGAATTTTCTACCTTCAGTGCATTTCTAGCAGGTTGTTTTGTTTACTTATTTTTGTATGCTGTCTCAGGATGTGGGGTGGACTTGAGAATTGTTTGGGGTAGGAGAACTTTCTTCTGTGTCTGGCTTTTTCCCAAAAACAGGGATTTTTGGCATCTGTTCCTCCATTGTGTGGCCTTTCCCTTTTACCCCGCATAAGCCTCTGAAACCTTCCTCCCCATATGTCCCCTCTCTTCCTCTCTTTTCTCCAGCCCTACGGTTTCCTGCCCCACCTCCCCAGATTTCCTTCCTGCCCCTGTGCTGTAGCTGGCCAGGGGGACTGCAATCCTCTCCTCCTCCAGCCACAGTAATCCAATCATCCTTTCCTCACTGCCTACCTGTGAATGAGGGAGTTGTCCTGGCGACCAAATTAAATTAAGGGCTATGCTTGCAAAATTCACAATTTATTCCGCTGGGGCCCCGGTGAAGACCCTAAAATTCAATTTAGCAGACTGGGGGATCAAGACAAGAAATCCCTGAGGTGGGGCTCTCAGCCTCTTTCATCTGGTTGCTGTGAGCTGCAGCCTGGTGTGCTGGAAAGAGCCTGGACTTTGGAAGTTAGACAGATTTGACTTTGAATCAAGACTCGGCTATTGGCTGCTGTGTGATCTTAGGCAAGTTACTTAACTTCTCTGAGCCTCTTACCTATAAAAAGGGGATAACAGAACTACCTACCTTTTGGGACACTGGTACAAAGTATGTAAGTGCCTGGTACTGAGGGAACGCTCAATGAAGGAAAGTCCTTACTGTTTAGATTGGGCCTGTGGAGTATAAGAAACAGAAATGAAGCCGAGGAGCTGGCGAGAAGGCTTTCCCCCGTGGAGGTCACAGCTGTCACTTTGCTAGAGTTGCACCAGCCAGCTGGACGGTGATGGAGCCAAGGGTTAACCTGGGTCACCGGGACTGCACCACCACCCACACAGGGCAGAAGGACATCATCTCGGAAACTCCAGCGTGGATGTCTCTGCCTTGTCTGAAACAACCCCACGTTAAGTCTGTTTCTTGCCTGGCACCAAGTAAACCTGTTCTCCTGCTCTCCCTGCTGGTGAATATCTTATCTAGGGGAGGGGAGAGAGCGTCACCAAGACCCCTGGAAGTGGCTCTTGCTAGAGGATAGAAATCCTCCCCAAAGCCCTGCAGACTCTCATTACCCAGCACAGGTGCTGAGCTCCTGCGCTCTTCAGCAGCGCTTCCTGACCGGCAGACAGCATCCCGTACCTTCCCGAAGCGCGCTTGGTGATGGTGGTGAAGGGGACGACAAAGGAAGGGAATTACTCATTTCTTTCTTTCCTTCTTGGAAATCCGAGGTGGCAGTAACATCAGAAAGACAGCATGTGCTATCTTCTCCACATTCTCAAACCCTCTACAGGTAATGACAGAAACAATGGCTATTGTTTACATCAGCCTTGTACCTATTTCTGGCCCGTTCTCTTTAATTTAGTGACAGAAAATGCTCCTCCACAGAGAAGTGGGCATGGAGCCGGGCTGGGCCACCTCTCTGACTACAGTTGTTGGTCCTCCAGTGTACAGTTGTATGCTGGCATCAGGTGAGATTCCCTCCTTCCTTTCCGTACTCTAAGTGCGGTTGGCGTTAGCCCCCAGAAGCCAGCAGGCATGTTCCCCATGATGCGGAGTTTATCCTAGAAACAAGCCCACCCCTGCCTTCCTGGTATTTGGTTATATGAACCAATTTACTTCTTCTTTTTGTTTGTTTGATTAAGCTAGTTGGAGTGGGGCTTCCCACTTGTACAGTCTAATGAGTTCCTGACTCACCCAAGTACCAAGTCGAAAGGCTATGGGATCCACAAGTGCAGGCTCTGATCCTGACCCTTGACTTTGGTCAGTGTTTGAAGATAGGATGTCAGGTACCATGAGCCAAGTCTGCTTGTTTAGAAAGGAAACGTTCTTGTTACCACAGCCCTTGAAAGTTAAGACTTGGAAGAACTCGGAGAACCGGCTGGAGGCATGTCGCCTGTGTCCTCAGATTCTTCCGTACTGAATACCTTTGGTTTTTGGTTACTTCAAGGTGCCATGTAGAGGTGTGTCTCCACTGATTGTTGGAAACTCACTGGCCTTTTGAGTAGTGGTCATTAGTTTCACACTTGGCCATTCCGTGGGCTTTGACCACTGGCCTTCAGGAGGCCCTCCCTCATTGTAAAGACTGGCTCACGTGAGCCCTTCAATAGATCTTGCCCATCAGTCTGCCTGGAGGGGGATGCAGAGAGACCAGGAGCCTAGTTTGCCCAAGTCAAACAGAAGATTAATGTATGAATTTACACAAGCGATGGCACCTTTCTGGTTTTTCGCTTTCTCACCTGTAAACAGAGGGTGCTGAACTAGAAAACACAAAGTCCTTTTAACTCCAGTAGTCTACGATTTTTCAATATAATTTATAAATGAAAGTCTTGGCATTTGGAGTGAAATTAAGGAGCCAAGACTTATGTGAAGCTCTTCCACCTGAGCAAACACTACGCCCACAAAGTGTAAATTCCCACGGGTAAGGAAAACAATAGACCACCCTTGGCGTGGGAGAGGGAAGGTTCAACACGTCACTGGGAGACAGACCTCTTTTCTCAGCAGCAAATAACACTCCCACTGCCAGATAAGATGATTATTAAAACCAAGGAGAAGTGAGGGGCACAAAATAGACTTTTACCTGTAGTGTGAGAACCTCACCAAGGAACTAAATCAGCATGGTGGATAAGCTAGAACTCTTTCTGAGTACTACTCAGTCCCATTGGTATATTTTGTAATGTCAGGGAAAATCTGGTAAGAAAATTGGGAAGTGTTAGGAAGAGAGGTCATGTACACATATAAAAATGTATATGAGTATAAAATTCTTTTAGATGCTTCTCCATGGTTTTCTGACAGTTAGTATTGTTACTACAAAGAGGTCAGAAGTCAGTCTGGTGTTTTTTTCTTCCATCAATAATTTGTTTTCCAGGAGGTGTTATTTCCTACCTGGATACTTGTAGCACCTTTTTTTTTTTTTTGTCCTTGGAATTCAAAAATGTTTTAAGTATGTGTCTAGATGTGGGTCTTTTAAAATTGATTTATCTGAAATATGTGAGCCCATTCAATCTATATATACTCTGGTCTCTTTCCAGCTTGGAAACGTTTTCTTCAATAAAAGTTTTTATAACTTCTTTTTCTACCGTTCTGGGGTTTTTGTTAATAGTGTTATAATTCTTCAGTTGGATTCCCATTCTCTTTCATAGTATCTATTTCTTTTTTCAACAATTCTTCCTTTTTCTGTTATCATTTCTTTCTAACTCAGTGTTCTTTTTCTATACATTCTGGTAGACTTGTCAAGATTAACCTCCAAATCACTGATTCGATTTTCCTTTTTCTTTCTTTTCTTTGGCTGAGCCGCATGGCTTGTGGGATCTTAGTTCCCCAATCAAGGATCAAACCCAGGCCGTCGGCAGTGAAAGCGCAGAGTCCTAACCACTGGCCTGCCAGGGAAGTCCCTCACTGATTCCATCTTCTACACTGTCAGTTTTGCTGATTTCCACTTCCACAATGGAGTTTAACTGTTTGATTGCATTTTCGCCATCCATTCGTATCTCATCTCTCTTCATATCTCATGTTATTAACTTTTTTAAAAACCTTATTTTTTTTAAAGAACTTTTAGGTGTACAACAAAATTGAAACGAAAGTACAGAGAGCTCCCATACACCCCCGCCCCACACATGCACAGCTTCCCCCATTATCAACATCACTCCATCAGAATGGTACATTTTTTACCAAGGATGAAAAAATGTCCCATTTTTGGTACATTTGACACAGTACAGTCAATGTTGACATAGTACAATCAACCAGAATGAATAGGGTGTTTAACTTAGGGTTCACTCTTAGTGTTGTACATTCTATGGGTTTAGACAAATGTGTTATCACATACCACCATTATTATAATATCATACGGGGTATTTTTACTGCCCTAAAAATGCTCTGTGCTCTGTCTGTTCATCTCACCTGATCCACCCACAGCAACCACTGACCTTTCTACTGTCTCCATAGTCTTCTCCTTTCTAGAATGTCATATAGTTGGAATCATCTAGTATGTAGCCTTTTCAGATTGGCTTCTTTCACTAGTAACATGCATTTGAGTTTCCACTATGTCTTTTCATGGCTTGACAGCTCATTTCTTTTAAGTGCTGAATAATATTCCATTACCTGGATGTACCATAGCTTATTTACCTGCTTACCTACTACAGGACATGTTGGTTGCTTCCAAGTTTGGGCAATTATGAATAAAGCTGCTATAAAAATCGTGTGCAGATTTTAGTGTGGACATAATTTTTCAACTTTCAATTTTTTTGGTAAATACCAAGAAGCATGATTGCTGGATTGCATGATAAAAGTATGTTTAGCTTTGTAAGAAACCATCTTGCTATGGTGTTAGAAATCAGTATAATTCTTACCCCTGTGGGGAAGAGTGACAAGAATTGGGAATAAAAGGGGTTTCTGTGGTGCTAGTGGATGGATATAATGAGAATTCATTAATCTATACACTTCAAATTTGTTGACTGTTCAAAGTGTATGCTATACTTTACTAAGGGTTTACTACAAAAATTATTATATGGCAGAACTATCTAAGAAAGCAATGAACCATACAGGATAAATGCACATTTAAGAAAAAAATCAGCTTGTAACTTTTCATCTGAGTTTTTTATGTAATTTACAAAGACCATGTCTTTTTGTAATCAAAGATACCTTAAATTTTTCTTTTGTTTCCTGTAGTAAGCCTGTTTCAGAGGTCTGCTCCTTTCCCAAGTCTTTAGGGATATCCCTTTCCCCTTTGCCTAAGCTATATCTTAGTTGTTTCTGTTCACCTACCCTCAAATGAGGGAGTATTTGGCAAACCAGTGATGTCCTTGGAATATCTACCACGTGCTTGGTAGTTTACAAATATGTCAGCATATACATGTGTGCCTTATTCTCACATATCCCAACACCTTACACCAGAGAAAAGGGTAGGTCTTTTTTTCCCTAAAGTCTTGACTCTTAGCCCTAACAAGGTGCTAACAGTTCCTTCGAGTTTCAGGAGCATCTGCAGAAATAGCCCCCACACAACCCTTTGTTTGGGAATTCTGGCTCCTACAGAAAGGGTTCAGAACTGTCTAAGTCTGGGAGGGCATAGTGCCTGGTGCTTCTATGGGTTTGCAGAAAGATCCACCCTGAAGAGGAGGTGAATCCCAGAGCCTGGGATCTGTGGGATCTGAAGTTTCCACAGGTGATGGAAGCTGACATCCTGCTCCCAGGGAAAAAGCTGAGATCCGGGAGTGCAGGACCTTCACGCCAGGCCTGCAAGGGGGCCTCACCGAAGCCTGCCTGAACAGCAGCTGCAGTGGGTGGGTGGTGAGGATGTGACCTCCACAGCAGGTGGGCTGCAAAAGGAGCAGGCAGTGACCGCAGAGCCTAAGAACAAAGGGCCTGTTCCCAGTTTTGAGGAGCTGCACACAACAACCGATAGTTAAGCTTCTTACTGGACTCGGTAAGTAGAGGGTTCAGATCCAGATTTTACTGTATTTAGAATAATCCAGAAATGTGACTTTCATTGCACTTGGGTTTTGTGCAACGAGTCATCCTGGTTACACAGAAAGTGTTCTGGGAAATCTTCCGAGTAACCCTGCCAGGCAGGCATTAGTATTCCCATTTTACAGATGGGAAAACAGAAGCACGAAGTTGGGTAGTAATTTTTCCAAGGTCCACGGCTCATTGTGGCAGAGTCAGTATTCAAATCCAGGACCGCCAGATGACCGAGCTCTTAACCAACTACATTTTACTGTGTCTAGGGCATGAGAGTTATATGAGTTTTTATATTTTTATGTGTCTTCCTAGGAATCTTTACAGGAAGTTAAACCAGAAACCTTCTCTTATATTTTGTAATATGTTCCTTCTTCTCATCACCTATGACTTTGGATTGTTCCTGAAAGTTGATGGATAATGCTGCTTTGTAAGAAAGAGAAATGCTTCTTGACTAATCTTAGGAGAGATAAATTTCTAGATTTTTACAAACTAAAAAGTAATACCAAAAAAGAAAGAAAGAAGGAAGGAAAAAGACCCAGGGTCAAAATCAGGGAAGAAAGCTTAAGTTATTACACCTTTTGGATTAATAAGAAAAATAGGAGACAACAGACCCTACTTATCAGGGGCTCTGCATTTGAAGACGACCAAAGTATTAACAGAAGAAAATAGGAATCATGCCAGATATCTTTGCTAAGGTTTACTATATGGTCATATCAATTTCCAAGGCTTAGATGTCAAAGTTTGGCTTTGTATATTTTATGGTCCTGGCTGCTTGCCAAGTAAGACATACAAATAGTTATCAGGTTGTTGTTTTTGGTGAACTGTAATTTTATAACAAGCTTGAGCAGCCTTTACAACAAATGCATTATTGTCCCCTGCATTTTATTATGCAGTAGGTGAACTAACAACGTTAGACGATGGCTCTCCCACTGCTCCCTGAGATTTGTGCCTCCTTGGGAACGCACGCAAGGCAGAGGGCAGAGACAGAATATTCTCAACATGTGGTGACTTCCTAGCTTTAACTGCCCCGACAGCCTGTGGCTCTGTGTGGAGAGAGCGTTACCATGAGTTTCGAGAAGGAAGAATGCAGTCTTTAAGTTGTAATTCTCTAGAGGATATCAAATGATCAGAAGGAAAACCATGAAGTCAGTTCAGCTTCTGACTCTAAATTTCAAACAAAAAGAGGAGTGATAGGAATGGAAAGTTGTGGGAAAACATAGTGTGTACATTTAGAAATTATTGCACCTAAATAGTCTTTTTTCCTCATCCCTCTAGTGAGTCACTGTTTTCTCTATACAAATTATATCATTGCCTGTTTCTAAGAGGACAATCCAGGCAGTTTTGTCAAGATCAGGATGGAACCAGCCAAAATACAATTATCTACACAAAAGCCCCAAGTGCTTGCAGTATCTGAGGCGGAGGCGTGCAGCCGAACAGGCCGAAGATCCAAGGCACACAAGGCCAAGCGGCCTGTCGTAACTCTCGAAGCAGCTTGACATGTCATTCTCACAAAAGCGCATGCCACTTGTCATGACATTCCGGATAGTACAGGTTGCATCACATGTATATAGTTATATGTTCAACTATAATTTATGATCACACCAGTCACAAACGGGGGATGAATCAGCAAAGAATATAAATACATACTGGGTTCTGCCTAATTCCTTTTAAGCCTGTGGCAAAGTGGTACCCCATGTTCTCAGCCTCTGCCTTTCTCTCTGACCAGCCACCACTTAATATCATTTAAGTTAATAATATGGGTTATGAAGTCCCCATTCATAACACAAATTGGCTGTGTATTTTGAGACTCAAAGCTACAAGTGTGTAGCTACTTTCACCCAGGCACAGAGTATATGATTCATTAGTGAAAATTCTCATATGGCTTTTTTGTAAGATGAGGTATAATTTGTCCAAAGTCCACAAACCAAGACCTAATTAGGATTACTTGACTCTTAAACTGCTCCAGTAGTGAATAAAAAGTTAATACTGATCTTCCTAAAAATGATCTGACAATACAAATCAAGAGTCTGAAGAACGTCTGTACCCTGTCGGAAACAGACTTATAAGAAATAATCAGGGCTGTGGACAAAGATTTAAATACGAAGATTCTTATCAAAGTTTATTTACAATAGAGAAAATTTGGAAAAAAATCTAAGTATCCCACAATAAGAAAATAAATTATAGTCTCTTTATATGAAGGAATATTATGCAGTCATTAAAAAGCATGTCAGAAAAATTATAATGATACTAATACACTCAAAATTAGCAGTCATGATTAAAAAGTTAAGATATTACATTTTATATATATCAATACTATGATCCTATACTATACTACTATGCACAGAATAAATACTGAAAGAAAAGACAGTGAGTTACATTGGTAGTTATGGCTGGGTGGTACTGATTCTGTTTTCACCTCTATATTTTTCTGTATTTTCCACAAAATACAGTGTCTACAGTGATCTTGTATTCGTTTTATATTCATAAGAATAATACACAATACAAATTAAAGATATATCTGGATCATACAAAGCACTGCACAAGATATAAAGCTAGGGAATAAAAGCTGCTCTGTATATGTAACTTTTAAAGCAGTGGTCCCTACATCAGCATCATATAGAAACTCAGAAGCCCTCAACCGTGTAAATCACTGATGGGCTCTAGGAGCTTTGACATGTAAATTACTCAAGCTCTTCTCCCCATGCTAAGGACACATTCTCCATAGACAGAGGCTTACAGAATCCCTTGGCTCGTATTCCTCTGCCTGTCCCATAAAACATGACCTAGCAAGTCCCTTTCAGTCAAGTCTGAAAGAGGAGCAGAGGGCCCCAGGTAACATGATGCACCCAGAGCACGTCTGCAGCCCTGACAGGTGCAAACAACTCCACTCGTCTAAATATAAATGGATTTAAGCAGTTTGGAAACAGTCTTCCCCACTTTCTATTCTGATCTAGCAAAAGAATGTTCTCTTCTTTAGTTCTGACTCGATGCTGGTTATTTTTATTTAGATTCACTTTGCAATCACTTTCATTCAAAGAGAAGCAATGTTAGAATTTGAAGAAGAAAAAAAGAAAGAAAAAGATTTCTCTTCCAGAATCTTGCATGATTTGAGCTGTTTCTGAAATGTTTTCAGTTGAGGAGGAGATAAGGCACTAACAATATATTTTCAAACTTTCTGGATGAGCAAAAAAGCTGCTGTTTACACATGCAGAAGGAAGCAGCGTCCAATATTTAAGCCAGAAAGAGGATCTAATTTTTAATCAATGGCGTGGAAATTCTTTGGGGGAACGTATAGAACTCTGTGCCATTTCCAATTCCTGCCATGCTCTCTTCCCATTACCCCTAAACTCTAACTCCCCCTTCAGGATCCTGCTCAACGGTCACTTCTCAAAGGTCAGCCTTCTCAGACTTTCCCCTCCCCTGCCCCACTGCCAGACATGCACAGTCTTCCTCTTACCTCCCCTAAGAAAGATTTGCCTTTCACACATTCATCCCACATCATTATATATTAGCTTAAGAGCTTCTCGAGAGTAAGATAATATTTCACTCATTTTTCCATTTCCAGCACCCAGGTTTACGGTAGTTAATAGTGTGCTGTTGAATGAATGAACAAATGTGTAAGAGACAACTGAAAAAGTCACAGATGAGCCCAAGTGCAAGAAGAAGACAGTGCTACTAACAGCCATGAAAAACAACAGCTTGTGGTAAAATGATCATTAGCTATGCTTAGCCACTGTTAGGCTTCCTGGTTTTTGCGGGGAGGAGGGTTGGCTTATTAAATGAAATTAAGGCTACAATTCAAAGCCAGATATTAGAAAAGGAACTTGGTATGCATTGACTAACAGGTTGAAATTTTCCATTTTCAGTTTCCCTCTTTGTGGCTATAACATGAAAGGGTGAAGCAAGACTGTGTCTAACGGCCAGTCCAGCTCTCAGGTTCTGGAACTCGGGACTGCTGTGAATTCTACTGGAACAGTTCTCCAGAGCTTGCATCCCAGCTCTATCCTGATCGCAAAGACTGTGCTCTTTGTAAACTCATAGACGCTACACTCCTACCTACCAAGACTGGGGTGTGTCACAACTAAGTTTAGCCCCACTCTCCCGGACTGAAATAGTCACCTAAACCACAGGGATGATTTCCTAGATCTATGTAAGGAAGATGCTTCCAAAACCTAACACTATAAAATTGTATTTACTTGTCCCAACTCCTTCCCAGTTTGGTTCAGATCGCCCTTTGCCTGCATACATTTTGCAATACCTGTTGGCTTTTTATCTCTGCCCACTCCTCCAGCATGCTCCCTCCACTTGAGAAACGTAGCCAGCACTTGGCATCATAAATCTTCAACCTACTCATCAGCTAATAAAAGGGGGTTTAGAGTTGGCAAAGGGAATATTGCACAGAAACTTTATTTGCCAATCGCCTACAAATAGCTAATTTCACAGGTGGTCCTTTATCAGATTTGTCCATTGAAAGAGAAGGAAGAGGACTAATGATCACCCTTCAGACAGGAAGACTGAGTCTGGGGAAGCTCTCTATGGAGCTGAAGGCTTCAACTGGATTATTGTAGTGGACTAGCGTTTTTGTCTTACATTCCTAGTAAAATTAGAAGCTGCTTTAAAATCTCTTACAGCAGAAATTCCCATATGCCATAGTCAATGTAATGAATTTTCATAAAGCTAAACATATGCAACGTGAAGGACTAGCCTCTACTCTGAGATTATGCCCTTCCTGCATTTTATTGTTATTGCTGTTAAAGAGTACTTCTTTTAAAAATAAAAGATGGTAACAGAAGATGGTAGGATTTGTTTGTTTTAGTGTCTTTACTTGGCACCTTAGAAAGCTGGCAATCCTATATTAATTTCCAAAATTCACTAAAACTGGAAAACTGGGATTCTCATCCCTAAAGTGGCTAGCGCAGAGCTGATCACCAAGGAGATGATATATATGACTATATACATGCATATTTAAATTGATCTCATATGGGAGGAGGGGCTTCTAAGCTCTCTTCTAAGCTCCTCATTCTCTACAGATCTCAAGGCATAGCACAGAGATCACCGAGGCCCTGTGGTACAGGCTGAATCTGTTCATGCAGATTCAATTCAGGTAGTTTCCTCGAAAATATACCTACCTGAGAAACCCTCAACTATATATGCGGTATTCTGTGAGATGGGTATTGGTCCTTTGTCCCAATAACAACTTCATAAAAAGGATTTTACTGTATTCCTTTCACAGTAACACCTGGACCGTGATGGGCACAAAGCAAGCGTTCAGTAATTACTTACTTTCGACACTATCGCTGGAGCTGGGGATACTGATCCCGAAAAGGCTCCACCCAAAACGGAGGGGAACGCATTTGGCATTCTCTTGGGGCTCCTCTGGGCTCCACGTGTGATGGGGGAAGTAACTGTCATCTGCGAACCCCCGGTAGCTGAAGTGTAAGACAAAGGCGGGGCGGGCGGGACGGCTGAATACAACTGCAACCAGGTCCGCGGGTGTAGAATGACTTTGCCCGGCTAGGACTTTGCCTAGGGAGAGGGAACTCTGCCAGCCGCCGGCGTCCAGCCCTCTTGCTGTAACGGGATGCTAGGCTGTAGGAAAGTGCCTCTGCCCCCTGGCGCCGGTCCTCGGGCTTCTGATGAAATTATGACCCACCGCCCTCTTCGCAGGCCCTGGACGCCAGCCCTATCATTCCGGGCGCGCAGCCGATCACGTGGCGCGGCGGTGCTCTGGGGGGACCGCGGCTCCACGGCCATTGGTCGACGGCGCGCGTCCCGGGCGCGCCCATTGGCTATGGGGGGCGTTCACGTGAAAGGGGGTCTAGGATAACATCCCGAGTGGGGAGAAGTGGTCGCAAAGTTAAAGGGAGCCGTGCGGCGGCTGGGAGACCGAGTCCCGTGTGAGGGGCCGCAGGGAGGAGGCGGGCGGGCAGCTCTCGCGCACGGACGGATGCGGCTGCCCGCGAAGGGTGCCGACCTGAGCCCCGGCCCCCGCTCCTGCTGTCGCCGCCGCTGCCCCTGCCACCCCGGCGCGGATGCTGCCGCGGGCTGGCGCCTCCGCACCTCGGGGCTTATGAGCTGTACCAGGTACGTCCCTCCCAAGCCCGCAAGGCCGGCTGCCCGGCCGCGGAGACGGCGGCGAGGGCGCGTAGCGGGGGCCGTCTTTGGTCGTGCCACCTACACTTTCTCCGTCCAACTTGCAATTACACTCTGGGAGTGGGACACTTTAGAAGGGCTCAAGGAGGCTGTTGCTTCCACGTGGGGAGGGCAATCCAGGGACCAGAGGTGGGATGGAGCCTGGCCGGACCCACGTGATGCACCGAGGTGGGGGTCCCGGCCGCGACGGGCGGCCCGGGGGCTTGGGGCTGGGACTTCAGATACTCTTAATCCCTATTGTGACGAGTTCGAACCTGACATAAGGCTTTTCCACCTGGGACCCGACACTTCTAGAGAGTGTCCCCGGAGTTGAGCGATGGGGTCTCAGCACAGGGGAAAGTCGCTTCGTCTCTCCCCCGGCCTCGATTTCCCGGTACAACGTAGGGAAACACACTTGGTGATCTCTCAGGCCGCCGAGGACGACGGGACACAGGACGCTGCGGCGGCCGGGGCCTCCCGGAGCAGAGCCACCTCCGGTTCCCGGTCCCCAGACAGGCTGTCCCGGGCCAGCGGGGGCGAGGTGGCCGCGCGGGGACGCTCTCGTGGCGCCGCTCCGCCTCGGGTGGCCCTGCTGCCCCGCCCTGGTGTGATAACTAGGGCTCCTCCTCCTCGTCGTCTTCCTCCCCCTGCCGGTCACAACTCCGGGAACCCAGCCCAAGGCCTGCCTCCCGGACACACCGAGGCTCACGTAGTCTGGTGGCGGCAGCCTCCCCTGCCACCTCCCTCCGGGCATTCCGATGCAGCGAGCCAGCTGGAAAGGGGGCTTCCCCGCGGCCCAACAGGTGGGTTCCGGACAGGCGAAGGACCTCGGGGAGGGGTTGGGGGCGGGGTGCAGCCCGGGCCTGGCGGGACCAGGACACAGAGGGCAGGACGCTCTGGCCTGTGTCCTGTTCGTGCCACCCTTTTGAATCCAGAGAAAGGGGTGTGGAAGGGACTCAGTGCAAAAGAGGGGTTAGGGGGCCCAGAACATACTAGAAGCTTTGGGCTCTGTCCTGATATTGTTTCCCGCAGAGGAGGAGAAAGTTGAGGACAGACTTGAGGACTTGGAGAGTTGCTAGAAGATGTTGGAGCCTGTGGTCTGCGTGGTCAGGCCTCCTTGGGAGACCCAGGGTCCAGGAGAAGAGAGTATTAGGGCTTTGGGGGCTGGGGTGCAGAGAAGAGGAAATAGTTCACTTGGCAGGGTTATCCAGGAGCCAAGACTAAAGTGAAGACAGCTGGAGGACTGACTACAAAAGTGAAGTTGAGGTATTTAGGGAAAAGTTAGGGAGAAGAGAACCATCAGGCAGTATTAGCAACCTGGAATGTCAGAGCTGGAAGGGATCTCAGAGGAGAAAGCTCAAGCCCAGAGAGGTTGAGTGACTTGCCCCAAGTGGCACAGCCATGTGCAGGTATTCCTAGGCCAGTGCACTGTGTTTCACATTGAACATTTTTAGATGGCAGACACTGCCATTTTAACTTATCTCTTTCCTATAATATGCCGCCTCATCCACAGATATTTATCTCAAAGATGCTTTGGATGATGGTGACAGAATAGAGGAGTCCAAGTGGCTTCTAGGGCTGTGAATAAGGGCCCCATGGTCTGAATACCAAGGGAAAGATGCCAATTTTACTCATACTGTGGCAGCCAAGCCTTTTGGGAGGGAATAAAGAAATGCCGAAGGGGTAAGTGGCCGCGTCTTTTAAAAAATTATACCTGGTAACCTGGTTGCGAATGCTTACTTAATGCTGTTTCAGTGTTCCTGTTGGGTTCTTGGTGCGTCTGATTTTTCTGTCTTTTCTTATCAGAGTACAAGAGAATGGAGGAGGCAATGTGTTGGCCTCAATACAAAAGAAAGATTTGCTTCCTTTAAAAGGCACAGCCGACAGTCAGTAGCTCAGCCGCCTGAAACTGTGAAGGTCGTGGGGTTATTTTCTGTACAAGTCGATAGTTTTTAGAGAAGAATCACCACAATATCTAACCCTGGCTGAGAGGGTCTGTTGTTTGTCACTAGAGGAACACGGAAAGCATTTATGCAAAACTATCCATGTTCTGTCTTTGCATGGCGTGTTAGGGTTCGCCCTCTTTTCACCAGAAACACTGAAATCTACCCTTGGTGCATGTCCGGTCTCTCATGGGGCAAAATTGATCTCCTAGGCATCTATTTGGAAGCAAAGGTTTTGAGAATCCGTTCTGGTCTGAGTAACAGCTACTCACATTCTTATGACCCTGTCCTGCAACAAACTGGTATCTAGGTCCCATGTCATGCTGTGCTGGTTCAACTGTGTGTCCACATCTCATTCTGGTTTTTCTCCAGACCAACCTTGGTGACTCACATTCCCTGGCATGGGCATGAGAAAGGCAGAGCGGCCTAAGAGTCTGTCATAAGAGGGGCCCTGAGGTACAGCCTTATGCGTGCTGTGTTGGAACTGATAATTTTCATGCCATTTGAGGACAAAACACTTGTCCAGGTGCCGTCCTTTCAGGGATTTAGGAAACTGTTACCTTGCATGTCTCCGTGGCTAGGAGTACGTCTGGGTGTTGGTCATCCCTGTCACGGTCCATGTGGGAATTTCTGAGCAGATGATCAGGAAGGCTTACACCAAACCAGCACTTCGGTGCACCAGTTCTTGGAGACCGATCTGGTTAATAAAAGCTGGAATCTACCTGTGAGGATAGGCAAGGGAGCCAAGAGTCAGATTGCACCCTCTACTGAAGCCACCGGGGTTAGTGACCTCCCTTCCAGTGCTGGTGACACCAAAAAAGTGAAGGGATTCTGGGTAGGGGTGCTTGTGCAATGGGCCTGGAGCAGGAGCCTGGGAAGAATGCCTGGGCCGCCAGGTGGTTCACTTTCCTTTTGCCCTCCATGGAGAATGCTGCAAAACCAATTCGGCTCCAGAAAGTGCCAGTGGAATTGTTTAATTACCTCTGGCTCCGACTCCAGCTTCATCTCCTCACCCCCAGTTCTTAAAGCTTGGTGATAAAAGGGATCTCAGGGGCATGTTTATACTGCTGGGTCCAAACACTGAAACTTTACCAAGGCCTTCAACTAAGCCTTTCTAACCTGCAGGATTAGACCTTGAGAGTGACTGCAGTCCACTGCAAGTGTGCAGATTCTTTGCCTGATCTCCTTGTTTTAGAATTGTTTCCACAATAGCTTGAGAGTTTCCCAGTCATTTGCTAATGAGCTGTTTTAAGGTGGTTCTGGAAAGCATGCCTGAGGATGGTTTGCAGGCCTGCGGGACACTCAGAGAGAGCTTGCAGTTGACCTTGTGCTGACTCAGGCAGGGAGGAAGCAGCTACAACAGAGGAGGAACCCCTCCTTCCTCCTCAGTTCACACCCAGGTTGTCAGGGGTGGGCAGAGTCGGGGTGGGGGGGCTGGGATGCAAGACTTTGCCTGCTGTTTGGTTATTTTTAATTAACATTTAATTTAAAAAGCAAAAACTACCTGTATTAAAAGTAGAACTGAACATGTGATTCCAGTGCATTCTAACAAAGTTTTGCAATGAACAGGGGAAAAGAAAAATTCAAGTACTTTGTAAGTATAGGGTTTTTGTTTTGTTTTTTTATGTTGAACCCTCTGACTTTTTTTTAAAAAAGCTGTCTTGCCCAATTCAGTCAGAACTTTCCTTTCCAGAACAATTGAATGGGTATAAGAAAAGATAATAGGGACTTCCTTCGTGGCGCAGTGGTTAAGAATCCACCTGCCAACGCAGGGGACACGGGTTTGAGCGCTGGTCCGGGAAGATCCCACATGCCGCGGAGCAACTGGGCCCGTGCACCACAACTACTGAGCCTGCGCTCTAGAGCCCGCGAACCACAACTACTGAGCCCATGTGCCACAACTGCAGAAGCACACGCGCCTATAGCCCATGCTCTGCAACAAGAGAAGCCACCGAAATGAGAAGCCCACGCACCACAATGAAGAGTAGCCCCCGCTCGGGGCAACTAGAGAAAGCCCGCGCGCAGTAACGAAGACCCAACGCAGCCAAAAATAAATAAATAAAAGAATAGATAAATTTAAAAAACGAAAGAAAAGATAATAGCCAATTTGCTCCTAAAATTTTTACTTGTTTAACTTTGTTAGAGGAGAAACTATAAGGCTATTTAAGGATATTTAAAGGATAAGATGTTTAAAGGATATTTAAATATCCTTATTAAGATATCCTTTAAAATGCATGTTTAGATAACTACATTATGGCTATAAATTAAGATAAGAACATTTAGAAAGGTTGGGCCTTTTCAGACTAATACAGGTATTTGTATTATTATTGTTTTGTCTCTGAATGTCTGTGTTTCCCCACTTGGTCACCACTAAGTGATTCCTGCATCCTGGGGAAGTGCTGGGTTTTTTGGTGGTTGTTTTTGAAAATGGGATCAAGCCCAATACGTCTTCATCCTTTCTCATTTTAAAAATATATTTGATTAAACGAAATCAGAAGTTGAAAATGAGATATTATTTATTGGACTGATACTATTTGTTGGACCAGTGGTCCCCACTCTTGTCAGATGATGAGCGGCATTTTGCCTTTCCTTCTCCTGAACTACCGCCATCACCCCACAGCACCTCCCGGGGCAGGGGTTGGGGGGTAGGGATCGGGAGGCCTGAGAGCTGGTACCCCAGCACACCACCACACACCGACACCTCTGCCGTAGTGAGGGGAGATGTGTTTCGCAACTAATCCAGATCTGTGTTCTGTGATTCTCAGGCTAGAGAATTTAATCCTGATTTCATCGCCGACTTCTTCAATTAGCCCATTGGAACTGTCAAATCAGAATATCAATTTGCCATGGTAATTAGAATAAAAATGGCTTGGCTTTAGTGAGGCAATAGCGTTGCGTGGGTTTTGGGCCCTACAAGAATCTTAAGATATTTGAGGTGTTTTATTAGATTCATTTTGTTTTCTTGATAAGAGAAGGTCTATTATTTTAGAAAATATTAGAAAGTACAAAGCAGGAAAACAGAAATTTCCTGAAATCCCATCACCTGGAAAATTCTGACAGTTTTAATTATATCACTAGTCTTTTTTCTGTGCATATACATAATATTTTTCCCTACAAGTCTAGTCTCTATGTACAATTTATCTTCTCCATTTTCTACATTAATCATATATTATAAATTTTTATGCCATTTAAATCTTTTTCCACATAATGGTTTTAATGATGATATTAAATTGTATCACATGGATGTGGTGCACTTGATTTAACTGGATACCTGTTATTGGTCATTTAGTTTATTTTCTCACCCCTTTTGCCTCCATAATGTTGCACTGAACATTTTAGTACGTTAACCTTCGCGCATTTTTAATTATTTCCAAGATTAATACCTGTATGTGATATTAGAACCGAAAATGATGATTTAGAAAGGTTGTGCCCATTAAGACTAATACAGATATTTGTATCATCTTTTAAAATTCTTTCCTAACTCACTAGGTAGAAACAGGCATTGTCTTCTGATCTAAATTTCTTAAGTTACTTGTAATGCTGGACACTTCGCATATTTATGAGCCACTTTTAAATTTCTTTCATGAATTGTCTATTCATGCTCCTTGCTCATTTTTCTACATGGAATATTTGACTTTGTTATTGTTTTATAAGAACTCTTTATAAAAGTATTAAAACTTCGCTGCCGTGCTTTTTGGAAAATCTTTTCCCAGTCTTCGGTTTTTTGGTTTTACTTATTTTTTTTCACTTATAGAAAAACATTGTTTTTATGAAGTCAGATTTAATTTAATCTTTAGCATGATTCTCTTTGCTTTTTATTCTTATAGAGGCTACTTTCACTGTAGAAAAACACAATTCTTCACTTATACGAAAGATTTAAAAACACTAAATTGCTGGCACTTTTTAAAAGTAAGATATACTAGAATATAAAAATCTGTACATTGAATGAAAGCAAGTGTGGGTCGGTCTTCACTCCTGATTCCCAGTCTCTGGCACCATGCCTGGCACATAGCAAACACCAATCAATATTTGTGGGAGGAATTAATTTCTTTTTATCGGAGGAAAGCAGTATTTACCAAACTGCATTCAGCAAGGTGCTCCACCAAAAAAAAAAAGACTTTCCTTGTTTGGGATAAGGTTAGGAAATTCGGCAAACAGCACGCTGTTTTCATTATTCTCCGTGGCCCGTCAGTATACTGACGGCCCCAACAAGCCCTGACAGGGAAACCCATGAACTAGTTTTAAAACCAGTGGTTCCATACTTCTGTGTTTGTTTTAACCTTGGGCCTCTTCCCCCCGCCCCCCCACTTTACACTCTTAATCTCCCCGAAACCAAGGTCACTGGACCACACTTGAGGTAATACTGAGCTGTAGCCACGTGGGCAAAGATGGAGGCAAACGTAGTTCGCTGGTCCCTGTCGGAGGGATGAGCCTGAACATCTGTCTGACCTCCTTGCTGTTTCTTTCCTTCCCCTTGGCCAGGGTTCTAGCCTGCTCTAGCCCCGTGATGGCTGTGGACATTGAGTGCAGGTACAGCTGCATGGCCCCCTCCTTGCGCAGAGAGCGGTTTGCCTTCCAGATCTCCCCGAAGTCAAGCAAACCCCTGAGGCCTTGTATTCAGCTGAGCGGCAAGAATGAAGCCAGTGGGACGGTGGCCCCGACCGTCCAGGAGAAGAAGGTGAAGAAGCGGGTGTCCTTTGCAGACAACCAAGGGCTGGCCCTGACAATGGTCAAAGTGTTCTCCGAGTTTGATGACCCGTTAGATATTCCACTGAACATCACCGAGCTCCTGGACAGCATTGTGAGTCTGACAACAGCGGAGAGCGAGAGCTTTGTGCTGGATTTCTCGCAGCCCTCTGCAGACTACCTGGACTTCAGAAATCGGCTTCGGACCGACCACGTCTGCCTGGAGAACTGCGTCTTGAAGGACAGAGCCATTGCAGGCACGGTGAAGGTGCAGAACCTCGCATTTGAGAAGATGGTGAAAGTCAGAATGACATTCGACACCTGGAAAAGCTTCACAGACTTTCCCTGTTGGTACGTGAAGGACACGTACGCAGGTTCAGACAAGGACACATTCTCCTTTGAAATCAGCTTGCCTGAAAAAATTCAGTCTTATGAGAGGATGGAGTTTGCCGTGTGCTATGAGTGCAATGGACAGACGTACTGGGACAGCAATAAAGGCAAAAACTATAGGATCATCCGGGCAGAGTTGAAATCCACCCAGGGAACAGCCCAGCCACCAAATGGACCAGATTTTGGAATAGCTTTTGACCAGTTTGGAAGCCCTCGGTGTTCCTATGGTCTGTTTCCGGAGTGGCCTAGTTATTTAGGATACGAGAAGCTTGGGCCCTACTATTAGTGACGGCCTGGGATGGAGCCGGGCTGCGTGGGTGCAGAGGAGCCGAGCTGCATCACCCCAGGATGGAGATGGAAGCCCAGAGAAAAGCTGAACTGCCATCAGGCACAGTTTTCGAAAAGAAAGGATCCTAGTCACTTTTTTTCTTCAAGCAGGCAAGCCAGCCGGGCTTAGATCACAGAACTGGGTTCACACTCAGAGGAGATGGGGGTGCGGTCTGTTTGGCACCCGCGTGGTGGCAATGAGGGTCCAAGCAGGATGGTGCTGGAAACAGTCTGGACAGGACCCAGGCCTGCAGGGAGCGCTGGCCAGGCCGGAGGATGGTGGCTCAGTGACGAGGAGCCCCTCTCCCCTCGGGTGTGGGAAGTCAGTCCCCCCGGCCCCCTCTTCCTGTGGTCTTCCCCGCCCACCCAGGGCCTCCCCGCCTGTTGCAGCTGCCCTGTGTCTACGTGGGCTTCACACTTTATCTCTGTGTGTTTGATTTTCTTCCACAGTTCATCTGCAGTTCAGGAAAAGATAATAAAGGCAGATCAGCTCATGACGGAGACAGGCATTTCCTTTTTCTGACCCCACTTAGATATCCCAGCAGAGGACGACACACCAGCTATGAAAAGTCAACCGGCTGCTGTGCGGTGTCACCACCCATGGCAGGCTGGTGCCAGGCAGGACAGTCAGGAGGGGGACACTTTTAGCTCCACCTCTTGGCGCTGGGGGGAACTTTCTAAGCACTCTTACCCTGAGTCACCCGAGGGCTCAATTACAAGACTTGCTGTAACTTGCCAAGCTGGTTTGCCCGTGTCTCTTTCTTCACGAAAGGATTTTAGGATCTCTTTTCCTGGAGAGTCATCTTTTATGCTGTGCTCAGGACGTTTGGATTTGCAGATTAAGTGTATCCTCGGCACCTTCAGGAAGTGCTTGGTTGTATCCTGACTGTGATTTACAACCTCCACGTTGTAAACAGCACCTTACAAGCCCCCACGGACTTTGACTTGGTTGATCTTACCTATGGTGTGTGGGTACGTAAAGGGATAGGGGAGAAGAACCTCACCGAGTTCTCAGATGTCGTTTTCGCTGTTTGCCAACTCTGAAATATCAGATATTATTTGTTCTTAACCACATTGGACTAAAGCATTAAAAGTCTGTTGGTTCATACTGTTGTGAGACTCCTGGGACTTTCCTTGTCAGATGGACCCCCAAACCCTGTGATTTTTCTTGGGCAAAATTGGTTGGTCCTTGGGGGTGTTTAAAAATATTTTTACATGTGTATTTGTAGAAGGTTGGGGTCTTTTTCTGTTCTGTTTTTTGTTTTTGGAGCTTAGCTAAATGACTGCCTCGTTTTTCTTTTGCCTGACCTTACTAAAGTGAGGTCTTCCTCAGGGAGGAAGGAAGAGGGATGCCCCACTGCCTGGATTTGGGGGCACAGCTCCTGGACTCTGCAAGCAAAGAGTCTTCTTTTACTTGCATTATCCAGATCAGTTGGAAGAGACCTCCCAGCTTCTGTGGCTTTGTAAATTAGCATCAAGCAGGTCTGGAGTGTCTTGGCTCCTAGAGTTTTGTGGTTGGGATTTTTCTTTTTTGAACTTTAAAAAGTTTTGACTTTTTAAATGCTCTCAAGTGGTGTTCCACGGAGTTCTTGTTCCTAAGACTGGCTGTGACTAGTCTGCAATCTACTGCTTTATTTTTTATGTCTCTCCTAGGTGGGCAGCACTGGGGGTTACATGATAATTTATGGGACAGTCACATTTTTTATTCTGACATTGGGCAGAACTGGGATTTATCTAAGCATGTCTTACATCAGGTACACAGACAGTACTCCCTGTGTTACAAATCAGGTGATCAGAACTATTATGTAACAGTGTAAATATACACCATGGGAAGCAAAACTGATCTTATATAGGTCATGAATTTATTTTGCTTTAGGAAGTCCCACCCTCCTCCTCCAGTTTATGAAGGGTACAAGGTGTACTGTCCTTTCCCTATTAACAGACCGAAGGTATCAAGAGCGTTCCCTGTTCGTAAGAAAAATGCCTCAAGTGACTTCTGTATGGTTTTCAGTAATAAGGGTCTTAAGACATTCCCGTGTCAGAATTTGAAATATGGTAATTCAGTGATAAGTATGTCTTTTTAAACACCACAAACGCTCCCCCACCCCTCTTTCCTCCCAGCTGACCCCTGCTTTCCTGCCAGGGGCACTGCTTGCAAGCCCCCTGCCGGTGCACCTGGGTTGCTCACCCCACCAGGCAAGTCCTCACCTGCTGGCAAAGACGCTTCTCTGACTAAAGCAAGTGCCCACCCGAGGTCCCTGTCAGCACGGTCATGCAGTGAGGTTGCAGCATCTGAAAAATAGTCTCCTCTTTACCAATCAGTCTGTCTCCTTTTGGGGCGGTTCTGTCCCAGGAAATCAACAGATGGCCTCAGGACCTGCTCCTTCTATGGGCCTTCTCCTTGTTCATAGCTCACAGGCAGTAGACAGGTGACACATTGCAGAAAGTGACCGGTTTCTTTTTTTTTTTCTCACTTGCAAGGTCATAATGTCACCATTTTAATTAAGAAAAGCAGCTTTTTTTTTCTTCCAGTGGAAACAGCTTGAAACTCAATTGATAATTCTTACAACTGGTACTAAACAAAGGTGGGGAAAAAAACCCAATCAGAACTGATAACAGCAGGTCAACAGCAGACAAAGAGCAGGAGAAAGGGAATTTTCCATGCAAAGGAGACTGTGCACGTGGATAATTCAAGGCCACAGTCATTTTCTACCCCCAAGTTTGTGTGTTGTATGCTTGCTTTCAACTGAATTACTTTAATATTGTTTGTGTCCATGATTCATTTACCTAGCCAAAAATAGGCTCACCAATGAGTTTTGCAGCTGTCCTTTTTTTTTTAACATCTTTATTGGAGTATAATTGCTTCACAATGATGTGTTAGTTTTTGCTGTATAACAAAGTGAATCAGCTATACATGTACATACATCCCCGTATCTCCTCCCTCTTGTGTCTCCCTCCCACCCTCCCTATCCCACCCCTCTAGGTAGACACAAAGCACCGAGCTGATCTCCCTGTGCTATGCAGCTGCTTCCCACTAGCTAGCTATTTTACATTTGGTAGTGTATATATGTCCATGCCACTCTCTCACTTCGTCCCAGCTTACCCTTCCCCCTCCCCTTGGAAAGTGACAGGTTTCTTAGTTGGAGATATGAATGCAGCCTGACCTGTAGGTTTGACCCTCAGACAGCTCTTGGTTATGATGACACATGGCCCCCTTCCCAACTTGCCCCCAAAGGACCAGCCTTCTGCCGCTGGTGCAGCTGTCCATGGATGGGGAGGCAGCTCCATTTCTGTTTCATATTTATTCCCCGCTATGTCCTGGGGAGCATTTGCAAATTAGGTGCAATAAATAAGCTAGACTATCTAAAGACAGATTTTAAACAATAAGCTTTCAGTGTTTCTTGGAAGATGTGAAGCATTTGGGCGAGTTTGTTTGCTTTTTTAAAGTATTCTTGTTATAGGAGAGCTGGTGAGAAACAATGGAGTTATGTAGTTCTCCAGAAATTAAAACAATTTCAGAGTCAAGGTAGAGTTTATTTCTCTCTAAGATTTAATTTTAATGGTGGCAAAACATTACTCTCTCAATGTTTCTTAAAGATGTAAATCTTGAACTGCTAAAAGAATGTTTTGTGGTTTTGATCTTTGCATATAATTTGCTTTTTTTAAAAGAAGCGTTACTTGTAGTCACTGGGACATTAAATGGCTTGTATATATATGTTTATAAACCAAAAAAGTGTTTGCTTACTTTTCAGAAGTGTCGTTGGCTAGGTCTTCCCTCTCAATGGACAGTGAGTGAAAACCTCAGTGTCTTTCCTGTTTTCCACATGTTAAGTCCCTCGAATGGATGTGGTGTGCTGGAGAAAGCACATGGCTGTCGGCTCTGGGAGGTCCTGATGGCCTGTCTCTCCCGAAATGATCACTGACATTGGGGCTAAGTTACACACACAGTGGGATCTCCCAGGGTCATCAAAGACGACTTGCCAGCGTATCTTCGCTTCCTGAAGTGGGACACCTCTGGATGGGGAAGGACAGCTGTGCTGACGGGCAGCTTTTCCTTGTTATGGTTGTAAAGCGTTGCAGCCCAGGTTGTAAGGTTGTGAATGTTTTTACAGTCTTGTTTATCAGTTCCTCGAGTCGGCTGGACCCATGAAGACTCCAAGAATGCAGCTGTGATGGTGGTGGTTCACTCTTCCTTCTATGTATGTGAATGTAGAAACGGAGACTCATCTTCATTTTCATGCCTAAAAGTGCCTTGTTGAGAAAGTTCCACAGGTTTTAAAAAAAATACATATTTTTGTACACAAAGTTAAAGGGGAAATGCACTTTAAAATCACAAGAATGGATGCCTTTTGTGTGGTGTAAGAGAGTGGTTTGTTTGAATCTCAATGCAAAAATGTAATAAAGGTTGAAAACAAAACTGAAAGTGTCCTGTTTTAAAACTGACTCTCTTCTTAGAGTCAGAGTCTGGGGAGGAACATTTTCAGTCTGTGTATTTCCACATCTGGAATGCCGGTTTCCAAAAGGGACAGGACACAATCAATGGCTAAGTAGAAAAGCTGTAAGGTTCAGAGGAAGGGGGGTAATTGCTTTCTAAGTTGTACAGCAGCCAAGGCTGGGTACACCTAAGAGAGTGATTGCCAGGGAAGTGGTACAGGGGCCCGTGTTGTTCTGAATCATTTTTAATAATCCAAGGGCAGGTCTCTTCCTACCCTGTCACTTGCTCTTGGAGCATATTTTTGACTTGGTGTATACGCAGCAGTGGGAAAACTGTAAGCAGCTATCATAGCTTTGCACTGCTTGATCAGACAAACTCTGCAAGCGGCAAAACCACGCAGCTCCTGGTGGGGCCCTGTCTCCACTGGGTACAGGACATTCACCCTAAATAAGATTTCAGAGATGTTTTATTTCCAAGTTCAAAAGATGGGATGCAGGGGAGGTAAACTGCTGCCAGGTGTTTCCTGCCAATCAGTCTCGGCCACGCCGGGAAAGGCAGTGGTGCTTCTGTCGTGGAACGTCAGAGCATTTAAAATCTTAGCACCCAGTCAGTAAGCACCCAAAGTGAGCTACATGCATGACCGCCTTTCTCAAGCCTGGCAAACACTGCCCACGTTTTTGCCTCCACAGAAATGGGAAGGGGAAAAAAATAACACTGGTTTTATGAATGTCTACTTGTGATTCAATGTGGTTTTCATAATCATTACATAATTCTAACTTGTGAGACAGACATCCCAGAGATGTCTGGAGTAAAAAGGAAACAAAACAAAAAAAACACCAAACCACTTTTCTAGAGCAATGTCCCCAGAATAGCAAATATCCAAATAATTCAGTGGAACATTTATTGCTTGTGTGCAAGGCTGTTTCTAGGTGCTGTTTCTACCCAACCCTGTAAGAGACATGTTTCAGGTGAGTCCTCTGGGAGCCGTGTAAAGTGGTGGGTGGTGCTACCAGAGGTATCAGCAGTCAGAAAGCCTGGGTTCTGGCCTTGACCCTGCCGCCCCCTGTCAACTGCTCTGATGGGGCTCTGAGTGTTTTCAGCAGGAATAAGGTAACCAGGGGCTCTGGCGGTGGCCTGAGTACTTCTCAGAGTTGGCCAACGTGTTTGTTTTTAAAACGGTTCTAAATATAAACTTGGAAGAAGTACCACATACACTATTTGCATTCTTTGTAAGGATCACAGGCACGAAGAGCATTCCAGACAACAGCTTGGACTTCACAAAACCATCAGTGTTCGCACTGTAAGCGCTGTCGGGGAGCTCTTTTTATGGGTGAAGAGTTGAAGGCCCTCAGTGTTTTCCCGAAAGTCACAGAGCCAGTCGGTGACAGCTGAGAGGACTGCGCACGCGGGTCTCTTTTTCTTTTTCCGAGAAGTGTCACCCCAAACTGGAGTCTCTCTCACAGAACTGAGACTAAAAGGGTGATTCTGAGAAGAAGTTCCTCAGGCTAGAAAGATGCGATCCCCAGGGGAGGGGTGAACACACGCATCTTTATACACAAAAGGCACATGGCAAGGACCACTGACCACACGAAAGCATAAAGGTCAACATTAAATGATTTGGGCATCCTAGGGCCCAGCTGGACAGCAGGATGTGATTGACGGAAGGAAACCACCAAAGGGCCCCGTAGCTCCCCATGTGTTCGAGGAGACGGGCTAGATTCGGGGCCAGCACTGCCTTTCACCTGTAGCACAGGACGCCCCAACCCTTGTTCCTCCCCCTTTGCCATCACCCACCCTTGGAGAGGAGACAGGGAATCTCAACAGAGGTCTTGTCCACGTGGGGTTCTCTGGTACCTGACACTCATTCCACAGACACTGATGCACTTCCCCGGCACCAGGCCCTCTACCAGACTTGAGTTTGGCCAAGGTAGGATGGGGATACACAATACTCTTTTCTTTGGAGCCAAAGACAATGATAATCCAGGCCCCTGGCCCTCTACGCCAAACGCAAGATCAGGCGGCTAGATCAGGGCTCGGCAACGTTTTTCTGTAAAGGGCCAGATAGTAAATATTTTAGGCTTTGAAGATCATATTTGATCTGTGTCACATATTCTTCTTTTTTAAAAAAAAAATGTTTAATGTAAAAACCGTTCTCTGCTGTGGGTCATACACAAACAGGCCAAGGGCTGGACTTGACCTGCTGGCCGTAGTTTGCTGACCCCGATTGAAGAGTCACATAGAAAGAGTGAGACTTCAGAGGTGACTTGTAGACCCTCAGCTGAGGCCTGGAGTCAGCTTTTTAGTTTGTTTGTTTAAAGACCATATAATTTTATCGTCCAAACTGGGATGCTTTTGAGAATGAATAGGGGCGCTCTGAATGACCCTGGAGCGCTCGTTAAACCAGCAGCTGGGCCAACCCTACTGTGCCAGGCCTGTCGGGCTTACCTATCCTGGGCCTTTGGGATCTTCTCAGACCCTCAGGGAGCTCAGAAAGCCCTGGCCAGTCATGGGCCAGAATCAGTTCTGGCTGCGTAGTGCTTTTGGGTGGATGGGTTATAACAGAGTGGTGATTTTGTCTGTGGTTTAGATGTGTTTTTGTTGGTTAGGTTTTGTTTCCTAATTGTAGTGCTGATGGCCAAAAGCCCTCTGGAAACTCCAGCCAATTCACTCTTAAGAGTAGAGAATTTAAAAGGAAAGGGGTTATTAATGGTTTGGGCTTATGTCCTACTACCTCTCCACCCCAACCCTTGTGCCCAAAAATAGGGCATCACCAAGCTCCCGGAGAAAGTTGTTCATTGTGGACTGAGACACAGGCTGAATCTCGCAGTATTCCAAGCCCCAGTCCCCAGAAAGTACCACTTAAGTGCTCCCAGGAATTCTGCAAACTACAGGGTCTCAGCTCCTCTCTCTCTGGCCCAGCAAGTTCAAGAGGCCTTAAGCACCACAGGAGACCAAAGAAGTAGAAATTCATCTCCAAAACGCTCCAGGCCTCAGCCCTGAAGATCCCCTCTTCCTCCCCGATGGCCATCTTTGTGATGTGGACACACATGCTCTTTGTTTTAAGTTTTGTCACCGCCTATGGCTGGCGTTTACCATCACCCAGTGCTGGAGGAGGGGCGGCAGTGTGGAGAGGACCCCAATGTTAGTGCTGCAGGGACTTGAAAAAGTTTTACGAAGCCCCGATACATCCAAGGGGAGCTCTCCACCACCAGATGTGGGTTAAGCTTCCCCGGGTTCATCCTTCTTCAGAGAACATAGCTACACCACACATCACAACCTGCACTGAAAACAGAAAATGACTCCCCACCTGCTGGGCTCACTCCCAGGGCCACCTAGTTAGTTGCCCTCTGGTGGACATATTGGTCCCATTTGAATGTGGAATTAGCCAAGTGACATTTTGCTGATCTTCTTATCACACCATTTTATTAAAGTTTATTTTAATATTAATTATTCACCATTAATCAATTACCTATTAAAACAAACACTGAAATATCCCCCAAATATTTTCATAAATTCTTTTTTGCACACTGCTTTGCACATTCTGCATGCAATAAGCATTTGTTGGTTTGAATTCTCCAGTCCCCAGCTGCTTTTCTCATCAACTGATCGACGACCTCACACCTTGGGTCCTTCATGACTTACGTTACTTGTGTGTTACTTCTTCTTCTACTACTACTACTACTACTACTACACACACACACACACATACACACACACCCCACACAGACTGAAAAGAAAAATCAAAAAGTATTTTCTCTGCAAACTTCCCTCTCACACTGGTTCATTTTTCTGCTTTGAAATGGGGAGCTTCTGCCTCAGAGCTTCTGCAGGTGGTGTGTTCTGTCCCAGCCAGGGCAAAGGCAACACTAAATGCACAACACTGCTGGCAGTGACTGCAGCAGGAGAGAAAGAGTGATGCCAGATGCCACTGGTGCTTTCACCCCTACACAGCACTCTCACCCTTATCTGCTCAGCCTCTCCACAATCTCCCCAGAAGGGGGATTTGGAGACACTGGGTTCCAGCTGCAACCTCAGCCCTGCAAAACGGCGAACGACGGGGTTTTACGAAGCACTGGAAACTGTTCTTAAACCAAATCTTACAAGAACCCAATTTGCAAAATAGACAAGAGAGAGAGCTGCCTAAGGTGGATACTGCTGGAAGCAGGGAACCACAGCCATCTCCCCCCACCCCAGACTCCTGAGACACTTCCTAAGAGCCCTGGGCTCCAGAAATAGAGGCGAGAACCTGTGCCTTAGAGCACAGTTCACTGCCCCTGCTTCCTATGCTAGTGAACGTAGGTCAAGGATATCTTGTAAAATAAAACAAAAGCAAGCTAACAAACAAGCAAACACCCTCTATGGGAGGAAAACACAACGATTTAACCCCATATTACGCAAAAGGACTTTAGTTATGTTTTGTTTACGTTATCAAGGTTAATTATCACCTTTCACAAAAAATCATCAGCTTATTCACACACAACCACATCTGAGTTGCTTATTGCGGTACGTGTGTGTCTTACATTTACATACAAAAATTAAACTGTTTGACAAGGCAACTTCTACTCCATACTAACAGTGATACATAAAACAACATTACTGAGTGCTTCTATGGGTAAGCTGATGATTGGGGCCAAGTACTCTGGGGAATATAGAAAGAAAAAGACGTATCACTGTCACCAAGCGATTTATAATCCCTCCAAGGGTTATTTTAGTCTTTTCTTTTCCCAAATTCTACATTTTTTAACTCCATTTACTTGTATCAAACTGAGGCCAGACAGAGAAGCCAATGTTTCTTTATTTTAAATTAAACTTTGTTATTTTGAGATAATTGTAGATTCACATGAAATTTTTAAAAATAATAAGAGAGAGCCCATGTACTTCTTACTGAGTTTCCCCCGGTGGGAACATCTGGCAAAACTGTAACACAATGTCCCACTCAGGATGCTGACATTGGTGCAGTCAAAACAGAACCTTTCCACCACCACAAGGATCTCTCATGTCCTTTTATAGGCATGCCGCCTCTTCCCTCTCCGTCCTCCCACCGCACCCAGGTCCTTGGCCCTGGCAACCACTCTTCGGTTCTCCCTCTCTATAATTTTGTCATTTCGAGAATGTTGTATAAATGGAATCATATAGTATGTAATCTTTGGGGACTGTCTTTTTCCACTCAGCATACTTCCCTGGAGATTCAGCCAACTTGTCCCACAGATCAAATGTGTTCCTTTTGATTGCTGAGTATTATCCCATGGTATAGATGTCCCACAGTTTGGTTAACCATTAATACACTGAAGAGCACTTCCGTTGTTTCTAATTTGGGGCTATTAGGAATAAAGCAGTCATGAATATTCATGTACAGGTTTTTCTGCAAACATAAATTTTCACTGATCTGGGGTAAATGCCCAGTGAAACTACAGGGTCAGATGGTAGTCCCATGTTTAGTTTTGTGAGAAGCTGCCAGGGTGTCTCCCAGAGTGGCTGCCCCATTTTACAATGCCACTGGTGATGTATCCAGTTTCTCCACAACCTATCAGATTTTGGTGGTGTTACTATTTGTCAGATGTGTAGTTTGAAAATATCTTCTCTTAATCTATAGGTTGCCTTTTCACCCTCTTCACGTGGACTCTCCCAGAGCAAAATTTTTTACTTTTTATCAGTTTATCAGTTTTCCCCTTTATGGAATCATGCTTTTGGTGTCAAGTCTAAGAATTCTCTGACTAGCCCAAGATCCCAGAGATTTTTCCCTATGTTTTCCTTTAAAAATTTTATAGTTTATAGTTTAAATTTAAATATATGATTCATTTTGAGTTAACTGTTATAGAAGATGAAAGGCTGAGCTCAGAGTTCATTCTCTTTGCTTAGAGAGATCCACTTGTTTCAGCACCAGTGGCTGAAGACGTTTTCTTCCCTCCATTGAATTAATTTGCATCTTCACTGAAAAGCAGTTGGGCATATTTGTGTGGTTTATTTCTGGGTTCTTTATTCTGTTCCACTGATGGCTTTGTCTATCCCTCCACCAATACCATACAGCCTTGATCGCTCTAGCTGTATGGTCAGACCTAATAGGTAGTGAGTCTTAGGTAGTGAGTCTTCCTATGTTATTCTTCTTTTTCACAATTGTTTTAGCTATTCTAGGGATTGGTTTTCCATATAAATTTAAAAATAATCTCCAGCAACAGCTGTAAGTGGCTTTCTATAGTTCTTCCTGTAATTGCAAGCAAATATACACACACACACTGAGAAAAAGAGGTTTAGGTTTGAGTTTTCGGAGAATGGTCTTTCTAGTGTTATCATAAACTACACTTTTACTCTCAGTTTTCCTTGTCACTTTGCTACCTTTGTGCTATCGTTCAGGATGTGGCCATGAATCACAGTATTTCACAAGGCCCGAGTAAGACAACTGTAGAACCAGAGGCTGTAAAGAGATCATGAGATCCAGCCTCCAGTTTTACAGATGCAGACGATGAGGCCCAGGGAGGTTAGGAGACCTGATGAAAGCTGAACAAGAGAGTTCCCAGCAGAAGCCAGCCTACAACCAGGGCTCCGACTGCAGTCCCAAGCCTGGATGTCCTGCCACTCGGCCGGCTCTGAACTTGAAGAAGCACAATTCAGCAGCAGAGCCATTTTCTTACCTAGGTCAAGGTCATTCTTGCATCAACTTCTGCCAGCCTTTGAATCAGGGGCAGGGAGGGAGGCGAGGACGAAGGGAGGATGAGATGATGAAATTCAAAAGGGCCGACTTCCGCTTTTGCCTCCCTAATCAGTTCAGAAGTTTACAGATTTGAATAATTTCTAACATGTGAACAATGGAGGTGACGAAACCACTACAGGAAAATAGGTGTGAGTCTTTGCCCAGTATTACGGTTAATGGTCTGGCTGGGTGAACGGTGGGGAGAATCAAACCTTGAGTCATCAGCTACGAATCGGCCACTAACTGCAAGTCTCTGTGGGAGATTTCATAAGTAACCATCCTGCACCTTGCCCTCAAGGAGCCTGCAATCAACTTGGAAGGAATGGCAATTACTTATTGCCCAAGTGACAGGAAATGTGACCTCATAATTAGGTAACAGTCATTACCAACTATGGGAACACATTCATTTTTCTGGTGCTTATTTCAGCAGAGGTCAAGGCCACCTTGAAGGTGAAAAGTATAACGTCTTGGTGAGAACCACTGAAAAATCAATCGTTTTTTCTTTCTTCTTTCATTAGGCATGATGCATGTCTAGACCAGCTGACAAGCATTCTATGCTGACAGCCCTATCCCTGCTATTACAGCCAAGGCCAAAATACAGCACAGAAGGCAGAAGCATCTGCCTCTTCCCTACCTCCTGCTCATAATTACAGTCCTGAAGTAGACTTAGAGGCACTTAAGACCCTTTTATGTCAATAGTCATACCATAAAGGTAGATGGGCTGTCTTATAGCTTAAATCCTGGAGTGTACTAGTGAACAAAAAAGTAATCATTGCAGATAATTTCCATTTAGCCTTTGCTTACTTTTTCTTCTAATTAAGAGCCAAAAATTTGGGACTTCCCTGGTGGTCCAGTGGTTCAGACTCCATGCTCCCAATGCAGGGGGCATGGGTTCGATCTCTGGTCAGGGAATTAGATCCTGGGTGCCACAACTAAGAACCCACAGGCCGCAACTAAAGATCCCACATGCTGCAACTAAAGATCCCACACGTGGCAACGAAGATCCTGTGTGCTGCAGGTAAAACCCAGTGCAGCCAAATAAATAAATAATTTTTTTAAAATTAAAAAAAAAAGAAACAGAAACAAAAATTTTCTTTTCTTCCCTTCCTTCCTAATTCAGTCCAACAGTCATTGGGCAGGCACAAGCAGGAGGTTAACAGGGCCTGGGCAAGGATGGTATTAAAGCAAGGTGACAGGGGTGGCTTGCAACAGCTAGGAATGATGACCTTTACAAGGATAGTATCAGAGCAGCATGGAAAGGCAGCCTCATGTAGTTAGGGAGAATGGCTACATACAGTGGATTGAGCAAATAAGCATATTAAGGATAATGGGACCCAGAGAAACAGACAGAAGCAAAGAAGGAAAGGTACGCATGCATACATACATATGTGTGTATGCCTGAGTGTGTGTATAAAAATACATATATTTCCTAGCTCTGTCCACTGGGAGGGCCTGGGAGAAGCAACAGTCCAGTAGCATTGCACACACTTAGCACCCAGATCTTGGCTTCTAATATCATTCTGCATGAAAAGTTCCTTAGAGAACTGGCTGATCCCGAGCTGGGGCAGGGAAAGTACAAGAGAAGCCAGGAACAGCTTGTTGTGAAGCCAGTGCTCAAGAGTGATGGGCACATGTCAAAATGACACAGAAGCCTGTTTTGCAGAGCTCCTACTGTCAAAATCTGGGTCAATTTGAGCATCAAAGTAATTAATGAAAATAACAGATAATAACCCATTGAATACTAGATTATAATGAACAATAACTCATTTGTTTATAAACAGATACATTTACAAATGGGAGATGAGAATTTCCTTGCAATAGAATGCCAACTAGTAAATGTGTAAGAAAGATACAATTAGAAAATTACCATTTGGCAAACATCACGGTAATAAATTCAGGCCCAGAAACATCAATGGGTGCTGAAACAAAAGTGGAAGTGAAAGTGAATGTGTGAATGTGAAAAGTGGAAAAAAAGTGGAAGTGGAATGTGAAAGTGGAATGAGTAATGGAATATTTACATGATATGTATCAATTACAAAAGAAAAAAGTAACTTTCCAGTGAAGAAATGGGACAGACACTCTCTTAATCAAGTGATCAGAGATACCACTGGGACACAAAGTTAACGGGACAAAGTGACATCACAGGCCATTTGACAGGGTACAATAAGAACACAATGTCACCTTCATGACAATCCTGCTCTCAGTGCATAACCTGGGACTAATCATGAAGAAGCACGGATAAACCTAAGCCAAGGGTCGTTCTAGGAAATGTAATCTTCATACAGGTCAAGGGCATGAAACTCAAGATCTAAACAGACTAGATCATGTGGTGGAGAACTGGTATGTTTGCTACCAAGCACATCATGAGGGAAACTTGGAAGGGTCTGTGTGAAAGACACACAGTTCTTTGTTCTATTCTTGCAACTTTTTTGAAGTTTGAAATTGTTACAAAATTTATTTTTTTTAAATTAAGACAGATTAATAGTTATAGGGAGTGAGAAGAATGGACTGGGAGTTTAGGATTAGCAGATGCAAACTATTACATTTAGAATGGATAAACTACAAGGTCCCACTGTACAGCACAGGGAACTATATCCAATCTCCTGGGATAAACCATAATGGAAAAGAATATTTAAAAAAAGAATGTATATACATGTATAACTGAGTCACTTTGCTGTACAGCAGAGAGTGGCACAACACTGTAAATCAACTGTACTTCAAAAAAATCTATCAAGACAGATTAAGAGTTATAGATTAGAAAGATGACCTGGGACTTCCCTGGTGGCGCAGTGGTTAAGAATCTGCCTGCCAATGCAGAGGAGACGGGTTCAAGCCCTGGTCTGGGAAGATCCCACATGCTGTGGAGCAACTAAGCCCGTGGCCACAACTACTGAGCCTGCGCTCTAGAGCCCACGAGCCACAACTACTGAGCCCACGCGCCACAACTACTGAAGCCCGCGCACCTAGAGCCCCTGCTCTGCAACAAGAGAAGCCACCACAAAGATAAGCCTGTGCACGGCAACAAAGAGTAGCCCCCGCTCGATGCGGCTAGAGAAAGCCCGCACGCAGCAATGAAGACCCAACGTAGCCAAAAATAAATAAATAAATTTATTTTTTAAAAAAATGGTGACCTAAGTGACAGTAATGTGTATGTCAGCATGTGTCAAACTGCAGTCTGCAGATTTCACCTCCCACATCAGAAGGGGCTTGCGCCACACTGCACATCAACCACCTCATGAAGCACACTATGGTTCAGCTGATGGGTTTTTCAAAGCCTGACTTCCTCCTTGAAGGAAGTAGTACATTGATTTACATTCTGGACCAAGCCCCTCATGTCATCAGAGACTGTCATAGTGACAGTGAAACATGGATTAAAACTTCATAAAGCAGGCTGTTACCATGCAGTTCTCTCTTGTGAGTCACAGTTAAAAATAGTCATAAGCATATAATTCTCAAGTGTCCGGCTCAGAACATACTCCTCAAAACATTTTGGATGAAAGTGATCCGCACCCACGGGACCCAGCACAAGCTGCAAGTACCAACAACCTCATGGACGTTCTCTGTTCAAGATGGTTTCCATCTTGGCATCTATATGGCCCTCAAAGGAAGGGAACACCTCTCCATACTCCCATAGTTCATCATTAATTCTTCACCGAATGAACACTGGTTAGATTCTTGCAATGGAGAAGGAAAAATACTAATTAAGGAAACATGTCTAAGTGAAATAAAGAAGGGAAAAAGTTTCATAAAACTTTAAGGAAAACCTCCCCTGTACCTAAAAGGGAGGTTTCTTACAAATATCATGCTTAGTGTTTGTGTCTAGCAAACCGGAAAACAAGCATCTGCATTCAATTTTAGAAGTTCGTGGTCGCCTATCTGTTAATAATTCTATTATTTGAACAAAATTTCTGTTGGCGTGTCTCTCTCCCATGACTGGAGACGGTTCTTCCTGCTAGTTTTACATTTCGCCTTTTTGGTGGATTCTACTGGCTCAGTCCAAACTGGTGTGAGCGTTTTTTTTTTTTTTAAAACTTCCTGTGTTTATGCACCAAACCATACTGCTCCACTTCTGCTGCTGAGAATGTGTGTTGCCAGGGTAAATTTGATCACCTGACTGGTACACTGCAGTTCAGAGTGGGAGGGACTCCAGGGTCCAGCAGCTTGGGGGTGGTGCACCGTGCTGGGTCACATGGCCTTAGAGGCCATCCAAGTCCACCAACTGGAGGAACCATGGAAGAACCAGCAGGATCCTCAGTGCCAGCCCAGCACTGTCCGCGACTGTGGCACATTCAGGAAGAACACAAACACCACTGCCTTGACCCAGTGAATCAATGGTCCTTCCTGCTCCAGTTCCTCTGTAGCACTTGGAGGTGACATCAAACATGGGGCTGTCTGCCCCGGGCTGGTTATTCCCTCCTGGTTAGCACTGCTTGTCCTGGATCTCCAGAAACAATTCATCAGCACTGTTATGTCTGAAAATACGAGCAGCACGTATGTGAACAGCGCCCTGGAGCGGGTAGAGAGGGTTTTCAGGGATCATCAGAAACCCTGAAAACCAGATCACGTTGCTGCAAATGTGGTGGCTGCCGGAGCAGTGAGAGCCCTAGGGATGGAGCTCTAGCTGAGGTACCATTTCATTTCCAAACTTAAAAAGCACTTTGCTTCTTGATGTAGGTTCTCCAGCATCTGGCTTCTGCCTACCTCCATAGCCACATTCCCTACTACCCACTGACCCACGTCCCACCGATGCCAAGTTGTCTGGCGGTCCCCACAGTCCCCACACTACCTCTTACCTCTAGGTTTTGCTCATAAAATTCCTTCTGCCCTATTGAGTAAAAGCCAGTGTTTGGCTTGGAGTAGCTACCCGGGCATGGTGCTGAATTGAGCTGATGAGACCCCACGCCCCTTTTCGTTATGTGGACACACAAGCTGCTGCCATTTACTTCTTGCCCATTCCTTAAGGCTTCTTCTTGGTCTATTTCCCATAAATAAAAGATCTGACACGTCTCAGCAATAGGTTAAGCCCATCTCAGAGACATAAATGCTGATCAGAATTTTAACCTGGAGAAAATGACCCTTTGCATTCCATTAACCAACAACACAATATAGCCTATACAAATATCTCAGGTAATGAAAGGAACTGCCTCATCCAAACTAAAAGTGCCCAGGGTGTGACAGTGGCTTTCCCATGTTAACAAAGCACTAATCTTCACAGTTCTCAGTTGCTTTGGTAGTCGTCTCTGTTGTTCTAACTCCCATGGGTGAGGATACCAAGGCCCTGTCATTCCCCAACATTAAGGCAAGCTTATAATTTTTCGCCCAAACTAGGATGCTTCGGAAGGTCAGAGGGTTAATCAATAATTATCCTAATACATATATAAGTAGGATGGTTCCTGGAAAATTGAGATATATTGCCACACTACCCATCAGGCTTCATGTTTTCCCACACAAAGAGGCCCTCGACAAGCGTTTCCTGACTGGATGTACTTTAGTTTTTTCTCCCCAGTTTCAATTTAAGATCCTTAAGAGCAAGGGTGATGTCTAATGCATCTTCTAGATTACTCATAATGTTGGATTTATAATAGCTGCTCAGAAATACCTGTTGATTGACTTAGAGTGAGACGTTCTTCTCAAGTGAAAATTTCCTATGGGTAGCTGGAAATATAAGAATAGGACTCTGTTGAGAAGATAAAGCTAGAATATTTGGGTGGGTCTCTAGCATAGAGGAGACGTGTTAGCTAGAAATAAAAATTCTTCTATGATACTATATATACCATGGAAAACTCAAGTCAGTGATGAGACCTGAAATAGTTCCCTAGGAGGATGAAATCCTCCTGTCTTCTGCTGACCTAGAACATGACAGAAGTCATGGGCTTGTACGAATCTTAGTACTTTATAAAGTACTTTATAAAGTAAAGTGTGAGAAGGGGAAGGAGAGAAGCTTGGAGATTGCTTTGTTTAGGGGGAAAAAAAGGTAATAAAATAAATAATTTTAAGTATACCAGCTTTGATAATGATAATTGAACACAATAATAGTAAAAAGACAGAATCACACTGTTGAGATAGGAAAGAACCTTGGATCCCCTGTGCCTCCTATTGCCTCATTTTAAGGATGAGAAAATTAAGGCCTAGAGAAGTTAAATGGCATACCTTTTGCCCTTCTGGGAAATTCCTGCTGTGAGAATTTGACAGCATTTAATTATTCACCGATGGTTGCTTTAGCAGTCCTGGGAAAGCTTAAGTCTTCCTTCTAAGGCAAGAATATTTTCCCTCTTTAGATAAGGAAGTGGAAACTTTTCAAAAGTTTTGCCAAGATAAGGGCTTTCTCTTCTTGTTTGGCAACTCCAGCCCCCAGCAGGTCTAGGTTAGCAACTGTGGATCAGAGCTGGGAAGCAGCAGAAGTGTGAAGAGGGAAAAGACACTTAGAAGTCATCAGCAAAAGTGGCAACACCTGGCCCCTCATGTGGGAAAATCCGGTCCTTGCCATGTCTAGCACACAGACCGTAAAATGTCAACATCTGATTTAGACATCCCCAGAATGACCTGGAGAGTGCGCGCTCGGAGCAATTGAGGCCATAAATTGATGACAAACCAGAAAGTCCTATTTAAATATTGTTATCATTTTAAGCAGTGACCAGAAATGTCACCCTTGTAAGGTCACTTTCTCTAAGACTCTCCTAATATCTGAAGGGTCTTCACTGTCACAAAATTATGAGAGGCAACACCTGGGCACCTATCATTCAGGCATGGACCACTGAAAGGTTGAATTCATTTCCCACAGTTACACAGTGAGTCAAAAGGAAAGTACAATTTACACTCCACCTATGAGAACCATTTCTGGAAAGATCAGGAAGTCGAAGGCCTCCACCAGCTCTGGCCCAAACTGTCATTTTCCAGTGGTAAAGAATCTGCCTTCCAATGCAGAGGACGCGGGTTCAATCCCTGGCCAGGGAACTAGGATCCCACATGCCGCGGGACAACTAAGCCCGCACGCCACAACTACCGAGCTCGCGTGCCCCAACTAGAGAGCCTGTGTGCCACAAACTACAGAGCCCACGCACTCTGGAGCCTGCGCACCACCACTGGAGAGAGAAAACCCGCACGCCACAACTAGAGAGAAGCCGGTGAGCCGTAATGAAAGATCCCGCATGCTTCAGTGAAGATCCTGTGTGCCGCAACTAAGACCCAGCCAAAAATAAGTATAAACAAATAAATAAATTAAACAAATAAATCTTAAAAAAAACAACAACAATGTGGGGGTGAGGAAGGGGGGAGATGGGCCTTATTGATTCCAGAAACTGACACAATGCTGGTGACAGGGAGTCATTTCAGTCAGGATTTTAATTCTTTGATGTACTTAATGAACACCTGTGGATTGATGAAGTCCTCAGAGAACAGGCCCACATCCAGCCTACTGTGTTGTGAGTCTAGGGCTGCAAGTGGTGACTGAAGTGCAGGCATGGAAACCGAGCCCCATGAGGGAACTGGAAAAGTAAACACCTTTTCTGCCCATCCTGAATAGGTTAAGCAGGTAGATTTTTTTCTGTTAGGTGGAAAGGTCAACCACTCAACTCCAGAGCGCAGGCTACCAAGATGGATGGCTACTGCACCCTTAAGTTTGCTTCATCTGTAAGAATTAGAGCTCGAAAACCAAAAAGTGACCCAGCCAGGATCCTGGCTCTCCCAAGCAATGACAGATAGGCCAATAGCACTAAGTGGAACATGACAGATGTGGGGGGGAAGGCAGGCTGTAGATGGAGTCAGAGATTGAAAAATCCCGTATTAAGAATGAGAGATCCTGGTTTTATGATTTGAGTTAAGTTATTGGAAGATATCTGGGTATTAAAGATATCAAGGACAGTTACCATGGATACTGTTAAATTCATGGTCCACAAGCAAAACTTTGCCAAGAGTCTTCTTTCTAGTTCCTGGCACCAAAAATACACCTGAGAATTAGGCTAAGTAGTTCAGGGAAAGATCTCAGAGTTCCTCTAGACTTACTGACGAGGAAGCAGAGGTTAAAAAAAAAAAAAAAATAAGGCACAATGACTTGCCCAACCTCATACCAGAAGTTGGCAACAATGAGGGCTGCAGTCAGACCCCCCTGTCTCTCAGATGAAAGCAAGTCTTCACCATCCACAGAGACTCCCCCCATTTTGGGCTCCTGGCACTGCAGGGGCCACTTGGACCTAGATATTCTCTCTACTTAGGAAGGAGACAAGGGAATCAGAAAAGTAAATATTCAGGGTATATATTTACATGGCTGTGAACTATGCTACCATGTTTTGTCTACAGGGAAGGATAAGTAAAACCCATATCCACTCTAAGCTTATAAGAAAAGAGGCCTTAAATTTAGGCACATCCAGACTTTAGTCCTTCTTCCATACACTTCCAGCTCTGTGACTGAGAGACAAATCACTTGACCATTTTAGGTCTCACTAATTCACTTGCATAATGAGAGTAATAGTTATACTGAATTTAAAGGTTTTGGAGAGGCTAAATGAGATCATGCTTACGGAACATTTAGCACTGTGCCTAGCAAAGAATGTATGAACTGTCATTATTACAGGCAGACCTCATTTTATTATGCTTCACTTCACTGTACTTTGCAAATATTGTGCTTTTTACAAATTGAAGGTTTGTGGCAACCCTGCATGGAGCAAGTCTACAGGTGTCATTTTTCCAACAGTATTTGCTCACTTTGTATCTCTGTGTCACATTTTGGTAATTCTTGCAATATTTCAAACTTTTTCATTATTATCCTATTTCTTATAGTGATGTTATCGGTGATTTCTGATGTTATACTACGACTCACTGAAAGCTCAGATGATGGTTAGCATTTTTTAGCAATACAGTATTTTTTAAATGAATGTACGTATATTGTTTTTTTAGACATAATGCTACTGCATACTTAATGGACTACAGTATAGTGTAAACTTAACCTTTATATCCACAAGCCAAAACATTAGCGTGACTCACTTTATTATGATATTTGCTTTATTGCAGTGGTCTGGAACCCAACCCACAATATCTCTGAAGTATGCCTGTAGAAAATAGTAGGCCTAAATCCAACCATAAGAAAAAGTATATTAAGTATTCATGGACTGAACATCCCAATTAAAAGGCAGGGGTTGTCATAATGGATTTTAAAAAAACAAGAGCTAAACACACACTGTCTACAAGAGATGCACTGTAACTGTAAAGATAGATAGGTTGCAAGCAAAAGTAAAGTAAAAGAATGGAAAAAGACACACCATGCAAAGAGTAAGCATAATAAGGCCAAGTGGCAGTAATATCAGATGAAGTTGACTTCATAATGATAAAAGTATCAATTTATCAGGAAGACATAACAATTACACATGTGTATGCACCTAATAACAGAGCTTCCAAATATATAAAATGAGGAAGATGTGACATTTTATTATCTCTCATTTTATTATGAGAAAGAAGGTGGTAGGAAGTGTTGATGGCAGGTGGAGGGGGGCACCGTGTTTAGGTAAGCACTAGTGAGGCAATCCACCTCCTACAAGGGAAAACCTGGCTCATTTCCTAGAACCATTATAAACAAGACAGTCCTATGTTCTTAGCCACTCTTTGGTATGATTTCCACAACAACCTGGGCATCATATAGAAATGTTTCATTGGAGCATGGGAATAATTGTATATATTGAAAATGAGTCATTTTATGAGTCTGGAATCAAGAGACTTTCTTGAGATCTTTGAGAACTTGCTCTATGCCTGCCAACTGTGCTGCATGCTACAAGTTCTCTGACTTCAAAAAGTTTAAAATACATTTCAGGAGATAAGTTAGAAAGACAAAATAGCAATTCCTAATAATACAAAAAAAGCAATTCCTAATGAACTTCAATATGAATGAAGTTTCAAAAAATCAGTGCGGATACAAAGTCACCCGTGTAAGAGGGCATTCAAGAACAGGTAGGATTTGGAAAGGAATGGGGTAAGGGATTCCAGGGGAGGGTGCGCTGTAAGCAAAGTTTCAAAGGCAATGATCCTGGCTCCCCAGGAAACAAAGAGCACATCAGACTGGCTGGAAGGGAGCTCCATATAATAACCCTGCCCTCCAGATGAACGGAGCAGATCAAGTCCTGTGGTTATTGTTGGCCCAGTCTTTTGCCATTCAAAAAACAATGTACACGTTTGGATTAAAGCTCTGCAAACAATGATCAGGGACTGTGGGCCAGATGTACCCCACAGGAGGTGGGAAGAAAGCTGAAATCTCTCCTCATCTCATGCAGGGAAGATATGTTTTTTTATGCCAAGCAGATCTCCCCAAATGGCGTTAGAAAGCTAAGGTCTCTGTGGTTGATGTGATGGATTACCCAGGCAGGGGAGGGCAGAGGTGCTCTTAACTTCTCTCTGAAACAAAGGAGAATGATTTGCCCCAAGAAGAAGCAGGCAGGGGATAAGGATTTAGTGGCAATTTAATAAGTGAAGGGATGATGTCACCCTGCACCTCTGCAGTTCCTTCTGCAGTTCCTTCTCTGAATCGAGGTTCCCTCAGCATTTCTGTACAGCCCCTACCTCTCCAGGAGGCACTTGCTTATCTAACATCTCGGGATTTTCCTTCTCATTCTTTTGGGTATGGATGCCTCACTACCACATGATGATAAGCTGCCCAAAGTCAGGGGCTGCTTCCTCCTCCCCTTCGGGTTTCCCTGAGACACTGCAATGCCATAGACGAGTGCATAATTAATGCCTGTTAATGAATTTGGAGAGAGCTGCTTCCACGGCTGTTTTTACTGGCCTGCACATGTAGGCTGACCGGGCACGGGCTGAGATAACCCACTGTTCAACTGGGGCTCTGAAAGAGGTGTCTGATGATAAAGTGGCCCCTGCTGTGTTGTTCGGTGTCTGTGACTCTGAGAGCACAACCGATTTCTCCCATCTCACTACAGAAATTCCGTGGTGCACAAGAGGGGGTCTAGCCTTGAGCCGGACCCAGCTCTATAAAAAGTACATAGTAGGGGGCTTCCCTGCTGGTGCAGTGGTTAAGAATCCGCCCGCCAATGCAGGGACACGGGTTCGAGCCCTGGTCCGGGAAGATCCCACATGCTGCGGAGCAACTAAGCCCGTATGCCACAACTACTGAGCCTGCGCTCTAGAGCCCGGGAGCCACAACTACTGAGTCCGCGTGCCACGACTACTGAAGCCCACACCCCTAGCAGCAAGAGAACAAGAGAAGCCACCGCAATGAGAAGCCCACGCACCGCAACAAAGAGTAGCCCCCTCTCGCTGCAACTAGAGAAAGCCTGCACGCAGCAAGGAAGACCCAATGCAGCCAAAAAAAAAAAGAGTACATAGTAGGACCAAAGGATGTAATGGGTCAAAGTGTTACAGACCTGGGTTCTTGGACTCATCAACCAATAGAAATTGATAAGAGGCCAGATGAGGAATTCAGGCAAGGCTTTACTGGGACTGGAGGGAGAGAAAACAAGTAAGAGTTTCCCTTGTTCACTCCCCAGGCAGTGGGTGACCTGGCTCCTTAAATGGGATGAGGGTGGGAGCAGATAGGTGGATCCGGCCGGATGGGTGCTTCGGGGGTCTGCCCACCCCCTTGGTGGTGCTGTGTGCAGGGACTGTGCACAGGATCCTGCTTTTGCTTCCTGGCACCTCAGAAGTGGCAGTTAGGTTTTGGCCTTTTTGTATCTTATTGTTCACAATTTGCCCCAACTGCGCATGCGCACGGTTATTTTTAGTCCCTTACACTTTCTTTGTATTGTGTTGTTCAAGGAGACGTTTGTCCGGGCGCAGGCACTGCAGTAAAGGGTCCCAGGTCCCAGCCTGTCTCAAAAGCATTAGTATATAAAAAAGAGACCACCATGCAAGGGAAGAAAACTAAACAAAAATTATCCATTTTACTCTGTAACTTTCAAAAGATCAGTTCTAACCTATCATTGGAACAGTGGCAGCTACAGTTACTGATTGTCTGCATACAAAAGCAGTAAGCAAGGGGCTGGTATAGGAAGCTGCTAAATACTCAATGCTGGACTGTGAAGACAGTAGGATTGGCCTTCCAGGCCTGGTGATACGGCAGACTAAGAAGGTTTTAACACAAGTGTTTTTAAATGCATAGGTGAGCTCCCAAGAAAGACAGTGAAATTCTCATTTCCCAAAAATGCGGAGGAAAGTTAAAAACAAAACAAAACAAAGCCAGAAAACACATGAGCTGACACTGTCCCTTCTCTAGGGGAGGGGCTGGAAGCAGGAGCATTATATAACATGGTGATCCAGGGCAGTGCTTCTCAAACCGCAATGTGCACATGAATCACCTGGGATCTTGTTAAAATGAAGATTCGGATTCTATAGCTCTGGGTGAGACTGAGATTCTGTGTTTCTAACGATCTCCAAGATGCTGCTGATGCTGCTGGAGGTCCCTGGTGCAGCACTGGGTTATAAAGTAAATATTTAGCCAATGTATTAGACTTCAACAAGGCTTTTTGAGCCTGATAGAGATGTGGAGCTGGGAACTGAAATTCCTGCATTAAGACGGAACCCTAATAGACTTCCCTCCTCAGGTAAAAGATAGACTAGAAAAATCTACCCATCAGCACCAAGATATTACAAGAAAGTTTTTCTGTTTCTGGCTGGACTCTGGGTGGGGAAATAAAGTCTCCCCTAAAAAACAGGAACTCTAGCCTGTGTCCTGCATAGATGAGGGATTCAAATTTACCTGTGTGATCTAGAAAACCCTAAGTCCAGGAATTAATGTAAAGACCTGGTTCTGGGCCAGTGATACCCAGAGTCCTTGGCAGAAACAGAGGCAACCATGAGAAAGATGTTCTCAAAATCCATGCCACAGGAGCTTTTCAGACACACACAATCTCTATTAGATTTTTAAAAAATATTATAAAATACATAAGGAAACAACCCACCATTTTTGAGAATGAGAAAACAAAACAAAATGAAGAATTAGGCATTAGAGAATAGAACATCAATCTGAAAGAGAATCTAAAAGAAATGTTTGAAATGACTAAATATAGACCCCTCCAAAAAAGGCCAAAACTCCAAGAAAATATTAGGCATTATGAAAAAATGGAAAAGATTTGAAATTTTTTTCTAAAAATGAACACGTCATCATTAAGATTAAAATGCAATGTACAGTTTAATTGTATATTAGCAAAACTGAAGAGAGACTATGTGAATTGTAAAATAGGTCACTGTAATTTGTAATTGGGAAATAGATATGCATAGATTACCAACTATGAAGCCAGAGAGACAAAGAGGTAGAAAATATTAGAGTATTAAAAGAAATAAAAGAAGAAAAGAAGGACCGACATTTCACTGGAGTTGAAGCTTTGGGAGAACAAATAAGGATTCATATCAGAAGATATGAAGTCATGAGTCCCAAACAGAACAGAGAAAAATAAACCTATACCAACATGACCCACGGTGAAGTTACAGAATGCACACACACACATAATTTTTAAAAACCTAAAAGCAGCTAAAGGAAAAAGTGAGGGAGGAAAAAAAACAGAGGGAAGAGAAGAGAAAAAATGAGAGAAAAAGACAAATTATGCAAAGGACAGCAATTATCCTAATAAAAAGCTGCTCACCAGCTTCGGGAGACAGTGGAAGACAGTGGAATAATATTTCCAAGTGCCGCAGGAAAACGCTTTTAATCTAGAATCTATACAGGTCTAAGCTACTAAGCAAAAGATAAAATAAAGATACAGTCAGACAAAGACTGGAAGAATGTAACTACTCACTGCCCCTCAAGGAAAAGGGTGAACTTTACAAAGGAAATTGAACCCAAATGGAAAAGTCCAAACAGCAATGAGATCTGAATCAATGACAACGTAACAAAGGTGGGAGAGATAAGAGTAAGGGGAGTCGGGAAGCATTTCTGGGGAAAGAAATTGCTGAAATGCACCCAATAAAGATATAAAAGCAGTTGCTGTCTCCCCTTACCCTGTTCTTTTTTTATTTTTTCATTGTTCTTTTCACTGTCTGACATTATACACTTTGTTTCTTGACGTTCTCTCCTACTAGAATCTAAATTCCACAAGGGTGGGGACTTCATCTCATCCCCTAGCACACAATTGGTGCTCATGTTTTACTGAACGCAAGAAAAGGAAGCAGGTTGTGAAAAAAGCCTCCAAGTGTATACGGGGCTGAGACTTTCTTCCTCCAGGAACAAGCGAAATGGCGTTGGGGGTCAAGAGGTAACTAGCATTTCTAAGCATCTACCAGGTGCTGGGCTACCCATGACTCCTGTTTTCTCATTGTATGTGGGCTGTGGGATAACAAAGACTATATGCCGGTGAACAAAATGAATGGGTCTTCAATCTGATTTAAAACACAAGCTGAGCATTTTTCATCTGCATTTATTGTTTATAGACATTTCTGCCTGTTTCCAAGGGAGACGCGGGCTGTTATCTTACAGCCAGTGTAATATCTTGCCTGACTGATGCAGTAGAGATAAGCCCCTGCTTTGTATTCTGGGGGGAAGCTTTCACACTCTGGACATAGCCACACTGAATACCACCTAATGACCCAGTAATTCTAGTTTTCAAACGCCTACCTATGTAGATCCCAGGCCACAGGAACCCTGAAATTCCGGTTCTGACAATGAATCACTGAAAATCAAGAGGCCCCATCTTGAGCTCACAGCCAGCCCCACCTCCTTGTCAACAGGCAAGGTCCTCTGTGTTCTCAGCGGCACCTAAGGACACCCTCCTCAGGCCCCCTGAGGCCCACTCTCTGCTGTTGGATGTCACAGCCAGACTAGAGACTCTCCAGTTCTGACCATCAGCACCCGCCGTATCCCCAGCAACAGCCCTGCGGCCAATGGTAGATGCACACTGACCAGACAGTTGTTCTGATGAACGTGTGGGACACTGTGTCCTCACTCAAGTCCTGATAGCAGGGGGGTGACCCTGTAAATACAACTGGGGGCAAAGAGCTAGAATGATTTCCCTTCCTCACCCACAGCGAAACAAAAATGGAGAAGAACTTCTGAAGAACAGGCTTAGTAGCTGGCTGGCCAGCCATGCAGAAAATTCGCTAGTTAGCCATCTATAGCCAAGACGATGAGGAATAATTCTGACTGACAAACACACAAAGTGTGGCGGGTGCTGCCCCTCCCCCATGTGTTCTCTCTTTGTCCGGGGTGGGGATCACATTTGCTGCCCCTCTCATGCCTTCTCCAGGACCTGCAATCTTACCTCCTCTACTTGCTTCCTTCCTGGGGTAGAAACAAGCTCAAAAATCAAACAAAACCATCTTCTTTCTCTACTTTCTTACTCTCCCTGAACCCCTGCCAATGTGTCTTTTGCTTCTAAACATCCAAATTGCTCTCCTGACAACCCCCGAAGCAGCCCAGACAGCTTATGTAATGGTCCTTTCTAAGTCCTTCTAACATGTTGGTGGGAAGTCTCTTCTCCTAGATAGTAAAGGCCGTGAGTAGAAGAAGTACATGTCGGCCTGCCTTGCTGACCCAGGGCACATAGTAGGTGTACACAGTAGGTGCTGAATAATTGCTAGAAGAAAGGGAGGCTGGTTTGGGAAATGATATCACTGCAAATAGTATTCTTTCAAAGGAGTGAATCTCTGACGTTATGAACCTTGGAGAAATGTTAAAGGATCTGATTTCAGACCCACTTTGAGGATATGAAGGCAATGTGGTTTCAAGTTCTATTACCCCACTGTCCCTAGGTCGATCAGCTGAGCAGGGTCCTCGCTCTTCTCTCACTAAATGTATTTTAGAAGAGGTTCTGCCATCACTCGAGGCCACCTCTTCTTGCCCGTAGTTCACCAGCCCTGTAATGGAGGCCATAGCAGATTCTACCAGATTCAGAGAAGAGGAGAAATGCCAGCTTGAAGTTTCCATGTTCGCAAGAAGATGGGAAGTTGGCAAGCAACTGTTTTCTCAGCACAGACTAGAGTGAATGGGTAAAGGTAAGGAGACACAGACTACAATTCTGAAGAGCTTTCACTCTCATTTTGCAGATTAAAACCACAAAATAATTTATGAACCATACAGACAACTTTTAACCAGCACAGTATTACTATAGACGGTAGACAGCAAGGTTGATAGGAGAGTGAGGGAGAGCTTCCTGGAGGGTGTGGGGTTGGAAGCTTGTCCTTGTGCTCCGTGGACTGTGGTGGCAATTTCCTGAGAACTTGGGTCTCAGGTCTCTGGCACTATGGAAAGCCACTAACCAGACTCTTCCAGGGATACTTTAGAAGGTCCTAAAGGAGGGAAGGTTGTGACAGATGCTACAGACACTTTCTATTTCCCTTTGAAGGGCCCACAGGATGGAGAAGGGGCACTGCCATGCTGTTAAATGGAGAAGAGGGCCCTGTCCCACCTATGATTTGGAGACCGGGCTTTCTGCACACAAGAGACAACGCATGAGAGCCACCTGTGATAAGAACTAATTTCTTCCTGAACCCGGCCATCCGTGTTTACGGTCACAGTTTCCATTTTAAAGTGAACTCCCATGAAATGAAAGCAGCATTTGTACCCGTCCCAGGTCTGCAGGCTGCAGTGGCATTTGCACACACACTGGAAAGGGGCTGACACGTAAGGATGTCTCTGGCGATAGCAGAGGTTATATTTAGTCCTGAGCTCAAGTAAACACAGGGCTGCCTGCAATATGTATGAAGAGGGCTCCAGGAACAAACACAACTGCAGGGCCAGTAAAAATAAAAGAGCAAAGTGCAGAATTGGAAAGAATAAACATGCACAGGCTCTGGCCCCCGAGATGCAATGGGGCAGGTGGAGCCAGTCCCTGTGGGCAGGGCCGGCAGAAATGGGATTGACTGCACAGAGGCCCTTTCCCACTGTTCAGTGCTCACAGCCACGAGAGTGAAACATCCAGTGTGCCTTCATGAGCCACTCACTCTGTGGCTGCTTTACTTATCAACGGCAGCCCGTGCTTGAGGAACAGCCGCGTAACCTCAGAGAAGTCACATAATTGGGCCCCAGGGTCTTCATCTAAAAAATGAGAGGATGGAGCTACACAATACCCCAACTCCCCTCCGGCTTCAGGATTTTTCCAACTCGTCTTGCTAACTGCCTGGAAGACACCTTCTTTATTTTCAAAACACTGTCAACACAGAAATCCAACTGTCATCTTGATCATGTCCACTAAGAGATCAATGGAGTAAAGAGTACACTTTACTTTTTCTTTTTTTTGCAGTACGCGGGCCTCTCACTGTTGTGGCCTCTCCCGTTGCGGAGCACAGGCTCCGGATGCGCAGGCTCAGCGGCCATGGCCCACAGGCCCAGCTGCTCCGCAGCATGTGGGATCTTCCCGGACCGGGGCACGAACCCACGTCCCCTGCATCGGCAGGCGGACTCTCAACCACTGCGCCACCAGGGAAGCCTGAGCTGATCCACTTTAAAGTTTAACAGCAAAACTACTAAAGGGAAATTTGACACTGTCTAGCAGCACCGCATGGGGCTGGCAGCACGCACAGAACATTTGAGCAAATTAGAAAAAAGAGCCCCTCGAGGTAGGCAGAGCTCCACCTGGTGCATTTCCTCACTCCCCATTCCACCCCTTACACACACACACACACACACACACACACACACACACACACACACACACACACACACACACACACACACACACACACACACACACACACACACACACACACACACACACACACATCGGCAGGCACCTCTGTCCAGGGCAGAACCCGCACTGTCTTCTCCAGCAATGGAGCAGCTGACTGCCAGTAACACATGAAAGTCAGGAAATGTATGTCCTGGATTCCTGACTCTTTCCCCTGCAATGATTCTATCATGCTCACCTCCACCCTAGGAATCTTCTCCTTTCTTCTTCACACAACAAGCTTTCTCTCTGATGTATGTAATTACTGTGGTAACACACAAATTGACAACACACTGCAGTTTTTTACTCATGACTCTTAACTGGAAACTCCTTAAAGGCAGGGAGGGACAGAGTTTATCTGTATAAAATTCTTGACCCATACATAGTGGGTATTCAGTAAATATCGCTGAATGACAAAATGAATTTAAAAAAGTCTCATGGTGGTTCTGAATTGTTTTTGAATCATGGAGTTCTTTGAAATCTGATGGAAGCTAGGGACATTTTCCCACCAAAATGCACATGTACAAACATACACAATTTTGTGTATGGTTTGGGAGGATCACCACTCTCAAGCAGAAAGGGCTTTAGGTTTTTTTTTTTTTTAAATCAAACCTTAATTTTTATTTATTTTTTGCGATACGCGGGCCTCTCACTGTTGTGGCCTCTCCCGTTGCGGAGCACAGGCTCCGGACGTGCAGGCTCAGCGGCCATGGCTCACGGGCCCAGCTGCTCCGCGGCATGTGGGATCTTCCCGGACCGGGGCACGAACCCGCGTCCCCTGCATCGGCAGGCGGACTCTCAACCACTGCGCCACCAGGGAAGCCCAGGGCTTTAGGTTTTAAGCCAGGATGCGTGTGTCCTTTTTTAAAAAGTGAAGTGGAAAAAGAAACTAGAATCTGGCACTCATTGAGAACCTACGGTTTTGACTTGTAATCTTCTCTAATCCTCAAAACAACCCTTTAAAATAATTACTATTTCTATTCTACAGGTGACGAAAATGAAGTTTAAGTACAAAATATCAGAGCCAGCATTCAATCCAAGTCTCTTTTACTCCCAAACTCATGTTCTCTCAGCTCTATCATTCTGCCTCCAAATATCACAGAGTCTCAGGATTCTTTATATAGTCATTTTCCGTTTATTGTGTTTTGATGGATGAGGCCCTCTAAAAAACTATGATCTAAACTGAGTAAAAAAGAAATACCTTTTAAATATAGTCATATATTTGGATTCAACATGATAAATGATTTCTATGGAGTTCTAGAGTAATCCATAAAATGAATTCTAAGTGTACCCTGCACATTCTATTTTGCTCAGATTCTTAGACTAACAGTTAAAACAAACTGAGACCAGCATCTCAGCGAAACAGAACCCCCCCCGTAGGCACAGAACGCTCTTTCCCCAGCCCCCACCCTGCCACCCCGAGTCTGAGGAGAAAGCAAAGCATAAGGCAAGTGTCTTGAGTTTAGTGTCCACTGGCTTACTCTTACGTACACTGTGGTTATAAATACAAACTTTGGGGTCAGAAAAGCCTAGGTTTAGGTTCTAGCTACTTTGCTAGTAGGTCAGAGACCTTGGGCAAGTTATTCAATTTCAAAAAGTCTTAGGTGCCTCTTCTATACATGAGGCTAATCATAGTGCCTACCTCAGAGGGTTTTTTGGAGGGATTAAGGAATAATGCATTTAAAAATTCTTAGCACGATGCCTAGAATATGGGAAACATATAATAAACGTTAGTGATTATTTTCCTTCGTCACCATCTTTGCCTATGTCTACATTATTCTACAATAAGCTGATGTGAATAGAATGATGGCCCTGAGGTCAAACAGACCTGGCAGTTCCTTAGAAAATTAAACATAAATTTACCACATGATTGAGAAATTCCATTCTTAGCTGTCTACTCAAAGGACATGAAAACATATGTCCACATACCTGTAGGCAGGTATAGCAGGTATAGCAACATTATAGCAGGTACAGCAACATTGCTATACCTGTATGCAGGTATAGCAACATTATAATAGCACAGCAACATTATAATAGCCCCAAAGTGGGAACAACCCAAAGGTCCATCAACAGGTCAATGGATAAACGAATGGGTATATCATACAATGGAACACTACTCATCAGTAAAAAAGACGAACTATTGATACATGACACAACGTGGATGAATCTCAAAATAAATATGCTGAAGCACACACAAAAGTATATACTGTAAGGCCAACTGGCCCGAGGCAGGGGAACACAATCAGATTCACAGGTTGCATCAGACCGAAATTCTCCGGACCACCCAGTTCCAGAAACCGCCCTGGAGACATTCCGGACCACCCAGTTCCAGGAACTGACCTGGGGACTTTGAACCCAGCCCAGCCTTCCCGCCTTTCGAGGGGTGGGAGTAACGGTCCCCCAGGATACCCGAAAAGACCACCAAATAAGGAATACCCTGCGCCCTCCCAGATTCACCACACCCCTTTCCCTTCTTCCCCTATAAAATCTTGCCCAACCCCCCCCCGCCCCCCCCCCCGTGCGACTTCTCTGGCCCCTTTGTCTCGGACCAGTGAACCAGGAGCGCTGCCTAATAAAGCTCACTTGAAGCTTTCCTCTGTTTCGCGGTGCCGTTTGTTAAGATCCGACCTTACATATACTATAGGATTATTTATAGAAAATTCAAACTAATCAGCATTTGAGGCAAGGGCTAAGGGAAGGAGGGAGCACAAGAAAACTTTGGGGATAATAAGTATGCTCACTACATTGTGAAGATGGTTTTATGAGTACACACATGTGTCAAAACTTATCAAGTTATATACATTTTAAATATGTATAGTATGTAAAAGAGCTATACCCCAATAAAACTTGCTCAGTTTATTATATGTCGATTATACCTCAATGAAGCTCTTTAAAAATGTTTTAAAGCACTCTACAATGGCTTTCACTGCTTTTAGAATAAAATCCATGCTCTTCACTATGTATTGTTTCTTTTCTTCTCTCTTTCTTTTTTGAAATCTCCCTTCTAACTTACTAAATGGCAAATTTCTTCTGGGGAGAGGCCACATTTGTTTGCTTCACCACTGGATTCCTCAGTCCCCAGTACAGTGCCTGGTACAAAGGCAAGTTGTAAATGAATGTACAAGGAACAGAAAATCGTTAAAGGCCAAAGAGTAACACGGAAAATACATACTATACTATACTATAGTCTACCAGTGGACGGAGGAAGAGCAGTGGGACTGAACTGTCACAAAAGGCTTCATGACGAGGGGAACACAAAGTGTCCTGAAGGATGTGAGGGTGTAAACAGTAAGAGAGAAAAAAGAGCACCTCCAGAGGGAGTGACAGTGAGAGCTACGGCACAAATGTGATGGGGCCATGAGTCTGTTTGGGACTTAGGCAGGAAAAGTAGGCTAGTCTAGATTGTGAAGATCCTAATTTCCACCACAAAGGCAGTATTCAGGACACATAGGATGGACTGGTGAGATTGGAGGAAAGAGACTGAAGGACCTCAGATGGAGAATGGCAACAGAAGGGAAGTGACAGACATTTCAAGGACAAAACTCATAGGACTTTGGATTCACTTAGGAATCTTCTCACAGGAATCCTGAAAGGCGTGATCCAAAGTCAAGCCGCTGGACCAAACTTCCCAGGCCAGCCCAGGGCACCTCATCCTTATCGTCATAGTAACACTTGATACAATCCAGCTGTGCTATTGTCCAAGTGCTTTCCTATGTGTTCTGGCATTACCCCCATGGAAGAAGAAGGCAACTGTCTTGAGGGTACTTGGCCCTGGTTTGGGGACTGAGAAAAGGCCAATCCCTTAACTAAGAACCAGGTGTATGAGTCTTTGGATGTCCTTGTTCTGACGTCCCCATTTTCCCCTCCTCCAAGGCCCTATGACCTGGGGCTAGATTTGTAATCCAGCGTCTCTTTCTCAACTCAGCAGGAAGCACTTAAAGAGTCTGGCTTTGTTTTGAAGGGCAAAGAGAGGAAGCAAAGCAACTGAAAAGGTACTGTTTACTTTTCATTCAATGCCAAAGCCAAATAGAATGTGTTTGCTCTCTGCTGAATGCCCAGGAATGGAGAGTTTATATTTGAACCTCATGAACGGGACAGAGTAAATGTTCCCTCTGCCTCACATCCACAGCAGTGCATTTAGATTGTGCTCCAAGTTTACCAAGTACTTTCACAGACATTATCTCACCTGATCCCCAGGTCAACCCTATGGGGATTATTGTGATCCCTGTATCAGAGATGACCCAGTGCCCTGGAGCTGGAGACAAGGACTCAATAAGGAGGTTACTAAGGCTAAGTGACTCGCCCTGGGTCACAGAGCTGGGTTAAGCAATGCTTTCTCCCTGCCCCCTATAGATGATCCTTAAACACAGAGCAAAGCTCTACTGTAAACGTCTGTTCCATAGATTCGGGTAACCCTTGGTCACGGGCCCCATATTAGCAATGCTGACACTCCTCGCCATCACACAGGAAGATAATGATAACAAGAGGTACCAATTACTGAACACCTAGAATGTGCCATTGCTCTCAGCCAGCATCTTACTTAATCTTCACAACAATCCCCAGGAGTAGGTTATATTATCTTCTTCTTTGCAGATGATAAACTAAGGCTCAGAAAGGTCAATTCACTTTCTCAAAGTCACTAACGGTTCCAGCAGCCAATAAGAAAGACTTGGGATTCTAGAGGGTGGGGAGAAAAGGGAATCCTCTTGCAATGTTGGTGGGAATGTAAATTGATATAGCCACTATGGAGAACAGTACGGAGGTTCCTTAAAAAACTAAAAATAGAATTACCATATGACCCAGCAATCCCACTAGTGGGCATACACCCAGAGAAAACCATAATTCAAAATGACACATGCACCCCAATGTTCATTACAGCACTATTTACAATAGCCAAGACATGGAAGCAACCTAAATGCCCATCGACAGACTAATGGATAAAGAAGATGTGGTACATATATACAATGGAGTATTACTCAGCCATAAAAAGGAATGAAATTGGGTCATTTGTAGAGATGTGGATGGACCTAGAGACTGTCATACAGAGTGAAGTAAGTCAAAAAGAGAAAAATAGATATCATATATTAATGCATATATGTGGAATCTAGAAAAATGGTACAGATGAACTGGTTTGCAAGACAGAAATAGAGACACACAGATGTCTCTAGGTAGAGAGACATCTGATGTAGAGAACAAATGTATGGACACCAAGGGGGGAAAGTGGGAGGGGTGGTAGTGGTGGGATGAATTGGGAGACTGGGATTGACATATATACACTAATATGTATAAAATAGATAACTAATAAGAACCTGCTGTATAAAAAATAAATAAAATAAAATTTTTTAAAAAAAGAAAGACTTGGGATTCTAACCCAACCTTCTGGCTCCAGGGCCTGTTTTCTTTCCATTGTGCCATAATGGCTTTTAACCTAGGAACTATCTCTGGGTCCATCCTACCACACACCACCCCATTCCAAGTACCCCCCAACACCCTCATAATGCATATACACACCAGCCAGAAGGAAATTACACGGTTTTTTTTGACAGGAAAAATCTTCTGAACCTTAATGTTTGGTTGAGTCTTTAAATTTAGCAAAGCACTTCAGGGTTTCCTGTCTTGGGACAGGCTGCCATTGTTAAACATTAAGGAAGGGCCAGTCTTGTATGAGATGAAATACCTAGTAATCCCCAAAGCAATGAACCCCAGCAGGAACTCACATTGTAAAACAGACCAAATAATGAGAAACACATTTCTGTTCCCCGACCAGCACAAAGAGAAAAGAGAAAAGGAGATGTGGTCTTTGTTCTGAGCAGTTGGGTTACTGGAAATGCATCGTCCATCAAAACACTGGACAGAAAGAGTGAGCAAAGGCAAGCTCCCCTCGTGCTCAGAGCCAACAGGTAGGGCAGATGGTTGGAGGCTTTTTGCCTCATCAAAGAGGTTCACAGACAAAAGTTTGAGAGACTCGATACAAACAGCAACTGCGGAAGGAGGGATTGCTAGGCAAAATAGCAAGCCTTAAGTCCTGCAGAGAGGCCTCTGGGCTGTTGCCCAGGGCAGGGTGAGGTCCTCAGCTGCTGGAGACTCTGCTGGCCGCCTGGATTCATTACGAAAGAGTCCACAATGACCCTCAGTGTCCATAATGTAATAGGCTATTACTGTTGGAATTGGAGCTTATTATCCCAGCTAATTTTTCCATTTTCCTCAATGCCTTGTTTGATATTTGTAATATTCTTCAGCAAAACATTTAAACTGCTAATAACTGCTATTGTGATTGTGATGATTACACAATTAATTTATAACAATTGTTAATAATTGTTGAAGCTAGCAGATAGGTATGTGGGTATCATAATTTTTTACAGGTTTTTTCTGTATTTAATAATAAGTAACATTTAAAATATATTAACATTCTCTCTTAAAATTCAGAACTACCTCTCTCTTGGAAAAATAATTATTTTTACAGTCTCTTATTTATATGGGCACTGTGCCTTCTCATTTGGTGTCCTCATATCTGTACCCTACACTCATCCACTGTTTTCTGGTGGATAAGTCTCTCTAGAACAATCAAAGACTTATGTTCTGTTTCCTTAAATGTGTGCTTTGCTCTCTTGGACAGATGTGATGTTTTCCTGACCCCTGGTAAAAGGTTAAGCCAGATCTGTTCTCTGAAGGATTGGTACCAGGAAATTTGTAATAGCTACTCAATACCCATCGGTTTCTCCATGAAGGACTTCGAAGAACAGACGAGAGCAGGGACCATCAGAACTGACAGGGTAATATCACAGAATTTCCGTGGTTATACATGGGCTCATTGCTGAGATTAAGCCAACTAGAAATGCCATAAAGTGTCGTTTTCTCAGTCACCACAAGGCTGTAGATGTTTTTAAGTTCTAGATGATCTAACCCTATCATGCACCTGACCCATATCATGAGCGTCTGCTCTGACAATGCACTATTGCCCAAGTTGAAATTAGTGTGGAGTAAATACATTTCTAAACCAAAATGAAGAAGTAAATGATGCTATTAACTGTGCAAAAGGGAAGAAATTCTGTGAAATCATAAACCACATCTCATAAGCTTTTCAATTGGCCCATATGCTAGTCACATGTGCATGTAGCTATAATTATTGCCAAAAACATAGCAAGACACAAAACGTTAAATTCAAAGGCAATGCCACAAATGTATGTAATGCATAACTGCTGTTAACTGCCAACACACACACATTTTTCACAGTAATGCTGTAGTATTCAAGGAAGACTCCATCATTCAATCAGAGTCCAGAACAGGCCAAAATGGCCTTCACTGTGCTTATGTGCCCTCAAAAAACATTATACATACACACATGTATGCACACATCTGTTTGTATGTTAGGGGTTGAACTGTGTCTCCTAAAAATTCATATGTTGAAGTCCTAGCCTCCAGTACCTCAGAAAATGAATAGAATAGGGTTGTTGCAGACGTGATTAGTTAAGATGAGGCCATACTGGAGTAGAGTGAACCCTTAATCCAGTATGACTGGTGTTCTCATAAAAAGGAGAAATTTGGAGACAGACACACACAGAGAGAAAACACGCTGTGAACATGAAGGAAGAGATTGGGGTAATGTATCTACAAGCCGAAGAATGCCAAAAAGTGCCAGCAAACTACCAAAAGCTGGAGAAAGGCATGGAAAAGCCCCCCACCCCCCGTCATAGCACTCAGAGGGCCCCAACCCTGCTGATACCTTGAATTTGGACTTCCAATCTCCACAACTATGAGAAAATACATTTCTGTTGTTTAAGCCACCCAGTTTGTGCTATTTTGTTACAGTAGCCCTAACAAATGAATACAAAATACATCTATAAATACATAAATCACCAGGAATCAAGAATTCAAAATACAAGGAAATAAAAATTTGAACTAGTTCTAGTAGCAGACCACTGCCCACAGCCCTGGTTCCTCATTGCTGCTAGCACTACCCGCTCACAGTTTTCATGTTTATCCTAATAAGCTGATAAGTGTGGGAAGGACTGAAGCAAAACATTGCTCATTTGGTGCCATGTAATCTTCAGTTAAGTCCTCATGTCTTTATCTATGGCAAGAACAAATTGGAGGACTTCCTTGGTGGTGCAGTGGTTAAGAACCCCCTTGCCACTGCAAGGGACATGGGTTCGAGCCCTGGTCTGGGAAGATCCCACATGCTGCGGAGCAACTAAGCCTGTGCACCACAACTACTGAGCCTGCGCTCTAGAACCAGTAAGCCACAACCACTGAGCCTGCGTGCCACAACTACTGAAGCCCGCACATCTAGAGCCCATGCTCCACAACAAGAGAAGCCACCGCAATGAGAAGCCCACGCACTGCAATGAAGATTATCCCCCACTCGCCGCAACTAGAGAAAGCCTATGCGCAGCAATGAAGACCCGACACAGCCATAAATAAATAAGTAAATAAATAAATAAATAAACAAATTTATATTAGGGAAAAAAATGGACAAATCGGAGCTACTAACATCCTTATCTACTTGACCAATTAACCAGCATGTGGATACAAATAGGATATTTGTTTGTTCCATCCCAGACTCAGGTGAACCCGACAGCTGGTGTTGACAAGAAGCATAGACAATGGTGTAGACAAGAAGACTCTAAACAGAATGAAAAGTCGATACCCTCCCAACTCCTCTCCAAAAAGGGTTTTCACAACACCATGGGCATCTCATCATGAAAACACATACACATGCTCCAATATAAGTGCAGAAAGCTCTTTCCAACATCAGAAATTAACACTTTTGCTACTGCGTCTTTTAGGGATATTCAAAAATGTCTGTCTCTTTAAAACGTGTGTGGATTCTGAAATACCATTGCAATGGACTGTCAAATGTACATTTATCATTTTGGGGAACTTGCAGAGTTTGTTCCTAAGTGCTGTCATACACAAACCAGACAAATACTTTCCCCTGGGATTCTTTTCAAAAATCTCATAACATTAGACCTTGACCTAAGAACCAGTGTCAAGTTTATTTTCCCTGATGGATTCATTTATAGAAAGGCAAAGTTCAAACTCCAGCATTTGGCCCTCACATGCAAAATAAGAGGAAGTTTTTATTTGAGCACAAGACCAACAAATAATAGCAAGAACTCTAACTTTCTAGTGTGTGTCGATTTAGTGGAATGATGGAGAAGGGCTGGTGGGGAGATAAATTTGATTTTCTGTGTTTTCTAGAACAAAAGCATATTGGCCTGCAGTGCTATTTTAAACTTACACATGACAAGAACTGGGGAACATACATGTAAATATAAAAACCCTTGCTTTTTCAAAAACAATTATTATTTAAAGATCATTTGTGCTCTTTGCTGAATTCGAGCTTGAATGCAATCTTCAGCTCCCTAAATGCTGAGTATTAGATAGCAACATTACACGTCATAAAAATAATTAGAAAACACAGAAAATAAAAATTACTCTTAATTTCACCACCCAGAAACAGTTTGGGATATTTCCTTTCCATATTACCCTCACCTCACTCCCCTCAAATTGCAATTATACTGAAAAGTTAGTTTTCTTATCTGTGTCGTTTTTCCACTTAGCATTGCTTTAGAATCATTTTCTTATTTCACTGCTTTCTTTTCTAAAACACAATCTATAACTGATGACAGTAGTCATATCTGTAGAGAAGGACTGGGGTCTGAGATGAGAGACAGATCTCCTTATTTCTGCTCTTTTGTGCTATTTAAGCCTTTAAACAATATGCATGTATTACTTTTCATTTTAGAAAACAAATACATCTAAAGCATCACCTTCACTGGTGGTGTAATTCCATCAGATAGATGTACTTAAAATGTTTCAATACTTCCCATCCTTGATCATGTCCATATTTTCTCAATATTTTACTACAATATATAAAGTTACAGTAAGTAGCCTTAACATACTACATGCTCCTCTGCATCACTGGTTAGTTACTCTAGCTGGATTCCTAGAACTAGAATTATTGGATCAATGAATGAGAACTTTTAAAGATGTTTATATTCATGCAAATTACTTTCTAATATGTGGTACCAATGTGCCTTCCCATTAGCAAAATACACCTGAGATCACCTCACCTGTCCTCTCATTACTCCATCCACCTTTTCTCTCTCGCTAAATGTAAGGAGATTGAAGCGGCTGAGTTTCTGGATAATTGGGTCAAGCAAGTGTCTGGGGTCCTTGGATTTTCGTTACCCACTCTTTAGCAGATGTGGATGTCTGTGTGTTGCACATGTACACATGTGCAGTTGGGAAAGGTGATGCAGAGTGAGACAAATGCCAATTCAAAAATAATGCAAGCTGTGATCTCATTTTGCTGCCAGTCATCCTTCATTTGAAAGCAACACACCCTCTTTTCCGTCTGTCAGTCACGTCAGGAGGTGTTCTCCTGGGTAATTTCAGGGAATCTGTCTCATTGCTCACATTCACATCATCCTCTTCTGGATCTTATCTGCATTCCCACCCGCGAAATACACCTGAGCCCATCTCACCACACCTCTTATTTCCTCACCCAAAAGCTAAGTGGCGTCTCTTACCTAATCCACCTGTTCTTCCTAGTGGTGTAAAATAAACAACAAAAGCCAAAGGATTGCTTTGGCCACCGAACCTTGTCATTTTGTGCTGCTAGTGAAGAGGTGGGGAAAACAGCAAAGGATTAGATGTGGGCTCTCGTGAGACTGAGACAGTTACTCGGAGAAGAAAAGAATCGGATCTCCCCTGGGCTCTAATGCAGAACCAAGAGTCCTCACCCAGAGCCAATGGGACTCCTGTGTTTCCTCCTTACAGGGAAACATGAGCACGCTCTCACCTTGAATTTTACGACACCTGGAGGACCAGTAAAGCACCAGTGGTCCACAGAACAGGCTTTACAACCCCCTGCATCACTCTTTGTCAGGAAAGAAAGTTCCCCTGAGGAATAAGATGCAGGCTCTATGCTTGAGGCCCCATGTGCCAGAAGGCGAGAGCCACTTGGAACCCCCCACCTCCCCGATCAATCTTACTCTCCTTCCTTATGTTTTTCAGGCAACAAAGGAGCACCCGTCAGAGAAACTCAACGGAAAAGGAGTTTTCCTGTGGGCCAGGAAAACACTGCAATTTCGCACTTCAGAGTAGAGGACAGAAGGAACACTGTTAACTGACCTGATGACCCAGTCAGGGAATAGGCTCAGTCTGTTTTGTGGAGATGCTCACCCTTCCACATCCCTGAAAGAGCACCCTAGCACCCTAAGATCCAAAGGGAATGATGTGAATGTGATGTAATTTCAGAGTCCCTGAAACTACCCAGGAGGACGTCCCCTGATTCAGCTGGTGCAAAAAGTGCTCTACTTTCAAGTAAAGGATGACAGGCAGATGAGCCCACAACGTCCATCTGTAGAAATGGCACTGGTCCCACTCTGCACCATCTTGGCCACCACCTTCAAATGTGTCCATGTGCAACACACAGAGAGAGGTATTCAATGTTGATAGCCCAGCATTTTACACAGACTTCCGCTTTCATCACATGTCAACTTTCCTTTCCACACCAGCTGTGGTTTGCCATTCCCCGTTCCTGATCCCTTTTCTCTTTCACTTGCATAAAAAAGGATGTCGAGAGCTTTAGTGGAATGGGCACAATTGAGCTAATGGGACACAATTAATGCAACTTCAGCAACATTAATTAGTTCAAAGTTCAATAATAATTGAAGTCGGAAATTCAAAGTCATCTGTGTCACTGAATGGCTAATTTGGCCTTAATTATTCAGATAACACTTCATTTCATTTTACTTACACAGGCTCAGGCACAGAACAAATGCATGGATGGATACAGGAAGAAAAGAGAAGGGGTCTTTTGAAATGAGCTCTGCTTTCTTGGGGGTCAGAAAGGCTCTTCTGAGTCCTGACCCCACCCTTCTGAGTCCTGACCCTACCCTGCTGAGCTCACAGCCTCTCCTAGCCAGGAGAGCCAGGAGTCAGCAACAGTTTTGTAAATAATCTTTCAAGAGATCGCATACCACAGAGTGAGTCAGAAGATGCGGCGGCTCTATGTACCTGCGTTGAGTACCAGCCATTCTTCTCCAGTCAGCCAGGAACTGGGTGGCCAACTTGTCCCAGTTTGCCTAGGACTTCACCAATTTAGCACTGACAGTCTCACATCCTGGAAAATCTCTCAGCCCCAGGTGAACTGGGATGGTTGGTCACCTTGGCCAGGAAATGAGGGCGGAACAACGGGTCCTCTAATTCATCCCTGCCTCTTTCCTTCTCTACAGAAGTAGAGCAACCTGTAACCCTTATGAGGCCTGCTGCTCCCATCTAGCCACATGGGGAAGGCATTTCTCTCAGTTAGGACAGAAGGCAGGTTGTCCAAATTTATCCATTTAGATTTTGTGTTACTTCTCTGAACTGAGATGTGTGTACGTATACACATGTGCCTCTGTGTGCATTAACATACACACACAAGTGATATATCATCACTGTAGAAAAGTTTAAAATAAAGATAAGACAAGAAAGGGATCAAAAGTATTCATAATCTCACCATCCAGCAGTAACCATTTTGAGAATTTTTATATGTACCCTTATAAATTATAATGTAGGTATATAGATAGGTATAAACAACAGTAAGTCCATTCCAGAAAAAGATGGTAACAAAAAACGATGCTTTGAAGCTATTGTTCCTTCAACAGTATGAGTATGTATCCATGTCAACAAGTATACTTTTACAACATCATTTTACATGACCACATAACATTCCACAATATGCATATACCACAGATTACTCATTGCATTGATTAGGTAGGACATTTAGGCTGCTTTCAATTTTTCATTGTCATAAATAGTGCTGAATCTAAGAAGCTTGTTGCTACATCATTGAATACACCCTTTCTTATTGTCTTAGAATACATTCTTAAAAGCGGAATTGGTGGGTCAAAGAGATTGCTTTGTTAACTCTTCTGATGTATATTAGAAACACATCTTCCAGAAAAGTTATCACACTAGCAGTGTATAAGTATGGCTATTTCTCTCTTCCTTGAAAAGCCTAGGTTTGAGTGCTGCATGGTCTTTAAGAGGTATCTTAGAAACCATAATCAGTGTGAGAGGAAGCATTAGACCATCTGCAAAGCAATTATTGCAGTTTTAGAACTAGAAACTCAGAACTCAGAGATCTGGTCCCAGCCCATCATTTTCCAGGTGAGAAAACTGATGACCAGGGAGGAAGACACCCACCTTGCCCGGGATCTATGGTACCCAGCAAACAGTCTCCTGGGCGTTGCCCTGGGGCTCACATAGTGAGGGACCAGAAAATGGGTGGAGCCCTCACTGTGTGGCTGCCTCTTCTTCATGGAGAAGGATCAAAGCAGAGTAATGAAGCATGACCAAGTAACAGCTGTCTACACTTGCTTCTGAAGAGTTCTACTGTCTTACATCAATCTCAAATAACCTACCCTAGCCGCTCTCTGCACCCTCTGAACTCACTTTGTAAACCCACCAACCCTACCTTTTATCATTTGTGAAAAATGCCCCGACAACACAAGTAAAGAAATCTGGATTTGGAAGAGGACTAGAGTTATTTCTCTAATATTAGGGATAGACTTAGGCCTTGCTCTGATTTTCCTGTGATTGCTCCTGGTTGTTTGACAGGTTATTTGTCTTCTGGACACACACACACACACACACACACACACACACACACACACACACACCCCTTCTTCTAAAAAGTAGTTTGATTAAATAAGATTCTGTTAAATGTAAGTCCTCAGCAGCAAAGATTGCCATTTATAGAAGTCAGAAATCGCCAGCTATTCTCTGTTCCACAGACCTCAGCTAAATGGTAGAAGACTGCTCTCTCATGGAAGCCAATCCCCACAGCTATACTTGGTCACAAATTAGTGTCAGGCATTCCTGTTCAACTCTTATTGACTCATCCTCTTTTTTTTTCATGATAAAAGACTTTAATCTTTTAAAAAGATGTTATTAATATCTTAAAAGGCATGTCATTCTATCCAGTGTACACATAAAATACTGCATACAAAAGATTGAGATTCATCTTGGTGGTATAGCGGTGAGCATAGCTGCCTTCCAAAATATCGAGATTCTAGTTTTAAAGAGCCCAGAACAGTATCTGGCACATAGCAAGCACTCCATGCATGTTAAACCAAACTTTAAAATATGGCAACAAGCATTTGAAAATGTGTAGCTTACAAAGGTTTGAGGGGTGTGGGGAAGTGAGTTGAATGCCTGGTCCTTCCAGGGCAGGGAGGACTCCCTCTAACTTTTATTGACTCATCATTTAGTATAAATCAAAATCAGCGGTCAGCAAATTCTTCTGTAAAGGGCCAGGTAGCAGATATTTTAGGCTTCATTGGCCGTATGGCCTCTGTCACCACCACTCAACCCTGCCATTGTAGCATGAAAGCCAGGACAATACGTAAGTGATTATGGCTGTGTTCCAATAAAACTTTATTTACAAAAACAGGTGGTGGGCAGGATTTGGTCCTCATGTTGCCATGGCTGACCCCAGATTTAAATCATCTAGAGCTTGTGAAAACACAGGTTTCTGGGCTCCTCCACCCCCCCGCCCCCCTCATTCTCCAAGGGATTCACTAGGTCTTGGGAGTGGGCCCAAGCATTTGAGTCTTTAAGTGATGCTAATGATGCAGGCTGGAGGCCAAACTCTGAGCACCTCTGTTCTAGGGCAGTCCCATAAGCCCGAAGTGCATTATTAAACTCACAGGAGCCATCACATTTCTCTTCTGAGTGACTTAAATGCTGTGTGTGCCTCTCCTCTCTCACCTCTTTGGAAGGTAAGCACTATTAGCTTTTGTCTCGGTCAAGGCAGCAAGTTAAAGTCAATGGAATCCTCTCTAGACAGTGCACGAGGGAAGGATGTATTAAGGTATGTTAAAGTGCTCAGGCTCTTTGCAAAAGCTGGAGGAATATGTTCTTGGATCAGCTTCTAGGAACAGCTGCCAGAGCGACACTGCAGAGTGGGCCTAATGACATGTTCCCACTACCCCTCCTGTTTCCTCCCGTAACCTGAGTCCCAACCAAAGTCCTACGCCAGGTGGGTCTGATTTTCAAGTCCCACATATGGGCCATGAGGGCAAGGGAGGCTGGAAAAGGCAGATGTGAGGATTTGATATTGGGAAGGCTAACAACTAGAGAACTATAACAATATGGAGCAATGTTTAGAAGATTTGGGGGAACCGCTATCCATACAATTCCATTACTGGGAAAGCAAAGGTACAGTGAGGAGCAGAAGGTTATAAACAATAAAGGTCCAGCTCTCTGGAATTTGCTTCAAAATGATGGGGTTGGGATGGACAGAATAGGGGGGTTATAGACGAGGCAGTATTGATTATGAGTTGATGATTTTTGAGGCTGAGTGAACATGGAGGTTCATTGTTCTTTCTTCTTTAGTGTCTGTTTAAAATTTTTCATAATAAAATTTAAAAAGGCATCAAGAGCAGGAAAGCACGGAGTTAAGTAATGATTTCTGAACCCTCAATGGCATGTTCTCTCCGAGAAGCATATACGACGTAATGAAAGACCTTTGGATGGGAGTTATTTTCATAGCACAATCATTGTTTTAACAACATTCCCAAAGGGAAAAAATAGGTGACTTTTTCACTGAAAGTAGGCCAAGATAAGGCACGATTAAGATAAGGCATGGGACACACAGTTTTGAGAGGCATGAGTCCACTGTGTCCCCCTTTGCCTGGCAAAGCAATAAAGCTATTCTTTTCTACTTCACCAAAAAAAAAAAAAAAAAAAAAAGATAAGGCATAATCATTGTGCTTGCTTCACTGAACAAATACACCGTGACAACTTGTTACATCAATGGAGCAAAAAAAGATCAAAACAACTGGGCTACTATACAGGGTCTCCAGCAAATAAAAATGCAGGACCCAGCTACATTTTTGAATTTCCGACAAATAACAAGTATCATTTTTTTAGTATACGTGTGTCCCATGCAATATTTGGGCCACGCTTATACTCAAAATGTATTTGTTGTTTATCTGAAATTCAAATTTAAGTGGGTATCCCATATTTTATCTAGCAACTCTATTTCTATGGCTTATAAAATTTAGGAGAGTCCATCCTCCCCACCCTTCTCCAACTCATGCCACGCCTCACCTCCCCCCAGAGTGATTAGACAGGACTCCTATAATTATGACTCTCTGGGTATTTTACCATCAACTTTCCTTACGTTCCTAGAAAGACATTCTTCCCGACCCTAGACAGGTTCAGACTGTCAGCCTGACCTCTGGCCCTCGAAGAGAAGTCAGGAAGGAGAGCAGCCATTTGCCTAAAAGCCAGCTGCCCCCCAAGTTCCCTTCAATATCCTCCTACCATGGCTGAAATTAAGACCCCTGAGATGCACAGGTCACTCCTGACGCTGCATCCTTCATACACACAGATGGGGTCTGTAGAATCTGAGCTCCAGAGGAAACAGGGAAAGAGAGATTCATGCTGGAAGGCAGGAGAGATCGCTTCATCCAACCTAACTGTGTCTCAGTTTGTCACTGCCAATTCCAGATGATCGAGTTTTTGTAGCGGGACGTTGCTTTCAACCTGGCTTGCCTATTGGTCACTTGACAACTCTTTTGCATCTCCACTGGAGGTGAGCCAGAGGAAGGAAGTGACAAAATAGCATGAGTCAACATGTTACTTGCCAGAAGTTCTGGTAAAAGGAGTAAGGGGAATTTAAAGGAAGAGTATGTAGAAAACACGAGTTTTAGGAGACTGCAGGAGTTTCCCTTTGCCAGCCCCTCTCAACCAGAGACAAACCAAGAGTCACGTCTCATAGCCGAACCTCTCCTGATGGAAATTTCTAGACAGAGACTAAATTCCCTTTCCTGAAGTCATAGAAATATCTACCATTCATGACTTCTACTTTGCAGTTAAACAAATTTGAGAGCTCTGATGGGAGAAATACAGTGATTTTAAAAGCTGGCTGCAGGATCCAGATGGACTGGGAAGAAGGCAGAATTCTTCATGAGGTTAGAACGGTTTTTGTTCAGAAAAACAGTATGAACGGGTATGTTTCGTTATAAAAGAGTAGGTGCTTCCAGTGGAGGCCTGATGGGAAGTCTCAACAAAAACGAAACTGCTTGCTTTGCATAGAACAGGATAACTGTTATCATTATTTTAGAGCTCCCCATAGGTGGGGAAGACAGGGTTTTAGTGGGTCACAGAAGGGAAGAGAGTGGTGAAGAAAGGCGTGGCAGGGGGCAAGGGGGATCCAAGCAGACACATCAACAGGCAAAGCCATAGACAGAAGGATGGCCAGAGAGAAACTACCCATGCCAGGGGGGGCTGAGGATTCTAGGACAGTTCAGGGATACCTAGCATCCGTTTAAAAAATTATTTATTATGAACAATTTCAAGCATATACAAAAGTAGACAGACAAGTATCATGAACCTCCATGGACCATACCCAACTTTAACAATTAACTCACAGTCAATCTTGTTTCATCTAAAGCACCCCACTGACTCACCCCTCCCCATAAATTATTTTGAAGGAAATTCCAGATATCATATTTCCTGGGTAAACATTTTAGTATAGCATTCAATTTTAAGTAGTAGCCTTTTCTGGGCTGTGCTGTTGTCTCCCTAAATAAGCCAATATCCTCCCTAAAAACCTGTATAAAAGAAAGACACATCCCCACGTGTGTCCTTTACTCTCAAAAGTCTGCTAAAGCACCACTGACTGCACTTCAGAGACCGGATGTGTGGCAGTCTCCCCACACGAAGCAATTCTGCAGCACCAGCTGGGTGTCCTACAATTTAGCTCAAATCTGACACCACCCACCCTGGGAGAGTGTCAGATCCCACAGGTTAAGGGCTCAGTCCCACGAGACTCCCCCACCCCCAATCCCATGCAGATGCCAATCACAAGTCCAGGGTGTCACCTGTGCTTCTGACCTACCAGCTATAAACCAGAGGTTCCCACAACCCCCTTTCCTTGGGTTCAATTAATTTGCTAGAGCGGCTCACATAACTCATGGAAAATAGTTTACTTACTAGATTGCTGGGTTATTATAAAAGGATACAACTCAGGAACAGCCAGATGGAAGGGATGCACGGGGCCAGATATGTGGGAAAGGGCACGGAGCTTCTGTGCCCCCAGCAGACACATCGCCTTCCTAGCACCTCCATGAGTTCACCTACCTGCAAGCTGTCGGAACCTTGTCCTTTGGGGTTTTATGGAGGCTTCATTATGGAGGCATGATTAAGCCATTGGCCATTGGTGACTGAACTCAATCTCCAGCCCCTCTCCCCTCCCCAGAGGTCAAGGGATGAGACTGAAAGTTCTAACCCTCTAATCACGTGTTTGGCTCTCCTGGCCACCAGCCCCCATCTTTATAGAGTCTTTCTAAAAGTCACTTTATTCACATAAACTCAGATGGGGTTGATGAAATAATGAAATTCGTATTCTAAGGCAAGTCAAAGAAAATTTAAACATAATTTTTCTCTGCCCTTTGGCCACCTCTCGTCCCTCTACCGTGCATTGTATATCTGCATTATGCATGGACCAAACCTCCCCATCGGCAGAAATACCTGCTCAACCATAAAAAGCAACATTCTCCTGGCACCAAGACACCTCCTTAAAAGATAACATTCCTTCTTAATCTTGTAAGGGGCCACGATGACCCATGACCCACTACTCACTTTGTATGCTCAGATCTGGATTGTGTAAATTGTCCATAATATGTCATTTAACATACAGCCCTATGTCTCAAAAACTTAGATAACTACGTTTTGACCTACTAATGGGCAGAACAGACCTCAGAGCTTTCTGAAAGACTGCTTCCCAGGTTATAATCCTCTATTTGGTGCAAACAAAATTTTCTATTTCTTTTTAGATGACTGATTAAATTTTTTTGGTCCACAGTGTTGAAAGGGGCTTGTTATGAGTAATAAAAGACACCTTCATAACACTTACCACTTAGAAAATTCCAAAGGTTTTAGGAGCTCTGTGCGAGAAACAGGGACAAAGGCCAAATATGTATTTCTTATTATAAATCACAATATCATAGCCTGTTACCTAGAGGAGCCTAGTTAGTGGTGCTTTGGGGAGGGGTAGAATTGGAAAAGGGGCCAAGTTCCACCCTGGGGATATGCTTTCCGACTCTGAAATAAGGTGACAGCAAAGTTGACTAGGGAACAGGAACCCACGGAAACCTCCAGGAAGGTCGGGGCGGGGGGTGGGGGTGGCTTCCTACAATATGCGTACTGAAGGATGACTCAAGCTGTGCTCTCAGGACACTAGATGTAAGTTCACACCAGAGGGTTCTTGGAGACTTACAGGACACATCCACTCTGGCGATAGACTATTCGGGTTCCGCGAACTCTAGCAGGTTCCTCTTTCTCACTAGCTAATTCTGTATACATTTCAAATGAGGGTACCAAGCAACATTTTGCATTATTCAAAATAGCTTAAAGAAACCAGGAACCTTTCAGAGTTTGTTTTTCTTTTTTTCTCTCTTTAGAACAATGCATTGCTTAGGGAAAATAGAAACAGTCTATAGCTGAACTCAAAAGAAAATGGTCACAGGAACTCAAATGCCCAAGTCCATTCTCTAGACTAAAGGGTTAACCTCACCCTTCAGTACTTTATTACCTGTTCTCTACACCTGGGTTGTTCCACTCTTTTACCAAAGGCCTGTTGTCAACTGTTTTCAAAGGAAAAAAACCCTTTAATGCCATTTCTTTTCCAAGTTAAAACTCCGTAATAACTCTTTTTCTCCCCTCCCCATGAGTTTTCCTGACACCCATGAAGAATTTCCCTTTCAAAGTCCTGTCTTCTTACCTCCATCACTTAAAGCTCCACTTGACACCTGCCTTCCAGGGAAGACAACACCCTTTACAGCTCAAAATCTTGCCAGTTTAGTCTTTATTTATTTTTTAATCCCTGTTAAAATCTTCACTCAGTCAGCACTATATATATGTATGGTTTGCTCACTCATCCTCTCCTCTGAGAATCAAGGTTTGCATACTTGCTAATGATCCAATAATGCCCCATCTCTGGAGGACAAGGGACCCACAGAGAAAGAATAATCCTCTCTCACAGCCCTGGTTCTCAGAGCTGAGCATGCATCAGAATACCTGGAGGGTTTGTCAGCACAAAGACACTGGAGTCACTGATTCAGCAGGTCTGGGGTGGGCCTGAGAATATGCATTTATATGCAAAGATGAAAGATGAAAATGACTTAGTCTCTGGCTTTGAGAAAACTGCAGTCTGATGGATAAATCCCTCCTTTCATCTGAGCAACACTTTACATTTGAAAATTGCTCTCATCCTTAAGAGATTTCTTTTTTTTTTTTTTAACTAGCCCTCACCACAATCCTAGGAGGGAAGTAGATTCTGGATTGAGGGTCAGAAAACCTGCATCCGAATTCCAGCTCTACCAAATATTAGCTCTGTGACTTTGGACAAGTTACTTAAACTCTCAAAGCCTGAGTTATCTGCAAAATATGAATAAAAACCTCCCGGGTAGATAATACCCATGTTTGTGAAAATTCTTTGTGGCTGAAAAGTGCTGTACAAATATTACATATATTATGTATAAATACATAATAGTAGAAAGGATCACAGCCTGGGGTCAGTGTCAGAGAGACTGTCAGACTGTGACGAGAACATGGAGAAAGAAGATGCGTTCAGCTGGCATGAGGAAGGGTTGGATGCGGGGAACTTCAGGAAAAACAGGCAGGGAACTGGGTGGGGAAGGGAGGTGAAGGGCAAGGCAGGAACATGCATGACATACAAGGAGATGAAGGGTATGGGAAGATGATTAATCTAATGATACAGGTGGAGAAGGAGTTTAAGGCCACATTACTGTAAGCTTTGAGGACCCAGAAAAGGAGTTTGAACATGATTCAGTAGGTAATGGGCAGCCAATGAAAGGTTCTCATCAGCAGCTCAACATGCTCAGAAGATAAGGAATACTGGTCTGTGGACACGGCGGGGTGGGGTGGGCAGGGATGGGAACGGGGAGGCTGTGGAGGCAGAGAGACCTGTTAAGAGTCAGTTTTCCTTAACAGCCCTCCCTCCCGACCCCAGGTCCTTACCACCTCCCCACACCCCACTGCTGTAGCCTTAGAGTAAATCCCAATCCTCTGAAACATCATCATCTCCCCCAGAGATCTCCCCCTTTCAAAACGCCAGGCAGCTCTGCCGTGGTCCCAGCCCTGCCCTCCGGAGCATTACAGGAGAACACACTCTCCCTCTCCCTCCTAACTTTCCTGGTAACTCTCGTCCTTATTCATGTTTCTCTTCTTATTGCCAAGCACACACAAATTTTTCAGCCATTTCTCATTTAAGAGACTCTCTCTGCCATTCTGGTTACCCTTCTCTGCATATAATTTTGTTTCTCCCATAGGAAGAGAAGCACACAGCATTACCAAAGGCACTTGGATAAGTTAAGCAAACAAACTCTTGATGTTTGGATAAGAATTTAATTCCTGGCCCTGCCTCTTCTCTTTATGGGGTAACTTAACTGGGAGTACTTGAGAGAAGTTCAAGCTCAAGGTCCAAGTGGGTTCTCATTTATCTATGGGTGACCCCTCGGAGGCTTGATTGTAGTTAATTAAATCCTTCATCTCATTCTGACTTGGGTTTGCTCGGATTTAAAGTTGAACCCTACGTGTTGCACATTCTTCCCTTTTATGAATGCCAGCCCTGAAATTCACACCCTCTCTGTTGTCCCCTAAATGGGTCACCAGACTTGCTTGTATTTCCTCCTTAAAATTTTCTTTATGCTTTTCGTGTAATGATAGTAGTCTCTAGACGAACGTTACATTGTTTCTTCATTTCCATTTTCCCAAGCCTGAAAGGTCAGCCTTTCTGTCCGTGGCTGATGTGTGGACACCTTTGGGGATCCTTTGTGGCTTCACTAGGCCCACTATAAGTCTCTTTAGCAGCAACACAACAGAAATGCACTGCTAACAAATGCCCCCTTCCCCTAATTACAGGGCCAGTGAGATTTCAAGATAAGACCACGTTCAATCATGCTATATAAACAAATCCTATCACCTAATGTTTACATGGAAGCTCTCAGGAGTTCAAAATACCTTTAGACTAATGAATAATCATTTTATTATTATACACAAAATTCCTCAGTAGCTTCCCCTCAGCCTCCAAACCCCGAGAACATTTTCCAATGTGTCTCCCTCATTTCGTCAAACGACATAACATGTGTAACTAAGGAAAAATAAGGACGGGCTGGATTTTCACTTTGTGTGGAGACTCATTCTCTTTGCTTACAGAAGTGAAACGTCTGTCTGAACTCAGTGGATGAAACGAGATGTTTTGATTTGAAAAAGATGTTTCTTTCATGTAGCTCAGTGTGGAGGCATACTCAGATTCATTCGGAGAACAATTTTTATTGACTGTAACTCATTAGAAAGAATGGCATGTGCTGGCATTTCATCACAAAGCAGGGAATCTTTCCCTTATAGGGCCTTTGGCTCAAAAATGATTCAGGAAAGGAAGAATGGGCTTTTGTGGGAAACCTACTAACTCAGCCAGGACCAGATGAATGCAAGTTAAAGTATGGTACCCCTGCCACTCTTTTATGCTGCCTCCTGAGGTGTCGGAGGAGTAAACCTTGTTCTTATGGCTCTGAAAATTAAGAACACAAGCACATGCTGATTTTCCCTCAGAAGGACTGAAATAAGCCAAGAAGACTATGCCCTCTATCAATTAAAGCTTCAGGAATTTTATTTTAAGGGAGGTGGATATTACAGGAAGTATCCATCCATATATATGTGGCCACTTTAAAAATAAAGCACAGTGCTTCCCTGGTGGCACAGTGGTTAAGAATCTGCCTGCCAATGCAGGGGACACGGGCTCGAGCCCTGGTCTGGGAAGATCCCACATGCCACGGAGCAACTAAGCCCGTGAACCACAACTACTGAGCCTGTGCTCTACAGTCCGCAAGCCACAACTACTGAGCCCGTGTGCCACAACTACTGAAGCCCACGAGCCACAACTACTGAGCCCGCACGCCTAGAGCCTGTGCTCCTCAACAAGAGAAGCCACCACAATGAGAAGCCCGTGCACCGCAACAAAGAGTGGTCCCCGCTCGCCACAACTAGAGAAAGCCCGCGTGCAGCAATAAAGACCCAACACACCCATAAATAAATAAATAAAAATAAAGCACAGTATTGACTGAATCATGGAATTTTATAAGAGACTACAGGGTTTGAATCTTTCATGAAATGAATTATTAATAAGTGAAAGACCCTAAAACAAAAGTTTTACTGGACTAGATACAGTTTCATTCCAGTCTCTACAATCCTGATTGCATCAGAGAGAACAGCTGAAGTATCTTTAAGCCTATTTAAGAAATAGGAGGCTTATTCTAATACCACAAATTTTTCACACCAGAAGAATATAATTATTCAGTGACATTTTAAAAAGCCTAACATCAAGTGCCTTCAAAGCAAAATTGAATATAGAATGGTTAAAAGACTTGTAATTGTTACAATAAAAATTGAACTGGAAAAGCAAAAGAAAATCATCAAAATTCTTCTACATCAAAATGATAAATGACTGATTACACTGACCTCTACCATGTTCTGCTTTCTACATGCTCTCCTCCCCACCTAAACGTCCCCACGTATACTTTCTCTTGTGCTCACCCTTCTTGGAAGTATTCAGGGTCATGAGTGGAGATATTTTAATGAGAGAGTGCATAATACCCTTCAACAGACAGTAAGTCTCAGTTTAGACAGTATACAGTACCTTACATCTTTGGGCTGATGTGGCAGATTAATGCTACCAGAAGGTGGTTAAGATACAGCCTTCAGAGAAGATAAATAATGTTGATTCTACCCTTCTTCCAAAACCAAGGACAAAGCTGTGATAAACCTCATGGCTGAGAAGACAACCAACTAATATTCCAATAGACTGACAGCAAAAGGCAGAAGAAGGATGATGTATTTGTTCCCTGATGAATGTGGTGGATACAGATGAAACATCCTAAAGGCAAGCACAGTAAAAGGTAAATTAAAGAAAACCAGAGAGGGAAGGTGCAGCAAAAAGCTAGACCACAACATGTTTTTGTACTTCCCAAGAGGCAAAAGAGGAATCCTGCAATTTGATCTCCACAAAGAGACTTTAGGCTGGGGAGGTTCTCCAAATTCTGGGTCAAGATTTTCAGTTCACCTGAGAACACTTGGTGCTTAACCCTAACCCTTAACCTCTCTGAGGCACTATTTTTAGGTCATCATGTTCCCTAGGGTACTGGCTCCAACTGAAGGGGAGAGCATACGTCAAGGTCTGGTGAAGAACTGATCAAAAAACAGTGGAGATTTATATCAAAGTGCTGATTCATGAGGGCTTCAGAGATTAAAAAAAAAAAAAGTAGATCAGTAGTTGTTTAGGTCTGGAGGGGGTGGGAGGCTAGGAGGGGACAGCTAAGGGATGTCGGATTTCTTCTCGAGGTGATGAAAATGTTCTAAAATGGACTGTGGGGACTTCCCTGGTGGCTCAGTGGCTAAGAATCCACGTGCCAATGCAGAGGACACAGGTTTGAGCTCTGGTCTGGGAAGATCCCAGATGCTGCAGAGCAACTGGGCCCATGCACTGCAACTACTGAGCCTGCGCTCTAGAGCCCGCGAACCACAACTACTGAGCCTGCATGCCACAACTACTGAAGCCCGTGCACCTAGAGCCTGTGCTCCGCAACAAGAGAAGTCACCGCAATGAGAAGCCCGCGCACTGCAACGAAGAGTAGCCCCCGCTCACCGCAACTAGAGAAAGCCCGCACGCAGCAACGAAGACCCAACACAGCCAAAAATAAATAAATTAATTAAAAATAAAATAAAATAAAAAATCGACTGTGGTGATGGTTGCACATATCTGAATGTACACTTTATTTTTTTGGCCACACCACATGGCATGCAGGACCTTAGTTCCCAGACCAGGAATTGAACCCTTGCTCCCTGCAATGGAAGCACAGAGTCCTAAACCACTGGACCACAAGGGAAGTCACTGAATGTACACTTTAAATGAGTGAATTGTATGTTACGTGAATTACATACCAATAAAGCCTTTTTTTAAGCCTATAAGAAATTAGAGAGATGGGTCAATGTGGCATGAGAACCAGCCTTAACACAGCAACCTCCCAGGGCTAGAAGGTAAAAACTTGGGTATAACTGACCCCAAAAAGGAAAGATATTATCAAATGCTAAGTAAAGAATCACAGGGAAACTCAAAATCATCATATTCCATATTTCATACCTCTTAGGGGAATTCTGCCTCTCTGTCATTGTCTAGATACCACTATTTCCAAATAGTTGAATTACCTTGCCCTGTTGGAGCCCACAAACTATGGGTGTGATGAACATGTTACAGTTCAAACACTTGAAAGTGTGGTACCAGCCAGAGAATGGCTCAATGGGAGCAGTTTCCACATCTCCCTGCAGAATGGGGGTCCAATTAAAGGAATCATTATCCTGTCCTATCTAGAGAAAGCGTTTCTTAGATGAGTGAATTGGGAACCGAAATCCGGTAAAGGTTTTTTATTCCTTTACATTATTAGGACATCACTTACAGGACTTGGACTTCTTGGGTGTCCCCCAAAGCTCCTCACATAGGGCTGGCATTCCCAGAAACTTAATAAATACTTTGTTTTTAATTATATTGAATTCCAAAGAAGGAGCTTAAAGGTTAGGCATTTTATAATGGGTGTACATTCTACTTCCAAATGTAGTATCTAGAATATAAACCCTAGAAAAAGGAAAGTAGTTATTGAATACCAAAGCTCCTTTGAGAAATGACTGCGTCAAGTTTACTGGTTAGCATTAGTTTTATTAAAATGGTTAAGAAAAACTGACCTAGCAGATATCTATAACTATGCAATCTTCAGCTTAGAATAATGCATTATATATGTGTAACTATAAGAACTTTCCCTTGTGAGCTTAATAATCTTAGCAACAGCTCCCTTTCCAAACATGCCAAGAAAGATATGTTGCTTTGGGTTACGGACACTGGAAAATCAACAGACCAAAACACCCAGAAGAACAAAGTAGAGAGAAGTCTGACTCGGGTCACCCTGCAGTCTCTGGAGAGCTCAGGATGACAGCAGACTGTGATGCCCCTGAAATCTTCTCCCCTCACTCCCAGACCACCACTGCGTCATCCCCGCTGGGCCCTTCACATGTGCATGGACTGCCAACATGCTGAGAAAAAGAGGGATTTAAAAGAAAGTCAGCCCCAACAGTTCACAGAACCACAGTCAAAAAAACAAAAAAATTAACTTTAACCTATATTCTTGAGACGGGAGCCAGATCCTGTTAGATAGCAAGTATTCTCTTTCTGTGTGCATCTGCAAGGACGAAATGCATTGGTTAAGTGGGTTAACTGGTCCGTGTAAGCAATGAGTTCTTGTGGGTATTCATTATGAATGCTCTGTGGGTGAATAAGTAGTTGTGAAGAGAACCAATCAATTTCTTCCTTTCTGTCCGTACTGGTTGTTCTGAACACCACCAATGTCTCACCAAGTACAGTCGTCCCTTGGTATTCGTGGGGGATTGGTGCCGGGATCCCCACCCCTTCCCACTAAGTATTCCAAAATCCAGGGATGCTCAAGTCCCTTATATGAAATGGCATAGTATTTGCATATAACCTATGTACATCCTCCTGGATATTTTAAATCATCTCTAGATTAGTTATAATACTTAATACAATGTAAATGGTATGTAAAAAGTTGTAAATACGATGTAAATGCTATCTAAATAGTTGCTGGCATGTAGCAAATTCAAGTTTCACTTTTTGGAACTTTCTGGATTTTTTTTTTGTATGTATATTTTCAATCTGAGGTTGGTTGAATCCGAGGATGCAGAACCCACAGATACAGAAGCCCTGACTGTCTAACTAAGTATCTTTACAGTACTTTAAATATGCTGAGTAAAACCATCAGTATCCTCTGCACTCCCATCTTGAGTGTAACAAATCGTTATGATTGCATAACTTGTTTGTACTTCTTAAAATGCTGTCAAACATGTTTGATCTTCGTAATTGAGAGAAGCTGTACAGTAATCTTTAATTAACACAGGGAAGATTAACTGAATTTTCTTCATCATTAAAGTTTATCCCTTTATGTTACCATAATCAAAAAAGAAAAAAAATTTTAATGAGTTTGAACAAAAATCTTTCTAAAATACATTGAAACAAACAAATATAAATTAAGATAAGAATTCTTTTTTTGTCTCGGATATCAACAAGGGCTTTTCACTGAGTTATAATACCCAAGTTCAGAGAGGATACAAGGAAAAGGACCCTCCTGGACATCACTGATGAGAATGTGAACTCTGACATTTTGGGGGAGGCAATTTGAAAATATGGATCCAAATCTTATGAATGTTCCAACTCACTGACCCCACAAATCTTTTATTCTTTTAATAATATTTGAGTGCCTATCAAATGCTACACACTCAAGGTACACTGATGACCAACACAGGCGAGCTCCCTGCTCTCAGGAAACTTACATCCTCACGAAGAGAGGGCAAAACAATGAATAAGCACACAGGTGAAGGGAGAAAATAAATTCAGACTGTGGTAAATCCTGACAAGAGAAGTAAGCCATGGATATGATGGGGCCTACAGGCGAGGAAGTAACTCGTTTCTGTCGGTGTCAAGAAAGCCCCCTGTGGCAGAAAGGCTGTTGCCCTGACGATATCCAGCCTCCCTCTCACCCTTAAGAAGAGAGCACCAACTCAAAAAGAAAACACAAAACTAAACCCATCTTTCCTGGCCATCTGAAGAGCAGGACGGCATGTGAGATGCAACGGAGGTTGTTCGGTGGAACTTCTAGAAATGCTTCTGCATAAGGAAGACAGTGTCAAGTCAATCACATATAAAAAGATTTCAGAGATTATCAGGGAAAAAATTTGGATTTTGAAAGAAGTACATGGATGATAAAGAGAAAAGCAATTCTGGCTTAGTTCTGGCTCTAAAAATACATGCCCTCTGCTTCCTCTACTTATTTAGCTGTAAAGCTTTAAGTGAAATAGTTCAAGGTTTGGTAGAAAGTTCTTGCTTGGGGGAGGAGACTGCTGGGGGAGGAACGTTATATATAGGTGGTGTAATACTCTGTGCTAATATGTGTAGAAACATTGCATAATACAGGAGAGAAGTAAACTAAGGTAGAAAGAACACTGAACTAGGAGTCCATTGACCTGGCTTTCAGCACTGGTTCTGCTCTAATAAGCTGTGTAATCCTGGCAATCAACCGCATCCAGCTTCCTCAACTTAAAATGTGGAAACTGGACTCACTCATCTGTAAGGCCTTGTCCACATTTCTTTGTTCCTTCCTTTTACTATTAATGTCACACTCACCCACACACCCACACACACATAAACATATAGGTTAAAGATTAAATCTCAGTCCCTGGACTGGGAATTAACCCATAAGCCACACAGCACAGGCAAAAAAAAAAAAAAAATTACAATCATGAAATGATGGTTATTTATGTCCAGAAAACTTAATACAGATTTTAGGATGATGAAAAAATGTGTCTGTGATCATTGGGTTGAACACATCTTATATGTACGAATAATGCATCTTATTGCTAGATCAATAATAGAGGCTTACATTTATCTTTATAATTAGTGTTTACAAAGCAAATTTATGTCCTATCACTTTCACTTCTGAACGTCAGAACTAATTTAAGAAACAGGGAATCCAAATTATTTCTTTTTTACAAATAGACTAAGCTGTGCATATGGTAAATGATTTGCCCAAGTTTACACCTCAAAGGGCCGACCATGGGCCTTCTCCCAATTCACCAGCACTGATTCATGTTCCATGCTGCGAGGCGGCTGGGATGCTGGAAGCCTGGTGCTTCCCGTGCCTCTCACTTCGTCTTGCTGTTCTGCCCATTCTCATAAGCACAGCTGAAGTCTCAGAGAACACCCGAACAGTGACACAATGAAATTTCCAAACTTTCATAAAATCGAAGCGATCACAGAGATATTCACCCAGCATCTTCATTATCAACTCACAGAGCAGTCACCTTTTTGTCTCTGCCATGGTGGTCTGCAAAGACTGCTTTTTTCTTTTAAATTTTCAATAGGAAAATAGACTACATAAAATGTTAAACACTTTCATTTAAAAATAATGGTTAGCGTTATATATCCATCATCCGTCATTCATAACGGAACACATCTTTAACAAAATGCCCTACATCGACACAAAATAATCCACCTGATTTCTTTCTGCCTGTAATGTGTCACCACCTCCAGTTTGCCTAACAATCCGAACACAACGTGAACACACAATCAAATCACTGCAAGTGTGGGTGACTTCAAAAGACATCAGGGGTACATCCTGTATAAGAACCACAATTGGTTACCAAGATAGTATTTATTTTAATCCAATTAAATAAAGTTAAACAGGAATATATGATGATCCTAAAAGGATGGACCAAATGCCACAATCGTGTTATCATTTTTATTTGTCCTCTCATTAAAATGGATAAAACCACTGCCCCTTCTGAGTTCTCATGGCAGGAATTAATTCTCATGGCCTTAACACCTGAAGCTGTCTCTGTGAGCAAATTTGTTTCTAATTTTAAGTCTGGAAATGTTCAGAAACATTAATTAAAGGCCCACTGTGTGCAGAGTAACCTAAGAGGTCTTAAAAAGAAACAGTCCTTGAGTCCACCCTTTTTCAGAATCCACATTCACTCCATCAGGAAACCCCTTGTCTCTACCAGGATCCGAGCCCCTTACCCCATCTCCATGGACAAGCAAGCCCCCTGCATCTTTGCAGCAGTCTCCTAACTGATCTCCCAGCTTCTGCCCTTGACCCTGCAGTCTATTTTTAGTGCAGCATGGACAATTCACCTCACTGGTTCAAAGCCTTTCAGGGCCTCCCATCTCACTTCAAGGAAGGCCCCAGTCCTGACCATGGTCCCAGAGGCCCTACAAGACCCATCCCTTTCACTTCTCTGGCCTCAGGTTCTATTCCTCTACCCGCCACTCCCTCCATCCCTCCAATCCACTTAACTTCCTTGCTGTTCTTGAGACACACCAGGCGTATTCTTGCTCCAGGACCTTCACCTTGGCTGAAGCCATCTGCAGCCTCTGCCTGAAGCAATCTATCCCAGACCATCCTTGCCACATTGTCCCACCTCTTTCAAGTCTCTGCCCAGATGCCACCTTCTCATTGAGGTCTAGCCCCACCACCCTATTCAAAATTGCTGCAGGTGCCCCTCCTCCCCAGTGCTCTCAACACCCCTCACTCAGCTCTTCTTTTCCCCCAGCACTTAGGCCTTCCAATGTGCAAAATAAGACCTAATATGTTTACTTTCTTCCTCTCCTCACTAGAATGTACACTCCATAAAGGGAGAGATTTTGTCTGCTATTTGTCTGAAACAGTGTTCAGTACATAGAAGGCCCTTAAGAATTATTGGTTGAATGAGTGAATGAATATCATCGATGCCCAATCCTTGTCTTGCACAAGGATTAACACAAATTAGTTAACAAGTGTGATTTCTAAGCATGGACCCCCAAATTATTGGATTTCTGAGCTGTATGCCGGGTCTTCTATGTGCCCACTGAAGTGTTTGCCTTGATTCAACACGCACTGGCCTCATTCTGCAATTAGAAGTTATGAACGGAAGAATGGTCCAGAGCTGGGCAAAGTATATGAAAAGAAGAAATAAGTGGCTAAAAGCACATGAGAAAAGACTATTTTAACTTCCAAGACTAATCGAAGAAACCTATATCAAAGCAATAAGACCAATTTTCAAGTATTATGTTAGCAAAGGTTTCAGTATATCATAACACTCAATACTGGCAAAGCAACGGAGAAAAATGTACTTTTAGACACCACCCTTTAGAAAACAGAGCCGTTTCGGAAAATTATTTGGCTAATGTGTCTAAAGCCTTAAAATATTTAGGAATTAATTGGTACAGTTTTATCCTAAATGTGGAAATAGCTTTATTAGGCAAAGATTTTATCACAGCTGTATTTGTGAAAGCCAAATTTGGAAGCCACCTAAATGGCCACTATAAGAAAATGATTAAGCAAACTCTACATGGCTCCTCAACTCCATTCCATTTTTAATGACTCGTTAGCAGTTTAACAATGTGGGAAAGTCCTAATGTGATGCTATAGAACCTCCACCCCAACAGATTAGGGAAAAAAGGTGGGAAGGAGGTAGGTTGAATATAAACAGAGGCAGGCCCATGACAGAGCAGCGCTCCTGGATTCCAGGCTGTTTGACCCCATCCATCTGATCCCAAATCCTCAGACAGCGTCTTCTGCTTTCCTGCACCTGAGAACAGTAGTTCCAATGCCCAGAAACCTTACTGTTTCCAAACTCTTAGTCACTATCCCTCCTCGGGGCCCCAGGAACCCTAAGCATGTGGGTACCCCGTGATCTGCTCTGAGACCGCATTGTTGCTGAGGGACGGGTATGAATTACAGTGGCCTCACTCCAAATACATAAAAAATAAGCGCAAACAAAAATGTAAGAACAGGGGTGTTAAATAGACAACAAATGTATCTGTAGAAACATAACGCTGAATCCTATAAAAGAGTAAATCAGAATCAGGACTAACTGGGCACATAACGGTATACTTTGATGGACATAATTTGGCCCTCAGAAGTATTTTGCCATGGGAGTCTGCCAGGCAGATAAGTTCAGTCACAGGTACTTCTAAAATGCCATTACCACTACAATTTATATTACCTTTGATACATCCAATTCCATGGTGGTGTTTTTACACAGTAAGATAATTGGATCCACTCTGGAGCTTCAGCAGGAAAAAACCACAAACTGAATAAATTTCATATATGAACGTGGCCCCGGGCAGGAGCTCATTATCATACCAGGTAGTATATGGGGTCTTAGAACTTGGTAAAGATGTTGTTTACTCACCTATCAATGATCTATTTGCTTTCACTTCAGAAGGATCTGTGGAAAGTTTTGCTCTGTCTTTAAAGGTTTTGAAGTACTTTCCTGGGGGCAATAGAGGACTGAGTGCTTGGCTGCTTTGCAAAAGAGACATCCTACAGCCAGTTCCAGCAAAGAGCTATATTTATAATTACAGTTTTATAAAAACAGCCAAATGAAAGAGATGCAGAGGGTAAGGGGTGGGGTGGGGGTCAGGGCACAGAGCTCCCATCCCCTCCCAGGTACTCCACTGTCCCAGAACCAGGATGAGTTCACCAACCTGGAAGCATCTCAGAACCTCACTGTTCAAGAGTTTTTATCGCGGTTTCATTACTTAGGCGTGATCGATTAAATCACTGTCCATTAGTGACTGAACTCAATCTCCAGCCCCTCTCCTCTCCCTGGAGGTTGGGTGTGAGGCTGAAAGTTCTAACCCTCTAACCTCATGCTGGGTCTTTCTGGTGTGGTCAGCCCCTCCCCTGAATCTATCTGAGGGTCCCACCACGAGTCATCTCATTAGCATCAACTCAGATGGTCAGAAAGGAGCCTGGTATGAAAAATGAAAGATGCTCCTATCACTCAGAAAAATCCCAAGGAGTTTTGAAGCTCTGTTCCAAGAATCTGGGACAAAGACCAAATACATTTTTTATTATACCACAGTTCTGAAATGTGTTTTGTGGTGAAATCTCTTTACTTCAGCTTTCTAAAATGTAACCTGAAGTTAACACATTTAACTTCACGGGCAGCTATGACCCAGGTTTCTGCCACTCTGGTTTTACCACAATGCTTAACACAGTTCTTTGTGCAAAGAATGCACCTCAACATGGGTTCTCAATTAATTACCTGATAGTGCTGGTATGTGCCGCTTACACCACAACCCTGCTGGTGTTAGTGAGAAAGTATTGCCAGGATCCCAGAAGACCAAGGGCTCGGAAAGAGTTAGACCCATTAAATTAAGAATAGGAGGTGACTGTTCCGACCTAGTGGTGTTCTTCCAGATTCTATTGGCAGCAAGAGACAGAAACTGGACTCAAATTTGCTTAAGGGAGATTTATTGCAAAAAAACCCCAAATTCTCTCTATATAATTATATATATATATATATATACACACACACACCTATATATATAAATGTATGTATACGGGTAGCTCATAGAACAAAAAGAAGAGCTCTTTGTTCAACCATAGACAGAAAACCAAGAAACTTCTGGGACTCCAGACATGGGAACCATGTCTCCAATAGCATTTGGTCTCTGTCTCTGACTCTCATGGTCTGTTTCTCTCTGTCTCTGTCTTCTTCCCTCTCTCTTCTCCCCTGCTTTCAAATATTGTTTATTTTTGTACACTTTTTAAATTTTCTTTTTATTTTTGTTAGCTTTCTCTCCTTCTGTTGATCAGCTTCTTCCTTGACACAGCGGCAACAGCTTTTGGGACTAGAGGGCAAAAGAGTCTTCCTGCCATCCCATCTTTTTTTTTTTTTTTAAGATTTATTTATTATTTATTTATTTTATTTTTATTTTTGGCTGCGTCGGGTCTTAGTTGCAGCAACCGGGATCTTCATTGAGGCATGCAGGATCTCGTTGTGGTGCCCGGGCTTCTCTCTAGTTGTGGCGTGTGGGTTTTCTTTGCTCTAGTTGTGGCGCGCAGGCTCCAGGGTGCGTGAGCTCTGTGGTTTGCGGCACACAGGCTCTCTAGTTGAGGCGTGCAAGCTCAGTAGTCACCCTGGGGCATGTGGGATCTTAGTTCCCTGACTAGGGATCGAACCCGCATCCGCTGCATTGTAAGGCGGATTCTTTACCACTAGACCACCAGGGAAGTCCCCCACCATCCCATCTTAAGAATTGTTAGAAATACCCAAGTCTTGGGCTCCAGATTCTTACTCCTTGATCAATCACTGTAGTTGGGAGATGGAGGGAGGGGTCACATAAGGAGAAAATAATGAAAATATCTAAGATTTATTGAAATTTACCATACGCCCGGCATCATTCTAATCTTTAGTTACCAAACTTATAAAGCACTCGGAATGTGCCCTATTTTAGGTGTGCTGTAAATATTAACCATTAAATCCTCACAACAACCCTTAAGCAGGTGCTATATTATTTCCATTTTACAGGTGAGCCCACTGAGGTGTGAAGAGCTAAGAAACTTGTTCAAGACCACGTGGCTACTAAGTGGTAGAGCTGGGATGTGAACCAGGCAATCTGGTTCTTGAGTTTATGCTTTCAACCACAGTGCTACATCCTCCCCGCACTCTTCATGTTTTAAACTGCACGTGAGGTAAACAGTCTACTTGTCTCCAATTCACAGAGGAAGAAATGAGCGACAAACTGAATCCATAAGGTGGTAGGGTCAGGATTTAAACCCACAGAGTCTGAATCCAAAGCCAGTGCTGTCATGGATTCTGCTGTGCTGCAGAGTTGGCGGCCGATGGGCACAGTGCCTTAAGTGTGGAGACATAAGCAGACACTGCATCCTTTGCACGTAGGACAGAGTGCAGAGCCAGCCACTCTTAGGAATTCTTAGCAGCCCCAACCCTAAGCTGGGGAGTCAGGCATGCTCAGCAGTAGAGGAGCTGTGGCCTCTACAAGGCCAAGTCGAGGTCAAGGTCAAGGAAGAGAGAGCCAACAGAGCCTTGGGAGAAAACCAGGGCTAGGATAAGGGCTGGAGGAAACCCTCCACAAAGAGTGATCGGCCTGGGACGCTGATGGGTACGGCCACCTCTCTGTGAGCGTACATGCAAAAGAGTCCCGAAGGCTGCAGTCAAGAAACAGCTGGAATTCTTTCCGAGCTCCTACTGCACAGGTCTGCCCTAGAAAACCACAGGACTGTGTCAACTTAGAGTCCCTGAGAAATGCCTTCCCTAAGTTATAATTGAATGTCGCGCACTCAGCTTTTATCAAGAATTCAGATAGGAAATAACCATTTAAGGAACATCTTGTATTCTTCGAAAATCTGCCACTGAATTCATTGTTCTTACTTCTTATACAATGAGTCCAATATTCTGCCCACAGTTTAGAGCCAGAGAAAAATTCGCCTCTCCAGGCAAACATGCGTGCTAATTTTTATCAGACAATGTGAATGAACTATGTGGTACAACATGTTTTCCTCTCTGCATTGGCCCCTGCAAACCATAAGTTAAATTTAGTGCTGAATTGTTCCTGTATCATCCTAGGCTCCTGGATGCCTCCAAATGAGTTCTGATTTCCCTTTTTGTCTTGAACCGTCTTGGTGTTTTGTTTTTGTTTAACTTTTTAATTGTAAAGTAGAACATACAAAAACAAAGGAGTGTACAAAACAAAAACATACAGTACAATGGTTATCTCAAGATAAATACCCACACAACCACCACCCAGGTCAATACACAGGCATTGCCAGCACCCCCAAAGCCCTTTCGTCCTCCTGCCAAACACCACACATCCCTGAAACCGAGCAGACCCTGTGGGGCTTCTGGGCACAAAAGCCTGTGTCCCCCATTTCTTGATTATAGGAAATAGGCTTCATTCAGCTTCCATGCCCTTCCCTGGCTCCAATGGGTAGGTTCAAACAGTTGCTAATCAGGGAAGAGAGGGGATATGGAGACAAGGGAGGAGCGGTCAAGAAACAATAGTGCAGCCTTGGGGCAGGGTCCTGGCTCCCCCTCAAGGGAAACATATAACAATATCTTTGAGCTCTTTTGCAGTTACTGAAACCCCCATCAGGTGGGAGAAATTAATGCTGTGCTGCCCACAAGCACATAGACCCCAGACTGGCTGGAACCAGAAGGTTGATGCCAACTCCCAATTACCTCATCACCAACCAATCAGAAGAATGTCCACAAGCTGATCACACAGCCTCTTTGAACCATTATGATAAAAGTCCTCACTATTCCCTCCAGGTCAGGACACACAGTTCTGAGGGCATTAGCTCACTGTGGCCCCCTCTGCCTGGGCAAAGCAATAAAGTTATTCTTTTCCACTTCACCCAAAACTCTGTCTCCGAGATTCAATTTGGTACCGGTGTACAGAGGCCGGATTTCAGCATCATCCGCTCTCCCCACTACCCCTCCCTTATTATTCTGACTGCTTTGTTTCTCTTTCTATTCCTACTACCTAAGAGCTCATCTTTCAACACTATGGTTTAGTGTGGCATTTCTCCTTTTAACTTCACCTAAATAAAATCATGCACTATGTAGTCTTTTGTGACTGTCTAATTTCACTCAATGTTACATTTGGGCATATATATGCAGTCCATGTTATTGTACATATTTGCAGTTCATTCATTTTCACACCTGTATAGTAAGCCATTACATGATTAGATCACAATTTAGTCATTTATTTTATTGTTGACAGACACTGCATTTTCAAATTTCATGTTCCTTTATTACTAATGTGGCTGAGGACCTTTTCATATGTTTATGGGTCATTTGGAAATTCTCTTTTTTTTCTTCCATAAATTTATTTATTTATTTCTGGCTGCGTTGGGTCTTCGTTGCTGTGTGTGGGCTTTCTCTAGTTGCGGCAAGCGGGGGCTACTCTTTGTTGTGGTGCACGGGCTTCTCATTGTGGTGGCTTCTCTTGCTGCAGAGCACGGGCTCTAGGCACACAAGCTTCAGTAGTTGTGGCACATGGGCTCAGTTGTTACAGCACTTGGGCTTCCGTAGTTGTGGCTCACGGGCTCTAGAGCGCAGGCTCAGTAATTGTGGCACACGGACTTAGTTGCTCCGCAGCATGTGGGATCTTCCCAGACCAGAGCTCGAACCCATGTCCCCTGCATTGGCAGGCAGATTCTTAACCACTGCGCCACCAGGGAAGCCCCGGAAATTCTCTTTTTGAACCAAGAAAACGGATTCTCCTGTAGAGCCTCCAGAAGAAAGACAACGCTGCCAACACCTTGAATTTAGCCCATGAGACCCATTTTGGACTTCTGACCTCCACAACTGTGAATTTATATTGTTTTTAGCCACTAAGTTGTACTGAATAGTAATTTGTTACAAGCAGCAACAGGAGGGAGAAAGACCTCCTGGAATCAGTCTTTCTATATAAGCCTTTCCATTGCCACTGCAAAGAGAGGAAGACGACAAAGAAATAGAGACAAAAACATTGCCAGGAAGTGTGATAGGGAGCAGTAATTGGAATTCATAGAAATTGCCCCACAGAACAAGTTTCAAGCTTCAGAATTGCACAGACCAGTGTGACAGCTAACATGAACAGGGTCAACACAATACCGGTTAACATTTATTGAGTGGTTACTATTCGCTAGGCCCTTTATAAACACCCATTCTTACACTTCTCCCTACAACCCTATGAGATCAAGGCTATTGTGCCCCATTTAACAGAGGAAGGCCACTTACTCGGTGGCACTGCATGACATCAGAGCCCATGCTCTCAGTCAATGCCCTGCACTCATTCTCTAATGATGGCTGGAACATGACTCTGCCATTCAAGTTAAAGTTTGAATTATAAGCACCTACAGTCAAAATTATTGAAAATTCTCATGAATTCGTGCATGAGCTTTGAGAAAAAGAAGTGGTCCTTCAAACACATACTCATGAAGAATATGTAACTACATGGGACTTTTAAGAAGATCAAAACATACAAACTCAGGACAGCAAAAGAAGTAGTTGTACTTCTAGGATGAGGAGGAAAACATTTCCCCAGTTCCCTATGGGAAAGTAATATAGTTAAGGCCAGAACTAATGTCTGTTCTCTCTACTTAGAATAAGAATTTGGCAAATAGTAAGTAGTTCATTCCAGGGTCCAAATTTTGTTACTCTCAATTAATCCTTTCTGCTATCATTTTAAAGTCCTGAATAAAGAATCTACTTCCAAGGATTACTGAAGTTCAGTATCAGAACCAGGTGAACTAGTTCAAAGAAATGAGCCCACTTCAAGAATTAGACCTTGGGCTTCCCTGGTGGCGCAGTGGTTGGGAGTCCTCCTGCCGATGCAGGGGACGCGGGTTCGTGCCCCGGTCCGGGAGGATCCCACGTGCCGCGGAGCGGCTGGGCCCGTGAGCCATGGCCGCTGGGCCTGCGCGTCCGGAGCCTGTGCTCCGCAACGGGAGAGGCCACAACAGTGAGAGGCCCGCATACCACAAAAAAAAAAAAAAAAAAAAAAAAAAAAAGAATTAGACCTTAACAAAGCGTATTTCCATCTGAGTGGGCAACTCTGAGTGGGCATCTGAGTCGCTCTTGCACCATTTTCTCTTTGATCCCACAACAGGAGAACAACAAGAAAGATACTAACATTTTTATCCTCATTTCATAAGGAAGAAATAAAGAGGCCCAGAAATGTGAAGCGACATAGCTAACTTACACGGCTAACAAGTCCTACACCTGAGACTAGAACCCAGGCTTCTCCATCTCTTCTCTAATCCTGACCTATTTTAGTGACAAATTCCCAGATTTATAAGCAACAAAATTGACTGATTTGGCCCACCCTCTGGTGAGTTATCAGTGAGCAGTGAAATATTCCAAAAGTGGGCTGAGATAAGAAGGTAGAGCTTCTAGAACAGACTTAGAAATGGAATCATCATATAATAATAAATGCCATGTTTTTAGCACTTAGAATGTACCACGCAGTGTCTGAAGCCATTTTCATATATGATGTCATCTCTCCTTAAAACATCCCTGTGAGGAATGTATATTATTGGCTCTACTTTACAGATAAGGGGAACTGAAGGTTAAATGGGTTAACTTACCAAGGGAACAGTAAGGAGCCTTATGATGGGGAATTGTGTGTTCGGGTCCAGAATGCATCCCAGCCTCAAGAATCAACAGATAGGGCCTCCAAGGCTGCCCCTAGTGACAAGGGCTGATCCTGCACTCAGCTCACCCTCTCCCTACCCTCTCTGTGCATGGTTTTCCTCTCTCTCTCTCTCTCACCTGCAGGAAATCGCATCAGGCCTCCAGGAGGCTAATGTTCTGATGCTTCTGTGTTATTTCCCTCCCTCAATTCAGAAGGATCCGAACAAGCCAAAAAGAAGTTGTTTACTCTTCTTGAGTAAACGATGGGGCCACAAAATTTAAGAAAAATAATACTTTCATGCAATATTTTTAAAAATCAAAATTACTGCCAAAATATCCATGGGACTTCCCTGGCAGTCCAGTGGTTAAGACTCTGCGCTTCCACTGCAGGGCGCACGGGTTAGATCCCCGGTTGGGAAACTAAGACCCCGCATGCTGCACAGTGTGGCCAAATAAAAACAAACAAACTCAGAAGATCCAAGCCTACACTTGCACCACTCACGCCACTCCCCTCACCCAGCCCTTTCGGATCCAGTCTATATTTAAATCCTTGACATTTTGTTCACTGTGGGTTTTTTTGCATTAGTTTTTATTTTTTTAATATGGCACTAAAATAGTATTTATCTTGATGACTGAGTTTGGGTTTTTTTTTTGAGTTCCCTTAAATTTGTGCCCAGGGTGAGCAGCTCAGTCGCCAATCACAGTCCTGGACTGGGTACACAGCATTCGGAATCACAGACAGTGGGCCCTGATTCCCAGTTTATAGTTTTCCTGCATCCTTTCTCTCTCCCCTACACGTTAGCTGCTCTCCATGCAGACCCACTGAAGTAGAGACCACCACATGCTCTCAAGTTCATAGCTGAGCAGTGGGGGAGAAAGAGGAGCCTGCCGTGTTTCTTTCTCTTTCTCAAAGGACATTTTTTACACCGTCAGTTTTTGCCATGAGGGAAATTCCTATCTTTGACACCCTCAAATCAGTGTTGACATGTAATCTTAATTATTGAATTCCTGTCACTGTTTCTCTAATGCAATGGCTCTCAATCTTAAAACACAAATCCCTAAGCCCGGGCTGCTCCCCTGATCCAGGAAATCAGTATCTCCGGAGGCGTGAGCCTGGAGTCGGTAATCTTTAAGTCTTCCCAGATGGTTCTGACATGCAGGCAAGATGGCTTTAGTGAAAGGCTGACACACTATTTTCCTCCCTCCGTTGGTTTTCCCTTTGGTCCTTTCCAGAGACCAATAACAGTGAGGCTCCAGGGTCAGAGGGAGCAGAATTCAATTCCTGGCTTTCCCATATACTAGCTTCGTGACTTTGGACAAGATACTTGACTTCTATTTTCTCAATTGTGCTCTGGAGATAACGATAGAATTGTTTGAAGGCACAAGTTAAGGCATCTAAAACACCAAGCACAGTGTCTGGCGTGTGTGCCTGTAGTTCCTCATGCACCTCCACGCCAGTATGAGCTGTTAGTATTATTAGTTAAGTGTCCATTCTTCCAACCAAATGATGGCAAGTCCAATGAATAAATAAAGGCAGAACTGCTTTTGGATGCCAGGGGTTGGGAGAGACTCAGACCTCACTCTCTCTTCCAGGGGTCTGCAAACCCTTAGGGGTTCTAGGAAATAATTTGAAAACCACTAGTATGGGACGTAATGACATTACAGACCCAATTTCACTCTGTTTGGGGTGGTTTTTCCTGCCTTAGAACTGCTGTGGTCCATTTCCAATCTCTCTTCTGGTGGCAGGATTCGGCTGGCTGGATTCAGGGACAGCTCTGTGGCCAGAAGAGCCAGCAGAGTAGGGCTGCTTGGCCCAAGTGTCCTCTGTAGCCTCAAGCTCATTAGTGGAATAGGCAGCCACTAACTTAGCCCACTGACCCACCCAAGAGACACTGCTCTAAAACCCCGATCCCCTGGCTGGCTGGATGTCTCTGCTTGGTTTTTAGTTGTGTGGTGGTGGCTAGGAGGCTTGAGCCATTTCCTGTTCAAGAGTAGGAGAGTATTTGAGTGCCCTGTGCAGAGAGACCCTGCGGGCATCCTGGCTTGGCAAGGATGCTCCCTCTGGGAAAGAGTAGTTTGCCTGTTATCCCAACTGAGAACAGCTGTGCTCTATTTGATTCTTGGACAGTGTTGATTGTTTTCAACCCCATGGGTCAAACATCCCGGCCTGGCTCAGGGACCTCTGCCAGCCTTGGTCTGACTCAGAGAGGATGAGGCAGAAGGTACAGATTTGGATTAGCGTAATGGAGGCTGGCTTGGCCTCAGAGATCGTCCACGCACAAAACTGGCTGTAGTCCCCTTTTCCCTTCTGGAGGGCCGTCTGGACCCTGCTGGTTCATGTGTGGCTTCCATCGCTTTCTGTCATTTTCTCCTATCAATATAGCCTCTTTTTCTTTCTTTTTTTTTCATAAAGGAGTACTACTTGTCCCAAGTTAATAGCTAAATAAACCACACAATAGTAAGAGTGGTTTGGTTTTTTTCCTCCCCTGAGCCCATTTCCAGACTTGTTTGGAAAAAAGGCTGATATTCTGTACCTGAGCATGTTTAAAGTGTATGCTTGGGGGAGGGATAAAGTAGGAGTTTGAGATTAACGGATACTCACTACTATATATAAAACAGACAAACAACAAGAACCTACTGTAGAGCATAGGGAACTGTATTCAATATCTTGTAATACCCTATAATGGAAAAGAATCTGAAAAAAATATATATATAACTGAATCACTCTGCTGTACATCTGAAACTAACACAACATTGTGAATCAACTATACTTCGAAAGAAAGGAAGGAAGGAAGGGATTGATTTCTCGACTGTTCTTTAGAGAAACTATTTTAGACTCCTAGTTGTTGGGCTCTTTAATTGCAAGTAACAAAAACAACTTGTGTGGGCTTTAGCCATAGAGGAGAATTTATTATAAGGATAAAGGAACATCTCAGGGAAGCAAAGAAAGGAGTGTGGCCAGGCTTCAGGAAGGGACAGGGGACTGGAAAGCTGCCAGGACACGTCTGCAATGTCTCATCTGCGAAGCTTTGCATATGAGCTGCTTTTGTGTGTCTCTGCTCACTGGCTTCTCTTGCCTCCACCTACGAGAAATGTTGCTACCACTCAGAGGTCAGCACCACCACTTCCCCTCAAGAGCATGACTAGTGTCTTTCGGTATCCATTCTCAGGAAGAACCTGACTGGCCAGATTCCATCAGCAGCAGTCACTGGACAGTTAGCCCAGTGGTCGTTTTCTCGACCAAGGTTCTCAGATCTGGCTGCTGATTCGAGTCACTTGTGGGAGATTTCTTTTGTTTTAATACAGACCCAGGCTCCATCCTAGCATCTCTTGAGTAGGAGCTGAAACTCTGCATTAAAAATTCCTCAAGCAATTCTGATGATAAATTATATTTGAGAGTCACTGAAACGCAAGACTCTGGTATCCATTAATCTTTCCACTAAGATCTAACGAGAGACTGCCTTTTAAGCTGTCTACTATTTGTGGAGGCTATTACCGTAGGGCTTGAGTGAGCGATTCATTTCAGTGCAAATATACGTGAGTGGGGCGGGGAACTCCCTGAGCCACAGAACACTTGTTGTAGAACCAGTCTAGTGGAAATCTGAGACACCAGCTCAGAGCTGGATCTAACATCACTATTCTTAAAGGCTTCATGGTCAGGACTTTTAGACAAGGTTTCAAGAACACTTCTTACCAAGTGAAATCTGCCTTAATGTTAGCCAAGCAGATGATGCAGGTCAGTGTAAGAGTCCAAAACAGGTTTAGACCCTAGGTCATACTAAAGAAAAATGGAACTCCACTGCGAAAATACCATCTTAAAGAATCAAGTTGTATTTTACGTTCCCACACCTTTCTTTCTTACACATACTGTTTCTGCTGCTTGGTAATATTGCCTCTTCTAACGTCTATTGGTTTGTTCTTTAAGACTTCACTTGTGTTCCCACTTAGAAGAAGCGTTCTCTGACTCACTAGTCCGTTTATCTTGACTTGTGCCCTTATACTATCCTCTGTGTGCCTCAGCCACATGGATTTAATCATTTTGCGTCTCCATCACCTCCACTTGATGATGCATAGCTGGCACTTCAGTAAATGAATCTACTTGTATGGGGGTTGGTGGGAACTGTCCTTCTACTGAACTGAGGTAGTGATGTGTCTGCTAATCCGGCCGCTGGCTTCCTTCTGTCCCTCAAATCCCCCTTATTCCCACAGTCAGAGCCATTTTGCTTTTGCCAACAATCTCAGTATTATTCCAGGCTCTGGGATCACTCATCTCTTAATCATGGAAAATAAGGTGACCTGTAGGCCTGCATCCATTATGCCGGGCCAATCAGGATTACCCTTTAACACCATGATGAATTTTGCAGATGTTTTATTTGTGTTTTACTCTACAATACTCTAGCTACATCGGCCATAATTCACTAGGCATGATTCAGACATTACCTCATATAACTCTTGCAACAGGCCTACAAAGAAAGCTTTATACGGAACACTGAGAGTCAGAACGGTTCAGTAACCTGCCTCAGCCACACCACCAGTGTCAGGACAAAGACCAAGACCCAGATCTGACTCCAGATCCTTATGCTCTCAAACACCAGGCTGCACTTGAGGCGACTTGAGAAACCCGCTTTATAGTCAGCTATCTTTCCCTGTGTATGCCTTAATGTCCCAATTAAAATGAAATATTCAATAAGTATAATCATATTGTTATAATTATACGTATTAATTATGGGTATAATTATATATATATATATATACCCATATATAATTATGGATGGGATGTCATGACCTGAACTCAAAAAAAGAAGTGCCTAACCTTCTCTTACCAACTGCCAAGCGTGGAATGACTTCCTAGAAGCGTCTTTCTTTTCTGCCGTGCCATGCCGTGCAGCATGCAGGATCTTAGTTCCCTCACCCACACCCCCTGCAGTGGAAGCGTGGAGTCTTCACCACTGGACTGGCAGGGAACTCCCAAGAAATGTCTTTTTAAAAGTTTCCAACAGAATGTGAGCCTAGGCCTATTTGCATCCCAGCTACTTCCCATGGCTGAGAGAAAGAATCCTCTACGGTTGCCTTCATTTTTCATAAAGCATTCTTGAACTCCAAGGAAGCCCTACTTCCATGGTGCTGTTTGTTTTAGGTGGGGCGCTACGTGGTAGTGTCTGAAAATGTGCACGTACTGTATCAAGACAGGGTGATGGGGCCAGTGATGAATCTCAGAGGATTCATCACTGAGTCACAGGAGTCACACATGCCAGGTCTGGAACTGGGCATGGGGGGAGGGCACCACATTCACAGTTTCCCAAATATACCATCTACCTACCTGACAGCTCACACAAGAAAGCACTGACCACTTGTCTTAAAGGGGGGATTTTTAAGAAGCTCTATGGGATATCATAAATGACTGACATCAATTATAAGCAGAGAAATACAAAGACGATTTTAAAAAGAAATTCGAATTATGCACCCCCTCCACACCCAAGCATGGTTCAAAGGCCAGAAACCTAAAGAGATGCACTTAGAGTAAAAGCAGAGGCAAACCCCACCTATTCCAACGGAAGAGATGAAAGGCAGACTGCAAGGAGGCAGGGGCCGAGCCATTTCTCTCCAGGGGCTGCAGAGCCTTGCAGGGATGACAGAGGCTCTGGGCAGACAGGTAACACCACACGTGGGAGCAATGGAGTGGGGGCTGATTGAAGCAGGCTCAGGCATCCCCTCCTAAAAGCACAGCACTTCCCTCCAGCTTTGTTAGCAAGCTTTTCATTCTAGATGCAAAGGGTGATCACATCTGGGCTTCCTCCAAGAGCAGAAAGCCACAGCAGGCCTGCACTGTGATGAATGAAGCAACCCTTAAGCCCAAAGAACAGGAAACTAGCAGTTTTGCCACAGATTCTGAATGAGTGATGAGCAGGTGGCAGAAGAACAGGCTGGGGTGGGGGGTGCGGAATAGCCACGTGTTTTGTTTTTTTTTAAATGTATTAAACTAAAGATGCTGGTGACACTCATGAAGAACTTATAGAACTCAAGAGAGGTCAGGGCCCTAGATTTTAGAACCTTTTACAGGAAGGTGATAAAATCTTGTGCATCCCAGGCAGAAAATAAAGCAAGGCAAGGACCACGGACACAAGCTTAGGGAGACACACACTGGATGAAGCACTCTGGTACCCAGTTCCCAAGTCCTTCCTCTTCTTTGTACAGAGAATCCTCTAAGCCTTGAGCAATTCCTAATGCTTATCTTATTCTATTTCCTTCTACCCTGGACAAAGGTAGGAAATTTTGGGACTTTCTTAGTGGTGCAGTGGTTAAGAATCCACCTGCCAATGCAAGGCACACAGGTTCAAGCCCTGGTCCGGGAAGATCCCACGTGCTGTGAAGCAACTAAGCCCGTGCACCACAGCTACTGAGCCTGTGCTCTAGAACCCACGAGCCACAACTACTGAGCCCACACTCTAGAGCCCATGAGCCACAACTACTGAGCCCACGCGCCTAGAGCCCGTGCTCCGCAACAAGAGTAGCCACCGCAATGAGAAGCCCGTGCACCACAATGAAGAGTAGCCCCCGCTTGCCACAACTAGAGAAAGCCCGCGCACAGCAACAAAGACCCAACGCAGCCAAAAATAAATTAATTAATTAAAAAAAAAAGTAGGAAATTTTCATCCCAATCCTGACAGTCAAATAGAGCCTTGGAATAAATGACTTTACTCAGTAAGCCCATAAAAAGTCTTTTGTAAGAGTGTGGTGTTTGAATGATTAATAAACTTTCTCAAAAATAAAGAACTGTGTTATCTAAAACAGCATAAGATTCTTATTGTGCACCATTAAATCCAAATATTTGTGCAAAAAATCCCTTATAAGAATGTTTGAAATTATTAGTTGGACTTTTACTAGATTCACTTTTTTAAAGCTCCCCTTCCTTCTCTCCTCCGCAAACACTATTGGTAGAACACAAGGAAGTTGCCTGTATAAGGAATGTAGGATTTAATGCAAGTTTTATGACTTAAGGTTTATTTATTTTATTCTACCTGTCTTTCCTGAATCATCATTAAGTTACTATTTGGAGTTGCCACATTTTTCTCACTATACACAGAGAATGAACAAAAGTCACGGTCATTGTTCCCTGCAGTGCTCTTTACACATTTTAAGCAAGCGAGCAGAAGGGCAGTGTAATCACCAAAACACTCAGCAGAGTGAGTAATTGCGTTTCAGCTGTCTGCACTGAAAACTGTTTCTTAACATTATGCCTTGTATGTATGCAGTTTCAACACAGCTCCGGACTGAATAAGCACTAGACTTAGGTGGAAAGAATGCTATAACCCAGGTGTTCCTGACATTATCTGATAAAGGGAACTCAAAAGGCTTAGTGTTGCCCGGTTGAAGGATAAGCTTTATGACAGTAATGAGGAAGGGGCAGGTTAGTTTGTTTTACACTCCCCTACGAAAGACTAATCCAGTTTTCTCAGTGCTCACTACGGAAGTCCTAAATAAGAACTTTCATCAAACGGGAACTCAAAAAAAAATAAAAGCACAATGTCACTGATGAAAACATTTTATGAACATATGGAAATAAGAACAGAAATCTTCAACACCCTGGACCAGAGTGTTCATATGGGGTATGTCTAACCCTATGAGGGGCCCTCAGGCCCTTTCAAGGGATCCCTGAGCAAAAGGGTAATTTTAAAGGGAACTTCCTCCACATCTTTACCTTTCGTACACAACTTTCCCTCAAACTGAGCAATCTAAAACACAACAAAATACTGTATCCACAATGTTTCTTCCATTCTATACACTAAAGGCACACCAATCACCTTCCCAGCTCACGCTAGGTTGCACTGCCCTGAGGCATTCAGGGCTTCAGGGTCCACTAGTGTCAGTCCTTGGGGCTGCCTAATGTTCCCTGTTCTATATTTCTGTTAAGGGAGATTTAGAGACGAGATATTTGGGGAATTGTTAAGATGTTCAAAATCTGGATACGTGGTAAAGTGGGGTACTATGGAAGTAATGCTGATTTTTCTTTAACAAGTTGGCTACTTCCATTTCCAGATTCATGCCAAGGAAGAAACAGATCACTCTTGATGGAAACCCTACCAGCAAAGCAAGAAGTACCTGTAAGAGACATTGAATGCTACAAACAGCTTTTCTCATGAGTACTTTACTATTTAAAATATTCATCCTTAGAACAATCACTGACCCCCTAAAAAAGTACCTTTGAACAGAAAAACAGGAATAGTTTAGTAATGCTGATTATTTTAATTATAACTTGGGATATTTTTCAGGACTACCAGAATTTTCATGATGCGTTGAATAAAACCTACAGACAACTTTTCATGATCATATCATGAAATACATATTCTAAATAGTCAAATCTCAATTTATTGAATTTTATGAAATGATTAATATTTCCCACCACCTAGTAACAGAAAATAAATTAGATTCTAGCTGCCACACCAGCTAGTTTTTAGTACCCTATAGAACATTCTATAGAAAAATCTGATCCTAATAAAATTAACGTTATTTTTTGATTCCTAATTCTACCAAAAGCCAAACACACTAGTTCAATATATGCATACCTTTATTGAAAGATTATCTTGCCTTGTCAACCTACTTCCTTCCTAATAACTTATAATTTTACTTAATAGAGGATTGTGACTTGTTAAAAGTTAAATAATGAGAAATTGTATATTGAGTTACATCGTTTTTAAAAAATATATGTGAAGTTTATGGATTTTACACCTTGATTGCTTTTAGTATCTCTTACAAAAGGTGTTCTATGATGTTTTTAATAAGTTTTATAATATTCTTCAAAATTCTTTAACACAACATTTGAACTGTCAAGTCAGACTTTTTCTGACAGAAAGGAAATATGATTTGGTTATCTGATTTAATGATGAAATGGTGGATATTTGACTTGATTTCATTATATGGTAGACATTTAACATAAATTGAATGATTAAACCTGTGGCTCAAAGGTTTTGAATGAATTATATACTTAATGAAATATATATTATGGTAAAACTATATTTAAAGAACTAATTGTATCAAAAAATATTTCTGAAAAGGTGTTTTGAAAGTAACAGGTTGGATTTTCCAGCAGGATTAAATGAAGTTTTTCTAAGTGAAAGAGTAACGGGTATGATTAATAATCATTTGATAGTCTTGGTAAAGCTGTTTGGGTTTATGCCCCCAAATTTGAGAATGAATAACTCTAAGTAACAAGCAATTCTAAAAGTTAGAGCTACCAATTCTCTGTTTTCAACAAAAAAAGAACAAAAAACTAATCATATTGTCAGTTGAAGGATGATTAAAAACACAATGTGATCTTTGGCATGGAATTTAAAGAACTGAGTAAAATGGTTTCAATAAAGCTACTTCCACACTCATTTCTTTATTTAGGGGCTGTTGTTCAGCATTTACATAGAAATGAAGGACAGAAACAGAACTGACATTCAGCCCTCTTTCATTCTAGCAATGTCACATTTATCCAGGGATAAACTAATCAGAAAATTACTCTCATTAAAAGAGGACTTTCAGGGCTTCCCTGGTGGCGCAGTGGTTGAGAGTCTGCCTGCAGATGCAGGGGACAAGGGTTCGTGACCCGGTCCGGGAAGATCCCACATGTCGCGGAGCAGCTGGGCCCGTGAGCCATGGCCGCTGAGCCTGGGTGTCCGGAGCCTGTGCTCCACAACAGGAGAGGCCACAACAGTGAGAGGCCCGCGTACCGCAAAAAAAAAATTAAAAAAGAGGACTTTCAACAATTTCACATTTCATTATTAAAAAGTATCAAAATTTTAAATATGTTTTGATCAATTATGTAAAATAATTTTAACAACTCAGTATAGAAGAAATTTAGCACAGCCTTAAGGTCACAATAAATAAATTTTAGAATGTTAATTTACATACTTTTTTTTTGTCAAAGATGTATGACAGTATGATCAATATTACTTTGGGGTGTAAAAATATATAGTAAAATCGTATGTCAACGAACTCGAAGAATATGAGAATCTGATCTAATGGACTTGGCCCCATCCTCCAGTCCAGGCCCCTATTCCCAAACGTTTAAGCTTCTCCAGGGAAGGCATGTGCTGGTGGTGGTTAGAAAGCGACTGCCAAGAATTCCCTGGCGGTCCAGTGGTGAGGACGCCACACTTTCACTGCCAAGGGACTGGGTTCAATCACCGGTCGGGGAACTAAGATTCAGCATGCCGTGCACGGCAGGCCTTCCCCGCAAAAGAAAGTGACTGCCTTGTGATCACTGGGGACTTGCTCGGTTCAGTGAATGGTCGGTCAGTTAGTACAATAAATTTCACTACTTTTACTTTTGTCCTCTGTGTGACAATACAGACTAAAATGTACTTTTTTTCTTTCATTATAATTGCAATAACATGACCCTGCATTTTCACAATTAGATTTTTTGTATCCCATCTAGGCATTATGTTGTATTATATTAGGATAAAATTCTGTGGGGAAATTGCAATGAAATACAAGTTCAAGGAGAAAAAGGAAAGATGTAAAATTTTCAATATCTTTATGTATCTTTTATACTGTTGATGGTATTAAATTTCTATGATATTTTGCCTCCATTGGGTATATGTGAAAGAGCAATGTTTTGTTTTAAAATGTCAATATTTATACTATGCTGGAAATTCTATCCTTTGCCAGTATTTAAACTTAGGCACAGCTTTAAATGTACAAAGGAACAGTTTCCTTTTAAGACGATTTCTAAAAAACTATTAGGGAGTACTTGTGCAAAAAAGTTTGCAAATCACTGTTCTAGACGGAAAAGGTTAGCAATGACCTTTTCAAGGCCAAGGATATTTGGAGCAGATTTTTTATCACCAGTGCATAGAGTGAACAACTAAGAAGGAGAGCTTAGCATTTGTTTGCTTTTCCTGGCATCTAGAGGGAAAGCCAAGCATACAGAGGGATTAAACATTCCTGCTATTGAGTCAAAGGCCCTAAAAACTGATTTATGGCACACTGTAAGAGGAAAGGGAACAGCTCTTATCCATAACTCTGCCCAAGCAATAACTTCTTGACCAGAGACTAGACAAGACTTAAACTCTCTCTCTGCAGTTTCAGGAAAAGGTACTGATTTCATGGAATGAAATTTCATGGAATATATTTTACCACCACTAATTATTTTCAACTGAGCATCCCTTATGAAACAGAAAAAACACTGAGATAAATATGAATCTGTGTAGCACAAATTAAGGGTCCAATGGCTATGATGAAACTGAAATGAACGAATAGATGGAGTTATTGCCAAAGGTCAGGGTGGTCTGGGAAGGAGAGGGCTGGAATCAAATTAGGTCTTAAAAAAAACAAAAAACAACAACAACAAAAAAACAGAATCAAGAGAACAAGATTGATGGGCTAACTTCGTGGGGGCAGAAATAGGACGGTGTAACCCTCAGAATGGGACAAAATATTTGCAAACGAATCAATGGACAAAGGATTAATCTCAAAAATATACAAACAGCTCATGCAGCTCAATATTAAAAAAACAAACAACCCAATCCAAAATTGGGCAGAAGACCTAAATAGACATTTCTCCAAAGAAGACATACAGATGGCCAAGAAGCACATGAAAAGTTGCTCAACGTCACTAATTATTAGAGAAATGCAAATCAAAACTACAATGAGGTATCACCTCACACCAGTTAGAATGGGCATCATCAGAAAATCTACAAACAACAAATGCTAGAGAGGGTGTGGAGAAAAGGGAACCCTCTTGCACTGCTGGTGGGAATGTAAATTGATACAGCCACTATGGAGAACAGTATGGAGGTTCCTTAAAAAACTAAAAATAGAATTACCATATGACCCAGCAATCCCACTACTGGGCATATACCCAGAGAAAACCATAATTCAAAACGACACATGCGGGCTTCCTTGGTGGCGCAGTGGTTGAGAACCTGCCTGCCAATGCAGGGGACACGGGTTCGAGCCCTGGCCTGGGAAGATCCCACATGTCGTGGAGCACTAGGGCCGTGAACCACAACTACTGAGCCTGCGTATCTGGAGCTTGTGCTCCGCAGCAAGAGAGGCCGCGACAGTGAGAGGCCCGCGCACCGTGATGAAGAGTGGCCCCCACTCACTGCAACTAGAGAAAGCCCTCGCACAGAAACGAAGACCCAACACAGCCATAAATAAATAAATAAATAAATAAAATTTAAAATGACACATGCACCCCAATGTTCACTGCAGCACTATTTACAATAGCCAGGTCATGGAAGCAACCTAAATGCCCATCGACAGACGAATGGGTAAAGATGTGGTACATATATACAATGGAATATTACTCAGCCATAAAAAGGAATGAGATTGGGTCATGTGTAGAGATGTGGATGGATCTAGAGACTGTCATACAGAGTGAAGTAAGTCAGAAAGAGAAAAACAAATATTGTATATTAACGCATATATGTGGAACCTAGAAAAATGGTACAGATGAACTGGTTTGCAGAGCAGACATAGAGACACAGATGTAGAGAACAAACGTATGGACACCAAGGGGGGAAGTAGTGGGGGATGGGTGGTGGTGTGATGAATTGGGAGATTGGGATAGACATATATACACTAATATGTATAAAATGGATAACTAATAAGAACCTGCTGTATAAAAAAATAAATAAAGTTCAAAAAAAAAGAAATAGGATGGTGTACATGTGATGCAGGTATGACAATGATGGGAACAGTGATTAGCCCAGAACAGATGGCTGCTATAAAAATTGGAAGGTAGCTAGAAACCAGACTGTGGAGGGTCTTAAATGCCAATGAAGAGCTGGCTCTTATCTCACGAGAAATGTGAAGGTTTCTGAGATCACCGTGAGATATTTTAGAGAGCTTTTTTTATGATAGTAGAATGTAGGAAGAGAGAAGAGTCAGTTAAATTTTAGCAACAGTCTGGGGAACTAGGATGGAAGCAGAGACTGGGGTAAGGATATTGTGACTGGAAAATAATCAAACGACAATTTGCTAAAAGGGGAGGGGGAACCACAAGTAATTCCAAGGTTTCAAGCCTATGTGACTGTGATAATCATGGTCCCACTGACAAAAACAAATCCAAAGGGAAAGCAGCCTGATGTTCGAAGGAGCAGGGTCAACAAGCAAGAATGGACACGTGAAGGGGAAAGTCCAACCTCCAACTCATCTGCCATCACCAGCTCTATGGGAAATCATATGCTTTCTCCCACGTCCTCTTGTTCAACAGGGGAAAAAAGAATTAGTATTCTAAACTGGTAGTGATCATACTACGTGACTTTCTGATTTATTGGTATTCACCCTAAAGAATCATACTGCATGAATTAATGACCCTAAAGAATCATACTATATGACACAATGATTTACTAGCATTCATTCTAAAGAAATCTAAGGAAAATTTCCTTGAGTATACTCATTTAGCAGTCCAAAAGCAGATCTAGCTTAAAGCCTCACAATCATCAGCCTCTTACACAAGTCTTGACACAGAATCCATAAAACCACCACCTCCACCTTCAGCCCCCTCATCAGCCAAGCTGAAGCCCTCTGACCACTATGTCTCATTACAGACTCATTATAGTCTTTGCCTCCAGAATAATGGGAAAAATTATAAACATAAATCCTTTCCCTTCCTCACTGACCCTCATCCCCAACAAGCCTTCCAAGCTTGTCATCTGTGAACAGTATGTTGTATATTTGTTCCATCCGAAGAATGAACTTCAAATTCTTTCCTGGTATGTAATATTTAGTACAATCAGACACTGGAAATGTCTAATTTAAACTGCAGCTGGGGGACGGACTTCTCTGGTGGTCCAGTGGTTAAGATTCCACACTTCCACTGCAGGAGGCACCAGTTCAATCTCTGGTCAGGGAACTAAGATCCCACATGCCGTGCAGCGCCGCCAAAAAAAAAAAAAAAAAAAAAAAAAACCCCAAACTGCAGAAACATGTTCACACAATGTAGGACAACCTATCTGTTCTTAGAATATCAAGGGAGCTGAAGTCTATAACAGGAGGTGGCATAGCAAAATGGTAGAGTGCAAAGGCTCAAGGCAGACTCCCTAAGTCTCAAACTCCCACTATGTAAACTGTGGCAAGTCAACCTCTCTGTACCTCAATTTTTCCATCTGTAAAATGGAAGTGATAATGCATAGCCTGCAGGCTTCTTGCTAAACATGGATGAAAGTGCTTTCACAGTGTTCAAAATCAGGTACAATTCTTATTATACCTGGACATCCAGCTCTAGGCGATCATTTACCACAGTTAACTTATTTATTGATGGAACTTACATATTGCTCTAGATCAAGGGGTAGGGGTAAGAGTAAGTGAACTTTTTCTGCAAAGGGCTAGGTAGTAATATTCTCAGCCTTGCTGGCTAGGTGGCCTCCACTGCAACTACTCACTTCCACTATTGTAGCACAAAAGCAGTCAGAGATAACATGCAAACAAATGAACATGGTAGCTGTGTTCCAGTAAAACTTTACTTAAAGTTGAATTCCATATAATTTTCACGCTACCCAATACTTATTCTTTTGATTTTTTTCAACCATTTAGAAATGTAAAAACTATACTTAGTTCGAAGGCCATACAAAAATAGGCAGTGGGCCACACTGGCCCAGGGGTTGGTAGTTTGCTGACCCCTGCTCCACAGTAAACTTAGTAAGTTGATGGGCTTTGGAAGTTTGTGGGGGCAGGCAGTTCTGAAATACGGGTTCGGTCTGTGGCACAGAAGAGGAAACTTCTAAGTATAATAGAAAAAGGATATTTAATGCTGTCATTCACTTATTAACACCGGACTCAGTTATGTGCAGAACATTTTTGGACTCACGCACCGTTGTAGATGTCACAGTGCAATCAAAGATGCAGAAGTCAAAGTCCCTGCTCTCAAGGAGCTTATACTCCTCCACAGTGGCTTAGAAACTGAAAGCCTTCCTTCAAAATACAATACCTCCGATCAGGCTTCTGCAGCATACACAGGCACGCTCAAACAAGAGGCTGGGAGTGTCTTTGGTGACTCCACCCACAGCCCATGCCAAACATGCGCGGATTGTGACCACCCTGCTTCCTCGTCTCCTCAGTAATTTTACGACCAGTGCTCTCCCTTGCCTTCAAATTACTCTGTTTTGCATGATCAGGTTGGGGGTAATATTCATTATGAGGTACTAAAGAGAGCAAGTCAATCAGTCCCATCTTTAAAAACTGACCATTTAAACTACTCTTCAAAGATACAGTCTCCCTTCTAATAGGTACCATGTTAGTGATTCCATAGTTTTTTACTTCAATCCAGGTAGAAACCTACCCCTGGGAAGCAGGTTAAACAGGTCTATCTTTAGGCAAAAGAAAAACTTCAGGAAAAAGATTTTTCACAGCAAGTGTTTTGAAGTATATTATCTAAAAGAACACAAAATAAACACAGACAAAATACAGCGCTCCCACATACACCTCAGCTGGTTCTAAAGATTGTGGATTTGAAATAATACAGCAGAAACCCAGTATGTCAGTATGTAACCATAAGTGAAAACAGAGAGCAAAAAATCAACATAGCTAATGATTAGGGAAAAAACAAATAGTTGTTTGTAAATAATAATTATTTTAAAATATTAACATTCTAGTATATAGTATATATTACAATAATATCATTAATAAAAAACAAAAACTGACAATAAAATATTCCTAATACTGTTTATTTTTTGGAATACTAAACAGCATAAATGCTTAAGAATAAGCATTTTCCGGGCTTCCCTGGTGGCGCAGTGGTTGAGAGACCACCTGCCGATGCAGGGGGCGCGGGTTCGTGCCCCGGTCCGGGAGGATCCCACATGCCGCGGAGCGGCTGGGTCCGTGAGCCATGGCCGCTGAGCCTGCATGTCCGGAGCCTGTGCTCCGCAACGGGAGAGGCCACAACAGTGAGAGGCCCGTGTACCGCAAAAAAAAAAAAAAAAGAATACGCATTTCCTTGCAAGAATTAGCAGTATTGAATACTTTAAAAACAACAGACCACAACAAAAATCCAAAACAGTACTCTTGATGTTTAAGATCATCTCATCAGAATAGGCACGATTAGTCTCAACAAAATCCCCCCAAAAAGCCCATATGATACAAGGCATATCACATTGGAGAGGAGGGCAGAGCCTCAACAGAGCAATTAAAAACGGCGTGGCGGCATGAGTAAGATAGAGGGCTAGAAGGTGCTCCCACTCATCTCCCCCAGGAAAACAATAAATCAACTACAAATCGACAAAAACAGGGAAAGCTATGTTCCCTTAAAACAGAGAAAGCTCTGGACTACAACAAAGCAGCAGCGAAAACCCTGTAGAGCTCAAAAACCAAGGATGACCTCACAGAAAAGTGAAGGGAACATTTTAGCTGCGTCCCCTCATCTCTCAGTCCAGAGCAGCTTGGCTCCAGGAAGGAGGCCCTCGAAGGACTTTCACCCCATGGGGAAAAGGAGAGCAGGAGAACCCCAGCGAGCCTCCCTGCCGTGGACATCTGCAGCAGTTGCTGCAGGGTCTTCGCCAGCGCTGTCTGGAGTGCCCCCCACTGCATCGGCTCCTGGGGCTGGCACTGCGGTGAGAGCTGCCCCCAGGGAACCCAGCTGTTGCTGTGCCCCACTCTCCAAGATCGGATGCCACAGGGCCTTGCCATATACAAACCAGGGCTGCCACAGCTCTGCACCCGGCTCTCAGCTCCCAGTCACAACTCTGTCCCACCATTTCTGGGATGTCTGTTGCTGTTTCTGCCCCCACCCCACATCACAGCTCTGACCCATCATCACAGAGGTCAAGCTCCTGCTGCTCAGCAACTGTCCCCCCCCCACCGGGTCCCGGACACATGGCTTTAACAGGCCTCCACCAGGGACATGTCGCTGCTATTCTGAGACTGCCCCCTGGGGCCAGAGTTGGGCTTTTGACCCACTGTCCCCAGCTGCTACTGCACTCTGCTCCCTGGACCCAAGCCACCACTGCACCCCATCATCTCAGGGGTGCTGTGCTGCTTCTGTATCTCTCCCCCAACCCTGTCTGAGTCACTGAGATGAGCCCCAGAGACCCAGACCTTGGTTCCACAGGATATGTGCACACACCTGCACTTTAGATACCAGCGCCACAGACCCTACAGATGCACCTGTGCCTGAGGACCCAGGCACTGCAGTAGTTCCACATGTGTCTGACCCCAAGACTCTACTCCACTACTAACCTGAGTGCCAGCATGCCAGATCAAATGCCAAGAGGTAGCCCCTTGGCTAGAATTTTCTTCCATGGGAAAAAAAAAAGAGAGAGAACAGGATGACCCCAGCAATCTTCACCTCTGAGGATCCCAACAGCCCCAGCCACCACAGGACCTCGGCAGCCTTGGCCACAGAAGATCCCATCAGTCTGCACCACAGCTGACTTCTGCTAACAGAGCTACACAGAGACTACACCACTGTGCTCTCCAGGAACCCAAGATGCTGCATCCCACCCAGCTGGTGCCTGCACAACCAACTTCAGGTGAAGGTCTTTCCCACAGAAGCCAGGCCAAAAAAACTGGAAAAGGTGACTGCAACCTCAGTGCACAGACACCAAAGCAAAGCCACCAGAAACATGAAAAAGCAAGGAAACATGACACCACCAAAGGAACACAGTAATTTTGTAACTGACACCCCTGAAAACTGAAGATCTGTGAGTTACCTGAAATAAAGATTCAAAACAATCATTTTAAGGAAGTTTAGCAAGATTCAAGAGAACACAGATAGACAACTCAGTGAGCTCAGTAAAGCAATGCATGAACAAAATGGAAAGTTCAACGAAAAGAAATCATAAAAAAGAAATAAACAGAAATTTTGAAGCTGCAGAAGACAGTGAATGAAATGAAAAATCCATAGAGCTTCAACAGCAGGCTCAGGCAGGCAGAAGAAAGAATCTGCAAACTTAAGACAGATCTCTTACTATTATCCAGAGGATAAAAGAGAAATTAGAATGAAAAAGAGTGAAGACCGTTTATGGGAATTATGGTACATCATCAAGTGAAACAACATTTGTACTATAGGAGTCCAAAAAGGAGAAGAGAGAAAGGGACAGACAACCTATTTAAAGAAACAATGACTGAAAACTTCCCAGATCTGGAGAGAGATATGGCCATGCAGATACATAAGGCTTCAGAGATCCCTAAACAGATTCAACCCAAAGAACTCTATAATAGAGATCTCAAAAATCAAAGAAACAGAGAAAATTTTGAAAGCAAGAAAAAACTTATTATATACAAGGGAATCCTAATAAGGTATTATCAGACCTCTCAGCAGACACCTCATAGGTTAGAAAGGAGAGGGATAATAAATTCAAAGTGCTAAAAGAAAAAACTGTCAACCAAGAACACTTTACCAGCCAAGCTGTTCTTCAGAAACTAAGGAGAGATACACACTTTCCCAAACAAAAACAGGGATTTATCACCACTAGGCCAGCCTTACAATAAATGCTAAAGGGAGTTCTTCAAGCTGAAATGAAAGGGTACTAATTGCGAACACTAAAACATATAAAAAATATAAAGTTCACTGGTAAAGGTAAATATATACTCAAATTCAAAATACTCTAATACTGCAATGGTGGTGTGTAGATCAGTTTGGACTCTAGCATATAGATTAAGATATAAAACTGTTAAAAATACCTATAGCTACAATACTTTGTTAATGGATACACAATACAAAAAGATGTAAAATGGAACATCAACAACATAAAATGTGTAGGTGGGGCAAGTAAATGTGAAGACTTTTTTATGCAATTAAGTGCAGCTGTTATCAGCTTGCCTAAAATAGACTACTATACCCATAAGATACACAGGTGACCCTTGAACAACACAGGAGTTAGGGTTGCTGACCCTCCGTGTAATTGAAATTCTGTAACTACAGTTGGTCCTCCATATACTTGGTTCCTCTGTATCCACCATTTCACATCTGTGGATTCGACCAAATGCAGACTGTGATGTACTGTAACATTTACTATTGAAAAAAAAATCACATGTAACTGGACCCACACAGTTCAAACCTGTGTTGTTCAAGGATCAATTATATAATGAAAGCCTTATGGTAATTATAAAGCAAAAACCTATAACATAGAATGGATAAAGAAGACGTGGCACATATATACAATGGAATATTACTCAGCCATAAAAAGAAATGAAATTGAGTTATTTGTAGTGAGGTGGATGGACCTAGAGTCTGTCATACAGAGTGAAGTAAGTCAGAAAGAGAAAAACAAATACCATATGCTCACACATATATATGGAATCTTAAAAAAAAAAAAAAAAAAGGTCATGAAGAACCTAGGGGCAAGATGGGAATAAAGATGCAGACCTTCTAGAGAATGACTTGAGGATACGGGGAGGGGGAAGGGTAAGCTGGGACAAAGTGAGAGAGTGGCCCGGACATATGTACACTACCAAATGTAAAACTGATAGCTAGTGGGAAGCAGCCGCATAGCACAGGGAGATCAGCTTGGTGCTTTGTGACCACCTAGAGGGGTGGGATAGGGAGGGTGGGAAAGAGAGAGACGCAAGAGGGAAGAGATATGGGGATATATGTATATGTATAGCTGATTCACTTTGTTATAAAGCAGAAACTAACACACCATTGTAAAGCAATTATACTCCAATAAAAATGTTAAAAAAAAAACCTATAATAGATACACAAACGATCAAGCGAAAAGAACCAAAGCATACCACTACAAAAAGTCATCAACTCACAAAGACAAACATAAAGAGAGGAACAAAGGAATTACAAAACAATCAGAAAGCAATGAACAAAATGGAGATGAGTTCTTACCTATCAATAAGTACTCTAAATGTAAACGGTTTTTACAATTAAGACGTAGAGTGGCTGAATAGATACAAAAACAAGACCTAATTATATGCTCACTACAAGAGACTCACTTAAGCTATAAGGACACTCATAGGCTGAAAGTAAAGGTATGGAAAAAGATTCCATTAAAATGGAAAACAAAAGAGAGCAAGAGTAGCTATAATTATATCAAACAAAATAGACTAACTCAAAAGCTGTAACAAAAGACAAAGAAGGTCACTATACAATAATAAAGATGTCTGAATTAACTTCAACAGGATATAACAATTGTAAATATGTACATACCCAATACTGGAACACCTAAATATACTAAACAATTATTAACAGACCTGAAGGCAAAAATACACAGCAATGCAATAATAGTAGAGGACTTCAATATCCCACTTTCAACAGTGGATAGATCATTCAGACAGAAAATCAGTAAGAAAATAATGGACCTGAATGACACTTTAATCAAATGGACCTAGTGCATACATATACAGAACATTCCATCCAACAGTAGCAGAATACAGGCATACCTCATTTTGTTGCATTTTGCTTTACTGTGTCTCACAGGTACTGCACTTTTTACAAACTGAAGGTTTCTAATAACCCTGTGTTAGACAAATCTATTGGTGCTATTATTCCAACAGCATTTGCTCACTTTGTGTCTCTGAGTCATATTTTGGTAATTCTTGCAATATTTCAAATTTTTTCATTGTTATTATATTTGTTACAGCGATCTGTGATCAGTGATCTTTGATGATACTACAGTAATTGTTTTGAAGCACACAAACTGTACCCATACAAGACAGCGAACTTAATAAGTGTTATGTGTGTTCTGACTGCTCCACCAACCAGCTGTTCCCATCTCTCTCCCTCTCTTTGGGCCTCTCTATTCCCTGAAACACAACAATATTGAAATTAGGACAATTAATAACCCTATAATGGCTTCTAAGTGTTCAAGTGAAAGGAGGAGTCACACATCTCTTACTTTAAATCAAAAGCTAGAGATGATTAAGCTTAGTGAAAAAGTTATGTCACAGGCCGCGATAGGCCAAAAGCTAGGCCTCTTGCACCAGTCAGCCAAGTTGTGAGTGCAAAGGAAAAGTTCTTGAAGGAAATTAAAAGTGCTACTCCAGTGAACACACGAATTATAAGTTTTATTGTTGTTTAAGTTTTAGCGGTCCGATAGATGAAACTAGCCACAACATTCCCTTAGGCCAAAGCATAATCCAAAATAAGGTCCTAACTCTCTTCAATTCTATGAAGGCTGAGAGAGATGAGGAAGTTGCAAAGGAAAAGTGTGAAGCCAGCAGAGGTTGGGTCATGAGGTTTAAGGAAAGAAGCCATCTCCATAACATCAAAGTGTACAGTGAAACAAGTACAGATATAGAAGCTGCAGCAAGTTATCCAGAGGATCCAGCTAAGGTAATTAATGAAGGTAGCTATACTGAACAACAGATTTTCAATGTAGACAAAACCACCTTCTATTAGAAGATGCCACCTAGGACTCTGACAGCTAGAGAGGAGAAGTCAATGCCTGGCTTCAAAGGGCAGGCTGACTCCCTTGTTAGGGGCTAATGCAGCTGGTCACTTAAAGCTGAAGCCAAAGCTCACTTACCATCCCGAAAACCCTAGGGACCTCAAGAATGATGACAACCTACTCCGCCTGTGCTCTATAAATGGAACAACAAAGCCTAGAAGACAGCACACGTTTACAACATGGTTTCCTGAATATTTTAAGCCCACTGTTGAGACCTACTACTCAGAAAAAAAGATTTCTTTCAAAATATTACTGCTCATTGACAGTGCACCTACCTGGTCACCCAAGACCTCTGATGGAGATGTACAATAAGATCCACGTTGTTTTCATGCCTACTGACACAACATCCATTCTGCAGCTTATCAATCAAGGAATATTTTGACTTTCAAGTCTTATTCTTTAAGAAATACATTTCCTAAGGATACAGCCGCAATAGATACGGATTCCTCTGATGGCTCTGGGCAAAGTCAACTGAAAGCCTTCTGGAAATGATTCACCATTCTAGATGCCATTAAGAACATCTGTGATTCATGGGAATAGGTCAAAATATCAACATTCACAGGAGTTTGTAAGAAGTTGACTCCAACCCTCATGGATGACTTTGAGAGGTTCAAGACTTCAGTGGAGAAAGTAACTGCTGATATGATGGAAATAGCAAGAGAACTAGAAGTGGAGCCTGAAGATGTGAATGAACTGCTGAAACCTCATGATAAAACCAATGGATGGGAAGTTGCCTCTTATGGATGAGCAAAGAAAGTGGTTTCTTGAGAAGGAAACTACTCCTGGTGAAGATGTTGTGAAGACTGTTGAAATGACAACAGAGGACTTAGAATATTACATAAGATTAGTTGATAAAGCAGTGTCAGGGTTTGAGAGGAGTGACTCCAGTTTTGAAAGGTGGGTAAAATGCTGTCAAACAGCACTGCATGCTACAGAGAAATCATTTGTGAAAGGCAGAGTCGATCGGTGTGATGAACCTCATCACTGTCTTATTATAAGAAATTGTCTCGGCCACCCCAGCCTTCAGCAGCCACCACCCTGATCAGTCAGCAGCATCAGCATCGAGGATAGACCCTCCACCAGCAGAAAGGTTATGACTCGCTGAAGGTTCAGATGATGGTTAGCATTTTTCAGCAATAACGTATTTTTTAATTAAGGTATATACATTTTTTAAGACATAATACTATTGCACACTTAATAGACTACAGTATACTGTAAATATACCAAAAAATTCATGTGACTCACGTTATTGTGATAGTCGCTTTACTGTAGTGGTCTGGAACCGAACCTGCACTATCTCTGAGGTACACCTGTACATATTCTTCTCAAGCACACAGAGAACATTCTCAGGATAGATCACAGGTCATAAAAACAGTCTCAACAAATTTAAGATGGCTGAAATCATATCAAGTATCTTTTCTGACCACGATGGTATGAAACTAGAAATCAGTAACAGGAGGAAAGCTAGGAAGTCCACAAATATGTGGAAATTATACAACACACTTCTGAGCAACTAATGGCTCAAAGGAGAAGTCAAAAGGGAACTCAAAAAATACCTTGAACAAAAATTGTACACAAACACATACACACACAGAGGAATGTTATTCAGCCATAAAAAAGAAGGAAGTCCTACCATTTGTGACAATGTGGATGACCTGGAGGTTTAAGTGAAATAAGCCAGACGGAGAAAACAAACACTGTATGGTATCACTTATAGGTGGAATCTAGAAAAAGAAAAAAAAAAAGCACCAATTTCATAGAAACAGAGAATAGAACGACGGTTGCCAACGGCTGGGGACGGCAGAATGGGGCAACAAAGGTCAAAGGATACACATTTTCAGTTATACAAAGAATATTTTCTGAGGATGTAACATACAGCATTATGACTATGGTTAATAGTACCGTACTGTATACCTGAAAACTGCTGAGAGTAGACCTCAAGCATTCTCACCATCAAAAAAAAAAAAAAAAGCTAACTAAATGAGGTGATGTGTCAATTGATCTTGGTACCATTCCACAATGTGCATCAAATCACTACATTTATACTTAAACATATACATTATATTTGTCAATTATTCCTCAGTAAAGTTTAAAAAATGTATCAGGACAGTAAAGCATCACCAAATAAAATATTTGGTTGAGCCAAAAGGATACTGAGAGCTTATAATGTTGAAGGTCTTAAAAAGAAATATAAAATGAGCCTGTTGGCACTTGGGTACTTGGCAAAAAGAAAAACAGGCAAAAAGATTAGCAGCTTGACTTAAAAACAAAATAAAGGAGGAGGGCAATGTAGTGGTTCCTTGCCATAGTCAGATTTCCCACTTGCAGTTTTTACCTCTTGTGAGCAACCCTGGAAGCTGGTGAGAGAGGAGTCCAGCTTTGCTGCAGCATGAATTTGAATTCTGTGGCGAGGTGGCTATGTGAAAAAGTCGCCTAGGGAGTGTGAGTGGACTGCCCAGCATCCACACCTCACTAGTGATTTCCTATTTTCTACTACTTGGCCCTGGCACAGTACCTCTGTAAGGATTTGAAGGAAATGCTTTAAAACGTCCAGTAATACTTTATGGTATATTGTATGGTGCTATCTGGGATTCACAAAAATCTTAGCATATACCTGTTTCACCCCAAGAGTTTCCTGTTTAAACCTAAAACATCTAGATGTCCTTGTTTTACTATAATGTGTATTTTGTCCACCCTTGTGCCTTCTGTTATCCACTTATTTTTTTATTATGCTGATTCTATAACTACTGCTCAAAGGCAGAAATTCATTCTTTTAAGTTAAAAAGCTACAGCACTGGGCTTCCCTGGTGGCGCAGTGGTTGAGAGTCCGCCTGCCAATGCAGGGGACACGGGTTGGTGCCCTGGTCCGGGAGGATCCCACATGCCGCGGAGCAGCTGGGCCCGTGAGCCACGGCTGCTGAACCTGCGCGTCCGGAGCCCCTGCTCCACAGCGGGAGAGGCCACAACGGTGAGAGGCCCGCGTACCGCAAAAAAAAAAAAAAAAAAAAGCTACAGCATTGTGTGGAGAATTCTCATACCAAGAAAAATGCCTAATTTTCTCCTATGCACCAGGGTTGGAAGACCTCTATAAAATTCATTTGATTATAATGTATAAATCATTAAAATAAAGTAGCATCACAATTACTATTAGGAAGTAAACGAAAAGAAGCAAACAATGTTAATGAAATTGTTCTAGGAAAGCTATAGGGGGAAATCCAATTCTGAAAACATGTATTTTTAGCTTCTAGATAAGGAGAGTTTTACTTTCTCAACTCCATAAACACATTTTTGTTTTTAGTATTAGTTAAGAATTAACTATTCAACATTTAGTGGTCACTGTGTAAAGTCAGTTTTTAGTAATAGAAATGTAAGATATGGTAGAAAGCATTATTCGACTTTACTAACCTCACTCATAATGTTGAATACAAATGCAAAATTAAGTGGTGACCTTTAATTTTAAATCTAATTCAAAGCATGGTCTCTTAGACTTAAGAAACAAGGCAGACAGATATATGTCACAAGGGGGAGGGGAACCAAAAAACCGAATCCAAAAAATCCCCATGATTTATCTATGTATTATAAAGTTCAAGCTGTAGCCCTTATATTCCTTTAAATGGTATTTTCTTTTGAATTTCCATTAACCTCATTAGTAACTGAATTTTTAATCAGACCCTATAATCTATCATGAATCTTCCAATTATAAATTAAAAAAAAAACAAAGGCAGACATGTGTACCAAGTACTTTATGAAATTCACCACTCACAACTGACCTTCACATATACATTTCAAAAATCAAAAGGACACTGACATTCTTAAAACCCAAAGGCTAGATAAGGCCCACCTTTCCAATCTTTTTTGCATTTTAAGAAATGATCTGATCTAATGATGTGTTAATGTAGAAACACATTATATATTTTAACATCAATAAGGTATGACATTCAAGGGGAGAGCCAATAAACCTCTGTATTTTAAAACCAAAAGGAACACATCTTGGACACCTTAAATTATAAAATTCAGTTCTAAGCAGGAACTGTTACTGTGTAACAAATACTGCTCATATCAAAAGTGCTGGTGACAAAGAATTCAACAAAGAATTCAATATGCCCTCCCCACAGAATCTGTTCACATACATATGCATATATCTATAACTGTAACAAGATTTTAAATGATTAAGGTGCTTAAATTTTGCACTGCAGGACTAATTCAGTAAGTATTCATCTGCTACCTCTTTGTAGCAGCTCCAGTTAGAGCGAATGATCCACGGGCAAAAGCGCAAAAATGCTGTTATTTTCTGGAATGCGGCATTTGTGGCGCTGGAGTGCCCTCTATTGGTAGTGAAGAGGACACACTCATTAGCTGCCCTGCATGCATCTTCTCATTAACCCGGAGTTCACACCCATCCTGCAGCATTCTAACTGCTATTCGGGCGATGTTCTTAGAGTCATCAAGACCACTGTGAGGCCGCCCATCGTAATCCATTCCGAGTTTTTCAAGCATTATTGTCAGCTTGGTTTGGCTTCTAGGAACCTGAAAAATAAACAGCTCAGTAAATAATTCTTCAGTATTCTATAAGTCATAGTGAAGTGGAAAAATAAGCTGAAAATGAACAGTAATAGCTAAATAAAGTTAGGCAAAGGGCAAACACTCTCGGGTCAAATGAAGCAAATAAATAAACCTTCAGAGCTTTAAAAAAATGATCTTAGAGTTTTAGATAAAAATACATATAAACAGATGGAATCCTTAAAACATCTAAAAAGTTTGCAGTTTTATAACTTAGCAAATAATTTATGAAAGGAAATGCATTGTTTTGAACATCTAAATTTAACCCAAACTAATTTTTTGGCATGGTATTTTTCTGTAATGTATTATTTTACTTGACTGACAAAGTTTATAACTTTTATATATCAAAGGACACTATCAAGAGAGTGAAAAGGCGGCCCACAGAATGGAAGAAAATATTTGCAAATCACATACATGGAAAGGGATTACCATCTAGAATATACAAAGAATTCCTAAAACTCAACAACAAAAAAAGCAAACAACCTGATTTAAAGAACTTGAATAGACATTTCTCCAAAGAATATAATATACAAATGGGAAGAGAAGAAAATTTTTAAAAAGGAAAATGTAAGTTTCCTCAACTTACACTACTAATCAGCATTATAATTGGTATCTAGTACAAAGGGGGGAAACCACCCAGAAAAGAGCAGCCTAAGAAACTGACCAATATAAACAGATCCACAGAAAAATGTAATTCTCTACTCAAAAAATCACTGGCAATTCTGCCTTAACGTATCTAAAACTTTCTGATCACTCTAATGTACTATGAGCTGTAGATGTTTTTATGCAGACCTGAAAATTCTTTTATGGTTTTAGTAATTGTTAATAATTATCCTTAGAATAAGTAAATTATTCCTCTAAGTTAAAGGTTGGAGAAAGACCCCTTACATAAGAACGCATTACCACCCGGGAGTTGTAGCATGAAAAGAATCTAAAGCTGATCAGCCCCTACAAATTTATATGAAATTCAGAGGACAGAGGCACATTTGAAACTATATCACAGGATACAACAAGCAAAATCCAGACTATGGGAAACTCTATAGGACAAATGGCTCAGGTTCTTGAGGGGGGGAAAAAAAAAACAACTGCTAAAAGGAAAAAGGAGGCGGGAAAGGAATTTATAAATTTAAAAACTTGGGGCTTCCCTGGTGGCGCAATGGTTAAGAATCTGCCTGCCAGTGCGGGGAACATAAGCTCGAGCCCTGGTCCGGGAGGTTCCCACATGCCGCGGAGCAACTAAGCCCATGCGCCACAACCACTGAGCCTGGGCTCTAGAGCCCGCAAGCCACAACTACTGAAGCCCACGCACCACAACTACTGAAGCCCACGTGCCTAGAGCCCACGCCCCGCAACAAGAGAGGCGACTGCAATGAGAAGCCTGCTCACCGCAACTAGAGAAAGCCCACACACAGCAACGAAGACCCAACGCATCCAAAATAAATAAAATTTATTTTAAAAAATAATTTAAAAAAATTTTAAACTTACGAGACATGTCACCCAACTGCAAATGTGTGAAGTTTATTCTGATCCTCATTCAACACACAAAGGGTAAAAGAAAACAAAATATTTATGATATTTATGATGATTTGATAACATTAAGGAATTACTGTTAATTTTTTTAGGTGTGATAATGGTGTGGTGGTTATGTTTTCTAAAAGAGTCATCTTTTGGGGGTTACATAATGAAATGTTTACAAAGCAAATGAAATAATGTTTAAGATCTTCTTCAAAATAATAAGGAAAAGGTAAAGTGGGTAGGGTTATAGATGAAACAAGGTTGGTCATGAGTTAACAACTGTTGAAACTGAGTCATGAGAGTTCATTGTTATCTGTCTACTTTTGTATATGTTTGTAATTTTTCATAACCAACTTTTTTTAAGAAATCACAAAATTAGTGAAAAATCCACAAAAAAGGAAAAAATGTTTACCAAATATAATCAAAGGAAAGAAATCCAAATGACTAATAACATAGGAAAAGGAGCTCAGTTGCATGAGTAATTAGGCAAATGCAAATCAGAACCTCAATGAGATGTCATCACACATCCACCACACTTACAAACATTTTAAATGACTGGCAATACCAGATGCTGGCAAAGACGTGGAGCAACAGTAAATCACACACTTTTCTTGTGAGAGTGCCAACTGGTACAACCACTTTGGAAAACAATTTTTGCATTATCAAGTAATCTCAATGTGGTACATATTCTATAACCCAGCAATTCAACTCCTAGGCTTATACTCTGGAGAAATGAGCATGCAAGGCACCAGAAGATATGCACAGGAATGTTTATAGCACCACTGTTCATAAAAAGCCCCAAACCAAAAACCACCCAAAATAGATAAACCAACACAATGGAATTCTACACAGCAGTAAAATAAATGAACTTCAGCTATATACACAAGAAGGATGAATCTCAAATATAATGTTGAAGAAAAAAGCAAAATAAACAATACAGCCAGTATGATGCTAATTATATCATTTTCAAAAACAGGCAAAACTAAACCATATGCTATAAAGATCAACATATAAATATTAAAGCTATAAGGAAGGGTGGGAGGGAGGCTCAAGAGGGAGGGGATATGGGGACATATGTATGCATATGGCTGATTGACTTTGCTGTACAACAGAAACTAACACAGCATTGTGAAGCAATTATACTCCAATAAAGATGTATAAAAATAATAATTAAAAAATAAAGCTGTAAGGAAAAACAAGAAAATTATCCCCATGAAAGTATGGATTACAGGAGCTCTAGGAGGAAGGAAGAGGGTTAAGTGGGTGGAATTTACAAGGGATTTCACTCTAAAAACAATCTGTAAAAATCCACTTTTCTGTACACATAGTTCTCAATTTTAAAATGCTAAACAAAAAAACAAAAAAAAATGTTTTGAGAGAAAAGCACCTTTTCTCAGGAAAGGATGTGCTTCACCAAAATGTGGTTGTAAAGGGAAAAAGATGACCCAAGATCTAACATGTGATAGAGAAGCAAAGGAAATCTTCTAGGATGATTTTTGAAGAAGCCTGAAGAACAGCTCAGATTAGAACAGGATTAAAGGTTCCAGAAAGCTAGTCTCCAAGGTAAAAAAGGAAAAAAAAGAAAAAAGAAAAATTGACACACCACCTGAGTGTTTTGAGTACTGAAAAGTGATTTACAGTTTGAATGGAGAGTAACAGCATAAGAAAACAACTAAAGAAGTCAATTATTAAATCTGGGGAAAAATGAATGGTAGCTGTTTAATGGTGCTGAACCTTCACTTTGCATTGCAGGAACTCAATAGATACCTCAGACTGAAAATTCAAGAAATAGCATAAATATATAATCCGGAAACAGGAAAGTTAATATGAGAAGAAACAACTTTAAAAAGTTAAGTGTTTGGGAGAATAGGAACCAGTACTGGTGAGGGCCATGGTGGAAGACTGCCATTTGTTATGAGACTTGCCATATTATTTTTAAAAATTTACACTACACACACATATTAACTTTGATAAAATTAGAATGAAAAATCAGTGGGGAGCATTTGTTCCACAAACAATCCATATATTGAATACCCCTACAGTTTCAAACCTCTGTTACTGAAGATCATACATATATAGTTACCCTATTTAAGTAACAGGCTGAGTGAGGAATATAGCTTATTTTTCTAAACTCACATGAACATAACTATTTGGAATCTGAAGAATAACAACTAATTATATGACCTTTTTCTGTGAAAAGTACCCAGTAAATCATAACTTTATGTACATGCAAAATATAATAAATTTATCAAGAGCAGTATAATCAATAAAGAAATCTTACCTTGTAAAAGTTTCCATATGACTTTCGAATATTGATCCACTTTTTGGCAAAAGGTGGATATTTGAGCCTGCTTAGCTGGCACTGAATGTTCAGGAACTTACTCATATCCCATGAACTTAAATCAAAAGAGGAAAAAAATCTGGATTAAATAAATGCTATACCACTCTTAAAAATGAGGATTTTAAGTCATTCTATTTGTTTTTATTTAGACATCACCTTTCTTATAGTCACACGTAACATCAAGCTTAGAAAATTAACTTCTCTTCCTCCAAAATAATAATTCAAAAACAAACTTTAAAAAGCAAAGTGGGGGGCTTCCCTGGTGGCGCAGTGGTTGAGAGTCCGCCTGCCGATGCAGGGGGACACAGGTTCGTGCCCCGGTCTGGGAAGATCCCACATACCGCGGAGCGGCTTGGCCCGTAAGCCATGGCCGCTGAGCCTGCGCGTCCAGAGCCTGTGCTCCACAACGGGAGAGGCCACAACAGTGAGAGGCCCGCGTACCGCAAAAAAAATTAAAAAAAAAAAGCAAAGTGGAAGTTGGATATATTAAATTTTTTTTGACAAACTGTCTAATTCTTATTGGGCTCATCTTGACCATTTTTATGGTTCTGATTACCTAGGCACACCTCTATCTTGTTGAGTTTTTTTTTTTTTTACAACTCTAAAATAACTGCTCAGCTTACTTTTAATGCCAAGTTTATCACATTAGGAAGTTCCTTGAGGGTATGCTTTGAAATAAAACAAAAAACACAAACAAATGAACAAAATACTTGAGAGAAACAAACGTAGCTGATATCAAGTAGTTAGAATGCAATTTGCTCTGCACAGCATATGTTTCTACAACACGAATCAACCTATGTAGTTAAGTAGGAGAATCCTGGCTGTATCATGTAGAAATTATGTTGCCTCATATGTGGTTTTTCCTTGGCAAAGGGAGTCAGAATTGCAGCAGTAGAAATTATAACCTTCAGCAGGAAAGAAAAAGCTCTCAACTCGGCCGCTGTGCCAGCAACAGGAGTACTTTTAAGAAAATTAAAAACAAGCACCTGCGCCCACAATCCTCTGGCTTCTGTGCCTTTGTAACATCCTCTGAGGTGCCTTCTACAGACCCCGGGAAGCTTGCCTGGGCTGTCCAAATTATTTCTGGGGGTATCAATTATTGTTTTTGTTAGTCCTCTGGTTACAAAATTGCACAGATTTTGAATGATCTGTCCCACAATGTGAGGTTTTTTACAGAATTGCACACACCACGTTATGACAGAAACACCTGTGTACTTTAGCACGAACACTGCTCATTCATGTTGAAAATCAGGAACAGGTTTCTAAAGAGGCCCATCAACATTTTCCCAAACTTCCATTTTTGAGCACAATTATGATAGGCCTAAATTCAATGCTCTTCTCCTATTGCACCTGAGGGCCTCTAAACCCTTCACTTAGGTGACACCTCAGCTTTTGTCCACAATTTGAAACAGAAGTTCATTAGGACTTTCTTCTTCAACCTTAATAGCATAGGGTATAGGAGGTGGCTCAGCACAATGCTGTTAATCCTGTTTTAATCTCTCTCATCTCCCCACTTGGCTTTTCATTTAACTAATGCTTCTGGAGCATAATTTTGAGCTCAGCACTATAGTAAGCAATATGAAAGACTACCAAGTAGCAAAAATCCTTGCTCTGATCTCCTTGCAAACCTAAGTCTTACACACATGAAGTTTAGACATCAGAATATTTAGTCAGATGCCAACATGAATGGGACATATCAGAGGCTGTAAGGCTTCAAGAAAAAGGTCAACGTGAGTTGTAGTGTCCAAAATAAAATATGAGGTAGGCTCTGGGTAATAATAAAGAAGAGTCAAGGAAGAGAACCTTCCAGCAGAGAGGAAAGCTGTATGGGTACAGAGAGGAAGGATAAACCGTGTGGTTCATGGGCCAGCCTGACTGGAGTAAAAAAGAAAAACGGCAGGAGGGTTAGGCTACACGGGCAGGGTGGGATTAGACAACAGAGCCTTGAAAGCCAGACTGAAGAGTCTGGACTTTCTTGAGCAAGGAAGTGTCCTGATAAAAACAGCGTTTCAGTAAAGTCATTTAAGTTTTATACATTAATATTTAATCTTCTTCTAGCACTGGATCAGACTGTTGTCTCTGCTTTCCCTCCTCTCTCTGACATCTAGGACTTAAAATTTAACCAGGAATAAGAATGTAAAAGAAAAGCTACTGGCTGTTGTGGGGACTCCTTTAGTAAATAATATTTTTTGTGGTTATTCTAAAAGTTGGATGAGTTAGGACATCTTTAATCTTAAAAAGTAGATTAAAAAAGATAAATTTCCTTAATACTTACCCATCTGTTAATATGGAATATTTATACTTTGTTCCTAATTCCTTCAATTTCATCCAGTCAATGACTTTTTTCAGTACCTGAGGGAAGGTATCCGCTTTGTCTACCTGATCCTGAGGATATGAAAGTAAAATATATAAAAATCTGGGTAGTTACATGTAGTCCTACCCAGAAACAAACACTGGAGGGAAAGAAACAGTAGGAGAAAGTCTTAACTATGATCTTTTAAATTCTTCATGGTTTCCTAGGCTAAGATTCACCTAAAATTCCATTTTTAAGACAGTTAAAAATTGTTTATAGCCAAGTATTAGGGACTGCTTTCAACTGAAGTATAAAACCCTCCCCAGATTAAGATTTAAGATCATCCTCAGGGGTTCTCTTTTTTCAGGCCTCAACCTAGTGGCTTACTGCTTCTCCAGAGGGGAGAAAAGGGAAATCTCTCCTCAGCTGAAAACCACAGCCCTCTACACTGGTTTCCCTATCTCGAAGCTCACATCCAGAACATATTACACATCTGAATGATCCATCACATCACTCGCATACTTAAAACCCTCCAAACACTCCCCAAGGTCTTCCAGACAAAAAAACACACAAGATCCTTCATGATCTAGCTCGCCTCTATCACTTCAGCTTTATTTGCGACCATTTTCTCACTAGCCCATAATACACCTGAACCATCCCGAACCACTTACAGTTTTGCCCTTCACACCTGAAATGCCTGCCCAGTCATTCTTTCCCACCTATTTACCTATCATTGACTCGGCCCAAGTTGACCAACTTGAGTTTTGCCCAGGACAGCCCTCCCTTCCCTCTGTCAGAGGGAGGTCTTTCTACAGATGCCCATGACACCCTAATGAAACACTGACTGTCAGTCTTCCTAACCATACTGTGACCAGTGTTTTTTTCTGTCTGTCCCCGACTTACAGATTGTTAAGTGAGCTGAGGAGAGAGACTGCCTTGACCATCTTTGTATCCACTGTAGCTTGGCCAATATTGAATATTATAGCAGGCCCTCAAATATTTGTTGAATGAATGAATAAAGGAACTAAATAAATCAACAAAGGGTCTACCACATTAGAATACAACGAAAAATCAGAGGCCTAAAAAAAATTAAGCTATATATAAAATCAGGTTGTAACAGATACATTTTAAAACTTCATCTCCAAGTTCAACATGGTAACTAACATTTCCTTCACTAATGCTCCATACAAATGAAATGATTACAACTCCTTAAAAGGAAAGGCTAAAAAAAACTTACCAGGTGTAAAATGTGCTTTTCTATTTTTTAAATATTACAATATAAAAGATCTTTACCAAGCAAGGAAAATATCACATTTAATTATTTACAACAATAATTTTTTTAAACTATGAAATAAATCCCTAATTTCAAAACTTTCAAACTCTAGAAAAAGGAACACAGAATTATAACCTGAGTAATTCCAGTTAGATTGATGCAGAAGTCAGAAAGCTGTGTGTTAATCTCTGGTCTCACATACTGCTGAAACGTATCTTCCTACAAGGGAAGGACAGCAAGTTAAAGTATTTTGAAGTATTTTCTATGACTTAAGATACATGATACATAACGTGACTATGTCAGCCACATAAGGTTGTAATCTTATAGATGGCTCAAGGCACAGACCTGCCTAGAGTTTTAACAATTTAAGGATAATGCCCTATTCCCAAAGTACTCTAATTTTTTAATTAAAAAATTACGCTTCATAGTTTAAAAAAGTTTAAGATAGAACAAGTACCTGAAAGCAAGTCTTCAAGCCAAAGTTTAACCAGAGGAGCAAAATGTCAATGATTTTGTTTATAATATTTTGAAACTGTAAAGCCTATTAACGCAACCTCTAGTTCAAGATATTAAGAGCTTTTTAAATAACGTAGTATGTTGAAGAAATGCCAGTGTGCAGTTACAAATAAATTAGTTCAGATACCTGCTCTCCCATTTACTGACTAGTCCTTATTTTTATATTAAGATTCCACTAAACTGAATTCTGAATAAACAAAATTTAACTATATGATATGTAGTCATTTAAAGGGCAATAATACTACTAATTATTTTAGCAATGTTTAACCTCTTCAAGAAGCTTTCATGATTGCCTTCATATTTTATGCCCACAACAACTTTGTGAACTCAGTAAGGACGGCATGGTTATCATCCGGCTCAGGTCTCTAAGCATTTTTTCCTCTGGCCCAATGCTGCCTCCCTAAACCAGATCACACTAAGTCACTTGTTAAAAATTAAGGACAATTTCAAAGCCTAAAGATTTATCAGCAGCAATTATTAATACTAGGTAGCTATGGAGAAAAAGACAAAGAATATTACTTATAGTAGAAGATTAAAAAATTAAGAAAAATCATGTTTATAAAATTCTTTTTACACACTAGTGTATTAAGCAGATGAATTATCAAGTTACTAATAATTATAAAAGAGTAAAAGAACAGCAAAGAACATTTGAACTTCAAAAGTTATAGATGTTCTTTACTTACCAGACATATTGCAAAAGGAAAAATTCTACTTAATTGAATTTGATAGATAAATGAAGTCTATCCTTTTAAATATCAGCATTTTGTTTCATAATTTTAAATGAAAATCTTAAAAAAAAATATGCTGCAACTTCCCTTACCATTATAAGCAGGTACTAGAAAGTATGACATTAATAAAATTGTATTTGCTATTTAATACTTTCAACAGAATGATGCCAGAGGACTATGCATTCATTGACCAAATATTTAATAATCACTTAAATAAATTACATAGTAAGTTAAAAGGTGATGAGGGTTCTTAAAAAGTAGATAAGAGGGATCAGAAACATTGGGTCTGTGGGGTATTCAAGCTACACTATTGCACAGAGAACCAGTTAGACTTTATTTAGAAGGCAAGAGTTAAGGAATGCCCGGAAGGAAGGAAGGAAGGAAGGAAAGGAGGACAGGAGGGAGGAAGGGAATTAGCAGCAAGATCTCTGCAGGAAAGGAATTTGAGCTAAAGCTCTGGGAGGTGAGGGGGTGGAGCATGCCTGGAATTTCTGAGAAACAGCAAGCAGGTCAATATGGTGCAATCAGAGGTAACAAGAAGCCAGATCACATAAGGAATATGACTCTTACTCTGAGTTAAACGGGGAGCCATAAAAGTCATGAGCAGAGGAGTGAAATGCTCTGACTTATATATTATAAGGATCACTCTGGTCACTAGGTTGAGAATTGGCTGCAGGGAATAAGGATAGAAACAGAGACTGGTTAAATGATGAACAAAAGCAGCAAATCCAGACAAGAAATCAGTGGGACTCAGACTACAGTCATAGTAGTGTGGTCAAGTGGCTGGGTTCTGGATATATTTTGAAGGCAGAGCAAACAAGTCACTGATGGCCTGGATGTGTGATGTGAGAGAAACAGGAGTTAAGGATGACTCCAAGCTTTCTGGACTGAGCAATTAGAAAGACAGAGTTGCTAGCCCTCAAGCTAGGGAGGCTGAAGATAAAACAGGTTGCGGGTAAATTTGGGACACGTTAAGATGTCTGTTTAGATGTCCAAGTAGAGATCGTAAGTAACAGTCTGGATTTGGGACAGAGGGCGAGATTGGAGATATGTATTTGGAAGACATCAGCATGTAGTTTCTAAAAGCTATGGAACAAGATGATAGACAAGATCATTAAGGAAGAGGATCTATATAGAGAAGAGGACCTGGGATTGAACCTACAGCATCCTATATTAAGAAGTTGGGAAGAGAAGGAGCAACAGCGAAGGAAACTGTGAAGGGGAACCCAGTGAGGCTGGCGAAAATGCAGGAGAATGAGGGGTTCTGGCAGTCACTTGAAGGAGACAGTGGTCAATTCCACCAGGACTTAGGTAAAGGTCAAAAATGACACTGAGGAGTGATTTTAGTGGAGTGATGGGCTGGAATACATAAATTAAACCTACAAGTGGTATGGGTTTAACAGAGAATGGGAGGAAACAGACAGACGCGTATGTAACTTTTACAAAAACCTGCTGTAGAGGAACAAAGACATGGGGTAGCTGGCAGGGAGTGGGATCAAGTGAAGGCTTTTTATGGTGTGAAAAATAACAAGTTTGTATGTGATGGGAACGATATAGTAGAAAGCAATGAATCATTCATGTCTAAATGAGGGACGAGAAGGTCTAGAGCCATATCCTTGAATGACAGAGAGGAAGTAAGATCTAGTGAGTTATGCAAGATGATTTGCCTTCATAGCTGTCATTTTTTTCTTTTAATTTACTGACCTTTAATCTGCTTTGGACAAGGAAATTATATAAATGGGCTGATTAAGACTATAACTAAAAGAGGCTTCAAACAATAGAAAGAAAAAACTGTACGCATCTTAATGCACCAAGCCTTCTTATACTTACTCCCAGTGTGTTGGTGGCAACTGGGGATACCACGGACGTGGTACTTCTGGGTAGATGAGCTGTTACAATCCTTGTTCAGGATTTACAAGGCAAACAGTATTAATTTGGAGGGATCCTGCTGAGTTCCTAAACTAACAATGCACTGACGATGAGTATCTAAAGCAAATATGTTATATGGCTTAGAAGCCAAGGTTACAAGAGTTGTTTCCCCCATAAACTTTTCACCAGAAAGCTAACTAGTTTTAAGTTGAAAGGTAATTTCTATACCTTACCATTTTTATAGATCAGAGTATACATTAGTCTACCACAGTGGTTCTCAACCCTGACTGCATACCAACTGAGAAGCTTTAAAAAAAAAGCTAATGCCAGGGGCCCCACGGAACAACTAAATCAGAATCTCTGGGACAAGGACCAGGCATCAGTTTTTTTGTTTGTTTGTTTATTTGTTTTAGCTACTGGAAAAGGAGAGGAGCAGACCCTGAAATTATTTTATTATAGCCCATCTATTAAGTATGCAGCAAGAGCAAACACCCCCTCTTTAGAATTCTAATTCTAGCTGAAATAGCAAATGGGACCTTAGTAGCCAACCCCAGAATAGCTGCTGCTAAAAATAAAATTAAAACAATTCACTTACTATTTCTAAGGTATGAGTATTCAGTAAAACAACAGGAAATTCAATTATTTCATGTATGAACTCAGGTGGGTTACCCTCTTCACAAGTGGCTTCGAAGTCAATAACACAAATGTAGTCGTAGTAACTGTCAGCACAATTGCCCTCTTTCAACATCAGCTTCTGCTTCTTATAATAGTTTTTCAGTCTCTTCTTTAGTACATCCTTTACACCTCTAAGGAAAATAAGAATAAAATTAACGCTTAGGTGAATTTTACAGGCAAGAATCTGAACTCTTACCTGCTGGCACTGGGTTGAACACTGACAGCATTATCCCAGCATAATTTAGCAAATGTTAGCCAAAATAAATGTAAAGAAAGCAAAGCTAATTTAGCAAAGAACTAATTAAAACAGAACGTTTAATACAGCATCAATATTTTAATTCACACGTATCTTTTCATTTTTCTAGTACGACATATAAAATATATATTGGTGTTTCAAACCATAACCTTTGTCAGCATACACTACCTACACACCCCTGTTGCCTTATATAATAAGATGACATACATGATACAAAACCCGAAATTAATACTGAATTATTCTGCTGACCAAACACAAATTTCAGAGAATGAAAATTCAGGAAAATTGAACATAGTATGCTCTCTCTTTCCTTTCTTTTGGCTTTTGTAAGTTAGACAACTAAAAAAATCCACATGAATTTGAAAGCATTATGAGCCTAGTAGTATATAAAGTTGAATGTCTCTTAGCTATTTAACTAGGAAAACTAATTTAGGAGACCCTAGAATAAACCATGCCCAGAAGAACACTGGCATAGTCAGTAGAATCTTAATTGCAATTAGATTTCTTCACTTACCGTGGGTAGAATTGGATTCAGGCGATTTCTGTTTTACAGGTATTTTTAAAATATACGTTCCACAAAAGGGAGGTGGGGCAAAGTTGTTCTAAATTTATGACAATGGTGGGTAAAGGTGGTCACATTCGTTTGTCAAACAGTATATATTACTTCAAAAAATCAAAAGTCGCAACCATTACTTAGACTTCCTTCACTGTTACTTGGCTGAGCCCTGTAAGGGCTTGTAAATTCAAAATGGTAGTAAAAATAAGAGGATCTAAAAACTGTAACTAATGGGAAGTGACAAGGAAGGCATTTTGGCCCCGTCACCAATTAGTGACCGTTAGAAAAAAATGTTTCTAACCTTTTGTTTTCCTTTCTAAACTACCACTAAAAAGGAATCTTATCCATGAAAAATCCTGATAATTAACCAGCAAGTTGTTTTAAGACAAAATGTGTTAATATGTTTATTTGCTTGAGATTTTCCAGACTACCAAAACCTAGGAAGGAAACCCTCAACGCCTTTCATATTAAGGTATTGTGCGTGACCTCTGCGTCATGGGACAGCTTTGGATTGCTTTGTCTTAATTTCTTTTCTTTCTTTCTTTTTTGGAAACTATAGTTTACTAAAGGTGAAATGTTATTTACTAAAAGGCTGTCTGCAAACCTAATGGCAACATAAACACATAACCAACCAGTTACTCCAGAGAGAAAACGTTATCTTTAACATCTCCCTTGCCCCTCCACATCCAAACAATCACCATTTCTGCCAATTCCAACTCAGAGAAACATACAGAATCTGGTTCTCCTGAATTCTCTCCGGTGGGGCTCCCGTTAGCTTCCTGGACTCTGGCACACGTCTCCCCTATCACAGCCCTCCTCTGCATTCTTCACCTTGCTCGAGAGCTAAGCACTAGCACCACCTTCCTGCTGAAATACTTCAGTGGCTCCCTTCTGCTTACAGGTAAAATGCAGACTTTAGCACAGAGTTCCTTCACCACTAGGCTACGACCTATCATTTCGTCATCTTCTTCAGATGCTCCCCCTCTCCACAGTACGCTGCACACTGCAGACAAAACACAATACAGGCCACGTCCGGAAAATGGGGCATGCTTTCCTGTTCCACAGCTTTGGTTGTACAAAGAAAAAGCAAGATCATGTAGCAGAAAATATACAAACAGAAATTAGGAGTTTTGATTTCTTTTCGCCCCAAATACCCTCCCCCTCCCTTTTCTGTTTTAAGTCAATTCAAATGTCACTTCTGAATCCCTGAAACAGACTCTTCCGCATTCTCATGCTGCACTTGGCCAGACCTTCGATACAGCTCTGGTCACTCTGTATTGTGATTATTGGTTTGTGTATTTTCCTAAAAGACTGAGATTTCCAAAATAGAGAGTAGATCTGTTTTACCTTTATAACATTATTACCTAGTAAAGTACTTACAATTCAGTAAGTGTTTGTTGACTAAATGTATAAACATACATTTGATCTCTCTAGCTCCCATATAAGTCAGGAGTGAGCAACTGATCTTCACACCTGGGAAGAACACACATTTTGCCCAGAAAATCTTAAGTAGGCTACACGTTGTATTCCCAGAATAGAAAAAGTCAGGGGGAAAGGAGGTAAAAATCTTCTTCACAAATTATGGAGTAGACAATCGAGAAGGGGGAAAATATACATGTGTGCTCTTTTGAAAAGCAGTGAAGCTCTACTTTAAAGCAAAGAGGAGGAATACTGCTTATAAGAGAATAAGGATTCAGGGGGACCTCAAAACAATAAGTTTTCCTCTATTACCTGTAGTTATTTTTTCCTAGACGCCTGGCAATTCTCTTGTGTATCAAGAAGCTACATGTTTTTCTGGATCCCAAAGGTCATTCCTGCCCCATGCCCCAAGTCAAAATAAAGTGATTTGTTTCACAAAAAGTTATTAAAACTTAAGTATGTATACATCTCATTGAAGATACACACACATGCACACATACACACTCTTGAGCTGGCTAAGCTGCATTATTTTCTCATTCAATATACAATTAAACATAACACTTACTATCATACTGCATATTTTTAGAAACTAAAACAGAAGAAAAAATACTTCCTAGTAGGTGAAAGTTGTTTTTTTTTATTACCTGGTTTCAAAGAAATCTTCTTTATAAAAATAATACAAATGAACAAGAAAAAGGAAAAATACTCAATCTCGTTAATAAGTTATAATTATCTATCAACCAAATGATCAACTAAAAAAATTTTTTAAATATACTCAGTATAAAATGATAGATACTCCTATACACTTCTGGTAGATGATCAAAACGTTCATCAACTTTAACTCAGCAATACTACTCTATTGTCTAAAAGACTGACAGAAATAATCAGATTCACACAAAGATTCATGGATAAGAATGTAAATTATAGCTGTTATTTGAATTGTTTGTAATGGTTATCTCTTTATAATAGGATTACAGATATTTTTCAGTGTTTTCAAGATTTTCTAGATGAACATGTACTACTTTTATAATTTTAAAAAGTTATTTTTAATTACCTGGTTTCAAGCTTGAATTCTGAAAGTTTGGCTCTGAGCTCTTCCTTACTCATTCTATTAATGCAACCATTCGTAATAGCAATCTCTTTGTAAACTGGGTCACTGAAATCACTTGCACTGGAGGTAATGAACTTAGATCCTTTTGTTTCTTGGCCATCAAGTCTCCATCGCTGCTTTTTCTACCACACACAAAAAAAATACATATATATATATAGTTTATAATTAGTACAAACATCTTAAATATTCAAACTCCTAAGGGCTCTTTGTGCTAATATGTTCAATAAAAAGTGCTTAGGAAGAAGGAGGATGTGTTTCCAATACGATTTACCCTGCTCTCTTCTCAGTCACGAGGTTCCTTACAGGAAATGAAGCTAAGTAAAAAGAGCACTGGTTTTGAGAGTCAGAGCAACCTCGGTACAGAGCCAGCTGATTGTTTAATAGTAGCATAACCTTGGGTAATTACTTACTACTCTGATCTTCAGTTTTCTTATCTATAAAATAAGGTATAATAATAACTGTCTCAAATGGTATTTGGTATTGCTAATGATAAACAGTATTTGGGAGAGATTATTATAAGGATTAAATGAGATCAAGTATATCAGGTTCCTGACACCATACCCAGCATGGCTATTAATAAATGGTAACTTTACTAATTACCATCACAGACTGTAGGTCAGACCTTTTCACAAGCAGTATTCTAAAATTTACAAATGAACCAATTTTTAAGTTAACTTTTACAACATTACGCATGTATACATCAGTGCCTTCCTGAGAATTTTTTAACCTGACTTCGTTTCACAAAGTTAACAGAAATTGGCCAATATAAAAATTAAAGGGACCAGAAATCTGATTCAAAGCTTGCTAGTACCCAAGGCAAAGAAGGAAATAAATTCAGTTCCAAAACACGCAATTTCCAAAAGTTACACATATATCAGTTAATTCAGGAGAACTATACTTACTATATTATAAACCTTTCCTCCTTTCTTAAATGAAAATCCATGTTAAGAAGACATAATGTGATTCTAATCACACCACAGGTAGTCCCAAATTACTAATACGTTAAGTTCCAAAGATTCATTTACAAGTTATTTTCCACATGCAATGTTACAAATATTAGGTATGTTACAGAATTTTCAAAAATACTTTGGAATTTACTAGCAATCCATACTAAAGCTTGTTACCTTAGTTATAACTTACCACATTGTCCCCATGTGAACGTTAAAGACAGATTAAGGAGGGATAACTGTGGATAGGACACAGTCCCTGAGTTGGAACTGATCCTGATGGTTCAGGGACTATTTCTCACTCTTAGCTCTCAATTTAATGCAACACACATTTAGCAGATACTGTGCTAGAATACTTAAGAATTACTCTCTCCCATCTCCTCTGAGGAAAGAGGACAGGAATTCCAATGGATGAACTGTCCATAAATTGAAGAATAATTTTTTAAATAATTTTATTAATTTATTGTTTTTTGGCTGCATTGGGTCTTCATTGCTTTGCATGGGCTTTCTCTAGTTGCGGCAAGCGGAGGCTACTCTTCGTTGCGGTGCGTGGGCTTCTCACTGCGGTGGCTTCCCCTGCTGCAGAGCACGGGCTCTAGGCACACGAGCTTCAGTAGTTGCAGCACGCAGGCTCAGTAGTTGTGGCTCGTGGGCTCTAGAGCGCAGGCTCAGTAGTTGTGGCGCACGGGCTTGGCTGCTCCGTGGCATGTGGGATCTTCCCGGACCAGGGCTTGAACCCGTGTCCCCTGCATTGGCAGTTGGATTCTTAAACATTGCGCCACCAGGCAAGTCCCTTGAAGAATCATTATATTGAAGTTCCTTGTTGACAAATGTTTTAAAAACTTTATTACACGGATATTTGACTAAGATAAGAAAATAATTAGCTTTCAATACTGTATTAAATTTACAATGCCTGGCTACTTTATCATTAGCATTTAATCAGGATTCCTGATTTATCCTTTGTCTTTACACTTACAATGAATTTTAAACTTCGTCTTCAATTGGGTTAAAATTGGTCAACAACGAGTAACAGTTTGTCTACCAAAACAAATGTCTCATTTAATTTAAGCAAATTTTCTCCTTGGTTAAATCCTCCCTCTGACTCACTTGCTTAATTCTTATCTAGAATTGTAGCTACAAATATTACCCACGAGTAACACTCAGGCCTCTTCTAGATATGCTACAAATCATGATTTCTATAAAGAAAGTTCTGCTTCCTCTCCTGGGTCCAACCCTAGCCCTCTTCCTTCAGTGAAGTTTAGGACATGGTGAAGGTCCAGTCCTCACAAACTGTGGTCTACACTAATGGTTTCCAAAGAAAACCCACTAAGACAACCCACTAAGGAGCAGAAGGAAAATATTTAAAACCCTGTATGTATTATTAATCTACAAAAACACAAAATTAGTTTACTAAGTAATACATGGATTGATAATGGTGCCCTCCCCAATGTCTGTGTCCATCTGTCACATGTCACAAAGTACCGGCCATACAATGAGGAAAGTAGGGACAGACTCCACCGTACAAGGGAGAATATTCACCTTCATGATACTGTGACATTTTGCAGTTTTCACACGTCCCACTAAATGGTTGCACGGTTTATATTATCCCAAATGAGAGAATCTTTACAATATGGAATTGACCATGAAAATCTTTTATACCAAATGGAGGCTGACTATCTTCTGGTAAAGTACTTAAAAGTGCTATTGAACTTACAAATGAGTTACATATTTCCTTTTACAAAATGGTATTCCAAAATTGCTGTCATTTTCTGTGATGAGAAAGGGATTAATAGCTTGATCCTTAAAAGTTTTTTGTTTTTGTTTTTTGCGGTACGCGGGCCTCTCACTGTTGTGGCCTCTTCCATTGAGGAGCACAGGCTCCGGACGCGCAGGCTCAGCAACCATGGCTCACGGGCCCTGCCGCTCCACGGCATGTGGGATCTTCCCGGACCGGGGCATGAACCCGTGTCCCCTGCATTGACAGGCGGACTCTCAACCACTGCGCCACCAGTGAAGACCCTGTTTTTTTTTTAAATAAACCCTATTTGTTTCAAGATGAAAGAAAATATGTTTTAACAATAACTTAGCAAGTAACTGCTTATCAAGAGAAACCTCTTCTGTGGCAAGAACATTTGGAAAATAGATGTTTTGGAAGTGTTTCCATTATTTTATTGCCAAAAAAAAAAGAAAACCTGCTCATTACCTATTTAAAAAAAAAAAAGCCTTTGCATCTACACATAAAAAACAAACAAACTTAGAAGCAGAATTAAACTTGGTTACAATCCTTCCAAAAGAAGAGTTCTGATGAAATTTGAACCTACTTGGTTAAAAATATAAAATTGCAACACCTATTAGTTTACAAAAACAATTTTGTTGACATCAAAAATAATGAAAATTTACTTAGCTGAAATCCAACAAAATATTTTGCTTACTTGAGCCTGAAAAAAAAGACTGTATCATTGTTTATTAAAAGCATCCAACAACAGGTTTTTAACAAATATGATAGTCACGAACATCAACTAGGAACATAAACTCAGGCCTTAAGTCACTGTATCTCAAAGTTTTAAGACTTCCAAATCTAATGAAGTGTATTCAATCACACTTCTCTCATTAAAAATAAAGTTTTTAAAATTATTTTTAAACCGACTCACTTGATGATGTTATTGACAGTATCTCAAACTTAAGAGGAATGGCGGGGTAGAAGAGCGGTTCTTTAGACAGAAGGGACATGGAGGCCTCTTTGAAAGTAATATCATAAGGCGAAGCAGATAACTATGCAAAAGACCCAGGGGAAGAGCATGCACAGCAAAGGAAGCACACAAAGACCCTTAACAAGAAAGATCATCCGCCATAAAACCGAGTATGCTGGGCACTGAGAGCAAAAGGGAAGAGTTCTACGAGGTGCAGTTAACAATGGAGAAAGGAGCCAGGTCCTGTGGGCAGCAAACTGAAGACTCAGGAGGGGAGAAACCGGTCAGATTCATGTTACTAAAAGCTCATTCTACCTGCTATGTGGGGAATGGGCTGTAGACGGAAAGAACAAGAGCTAGGAAGCCCCCTGCAAGTACCCACACTATGAGGTGCTCCGCATTTGTATGTTATTAACAGAAAATGACCAATGCGGGTATTAGATCGTTCACACTCTGCAGCGCCAGTCAACAATAATCGTATGTGTCAAACAAGATGAATAAAGAAGTTTTAAGACGGTTTTTACAACTCTGCCACTGTAACTAGGATCTATCGGTGAGCTATCAAACTCATTAAAGGTTATCAGTCATACATTACGTTTATATGAGATAGTTGTAAATAGGCGAAAACCAGAGACGAAGCTCCAGCTAACAGGCACAATCTCCTTTTGCCAAGCCTGGGAGCTGGGCTTAAAGGTCTTAAGAAGTGATATAACTAGAGCTGTGGTGGTATTTCTAAATACATCAACTACCCGCTACAGATCAGGGCTACAGAGAATGACAACAGTAACCGTGCGCCCAGAATGCTTAGAGCAGAGTTCCCACGCAGAGCTAATAAAACCGCGGTTTGCATACTTCTCGTCTGGGCTGTTTACTCACTTCCAGACAGTAACTGGGACCAGAAGGGGCTTACTGACAACCACCCCCGAGTAAAGGCTCCCGGAGTTGGGGCCAGGGAAGGCGGCCAGGGCTGGGGCCCCAGGGCGCACGGGTTGAGGTTCCTGAGGGAAACCCTCGAAGACAAGGGCGCGCGGGCGGATTCTCACCTCGGAATTCGGGCGCTGCGCCTCCTCCCCGCACGCCGACCCCCGCGAGCCGCGCCGCGCGGGAGCCACGGCCTCGCCGCCGGGCTGGTGGCTCTGCTCATCCTCCATGCCGCGTGTCACGTAAGAAGAGAGCTGCTGGGGCCCACCACTCGCTCTCTCACTCGGCCAAGCCCGAAAGCCTCACCTTTCTCCGCTGAAAAATTACCGGGCTACCGTTCCCGCGGCGGCGACCACACAAACTCGAATGGACACCTCCCACTTCCGGGAGCGTGAGGCGTCCACACGCCGCGCAGGCGCGGTGAGCCGGCGCGCGGAACGCCAGCGCCTCCGCCGAGGAAGGCAGTGGGGGGCGGTGGGTAGAAGGAGAGATGGGAGGAGCGAAGCGGGGGGGAGGCGCGCGCGGGAGAAACCGAACGCTGCGTGCGCGGGGTTGAAGCGACGCCAGAGTCCGGGCTGTAGTCCCTAGAGATTCCGCCAGAAGAAATGACCCATCACCATCTCCTGAGAAGTAAGCGAGGAGTATCCGAGAGAGAGGTGAATTTTAACCATAGAGAATAGCATTTATAAAACAATCTACGTTTTTCCATAAGGCGTTTGAGACGCCCACTGCTGGACAAGAAAAAGCAATAGGTCTGGAGTTACTACGAAGCTGAACAAAGTAGGTGAAACAACTGTTTTCAGACATTGGACGACAGGTAGTTCCGGACCTTTGTAGCTGAGAGAAGAGAAACAAATGAGATGGGGATTTTTTTTAAGGGAATTTGACGAGGCCAAGTTGGTTGGAATTTATGAGGCGGAGTTTATGGAGAAAAAGCTTCAGAAATCTGCATAGGCGCACCTTTGCATCTTTAGCTGAATAAAAATCAGTGAATATGTTCTGTGAAACTCCACAAGACCAGGAAAGAACAATTATTGGGGAGCAGTAAGCCAAACAATTTTCAGAGCTCACACTGGGCTGAGGAATCATTTGAGTTCCCTGGAGCCAGAGTGGAGAGACTGTTGAATACGGTTGTCGAACGGAGTATGCTATAGAGACCCCCGAAGTGTCATGTCTTAGTGGTCAGGTAAACTAGCCCTAGACTCTGGGCTAGTTTAGACCCTTCAGAAGCTTAAAGACAAGCCCTGATAGAGTCAAACTGCTCAGTAAGTAACCGAACTGCCTGCCAAAGCAAAACCTGATACTCTCTAAAAGACTAGCACAAAATCCGGGATTCAACAACATTATATTCAATATATCAGGCGTCCAGTCAAAACTGAATAGGCATGCCAAGTACGTAGGAAAATATATAGTCAATAGAACCATATCCAGAAATGACAAAAATGATGGCATTAACAGAGAAGGACTCATGCGCGTAATATGCTCAAGGATTAAACACAAAATATGACAGGAGAGAAACTGAAGAGTTTTTTTTAAAAAGAAGCAAATAGAATTTCTAGAGATGAAAAATATAATATCTGAAAATTTTAAATCTCTACATGGGATGGATAGCACTTTAGGTGCTGCAGGAAAATAAAAAGTAAGCTGAAGACATAGCGATAGAAACAATCCAAAATGACACACAGAAAATAGACTTAAAAAAAAAAAGCAAAAAAAAAACAGGGCTTCAGTAACCTGTGGGACAATATAAAGAGGTCTAATGTATATATAATTACAGACCCAGAAAGAGGATGGGGGTGAAGAAAAAATATTTGAAGAAATAGTGGACAAAAATGTTCCAAGTGTAATATCTGATATTTGGTCCAAGAAGGTCAAAGAAGCACCCAAACAGGGTAAATATAAAGAAAACTACACCAGGTCACATCATAATCACACTGCTGAAAAACAGTGCTAAAGAGAAGATCTTAAAAGCAGCTAGTGAAAAAAGGCACATTACATATAGAGAAATAATAACAAGAGTTTTCATAGACTTCTCATTAGAAACTGTGCAAGCCAAAAGAAAATTAAATGCAAAAGTGCAAAACACAACTGTCAACTTGGAATTCTATACTCAGCAGGATGAAACAGAGACCTTTTCAGACAAACAAGTCCAGGAAAGCCACATCCTGAAGCAGAGCCATCCCAGCTGACTTGCAGACCTGGAAGGAAGAAAAATAAATGCTTATTGTAAGCCACTGGTGTGGCTATTCTGCATTATTATAAAAATAATTAATGAGTATAAGATCTCTTCAAGTCACGTGGCAATGGGTGCGGACATATAACTCCCTAACAGCAAAAGGGACACAACTGGAAATCTACCACAGATGTTTTACCTCTGAAATCACCTGCTTCTTTCTAAGTGGACTGTATTTTTTCTCTTATAATTACAGACTTATCTTTGTGTTTATACACGAAAGTTTATGGGCTCAGAAACACAATACAAATACAATACAATACAAAGATTTCTAAGGCACAACTCTGATCATCTCTTTTTGCCAGGATTTATTCATTTTCTCTTCACATAATGATTTTGAGTCCTGACATACAACTGCAGGGAAATTAACAAGAATTGCTAATCGCATCTCTCTCAAAGAAGAAAAAATGACCCAGTAATGTGAATGAGGATTCACATTATGTGAGCATTAATAAGCACTAACTGAAAATTGTTCTGCTCGAACTTTTTGATTTGATACTTAACTGTTAAGTAAAGAAGATTCACTGTCAAGGATTGATTGATCATTTATTTGTACTTCAAACAATGGGCTTATACCTTAGTACTGTTGCCAGTATCTATGGGAAGGCTAAGACACAATAACCATTCATTCATTCAACAAATGTGCCAGGAATGAGCACTGAACAAAACGAAAAAAAACTCTTTGCCCTATGGCACGAGTTTACGTTCAAGAAGTGGAATAAAGACAACAAACGAAAGAAGTAAAATATTTACAGTATGGAGGAAAATTAAGCAGGTAAGGGGAATGGGGGGATGATCCTGTGGGAAACGGGGGGTTGCAATTGTAAATAGAGTGGTTATGGGAGGTCTCTCTGATGGTGTACTATTTGAGCAACGACCTGAAGGAGGTGAGGGAGCAAACTGTGAGGCTGTCTGGGGGAAGGGAATTTTAGGCAGTGTAAGCATCAAGTGCAAAGACCCTGAGTTGAGAATGTTCAAGAAATACCACCATGTCCCATACTTTCCTTTTATTGTATGGTATCAGCAAGCAGGAGACCCACATTTCGTACGTGGTGACTGCTGTTACTCTCCATGTACGCAGAAGGAGAAGTCCCAATGATGCCAGTGCCTTCTGCCTAAGAAAATAAGTGCCCTAGTTGGACAGCTCAGGGGGAGAGCCTCCCTAAAAGTTTCAGTTATGGCCCAAGCCTAAAAGAGAGGCTCTAGCATCAGTTATTCTCTTATTAACCCCAGTGAAAAACATACCTGCCTTTCATTTAGCATTAATGTCCCTGGATTAATACACTGTTAGTGATAGATCTGTGTATTGAATAGCAGGTTTTGTAAATTGTTCTAGGCTGAACTACAATAAATATATGACCTTTGAAGAGTAGAATGCCATTTGTTTCTAAGTCATTTACCCATGGCTGCCTGGTGCCAATGTATATTTAATTCTATATCTTTAGGTTCGTATCTGAGTGCCCTGCCCTGTTCTATTGGTCCGTGGTGTCCATTCTTACACCCTTCCCATGCTGTTTTTATTGCTTGTCTCTGCGGTATGTCTTAATATATTGTAAAATAAGTTCCCCCTCTTGAGTCTTCTTTTTCAATACTGGCTTAGCTATTTATGGATTTTTAGCCTTTCACGTACATTTGAGGACAAATTTACTGGTCCTCGAAAATCCAACAAAAATTCTCATTAAAATTGAATTCAGTAGAACAATTTGTGGATAACTGACATATTAATATTGCCTTCCTGTTGAAAAATATAACTGTTTATTCAGATCATGCTGTGTGTTTTTAAAATTTTATAATTTTCTCCATAGAGGTCTGGTCCATTCTTGGTTAAGTTAATCCCTAGATACATTATGCTTTTTGTTGTCATTATGAATAGCATATTATTTTATATTGTATTTAAAATTTAGGTTGGTTATTTGTGGTGAGAAAAAATACTATTGATTTTTATCATGCCTAAGCTCCCTTATGAATTTTAATAGTTTTTTTATTCTGTTGGTTTTTGATGGATGATCATATTTCTGTAAATGTTTTAGCTTTATGTTTCCTAACTTTATACCCCTCTATCTTTGTCTTTTCTTACTGCATTGCCCAGAAGCCTTTGGTAGTTTGTTAATAGTAATGATACCAGTGCTGAACTCATGGGAATTGCATATAAAACCTTTCTATTTAAGGCAATGTTTTCTGCAGGTTCCAAGGTCTTTTCCTTTAGTACTTTAAAAATATTACTTTATTTTTTCTTGTATCTAACGTTGCTTTGAAAGTCTGATATCAGCATGATTCTTGATCTTTTTAGATATCTGTTCCCTTTCTCTGAGAACTCTGCATATTTTATTTTTGTCATCAACATTCTTAAATTTCATTGTAATGCTTCTAGGTAGGGAATCTTCTTTTTTGTCTGTTTGGTTTTCTTTGATTTCTTTCAATCTGAGGCCCTTCATTTTTCTTTAATTTAGGAAAATTTACCTTCATTATCTCTTTAAATGTATCTTCTCCAATTTTCCCCCCTCTCTATTTTGAACCCATAAAATCTAGATATTGGCATGATTCTACCTTCCTTACCCTCCATATTATTTATTTTTCCTTTTATGTTTTCCATATCTTTATTTTTTCCTGCAGCCGCCTGGGGAAATTCCTCAATCTGATTTTACAATCTCTAACTTACTCTTTAGCTGTATCCTCCGTGCCATTTTTTCCTATTTGTTGCATTTTCCCTCTATTTTGTTTAGTCAAAGAATAACTCAGGGACCTTTAGTTAATTTGCTTCAGCAATTTAGTCACATGAGGAAGGCAGTCATTACACTATTGTTAAAAAACAAAGGCAAAAACAGGATTTAATACACAAAAGAGAGAGGAAAGAGGCCACAGTCTGGAAATAGTGATTGGTGTGCACATATTTGGGGTACAGTTGTCAGCCAGCAGCTTGAATAAGCACAATAGGGGTATCAAAGAAAACAATTAACAGTAGTTTGTGGATTTTCGGAAACCCGTGAGCGTTTAACGAGGGGACCTCATATTTCCACTTTCTAATGATTTTTTGGTTCAGATTGCCAGTATCTTCGTTTATCTCCTTAAGTATATTCATTATGCATCTTTGAAATTCTTGGTTCATCTGTTCTAATAATTCAGATTCAGTTGGTATATGTGATTCAATTTGTTGTCTGCATTTCGTGGTCTCTTTGCTCCCCCACAGGTGCTGGGTTATTTTGGCCTGTGAGCTCCTGTGCCCGTGGGAGTGTCTGGTAATGTGGATTGGGGAGGAGGCATGTGTGATCCTCCAGACGAATTTGAGAAGGAAGCCTGTGAGCCCTTGTCACCACAGCATTAGTGTTAAGCACTCTTATTTGTTTTCACTCCATTCAACAAAGGCAACTCTGTTCAGGGTTACACTGTTGATCTCTAAGGAAGAAGTAGCTTTGAGAGACCCACTCCCCAGTTCGTAATCCATCAACCCTGGGATTTGGAGGGGGAGGGGCATAGAAGTCAGTGTCAGAGGGGAGCTGGTCAGCCTGTTGTTTTCATCAACCCGTCTCCCCAGCCAAGTGCACTAAATGCTGCTACTCTGATATAAGTCATGGACAGGCTGGGAATGTTGCTGCTGGTTTCTGCTTTCCTCCAGGCCGTCTCATGGCTGCTTCTGGTCGCCCACCACCCCAGGCAGAGCCCCGTGCCCCCAAAAAAAACCCATCTACCTCCCACACTATTTCAAAACTGCCTTCAGACTCCCAAGGAGTTTCTTGTTTTGTTGTTTTTATTATTCATTTCTCAAATTCATGTTTTTTCTTAATTCTAGAATTTTTCCAGGGTTCATGGGAGAGAGGGGTTAATAAGTTATGAAGCTACATTATTATTTCTACAACATTAAGATATGTGGTATATTAGTTTACTAGGGCTGCCATAACAAAATAGTACCCGAGACTGGGTGGCTTAAACAACAGAAATTTATTTTCTCACAATCCTGAAGGCTAGGAGACCAAGATCGAGGTGTCTGCAAGGCTGCTTTCTTTGGAGGCCTTTCTCCTTGGCTTGTACGTAGCCATCTTCTCCCTGTGTTTTCACATTTTCTTCCCTCTGTAACTATCAGTGTCCAAATCTCCTGTTCTTATAAGAACATCAATCATATTGGATTAGGGCCCACCCTAATACCTCATTTAACTTAATTATCTCTTTAAAGACCCTGTCTCCAAATACAGTCACATTTTGAAGTACTGGGGATTAGGACTTCAACATATGACTTTGGAGACTCTACAGCTCAGCCCATAATTATGGCGTTTACATTCCCTTATGGAGCTGTAATTCCACATTTGATTTAGCTTATTTCTCCTTTATTTTTTTCAATTGTTTTTATAGTTTTAAAATTTATTTTTGGAATTGGAATCAAAATCACATTCATACATTGATGTTAGAGGATGTGACTCTTAAGCCTCTTTAAAAAAATTTTTTTATTGAAATATAGTTAATGTACAATATTTTATCTTACAGGTATACAATAGTGATTCACAAATTTTAAAGGTTATACTCCATTTATAGTTATAAAATATTGGCTGTATTCGCTGTGTTGTACAATATATCCTTGTAGCTTATTTTATACATAATAGTTTGTACCTCTTAAACTCCTAACCCTATATTGCCCCTCCCCCTTCCCTCTCCCCACTGAAAACCACTAGTTTGTTCTCCCACTGTGAGTCTGTTTCTTTTTTAATTATATTCACTAGTTTATTGTTTTTTTAGATTTCACATGTAAGTGATGTCATACAATATTTTTCTTTCTCTGTCTGACCTATTTCACTTAGCATAATCCTCTCCAAGTCCATCCATGTTGTTGCAAATGGCAAGATTTTATTCTTTTCTATGGCCGAGTAGTGTTCCACTGTATATATATACCACATTTTCTTCATTCATACATTGATGGATACTTAGGTTGTTTCCATATCTTGGCAATTATAAATAATGCTACTATGAACATTGGGGGTGCATGTATCTTTTGGAATTAGCATTTTTGTTTCTTTCAGATATAGACCCAGAAGTGGAATTGCTGGATCACATAGTAGTTCTATTTTTGGTTTTTTGGGAAACCTCCATACTGTTTTCCACAGTGGCTGCACCAGTTTACATTCCCACCAACAGAGTATGAGGGTTCCCATTTCTCCACATCCTCACCAACATTTCTTATTTGTGTTCTTTTTGATGATAACCATTCTGACAGGTCACACCTGTGATATCTCATCGTGGTTTTGATGTGCATTTCCCTGATGATTAGTAATGTTGAGCAATTTTTCATATGCCTGTTAGCCATTTGCATGTCCTCTTTAGAGAAATGTCTATTCAGGTTTTCTGCCCATTTTTTCATCAGATTGTTTTTTTGATGTTGAGTTATATGAACTGTTTATGTATGTTAGATATTAACCCCTTATCAGTCATATCATTTGCAAATATTGTCTCCCATTCAGTAAGTTACTAAAAGCTTTTGCACAGCAACGGCAACCATAGCTTCTCTGATTTTGACTTCCTCCCTCACCAGCAAAGGTCCTACTCCATTATCATAACTAAATCTCTTGCCAATATCCTAAATTTCTTTCCTTGACTAAACCCCCATGATAATAAGTCTGTCTGCCTTCCCTGTGCTTGCCCTGAGTTCTGAGAGATGCGAGATTACAGAACAGGTGGATGATGAGAAATGAATAGTCACCAGCTTCCCTTTGCAGCCCTATCATGCTTCTTTCCCCACCTTGCCTTCTCTCTCCACAACTTCTGTGAACCTCTACTCTCACCTCCAAACTCCCATCTACTTCCCCACTTACTTTCACCGGACAACCGACCTCACCTCCTGCTTCACAAAGAAAATAGAAACTTTCTGAAGAAAACTATTTTAGCTTTCCACCAGCCAATCTTCACCCACCCATATCTGATCCTGTCCTTGTTTAATATTTTAACATTTTATTCATCATACATTCTTTGCATTAATTTTAATCTGCTTAGAGATTGCACTAAAATAGTGTTTATCTTAATTACGGAGGGTTTATTTTTTTGGTGTCTCCCTAAATTTGGTGCCCTAGTTGAGTGCCTTATTCGCCTCACTGTAGCCCCGGCCCTGCTCCATCCCTCACTCCCTCCTTCCCTCTTGCATTTTCTGCTGACTCTCACCACATACTCTGAATTCTGCAACCCCACCTCCTTAGGAGCCTAGAATTTTGTGCTTTCCACTCTCTCTTCTGTATCTTCAATCTTTTCCTTGCAAATGGACCTTTCCCTTCTGTATTTAAATGAGCTCAACTCAAAATGTTCCAACTAAAAAAGCCAAACCAAAACGAACACCTCCTTCAACCTCAGAACCCCTGCAGCTGCTGCTCACACTCTCTCCTCCCCTTCAGAGCTAAACCTGTGGAAAGTAGTGTCTCTTTTCCCATGCCACCCACTCCTGATACAGCCTACCCCAATCTGGATTCCACCCGCACTGCCCAGGGCCTTTCTTTCTCCATCGAGGTCATCAACTATCTCCATGTGGTTAAGCCCTGTAGGCTCTTATCAGAGCTCATCCTGTGTGACCAGCATCCAACATTATTGGCCATAATTTATTTACTGAAACACTTTCTTACTTTGGTCTCCATGACAACAAACTTGCCTGGCTTCCTTCCTTTCTCTCCAGCCATTCTTTCTCAGTCTCACTGGTCCGTCACCACTCTTAATCATCGAATGCAGGAATCCTTTCAGGGCTGGATTTTAGACCTTCTTCTCTTCTCTCATATTCTTTTCTCAGTTTAGACTTTTTTAGGTGTTCCTATCCATTCCCAGGTGTTCTTATCCATTCCTCTAGCTTTGTTTACCATCCACTTGCCGATGACTCCTAAACATATATTTCCATCCAAGATCTTGGTGGATCTCAGCACCAGATCCACATGACCAATTGCCTACTCACGAACACCTGCAAGTCCACACATCCAAAAGTGAACTCATCATCTTCACCCCCAAAACCTACTGTCATTTCTTTTCTCAGTAAATGGTTCTAAAAACCACATAGTTGGATTCACTTTGGGGAGTCACTTTTGACTTCTTCACCTTCCTTAATCAAAAGGCTACAAAGCTTCGAGTGATGTGGGTTGTGCTGACCTCTGCAGTTTTAGCAGGAAATACCTTCTATCTCCTTCCATACTTAACTTCTTTGGGTACCTCGACACCCCATGCTTGTTCTTATCTGAAAGTGTTTCCAGCCTAGTTCCTCTCATTGTTTAGATCAGAGATTAAACTTCTTCTTCAGAATGTTTCCCTCAAATCCCCAGATTTGGTTAGATTCTGCTCTTTATGAGATCTGCTTCCTTCCTTGGCATGTTTTTTGTTTTTTTTTTTTTAGAATAAAGATTCGACTGTGTAAGAAAAAGACCTTAAATGGCAGTGGCTTAAATGACATAAAAGTTTGTCTGGGAAGTTAAACCTTGGCCCTGTAACTCAAAGATGTCCAGGGCCCAGGGCCCTTCTGTCTTGTTGCTCCACTATTCCTAGTATGCCATCTTTATCCCCATGTTCCAGACAGCTCAGCACTCTGTGTGCCTTCCAGCCAGTGGAAAGAGGGAAAAATTGAGAGGGAGAATGGGCCTTTCCTCTTAAGGTCACACCCAGAAGTCATGCCCATTATTCATGCTTATATCCCATCAGTTGGAACTTAGTCACATAACCACACACTAGTTGCAGAGGAAACTGAGAAATATGTTGTTTTGGTTCTGTGGACAGTTAACTATGAACAGTGAAAGTCTATTGTGGTTGAAAAAGGGGAGATAAAATATTCAGCCAGCTAACAGTTTCTGCCAACAATCCTGGTGAAAGCCACGTATCTATGCACACTCTCTTCCTGCACAGAAAGCACACTCATCCCTTCCCCGGTGGAGACCACCCCTGGATTCTATTCAGCAAGTGCATCCAGCTCAGTGTCTACAATCTCTGAGGGATGTGCCGTCCTCTTCATCAGGCTCAGATCAGGCTCTTCTTGGTCCAGCCACTTCTAAACCAAATGACAGGTTGTCTGCTCTGATCATACCCAATATGAAATAGAAGGAGCAGGATAGATATAATAAGAATGCTTATCTGGGGGAGGAGGAGAAAGAGGAGGAGGAGGAAGGAAGGGAAAACATAGGTAGTCACTGGGCCACAGAAATGACTAATTCTGCTGAGCAGGAACTGGAAAGACTCTGGGCTCAGACTGGTTAAACTCCTGTGGCCAGCACTGTTTCTGCTATCAGAGAGATGGGGAAAGGAGGGGGAGTCTCTCCAACCTTTATCTTCTGTGGGTCTCATCTGATAATACCTGTTTCTCTTATATTTGCTTGGTATGAATGTCTTTGCTATGTAAAACATTTGAAAGTTTAAATAATTTTATTCAGTTTAGATATACATACGTATGTGTGCCACATATATGAATACATATGTATATATATGATTTGCGAGTTAAATAATGCCTTGTTCTAGTAGTTTCTCTTCTTGTATGGTGTTATGCAATTGCTCAAAACATTTGTGGGAACTGGTACCAATCATGTCCTATCTCATCCTGAACACAAGCAAACAGGGTCCTCTGCTCTGCCCACAGCATCCCCCTGCATAATCTTGCTGACATGCACAGACCAGCATGACAACTCAATGATGGGGGAGGTGTGTACAAATTTTGACCCTCTCCTTGAATATATCATCCGAGAAAGTTTACTTTGCACATTTTTATATGTGCAAATATATAAAAATATTTGTTTAAATAAACATGATTAAACCTACCTATTAAAGATTTCAGATTTATTTTGAATTTGAGCAGAAGAAATTCAATTTGGGTTGTTGGTATATAAAATAAAATGGATTTTCTGTTATGAAAACTTCAGATATTTACTTACCATTTGAATTATAAATGATTCATTTGAAGGTTATTGTAATTCAGCTGAGTCAGACTGAGAAATAAGAAAAGCAAAGTAAACATTTCAAATAGGTTGTATTTTTAAAACATGTATAATTTGTATTTGTACTTTTGTTCAGCTTCCTAATGTCCTTATATTAATGTCCAATATATCAGAAACTCATCAAATGATTTTGAAAATTATAGCTTTTCTATGATTGCAAAAAGTTATGCGTATTCAATTAGGAAAATTTTAAAAATGGAAAGATGTATTCCATTGAGAATTTGATAGCAATAATACCGGATATTCTCTCTCTCTTTTTTTTTTTTTTTTTTTTTTTTTGGCATTACGCGGGCCCCACAGGCTCCGGACGCACAGGCTCTGGACGCACAGGCTCAGCGGCCATGGCTCAAGGACCCAGCCGCTTCCCAGTATCTGGGATCCTCCCGGACCGGGGCACGAACCCGTATCCTCTGCATCGCCAGGCGGACTCTCAACCACTGCGCCACCAGGGAAGCCCCAGATATTTTCTCTTTAAAGACCACCCACGGCTGGGGCTCCCCTGGTGGCGCAGTGGTTGAGAGTCCGCCTGCCAATGCAGGGGACATGGGTTCGTGCCCCGGTCCGGGAGGATCCCACATGCCGCGGAGCGGCTGGGCCCGTGGGCCATGGCCGCTGAGCCTGCGCGTCGGGAGCCTGTGCTCCGCAACGGGACAGGACACAACAGTGAGAGGCCCGCGTACCGCAAAAAAAAAAAAAAAAAAAAAAGACCACCCACGGGCTGTACAAGAAGTTAGTTTCTTGAAATGCCACCAGAGGGCGATCAGTTCAAAAATTCATCTATCTGATTTATAAACAGGCTTCTGTGTTGAGGAGGTGCTGACAGGTTTTCAGTTTTAATTTGGAAAGACGGAAGAAAAAAAAAGAAGAATTAAAAAACCTTTTAGTTAGTAGAAAATATATCCAAATAAGTGTTCAATTTTTTAAAAGGTTCATCACTACCCTTTTGGGAACCTAATTATTATACATTCCTGAATATAGCAAAAATTTATGGAGTGCTTACTTACTGTTAATTGTAATAGGTGTTGTTGATAAAACTTGGTCCTGACATTTTAGGATTAATATTTTCTCTGGGAAAAGAGGCGTACATAAACAAATGAATTAAGATCCAGTATTTTTGTGTACCACACTAAAAATCTTCAAATGCTGTGAAGGACAGGATGAATTCTGCTAAAAGCAAATAGGTCAGAAGAATGCTTCACAGAAGAATTGAACCTTGCAGAATGAGTAGACTCCTCTGAACTTTCAGGTTACAGTGGTGGATTGAACATGTGCAATTAATTTGCCTCCCTCTTGAACAATCAAAAATAAGAAGTGTTTCAGGACCTAAGCCCACACGGATTAGAATAGGAGAAGAGACAACAGCAACAAAATTCTGGAAGCTGAAAAACTTATGGATTAGTGGTAAGTGATTTAACAGACCTGAGAAAACGAACCTCAGGCTGTCAGTGGGAAAGCTGAGAAACCAACAATCACACAGCAAAATCTTCAAAAGGCATGATTTGTAGGCTCCTTAAGTAAGGACTACAATTCCAGGACTGGAGGTAAAAGGGAGAAAAGAGCTAATATAAAGAGGACCAGGATGAAAACTGCTTGAGAAGAAATTAGAGCCCTAGACCCTCCCTCACCCTGGTAGAAGTCTGGATGTTTATTCTTATTGAGGGGGATTAAGAGATCATCCCTTCACCAACCTCTTCCCCCTACTTGGTCCCCAGAATGTAACAGCTAGATCTTTACTCTTTAGGTGGGAGATTGGAAGACTCTTCCCTGGAGAAATCTGGTCATCCAAAAAGAAAACATTTAAAGGTTGATGTCAAGGTTTTGCCAACAGCCTCTCTACCAACATCACCCTATAGTGAAAGTCAAAAGCTCAGAGTTTTTAATCGGTTTTTAAATTTCCCAATCTTAATTTTGAGCAGACCACCAAGGATTACCAGATAGCTGATGAAAGCCTGTTGTATAGAAGATAGAGACCAAAACAAACAAGCACAAACAGAAGAAGCATCTTGGAGGAAACAGAAATTAGTCAAGAATTAAAAGCAACAGCTATAATCATATCCTCAGACAGAGAAGAGGGGATATTGCATCCATTAAACAAGAACCAAAGCTATGGAAATGGAAGATTTGGTGGGGGGGGGGAAAGCAACTGCAAAGGGCTCTTGGAAATTAAAATCATGGCAGCAGAAAATAAATACTTGTGCTGTCCAACGTGCTAACCACTAACCCCTTTATTGAAAAGTAAATCACTTAGATTTAACAAAATTAAAAATTCAACACCTCATTTGCACTAGTTGCATTTCAAATGTTCAAAAGCCACATGTGCCCAGTGGCTAAGGTGTTGGACTGCTCAGATATAGAACATTTCCATCATTGTAGAAAATTCTATTGCTAGCACTTGAGAAAGTACATTTGAGGACACCTCACATGAAGTAGAAGACAAAGAGAAAAGATGAAAAGAAAAAAAAAACCATACGACCATCCAGGAGATCAAACAATTGAATAACAGAAGTTCCAGAAAGAAAGAAAGAAGAAAGAAAATGGAGGGAAGAAAATAATCAAAGAAAAAACTCAAGAAAATTTCCTGGAATTGAATGATGTAAGTTGCCAGACAGAAAGAGCCCTAGGTACTTAGCCCAATATATCCGCTCTGAGGCATATTTTTGTGAAATATCAGAAATCCAGGGGTAAAAAGAAATTATTCATTTCCAGACAGGAAGAAGTAGTAGTATACCCAATATTAGGAAACAGAAAAGCTTCTGACTTCTCAATAGTAACCTTGGAAGTAAAAAAACATTGGAGCAATATCTTCCAAAATCTGAAAGAATATTGCTTGCAATTTAGAATTCTATACCTAATCAACTATTGTTATATTTATTGAGTAGAAACAGGCTTCTCAAGATAATCCATAAGATACTTAACTGTTAAAAACTTAGCTCTCATTCAATCTCCAGGAAATGTGACTTTCAGTCACAGAATAAGTCACAGAATAAGATGACCACGCTATTATGAAAGCATTGAATTAATTTTTTGTTCTATAGACTATGCTGATTGAAGAAATTGGAATTTGCCTACCAGAGTAACTGACCTCACTCGGCTTGTGTTAATTGACTTCTTACACTATTATGTAGGTGCTTCTATTAGTCAGAAAGCTCCAGGCTCTGGGGCTTTGTTTTCTGTTTCATCCTGCTCCATGTAGAATGTATCTTTAGCAGACTAATTCAAACACAACAGGAAAACTGTTCCTTCGATGTACTTGAAGTACTTTCATTAATAATGAAATAATATTATTGCTATGTTTACACATATTTGAAAACAGCTGTGGGAGTTACCCAGGGCAGTTCTGTGCTCCCCACTTAATGGAGTAGGAAAGTTGCTGCCAAGAGATTCAGAGAGCGTTCATCCCAGGCTCTCATATCTGGAACTTGACTGGTCCAATCAGAACAACATCTTCTACTCCAAATCAAATGAAGGTTTTAACTTTCTTTGGAAAAGAAAACATAAAAGGAGACCGCAGTTATATAACAACAACAAAAATCATGTCTTTCCCAATCTATGAAAGTATTTGTTTTTAAAAAACAATATGCCTTTTTCCCTAGAAAAGTCATGCATGGAGGAATCATTCCAAGAATGTGGACAGCGGCCCTCCTCACAGCCCTCTCCCACCGTAGCTTTCAGGGGTTGGAATGCTGATGCATCCCTGTCAGAGGCAGGGGTATTTACTTTAAGTGTCATAGGCGTGGGGTCTCTGTTTAGAGATTCAGTCCGTTGAGGAATTGCTTTCTCCTCCACCAGGCCGGCCCAGCATGGTAGTCTGAAGCTGCTTCTGCTTGGGGGCTGCACCACTTCAAGAAGCAGGGTGGTGGAGAAACCACCTACAGGAGGTGGGGAGGGCAGCTGAGGGAGCAACGTCAAGTTCCCAAAGGCGGTAGCAGTAATACCTGAAGCAGCGCCCGCTATCTCATGCCAGCATCAGTGGTGGACAAGCTGTGGGGGGTCTTGTGTAGGTGACAGCAGCAGTGGTGTCCTCATTGGACTGGCTTGTGGTTCTGGCAGCCGTCCAGTGTCCTTTGACTCTGTCTCTAAGCCTGTTCCTCCAGCCTCCTCACAGGAGTGGGAGCTCCAGAGTAGCCTTTGAATAATGTTTTTCCTTCCCAAGTTATCAGAGTTGGATTCTGTCACTTGCACATGAGATCCTTGCCAGGTACAATTTGAGAGATTAGAGACACTCTGATCTAGCTCTCAGGAGGGAGTGCATTCCCCTCTTCTTCCTTGGATTTGCCCCATCACATTGGGCTGCTCTGGAGGCTGTGACTTGGACTGGGTTTAGAAGAAGGAGGCCCCTAGAGGCTGCTCATCCCATTGTTAGGAGGCAGCCCCTTGGATCTGCCTGTAGCCTCGGCCAAGTGAATCCTTCACATCATTTAGCCCAGCTCACCATACTAGAGGCTTAGAGCTAAAGCCTCTCTCTCTCTCTCTCTCTCTCTCTCTCTCTCTCTCTCTCGCTCTCGCTCTCGCTCTCTCTCTCTCTCTCTCCCCCCCCTCTGTTCCTGGTGATAGGAAAGGAGTGAAGTAACAGCTTAACTCTCCCACCCTGTTCTTTCAATCTCGATACCACAGATCACCTTATCCCCTTACACGCACCAGGTAGACTATGCATTATACATGAACATCCTAGTCCATTTTGTGCAGCCCTTAGGGCCAGAAAAGTGCTGGCTACACAAGTCTGGGATTAGTATTTAGAGAACATAAATGGATAGAAGTTAAGATATAAGATATTCTGAGAGAAAATAATGAAGCCTAGTATGTGCTTTTGTGGAAGAGGATTAACAAGATACAAGTTCAAGGCTGGAAATGTCAAAAAAGACTGGGAACAGATTCAGTTATGAGCATTGAAAATCTTTTCAGTCCCCTCCTCGTCTATGTTCAAAGGAAAACCCCTCTAAGAATATGAAATGATTTTTTGTTTGCCTTTTAGAATGTGTACTTCTTCCTGGAGTGCAATGTTGTGTATGAATCTTCAATCCAATATTTTTTATTCTATTAAATAATAATAAGATGACGATGATGACATAGCAGCTATTTATTGAATACTTTCTATCAAGCACAGTGCTAAGTGATTTACACATATTATCTCACTTAAACCTGACACCTGTATAAGGCAGGGGCTATGACTAATCTCCTTTGACAGATGACATTGAGTCTTAGATAAATTAACCAGCCCAAGGTCATACCATGAAGTTAATATTCCAGGATGAATACAACATCGTAGCCCAAACCTCCTTTGTGGAAGCATCCATATGTATTTAACTACTTTGTAAAATCTCTGGACTGGCTAAAGGGAGTTTTGTTTCCAGTTTCCAGTTTAGTGTTCTCCACCTTGACTGCACATTAGAATCACCTGATGAGCTTGTAAAATTGATGCTGGGGTCCTACTCCCACCAATGAAGTCAGAATGCTGTGGCTAGATAGATATCAGTATGGAACAAGTTAAGCTAACTGTATCGATTGAGATGGGAAAAGATTTGTCGATGGAAAAAAAAAAACCCACAACCTAAAATTTGGAAGTTATGTTTTATTCGGTGCCGTTACTGAGGACTATAGCCTGGGAAACAGCCTCTTAGGTAGCTCTGAGGAACTGCTCCAAAAGAGGTAAGGGAGGAGCCAGGATACACATAGGAGTATTTGCTGGGGAAAAAAAGAAACAAACAAGTAGTCAAACATCAAAAGATTACTGCTAATCACACAAACAGACATCTCCAGTTTATTATTTTAGTGTTTTTCTATGTATGGGAATATGCAAGAGCCTGGGCTCATTGAAAATATTCCTTTGATATGCATTTTTATAAATAAATTTATTTATTTATTTTTGGCTCTGTTGGGTCTTTGTTACTGTGCGTGGTCTTTCTCTAGTTGCGGCGAGCAGGGGCTACTCTTCATTGCCGTGTGCGGGCTCCTCACTACCGTGGCTTCTCTTGTTGCAGAGCATGGGTTCTAGGTGCGTGGGCCTCAGTAGTTGTGGCACACGGGCTCAGTAGTTGTGGCTCGAGGGATCTAGAGCGCAGGCTCAGTAATTGTGGCACACGGGCTCATTAGTTGTGGCACACGGGCTCAGTAGTTGTGGCCCGAGGGATCTAGAGCGCAGGCTCAGTAGTTGTGGCGCACAGGCTTAGTTGCTCCACAGCATGTGGGAACTTCCTGGACCAGGTCTGGAATCCGTGTCCCCTGCATTGGCAGGTGGATTCTTAACCACTGTGCTACCAGGGAAGCCCTGAGATGCATCTTCACTACCTGAGGCCGGTCTCCTGTTTTCCCCACCCTGAATCCCCTCAGGGCGCACTGTGGGGTGGCCTGGGCGGCAGCTGCTGCGGCTCAGGGCTTGATGGGGGGCAGAATTCAACGTTTACCAGGATGGCGGGCAACATTCTTTGTTTACTGAAATGGCAGGCAGCATGTTTTTGTCCACAGATTGCACTGAAAATATGATGGTAGATTCATGGTTAGGAGAATGTGAGTTTAGAGGGAGAAGGGGATGGGACTACACAGGCAGCTTTTAGCTTCAATGAGTGGGAGGTTGAGTGAAGGGGATATTGGATAATGAAACGAATGTAGGGTCACTGGGTTTCTATTTCATAACAAGATTGTTATAAGTATCCTGAGCCCTGAATTAGGAAGGAGAAAACTATTGAAATGTACAGGTAATTTGCAAAAATAATGTCACGGGGGACAGATAGTATACAAAAATAAGGACATAAAATTAAATAAAGTCAGCTAATAGTTACTTGTCAACTGAAAAAAAATGCACCACCTAAAAGTTGTGCATTATATTTTATTCGGTGGACATTCTGAGGACTTCAAGCCCGGGACACAGCATCTCAGATAATGCTGAGAAACTGTTCCCAAGAGGCAAGGGTGGGTGGGGGGATAGCTAGGATATATAGGAGTTTTTACAACAAAAGAGCAGGTATTCAGAACATCAAAAGATTACTGTTAATAAAAGAAAACAAGGGGGCCGTGGTGATGGGATGAATTGGGAGATTGGGATTGACATATATACACTAATATGTATAAAATAGATAACTAATGAGAACCTGCTGTATAAAAAATAAGTAAAATAAAATTCAAAAAAATAACACCACAGGAAAAAAAAAAACCAGTTATCTCAAATTAAGGAATTTAGTGCTTTTCTCTGTATGGGAAGATGCAAGAGTCTGGGCTCACTGAAATCATTCCTTTGGTATGCACCTCAGCTCTCAGGGGCCAGTATCCTGTGTTTTCCTCTCCTGAGTTTCCTCAGATGCACCATCGGGGGTGGCTGCAGCCGACTGCTAGATGTGCTTGGCAGTCGGCAGCCCGTTTGCCTCCATCCTGAGTTCCCTCAGCGCTCACCATCCAGGCGGCTGTAATGTGCTTGCTTGATGGCTGCAACATCCTTTGTTTACTGATATCGTAGGCAATATTTTAGTTCCCATACTGAAAAAAAATGAATTCCAAAGGGATGGGCCCAACCATCCATATTTTTTAAAGGTTTTCCAATATCAGTGTGCAGCCAGGGTTGAGAATTCTTGCCTCATCTCTTTCCTCTTAATTCAGTCTTCCTTCTTTGGACAACTCCGTGTCACTATTTGGTAGACAGCATATAGAATCTGCTTGGAATTTGTGTTATTTGCATACAAGCAAATGGCACTTAACCCTGCAGAAGAGATGCTGTGCTCGAGCTGGGTGACATGGTTTCTACAGACAGGCAGCTGTTTGGAGATGGAGAAGCTGAGAATTCTGCATCTCATGCCCCAGTTTCATTCAGCTCATCGCTGGCCTCCTTTTTTGCTACTGTATTATTCCCCATGACTGAGTTCCTAAGGCATCACCTTGCCTTGGGACCAGCTGCACTTATAAAATGCTTAGAAAAGCTTTTGGAGACCTAGCCCTTTTTTGTTTGTGAATACGCAAGTCATTTCAGCCTCTCTCGAAGTGGCAAGTTCTAGGAAGTTACTCTTTTCATTGTCATCAGTTTACCACCCTTTGACTTTAAGACAGTCTCGTTTTCAGCAATTTTGCCTTCCATTCTTTGATTCAAATCTCAAGTCAATTTATGAAATACATTATGTTCCTATTGGAGTTCTGTCTTTAGAACAGTGGTTTCAAAGGTAGGGTGGTTTGGAATTACCCTTAGGGAATGTTTCAGTAATCTGTGTGGGAGAGAGGATTAGTTGTCACAGTATTTGAGTACTGCTGTTGGTATGGGACAGTTCTGTCAACTTTCGAATACCCCATCAGATATTTGTGTAAGAAAGTCAGATAAAATGAACACCCTATTTATGATTATCTGAGCCTAGAACCCAACTTATTTTACACAAAATATTTTTTGCATGGTTTTAATATACACTGAATTTCATGAATGCAACTACAGTGTAAAAAGAGGAAGATCACACTTTGTTTTTCTTGCTTTACTAAGAGTTATTTGTCATTTCAAAAAATGCTATCACCAATTTGGGATATTTTACTTGCCCGTATGAGACACCTATACCAGCCTTCATTTGTGGCTGTCACTTTCATATGTGACTCTACATGTAAGGGACTCTACATCGTGTCCCTGTACCGTATTATTATTATTTTAGACAATTTATTCTTTTTTTATTTTTTTTACATCTTTATTGGAGTATAATTGGTTTACAATGGTGTGTTCCTGCTTTATAACAAAGTGAATCAGTTATACATATGTTCCCTATACTTTTTTTAAAAATTTATTTATTTGTTTTTATTTTTGGCTGTGTTGGGTCTTCGTTGCTGTGCACGGGCTTTCTCTAGTCGCAGTGAGCGGGGGCTACTCTTCGTTGTGGTGCCCGGGCTTCTCATTGTTGTGGCTTCTCTTGTTGTGGAGCACGGGCTCTAGGCACGTGGGCTTCAGTAGTTGTGGCGCACGGGCTTAGTTGCTCCATGGCATGTGGGATCTTCCCGGGCCAGGGAACGAACCTGCGTCCCCTGCATTGGCAGGCAGATTCTTAACCACTGTGCCACCAGGGAAGCCCCCCGTATTATTATTAATGACTTCCCTTTTATTTCTCCTTTATATTTTAGTTAGAGCATTAGAGCATTGTATTGATTTTTTAAAAATTATGTTGTAGGTAAATGACATTACCTATGAATTGCATTTTAGGACAGTTAAGGAGGCATTACAAAATATTTGTGATAAAAGTGAGCACAAAGTCTAATAGGGTTGAGAACTTTTCTGTTAGAAGGAAATGAAGCCTTGCTTTTCAGGCTGGATCCAAAGGACTCTTGAACCTCAACTCTGTATTTAACATAAGAAAGTGTTATATTAAGTGCTGCAAGTGTTTTCCAAACAATATCTGCTCAGAAGTACAAAGTTTCAAAATAAATGGAACATTATATAATTATATGCAACAATTATATAGATTATATGTGCATTTTATTGTATGCACTGTGTATATGTATGTATCCATCTATATATCTAGCCACATCTATCTATCTATATATCTATTTATAATATCAAGGACAGTGCATGCAATTGTGTGAATACGAGCTAAGGTGCAGTACTTTTCCCTCACGTAACTGTTTGAAATAAGTATTAACTCTTAATTCCAACATTTCCTTCTAACCCAAAGAGAAGGGCATACTTAAAAATTTTTTTCAGCTGAGTTGGCACCATGCAGGACTTCGTCATGAAAACATCCTTGTCATGCTGGTCTTTCTTCAAGTCCTGCTCACCAGGCCCTCCCTTCCTGACTAGGCCCTAAAAGGGAGAGTCACACCCATGGAAGAAAGCAGCTCTTGGCTTTCTTGAGAGGCTTCCTTCCCCACTCCGGTGGAAGTCTGATCTTGTTTTTTGGCAGTTGCCATGGGAGCGGCGTGTGTTGCAAGGGTGACTCCATCACTAAAAGAGCTGAGAAGCATATTTCAGCCTTCAGTGCTTCAAACCCCGAGGAATGAAAACAGTCTGTGCAATTTAAATAGTATAAATCCCAATGCCCCCAAGGGAAGCGGGAGTTTATTTTTAGGCTACAAGCACTGCCACCCAGGCTTTAGGAATGACAGACTGAAAGTCCAGATTGGTGTCGAAGTGCGTCTGTTGCGTTGCCGGGCTTGGTTCCTAGCCTCCCGGGCCGCCTGCCCGTGCACCCTATTAGCCACGGCTGCCGTTCGCAGAGCGGGGCTCAGAGCAGACCCGCTTGCTCAGCATCTTCACCATCCCTGGTGCCGGGGTGTGGTGCGCACGGCCAGTGGCCACACGCGGCGCTGGGCTGTCAGGTGGAGCCGGCGCTGTGGGATGCGCGGGACCGGCCGTGTGGCCACAGTGATCACCAACCAGATAGAAGAGGCACCTGCCAGCACGTGGGAGCTGCCCCTCGTGCCCAGCACCCTAGTGGGAATCAGAGGGATCCTGGCGATGGAGGGCGCCCGAGGCCAGCTCTTGCCAAGGCCGTGCCAGTGGATGAGGGCGCATCAGGTCCGCGCCAGCTCCTATCCAGGCAAGACCTGGACCGGTCCCCAGATAGCTATATATACAAACTAGATAAGGAAGAAAGGCATTCAGTACCTTACCTTATAAAACATGATTAGGGCATCATAGTCCTGGCTTGGTTTTGAAATGATAGTTTTCAATTATATTATGTTATTATTGGTCATTTATTATTACATATAAATATTAAAAGCCAACATTAAGTTATTTAAAAATTAATATACTTTTTAAAAGGGCAGCTTCAGTTTTACAGAAAAATTGAGCAGAAAGTCCAGAGAATTCCATGTGTCCCTTCTCCCCTCCCCAGTTTCCCTCTTAACATCTTGCATTAGTGCAGTAAGTTTGTTACAATTGATCAGTCAATATAACTACATTATTATTAACTGAGTCCATAGTTTACATTAAGGTTCACTCTTTGCATTGCACTGTTCTGTGGGTTTTGACAAATGAATGTCATGTATGGATCATTACAGTAGCATACAGAATAGTTCCACTGTCCTAAACACCCCTGTGCTCCACATATCCATCCCTCTCCCAACCCCTGGCAACCGCTGATCTTTCGTGTCACTATAGTCTGGCCTTTCCCAGAATGTCTTATAGTTGGAATTATATGGTATGTAGCCTTTCCAGAGTGGCTTCTTTCACTTAGCAGTGTGCATTTAGGGTTCTTCCATGTCTTTCACGACTTGACAGTTTTGGTTTTTTTTCAATCACTGAATAATATTCCATTGTATGGATATTCTACAGTTTGTTTATCCATTCACCTATCGAGGGACATCTTGGTTGCTTCTGATTTTTGACAATTAGTTATCACCCCTTTTTAGTATCTGTAATTAAGAGCTTACAAATCAGAAGTCATCTTAATACCAGTATTTATTAGTCAAACATGATTATCAATGACATTCTGCATCCAAACACATTTGGACACTATGATGTCACTCTTACATTGTTCTAACACCTCTTTTGCCTTCTGTTCTTGCACAGATCAGGTACACAAAGAAATATTTTTAGAAGTTTAATTATTATAAAAATGATACCTTTTACATTGAAATACATCAACTATACTTCAATTTTTAAGTCTCAAGCACAAGAAAAAAACAAAAAAAAACCCAAATTAAAAAAAAGGATACCCACTTCAGGTGAACATTTTTTTTCAAATATGGAATATATAAAGTGAGAAGCAAGTACTCACTCCCACACTAGTCCCCAGCCCCATTCCCACACCCCAAAGGTAACCACTGTTAACATTTTTATATGTATCTTTCTAACTACTTCCTCTTCATATACAAGCATTCCTGTATATTATCTTTTTTTTTTTTGGTAACAAAATATATATTTTGTTACCTTTTGCAATATATGTGTGTAAATGATTTCTAAAGAAGGTGTCCTGCTTTTGTTTTTGAGAAAGTGCATTTGAAAATATAGTCAAATGGAACACATTTTAAATCCTCCTTTTGGCATCTTCAATAGGATAGAGACTTTTGATTCCCTTTCTCCAAAATGTTACCCTGTTCCATGGTCCCTAGAGCTACACTAAGTGAGCAGTACACTGATACCACTCCTGAGCAGGAGAGAGTTTGGAAGTTGGGCTTATTCATCTCACTCCCAACTGCAGATTCCTAGATCAGCCATCATTTATCTTCTCTTATTCTCACTACATTCTTGGTGATGTCACCCCTTCCCCAAGAAGCGACTTGTCTCTTCCCTGGTAACCAAAGTTCCACTCAGAGTTTCTCATATAGTTTTAGCACAATAAATTCTTTTATGGGGGGTAACTTTTAATTTCCCCATGTACTAATAGCATAAAGGCTGTTTTTGTTTTTGTTCTAAGCCTATGCACTTCCCTCAGGTATCTATCCTACCAAGCACATCTGCAATTCTTTGGAAAATGGGAATAGAAAATAATAAAAGTTCCTAAACTCCAGGAGGGGAAATAATAACCATAGGAGGGGCTCAAAGGGTAACCAAATATTCATCATTTCCATATAGAAGGCCCAGTTGCAGAAACCACTCCCTCTTATAAACCATTGCTTTTGCAGTGATCATTTACAATTGAAACATCTTTTTGTAGAATAAAATATGAGTGTTTTTACACTGGGTCTTTGGATCTCTCAGAGGATGTTTTATTCTTTTAAAAGCTGTCTTGAGTACTCAGGTTTGAACATCATGTCTTATTAAACTGTGTTGGGAAAAGGATCTCCTCTCAGTGGGTGCTCTCAGTAAATGAATGAGCCCCTGCATTGGCACTGGGGTTGGTTCCATTGACAGAGCCTTTTCACAGAGTCAGCTGCACTCTGTAAGTCTGGTGGATGAGCAAAACCATAGTTCAGTGAGAGGCCACTTTACATAAGAAATTCCTGCCTGAGAAATTCCATTCAGTTCTTGTGTGTCTGTTTCAGTAGGCTCTTGAACATCAACTAAATAAAAAAGTGGAAACCAGAGAGGAAAGAAGCCAAACAATGGGCATCAGGAAATATAAACTATCCAGGGAGTTAACGGTAAGGGAAGAATGATGGGTTTCATATGATGCATATGGAATATTAATATTTCATTTATCTAACTGTATAGATAAATGTGTATAATTAGGAGAGATTAGGGGTCATCTTTTTTTTTTCCCCAATCATCTAGCACTGTTACCAGCAAATGGTCACATTTGTTCTGTTTCTAACCACTACATGTGTAATACAAGGAACTGAGGTGGAAGAAAATACTACAATGGCTCTTCTATTTGTAAAATCCCTAAGCCCACATATGCCACAAAAATTAGGGCATATGTAAGTGGTGGGGTGACAGAACAGTAAAGTCAACCCAGTGCATAATCACATGGTCTTGTTATGTTCCTAAATTCCTAAAATCAAGTAGGTTAGAGGGGACTATTTTCCAGGGCCAAGTCTCCAGTAGATAAATTACTAAACACCATGAATTACTTGGCCAAATGCCTATATCACTGTTTAGATTATGCTTTGATACAATAATTAAACAAACAATTTGGTCACTGAACAGCCCATTTGTAAGTACATGTGGGCTATTCATTGGTATGGAAGGTACTCTGCGACCCTGAGATTCTAGGATACTTTTGTATATTTCCAGGATGTCCACCCACTTGGTACAAACTGTCCGAAGGGGACAACTAGCCAACTGCTCTTCCAATGAGCTCCGTGTACCACAGCAATTCAGTCTAACAAGTACGAGTAACCTGAAGATTTGTTGCTACTTCTTAGTTTGAAATATCTTCAGGTTCAAGAGCTCTGGCCCTTCTGTATTCACATCAGGTTACATGAACAAAATCAAACACCTCCCCTTAGTTAAACAGGTCAACAGCCTGCTACAACCAAATGCATGTTAAAATTTTTGTGTCCATTGGAAGGACATAGACCAATAGGTAAATTCCTAATTTTATTTTACTTCTTAGGCTTTTTTTTTTTTTGGTCTGGAGAGAAAATTGATTTAAAAAAAGTTTTGCTTTCGGGTTTTTCTTTTGCTATTTATATCCATGAAGTCAATTTTATATATCTTATTATGGCAATAAGCTCTTATTCATAAAATGCTATGTTGTATTTTTCTATGTGAGCATTTACTTATTTGATTTGTTATTTACCATTCCATTGTCCATCAGATGTGACACATACCATCCTAACTGAATTCCGGTAACATCTCTGATGATATTTAAACCACTTGTTTATTGAGCAATTTTAAAGGCACGTTGTTCGCTTTAAAATTCTATACAATCATCTGATCATTTTCCTTTCAATGTGGCTAATAAAAATACAGGAAGGGGGGCTTCCCTGGTGGCGCAGTGATTGAGAGTCCGCCTGCCGATGCAGGGGACGCGGGTTCGTGCCCCAGTCCGGGAGGATCCCACATGCCGCGGAGCGGCTGGGCCCGTGAGCCATGGCCGCTGAGCCTGCGCGTCCGGAGCCTGTGCTCCGCAACGGGAGAGGCCACAACAGTGAGAGGCCCGCGTACCGCAAAAAAAAAAAAAAAAAAAAAAAAATGCAGGAAGGGGTTAGATATTTACAGAAAGTATCTCAAGTAATTGGGAACAATTGGTGCTTTCACATTTGCACACTTCCCTTTGGAGGGAAGGTAATAAAACCCCCAAGTAATTACAGTCACATAGCCCTCCAGCTGTGTCATTCTGAGCACATAAATCACATCTTGTCAATATTACATCAGTCAAATGGGCCAAATAACAGTAATATATCTGAATTCTGTATAACTATTAATAGAGTAAGAACAAGTAAATCTGAAATCTGAAAGGGTTCTATCCGGAATAGAATCTGTTTTCATAAAAGGAAGTGAGAATTCGAACAATGACAGAGTTTATTTCTTGCCATCCACCCTCCAGGTTGTCAGAGAAGTCTTGTTAGATGTGCCTTAAGAGGATGCGGAGGAAGACCCTCCTATGTCCCTGTATCTCTGTCCACATTGTGTGTAATATCCTCCATGTCATCCTAATGTCAGACAGAGACAGCCTTTTCTGGACCTTATGGATTCTGAAGTCCAATTTGTGACTCTGACAATACAAAATGTATTGTCAGACAAAATGTAGCTGTCTAGTTTATCTACCGTTGCAGAAACAGACGCAATGCACAGTATACACACCTCTAGCACTCATTTGTCTGAATTCGACTTTTAATAAGTATGGAACAGGAAAGCCACGCTTTCTTTCTAAAGTGCTTCAGAACATGTGGCAGTGGCTACCCCTTACATAAGTCAGCGTGTTTCTATTTTCAAACATTGGTGGTCCCTAAGCCTTTCTGTCTTATACTTTTTGTGAAGTGGATGTATTCAGGAAGACATTATGGGATTAAAAAAAAAAGCCTCATCGTTCATTCATTTATTCATACACTTATTTGATAAAAAATAATTACCAGACTTCTACCATATGCCAGGCGCTCTTGTAGACACCGAGGATGCAGAGGTGAGCGATACCCTCACCGGTTTTGGTAGCAGTTGGGCATCCATCCAAGACGTTTCCTATAATGTGTGTGAAAAGAAGCATCGCTCCAACCGCCTTCCAGATATTCCCGCTTTACCCCGAAGTGGAGAGGAGGTCCTCAGGGTGACGTGTCCCTAGGCGCCCGGGGTGAGCGACGGGCCCAGGCGTGGAAGCGGGGCTGCGGCCGCCCGCGGCGGGAGCCCCCAAGTCCGGGCACCCGCTCTCCGAGCGGGGCGAGGCGGCGCGCTCCGCTCCAGGCCGCGCCCTCCGCCGGGGCCTCCAGGGGACGCTCGCGCCCAGGCCAGGGGGAGCGCGGGTTTCCTCAGAAGGTGGGAACTCAGCTGAGAAGCCGTACCCCGCCGCCCGCCGGCACCCCGCTCCCCCTTCCCGCTCCCCGGTACCCCCACCTCCCGCCCCGAGTGACTGAGGGCTGAGAGGCCCCGCCCCCTACGCCCGGAGTGGACCCGGTGCCCGCGGAGCCCGAACTCCCGGCTGGGGCGTCTCTTCCATCCGCTGGCGCAGAGCAGCCCCGGGCCCGCGGGGAGGGCGGTGCGACCGCTGACCCCGCCCACGGCCTTCACGCCGCCCTGGGGATGGACTCGGCGGGCGGAAGCCCAGTCCGCCCTCGGGGCCGCGCGTCAGGTAAGAGGGTATGGGCCCTGTACCCGTCCCGGGCTGCGGCGCGAGACCAACCTTTGAGGCGCAGGCGTTCTCCCAGAGCCGCAGCTGATGTGTAGGAAGACCTGCGCGCGGCGTCTTAGTCCGGGGAACTTTGGCCCTTCGTCTCGCCCCTGCCCTCCGCTCGGCTTGCTCGGCCTGGCGTGGGTGGGGAGGGGCCGACTTGCGCGGCCTGAGGGGAATCGGGGGCGGGGAGGCGCAGGGTCCCGGCTGGGGTGGCAGCGCCCCTCGTCCTGACGGCGGGGAAGGGCCGAGGGAGGGCTGTGCTGGGTTCCGGGGCTGGACCCGCCGCCGTGGGACTTAGCCTCTCCGCCTCCTAACCTCCCCTTTCCTGCCCTTACAGTAGGTTCCAATAATATTTAATTGGCTCTTGGGTTTAGAACTCATCCATAGGCTCGCAGGTCCCTTGATTCAGCCAAGTTCCTCTCCGCTCCTTCCTCGGTTAGAGAAAGTGCCGGGGGGGGGAGGGGACGGGGGAGGGGACTGGAGGGACCCCCGAAGCGCTGGCCTGAGCCGACTGAAGAGGCCGGGACCCGCGCCGTCACAGACGCCAGAGGACCCTTAGGGCGGAGTCCAGGGGCACAGGAGGTGGTCCGAGCCGCGTCGAGTGAGTATTGATCACCGTCGAGTGAGGAGCGGGCTGACCCCTGAGAAGCACTGTGAGGAAGATGCGTTCCTCATCCCCTCGAAGGAAGTGGGTGGCCTTTAAGGCTCTAGTTCCCCCACGCACACCCCACCCCCCGACCTCCAGGCCCGAGTGGCCCCTGGCGGCCGTGCAAGCCTGGCTTTCAGTCCCAGAACTTGCCAGCTCCACGAAGAGTCCGGGCTGCAGAGGTGGCCCCTGGGGGCTAGAGCTTAAGAAGTGCTGCACACCCCCGGGGGGTGGGCGGGTCCTGGAGGTGGAGGGAGGAAGGGTGGACGGAGTAGTGGGGCGGAGTAGGGAGGGGTGAGTGCCCTGGGAGACTTTGAGAAATACCCCCCGCACCCCCGCACCCGCGACGGATCCGTTGATGCCGTAGGATTCCGGCGCCTTTTGGGAAGAGGTGCCTCTGCTTCTTCACTGCTGTGTTCAGAACGATGCAAAACCAACTCTTCATCCTCTTGCTGCTTTGCCAGGAGTTTTAAAGCACTGCTCTATTCTTGGCTCACTTGGTTCTTGGTTCCCCAAATAGCAGTTTTGAGCTGTCGAAGGTATTTATAAGTGTTCTCCTTAAACTGAGACTGAACCCTACTCTTCTGGAAAAACTACCCTAACTTCAGAGGAGATATTCTTTTCTGCCCATTCCTTCCTTCTGCTGCCCTCTTAATCCGTGTTCTCAAAGGTGTTTGTGTTTCAATTTTTGCTTTATGTGGAAACAACCTTCCCCCTGCACCCCCCAAAAAACTTTCCTAGAACATAGGTGTTTCAAACCCATGACAGTGTTTTGTAGTTAGTATACACTGGTTAAACTGCATAGCAATCCCCCCAAGAGCCAGAGGCTAGCAACAACTTTACTACTTATTTTATTTGATGCCCTTCAAGTTTAGGAAGGTCCCATTTTTATTACCCAGCAGATAAGACAGAGCCCTGGATGGCTGTGGCTGTGATTAGATAACTTCTGATGTTTTCATTTCCCTTACTGAGCTGCTGCTTCTAGATTAAGTTCGTTTTATTGCCTGTTCTTTTTTTTTTTTTTTTGCGGTACGCGGGCCTCTCACTGTTGTAGCCTCTCCCGTTACGGAGCACAGGCTCCGGATGCGCAGGCTCAGTGGCCATGGCTCACGGGCCCAGCCGATCCGCGGCATGTGGGATCTTCCCGCACCGGGGCACGAACCCGTGTCCCCTGCATTGGCAGGCGGACTCTCAACCACTGCGCCACCAGGGAAGCCCCTGCCTGTTCATTTTTAAAGAAAGACTGACAAAGTCACTCTAATAGATCAGGGGGTCTGAGCTCAGAGTAGGTCAAAGGTGCTCACATGTAGGGAGGTGGATAAAAATAGCAGGAGGGGACTTCCCTGCTGGCGCAGTGGTTAAGAATCCGCCTGCCAATGCAGGGGACACAGGTTCGAGCCCTGGTCCGGGAAGATTCCACATGCCGCGGAGCAACTAAGCCCGCGAGCCACTACTACTGAGCCCACGCGCCATAACTACTGAAGCCCGAGTGCCTAGAGCTCGTGCTCTGCAACAAGAGAAACCACTGCAATGAGAAACCTGTGCACCTCAACGAAGAGTAGCCCCTGCTCTCTGCAACTAGAGAAAAGCCTGTGCGCAGCAACAAAGACCCAACGCAGCCAAAAATAAATAAATAAATAAATTTATTTTTTAAAAAAATAGCAGGAAGGTTGGCAAGTACAGCCAGGTCACCTGTGTTAATTGTGCACACTAATAAGGCCAGAATCTCCTCATTTATCTCTGGTGGGAAGTTCTGATGGTTTCACGGGATCAAACTGAAACTGCATCAAAACTGAGTGGAAGTATCCATCCCCAGTAGGAGTGGCTGTTGTATCCTGGATAGTTTTTAAATGGTCGGAGAGGAGGAGCTTGCCTGCAGTGGAACCAAAGGTCTGCTCACGTGTCAGCATGTGAAAGCACTCATGGACATCAACCCTATACCGTTCCTGTGAGCGCTCAGTCTCATGTTTATTCTTCCCAGACACACTCCCAGCATCATTTATTGGGAGCAGGAGCCGATGGGGTCCAGTGTGCTTCCCAGCGTAAGACAAACACTTTCCTTGAGCTTCTAAATATTTATTTAAAAATAGTTGCTCTGAGGTTTGTGAGTTGTTTTTCAGTTGTGCTTAAAAGACTTCCTATTTATTTCCAGGTCTCTGGTAGCAACATGGCATTTTGCTTGAATCATTGGTTTGTCTTAAGGAGACCTTGCTTTGGGAGATTTTGATTAAAAAGTGCCTTTTACTACAGGGTTTCTTGATCTGCATGTAGACTTCTGATTTTAAAATACTGCATTTCAGTTAGTAGGAAGCAAAGATATTATCTGTTTCCAGAAAAGTTTCATGTAGTATTCCAGAAAATAGAGGCTTTGATTCATCCCATCATCAGATGATTGGAGTCCATCATAGTGTCTGAACAGCTTTAGATTATATTGACTAGAAGGAATAATCACAGAGAAAAAAAAAGGGTTACTTGGAATCTTTATTCTCATCTGCATTTGAGTCTTTTGCAACCCAACTGAATGTAGTTATATGATTTGCACCATGCATTTCTCTGTCTTCTCTTCACAAGTTCCCTGAAATATAACACTCTGGACCTTTACCGCCACCTTTATTTACATAAAGAAAGGATTTTTCCATTTAGAGATAAACATGTTGGAGGTGGGTAGTTAATATTGTGTATAATCAATGTCCCACATTTTCAGAGGGGCCTCAATCCAGAACAAAGAATGAGAAGAGGACTCTGATGGTAGCTGCCCCACTGATTGGGAGAAGGTCTCTATACCAGTTGGGAAAGTCACTGCATGAGTCTTTGTATTTTTTAATCAGATATATGATCAGAGGATCTGTACTGCATGCATTTTGAAGAGAAAAGGGGCTGAATTTGTTCTCTATATTTACTTTTTCCATGTTTGTCACGTTAATATTTAAAAAACAACAAACAAAAACCCCTTTGTATCCCTGCAGTAACCCATATTGCCTTGGCAACAGTAGCTAGCCCAGTGGAGTCACAAAATAGCAAGACAGAAAATTTTAAACGCACTTAAAATGTCAGATGGTTCAAGATCATCCTGTAATGCATTAGAACTGACCTTCCAGCATGTAATACAGTTGCTTTTAACTGCCTTTCTCCTGATTGAATGTAGATGGGAAAGACAGATTACAGAACTTAAATTCTTTTTAGGATGTTCTAAAATTTTATGGTTTTTCTTTTGAGGGAAGCATTCTTTGAAAATTAAGGGGGGTGGAATTACAAATTCTTTCTTTGAGTGAGGTGTTCTTACGGAGATTGGTGATAAGTCCAAAATCAAGCTCAATCAATGGGTCAGGCAAGATGTGCTCTCTTTTTTATGCTATTTGAAATAGACAATACATAGTAGAACCTCAATTAGCATTAAACTCAGTGGATATCTGCTAAAACTGTGACTGCAGAATAAAAACATAGTAATGCCTATATATACTTGAAGTCTTTTCTGTACTAGAAATCTCATTTATGTGGGAGCTTTCTGTTTAGTGTATGAACTACTAAATATATACAAAGTATAGTATATGTTTTCCGTAAGTTAGCAAATGCTGCGAAGTCCTGCATAGACTTCATGACCCAACTATAGGACATTTTGGAGTAATGCTTTCATCTCTTTTTTTCTTCCTCTCATTTTAAATCTCAATATATTTTTCTGTATTGTTGTATTGATTTATTTTTGCTGCTACAAACTCCTTTTTTTTTTTTTTTGGACTAAAGAGAGGAAAAAAACTAATAACTGGATAAACCTATCTTTCCCTTCCTTCCCCAGAGAAAAGAGCTGAAATGTTAGCCCAGATTATTGGCTCTGAAAGAGCCAGAAAACTCTTTGAACTGAAGTGACCTTCTCATTTCAGAGGTCAGAGTTCAACCTTCTTATTTCAGCCCTGAGAAAATGGAAGCCAAAGTTTATATGATTAGATACTAGTTGATGACAACATCTGTGTCCTTGATTATTCAAAACACTTTTGCCGATTGGGTATCAGGTGTCTAGAAAGGGAGGCAGCTGTAGGTGGAATTTCATGTGGTGTTACAGACAGTGTTACAGACTAATGATGCCAATTGAAATTATTTATGTTGTTAATCATTAATAATAAACATTGCATCGTATCATGAACATTTTATCCTTTAGTAAAGTCAAGCTGCCACTCATCTACATTTCTACTGTCAGATTCCCAAAGCAAAAATCTCTTAGTTATTCTACTTTTTGCTAATTACAAAGTTAAAATTTTTTAGCAGAAGACTTCTTGTTTCTCAAAATGGAGGGTTAGGTTAGTTGGATCCCGTTAAAAAAAATTGAAAAGTTGAAAAGATTTGACAAGTGGGACTCTCTGGCTAGTTTTTTGGATAAAAGACTGTTTTCAGAATAATATTTGGAAGGGTTGGTGGGAGCGGGGAGTCAAAACTGCCTATGCCGCAGGGGAATTGAAGACAGCACCCAGCTGACCAAGGTTGTTAACCCTGCTCGGGTAGGAGGGACGGAGGTCAAGTCCAGCAGGGAAGGCAGTTCTGGAAGACTTTCCCTATAGCCTTTAACCCCAAAGTGCAATGGCATCAGCGTGAGTTAAGCGGAACTAAATATGCCCTTCTGCATCACAACCACAAGAGACTAGAAAATGCTACTTGGAAGTGAGCAGAACAGGAGGAAGAAGGAAAAGAAAATAATCCCGTAGAAAATTGGCCACAGACCAGTCCTCACAGGCATTTGCATTTTGGGCACATACAATCTGAGGGAGCCAGAGAAAGTCAAGCCTTAAATTTGGTTTGACTTGGTTTCCAAGTAATGGAGTTTCCAAGAGTCTAACCGGCAAATGCAAAATGCAGAGGAGGAAGCATATTCATCTCAGGCCGCAGGAAAACCTCACAGGCAGTTTTCAAGGTCAGTAGCAAATGCACACTTACAGGTAACCAAGCTCACAAGAAAGCAAGACAATAGGAGGGAGAATCAGCCAAAATCAGGACAGCAGGAAGAGGTTGTATACACTGCTGCTATCAGAATTCTCAGGCTCAGATTATAAAGCCACTTTGCTTACTGGGTTTAAAAAGATAAATGACAATATTGGAAATGTTTGCAGGAAACAGAAAGCTACAGAAATAAGACAGATTGGTTAAGGAACCAAACAGAATTTATATATATTTATTATAAACTCTGTATGTATTTGTTATAAATTATATATATATGGACATCTTTGGCAGCAGATTGGATGCTAGAATACAGCAGAAGATTAGTGAACTAAAAATAACTCAGAATATATATCATCAAGAATTTACAACAGGGAGTCAAAAATATGAACAACAGAGGAAAGAAACCTAGAAGAGACAGAGAGAAGTTTGAACACGTTTCTAAAAATAGACATTCTTTAACAATAAGAATTCTTAAAAGAAAATGACTACAATATCATCACACCTAAATATTTATAATAATTCCTTAATACTTTCAAATATCTATTCCATCTAACATACATTTGATCAAAATCCCAGAAGGCAAGGAAAGAGATAATAGGGGAGATTCAATATTTAAAGAAATAGTGACAAACTTTTCCAGTGCTAATAGAAATACTATTCCCTGACTCACTGGCAAGTTAATACCAAGAAGGATCATTTTAAAATCCATACCTACATTCAGCAGAGTAAAACTGAAGAAAACTAAAAATAGAGGGGTGAGGGGGAGAGGGAAGAAGAATAGCCAGAGAAAAAGTCAGATTAGCTTTGAAGAAAGGACAGTTGGACTTGTTGATTTTTTTTAATAAATTTATTTATTGTATTTATTTATTTTTGGCTGCGTTGGGTCTTTCGTTGCTGTGCTCCAGCGTTCTCTAGTTGTGGCAAGAGGGGGCTACTCTTCGTTGTGGCGCGTGGGCTTCTCATTGCAGTGGCTTCCCTTGTTGTGGAGCATGGGCTGTAGGCACGCGGGCTTCAGTAGTTGTGGCATGCGGGCTTCAGTAGTTGTGGCTCGCGAGGTCTAGAGCACAGGCTCAGCAGTTGTGGCGCACAGGCTTAGTTGCTCCGCGGCATGTGGGATCTTCCCGGACCAGGGCTCAAACCCGTGTCCCCTGAATTGGCAGGTGGATTCTTAACTACTGCGCCACCAGGGAAGCCCCGGACTTGTTGATTTCTGAACAGCCACAATGGTAGCCAGGAACCAATGGTATGATCTCTTCAATATGCTAATAGAAAATAGTTGCCAGCGAAAAATCCTACATCATCAAAAGTGACCTTTGAGATGCAAAGTCATGTGCATTTTGTAATCCTAAAGTCTTGTATTTTATAAGATTCTGTAAGTGCAGTGAGCCGCACAATTAAGGACAAAAGCATGTGACTTGAATCACTGCCTAATAAGTCTTTACATCCTTGTACTCTCTTATTTCCACCTTTCTCCCCATCAAATTATCACCACTATCAGTTATCTAATATTAATTTCTCCACTGACACAATTTTCCTCTACGATTTAAAAAATTAGTTTTGTTTAAATTTATCATCAACAGGGCATGGAATCAAGATAAAAGGATACTTTGGAGAATATGGCCCCATTCATACTTTCTCATCCATGTGCTTTTTAAAAACAGAAAATAACTAGATTTTGTGTTTACAAGAGTATTGCGGAAGATGTGCTATCAAATATACTAATTGCTAAAGCTTTTGGGGGAAGCAATATGGCAGTATGTCTTGAGAACCTCAAAGTGTTCACTTCCTTTGGCCTGGTGATTCCATGAGTGTGGAATCTATCCAAGAGAAGATGGAATGCACACTACACACCCGGTACACACAGCATCACAGTACAGAAAAGTCATTTTGCAAAAGATACACATCAAATTATATTTATAATAATGAAAAATTGGAAGTAACTTACAAGTCCAGCAATTTAGGGAACAGCTTAAAATTTTTGATTCAGTCATACAATGGAAATTTTGTAGCTTTTTAAAAATGATGTCTAATGATACAGTAATAGAAGAAAATACATATGGTCCAATATTAAGAGGAAAAAGCAAGATACAAAGTTGTTTCTACAATATGATTTTCTACATTAAAAGATTTGAGAGAAACCTATACAAATGCTACATTGGTTCCTCTTGGGTAATAATATCATAGATGATTTTTCTCCCTCTTCCTTAGTCTTTTTTATACTTTCTAAAATACAACAAATATATATTATTTTAATAATCAGAAAATTATTTAAAAATCTAATTAGTATCTCTTAAGCTGGGTGAGGAGACTCAGGTGTTCATTTTGTCATTTATTTTTATTCCTACATATGTCTATCATACTTACGTAATATAACAATTAACAAAGCAAAATATAAATAGATGACTTGTAGAGGTAGGATATAACCATATATAACGTTACTTAAAAGTCAGGAATCAGGGCTTCCCTGATGGCGCAGTGGTTGAGAGTCCGCCTGCCGATGCAGGGGACACGTATTCGTGACCCGGTCCGGGAAGATCCCACATGCCACGGAGCGGCTGGGCCCGTGAGCCATGGCCGCTGAGCCTGCGCATCTGGAGCCTGTGCTCCGCAACGGGAGAGGCCACAACAGTGAGAGGCCCGCGTACCGCAAAAAAAAAAGTCAGGAATCAAAAGATGTTGTGTCCCCTGTCTGGGCATTCACAGAGACTATATAACTCACTAATAGTAAACATCAAAGAAAGTAAAATGGACGATAAAGAAATGTGTTATTTATGAACTAAATATTAATAACCCCAAATTTGTTTACATGTCAAATTGAGTACATCCAAATTGTCTATTTAAATAAAAATAATCTTTTGCTACATCCCAGCAGTCAATAACAATAGAAGAAAAAGTTTATCTCATCTAGCTGTTAGAGAAATATGTCTTCTTTAGAATAAAACTTCCACAGATTATAATTTCAATGTTATTGAAATTATACAGCCACACAGATAGATATATATATATATTTTATACATATATATAACATATATATTATACACACTTATCAAGAATTTAGAATAGGGAGTCAAAAATATAGAAAATACAAAGTAGAAGACCTGAAAGATACACTGAGGCCTAACGTACACTTTTAAATAACACATTATTTAGAATATATAAATATATCCTAACTTATCGTAAATTATATAATTCCAAAATTATGCAAAGGTCACTTGAATGAACATGACGGTATGACTGTGACTTGAACATTACCTGGCTAGCAGGTCCCTGAGAGGGTCAAGGGCGGGAAAGAGATTTTGTTAAAAGCAGATTCCTAGCCATGTAGGTTTCTTCTGTTTTCTCCTCCTCCTGTTCCTGCTCTGTATTCTTTATCACTAAGAGTCATCCTGGTCTCTCCTTCATCTCCCACAGCCAGTTACCAAGTCCTGCTGATTTTACTTTGTAAACATTTCTCAAATATGCCGCCTCTTCCTTACCCTGCTCTCATTGCCCTATGGAGGTCCCATTCTCTACCTGGAATATGGCCTTAGCCTCATGACGGGTCTCCCTGCCGGCTTCACACACCTGCTGGAGAGATTCCTATGAGATACATATCTGTTGGCATTCCTTCCAGGCGTCATTCAATTCCACAAATACTTTTTAAGCACCATTTAAGTACCAAGCACTGTTTTAGGCACTGAACACACCAGTGAACAAGATGGATCAAGTTCCTACACTCAAGGAACTTAAATTCTAATAGGAATAAATAATTCAAAGACATGCTTGGATGTTCTTTCTAAGACCTGGCCTCTCCTGCCTTCCTTCACCCATCAAATGCTGGCATTTCTGCCCATGGTTTACGTTTGGGTAGTATTCAGCTTTTTGTGGTTCAGCTTAGGAATCATTTCCCCCCTGAGAACCTTTATGAGCTTCATACTGGGCTAAGTGGTCCTTTTCTGTGCCTCATAGCACCATGTGTATAACTTTATTACAGCACCTCCCACATTTCATTAAAATATGTGTTTGTCTCCTTCATGAGGTAAGCATTTGAGGAAGGAAATTATGGCTTAATCATTTTTGTAATTCCAATGGTCAATGCAAATGAAGGTAGAAAAGATGGGAAGCAGGATTAATAGGTTAAAAAAAAGTTGGAGTGATACTGGTTTAACATATCTAGTCTGATGGAGGAAGGAAGGCTTCCTTGGCTGGGACAGTAAAATATTGTGAGAAAGAAAGGTTGGGGCAAAAAGAGAAGATCTTGCTTGTGGTCATATGTGGCTCTTCCTCAGCACTGGTTTGTTTATGAATGTGGATGTAACATGAGTGTGGCCTTTGCTGTTAACACAGGAGGCTGCTTGTTCTAAATAGACAGTTCTCTGCAAAGGACTAAATCAAACCACTTTATTGTTCCTGTGACCCTTGTCACTTGCCTCCCAGGTCTTTTGGTCCCTGTGGAAGTCATGGGAACAAGGAATCCGGATACTTTGATCTGGTCATGGAGAAATATAACCCCCATGAAAGTAAGGATGAGATGCTCCTGTCCAAGTTTATATCTTTTCTTACCTTGTACTATTAGTTAAACTATTTAGCTACTAAGCCCCTTAGTAAGTAATTAGGAAGCATTAAGTTATTAAGCAGGAGCAGCATAGAGCCAGTAGTGATTATCCTCAATCCCTAAATGGAGAGCAAATACAAACAAGAGTTATTTTAGTGAATGGAGAAAATAGGTAGAGCATCTAGCCACAATCACTAGTTAAGCCATTAACAAAGAAGATCACTCTCCCTAGGCAGGGTGACATTGAATGCCAGAAATGAACTGAATCAAATAAGCGTTAACAGCACAACCAAAAGCCACAATGCAATCCTAAAATGGGGTGCAAGGCAGGATCCGTATCAGTTATCCTGTTCTAAGTAGTAACAGAAAAACCCAATGCAAGCATGTTTAATCAGTAGAGAGGATTTATGGGACCATGAAAAGGAAGATTCCTAGGTAAGGAAGTGAACTAATCAGGAGAGATTAACACTGTAACTGATAACTTTAAAATTCTGGTGATTTCAGGACTTCCCTCATGGTCCAGTGGGTAAGACTCCATGCTCCCAGTGCAGGGCGCCCAGGTTCGATCCCTGATCGGGGAACTAGATCCCACATGCCGCAACGAAGATCCTGCATGCCACAACTAAGACTCAGCACAGCCTAAATAAATAAAAATAAAATATTTTTTTAAATTCTGATTTCACACAATGTAAATTTGTTTCTCCATGCAGTTCGGTCCAGTGTTCCCGGTCAAGCAACCGTCCTGAGATGCTGTCCTCCAAATGGTTACCCAGGCTCTCTCCATTGTGGTTCTCCACTCAGCCAGCAGATGGGGAAAGAAAAAGGAAGATCACTAGAGAAGAGGCAGGCTTGAAAGGGGAGACATCGATTTGGTCCACATTCCATTGGCTAGAACTCAGTCATATGGCCAAGGAGGCTGGAAAATGTAGTGAGCTGTGTGCCCAGGAAAAAAAGGAAACACTAGCAAATATTTAACTAGTTTTTGCCAGCTGCAATGGGAGCTAAATGTTTTCTGGCTTATTTCCAATGAAAATAGAGTGCCTCAGTCCCTGTATTCTAAGAAAGACACTGAGATTCACCTTGAGTCACAGGCACATCCCTGAACAGACGAACTGACCAGGGGACTGCAATGGGCTGATGGCCTCAAGCCCACCAGAGTCCACCTGTTGAACGAGAGGTGGGGTCGGCTTTCCCTGAAATGTCTGGACTGCACGGGAAAGAGGTAAATATCAGAGAGAGAATGTAAGTACTATTAGGAAGTAGGAACAGATTAGTGAACTAACAATGTCCACCTAAGGTCCTCATCCTAGAAAAATGGAATATCAAAAAGATGACGAGATAGCTCAAGGATCTGGAGAAAACCATGGGCGAGACATGTGACCTGGTTATTGAAACATGTGCCTGCCAGGCACTCAGGCACTGGGAATGAAGCAAGAGCCCTGTTCCTGGCAAACCTGTGTAAAGCTGAGAAAGTAGCAAGGAACAATAACTCTGTCCTTTAAACTGAGCACCTGCCTTTGGGTCCCTTAGATTCTCCTGAATCTGGGGGCATCACTAAATCCCTGAAGTAGAGAGGTCCCAGTTTAGGTTAGAAGGCTACAGAGGCTGGAAGTAAGAGAAATTGCTAGGCTTAATATTCCAATGTCATTCATTCCATGAATGATGTAGAGATTTATTCAAGGAAATGAGCATACACATTTTCTCATTAAAAGGACCAAAACTCCATGCATTTTTCTGGGTGATAGGTTTTGAACCTATTGTTTCTTCAGCTGGTACTTTCAGTCCGTTTATTGTTTCCAGAGAATGTCCCTAATCACAAATGAGCTGTCTTTTGGCCCAGCTAAAGTCGATGTATTCACCATCTATTCTCTCATATAAGAATATAAAGAGAACTTTATTTCTAGAGTCCCACACTCCTTGATCTTGTGAAATTCTTATTCATTTTTAATATTCTTTGTTTTTCAGATTCACAGCAGCTAAATGTACTCAGGACTCTCTGATTACCACTGTCTTTCCAATTTGGGACTTGGCTGTCATCAATCCAGGGAAAGATATTCAGGAAACTTTCCCTTTAAGGTTAGAAGTGCTTTGAAATCTAGAGCATATTCCTGAAACACCATCGTGTTTCCTGAACAGACCTGTTCAGTGAAGTTTCCCACCCTTCACTACAAGCCCTAAGTGGTGACAGCCCAGTGGGGGCGTGGGGAGAGAGAGAGAGGATGTACAGAAGAGGGACAGGCATTCAGAGACAGAATACTGGTGCTTTGGTCTCTGTCGCCCCACTCCAGCCAGGGGGCGCTTCAGAGTAGAGATCACCATCTTTTAACCCTGTCAAACCTGGATACTACACATGTGTGCTCAGAGCAAGGCACCAATTCAACAAACATTTTATTTAGGGCTTATCATATTCCAGGCTCTGTTGTTAGGGAAAGCATCCCCCAGTGAGAGGATCAACATATGGAAATAATTTAAATATCTATCTATCTATCTAATGACTATTAGAAAAACCACAGAATTATCTTAAAAGATGAGCTAGAATCATATGTATTGACAGGGAAGGATACTCGAGACTTATGTTGAGGGGAAAAAGTTTACTAACAGTCTGTATAGTATGGTCCCTGTTTTGATGGTTTTTAAAGTATAGATAAATGATCAGAGTTGGATTTACGGCAAGGCTAAGGCTCAGAAGCTCTCACTTGCAGAGATCTTGTTCAAAACTCTGAACTTAATTTTGTATTTTTCATAAAGAGGGTCTCCAAAAAAGCATAAGTATGAGGTCAAAATCTGAATCATTCCCTGATATTTATATACATGACCAACTTTATGGCCAACCGTGGTTATCTCAGGCAGTTGGAATGCAGAAACTTTCTCTTTTCTATCATCCCAAAGAATGCCTCCTGAAATTCCTTTATAGCCATCCCTTCTCTTACCCGTAACCCCTGGCCAGCCCTCCCTGTGTTTCTATACCTATCTCTGAGTGAGATAACTCATGGGCTTTGTAAACAGAAGTCCATTATTCAAATAGTAGATACTATCTCTACCCTATGTCCCAGCCAACCTATGGGACACCCTCTCTCATCATCTTCCTCCAAGTTCTGCTTTTCCCTGTTTCCCAGTGACCAGTATCATGACCTTCCACTTCATTCCCTTTAACCAATATTCCCTTAATCTCATATTGTCTGTTTCTCTCCCACTCTGCTCATTTTCTGACAAAAAGCAAAGACCAAAAATTACATATATGTGTTTCTAGGACAGAGACTTTATTTCTCACTAGTGATAAAAATTTTCTAGCACAATAAATATGCCTAAAATCTACTTAAAACTTAAGACAAATAAAAATAGCTAGTAAAGTCCATAAAACCAACAGCAGTACTTTAATTAGATTATGGTGCTTTTTTGCATATGTTTTCCTTATGTGGTAATGTTTGGTGCCCAGAGAGGCTTAGGGCTATTTACTGCTGTCTAAAATTGGCTTTTTGGACCAGCTACACTTCCTTAAGCATCTTCACATTTTTTTAATTTTGCATTACAAATCAAAAATGCTACATTCAGCCAGTAGTTCAGTGCAATTAGTAGACTATAAACTATTTGATCATCATGGAATCAGTTCAGTAATTATCTGTGATTAAACTTAATTTACGTGAATTGAATATGCAAGAAATATAATTTAACTGTACTCTGTATTAGTTCAAATTAAGTTCAACTGCATATAATAGTTAGCTGCTTTCTCTTGCAAAGGAATTTTATGAATTCTAGGCAGTTTGGGGTTGCCGTGGCCAGGTGTCCCAAATTCTTTAAGAACTCAATCTCCTTCTGGCTGTCAGCTCTTATAATCTCTAAAGTGTGGGCCTGGTATTCATGGTCTAGGAAGGTAACTGGCTCTCCGGCCATCTCATCTATGTTCCAGGCTGGCAACAGATGAGGAAGAATAAACACATAAACACTTAATAAGGAGACTTCACCCAGAAATGCTGCACAGTATTCTCACACCTCTATGGCAAATACCCCAACATCTGACTCAGTGAACTGTTCATGAGAATAGGAAATGTCATCTTTTAACTGGACTGCAATGCACCAACTAAAAATTTGGGATCTCTTACTAAAGGAAAAGGGGAGATTAGGTTGAGTGAAGAAATTTGCATTCCCTGCCACGGTCTTAACATAAATAATATCATGATGATTTAAAGATGTTATATCTCTTTATAATACTTCGAATTCTGTTAAAAGATAAAGCACATAAAAACCTTAATAAAAAAAAGTAAAACCTAGTTCAATCAGTATAGTGAATCATCAGAATTTAAATAGATTCATAGTGTCAGCAGTGCACAGATGGGCTGCATTTGAGCAGAGGTTGCTTGGAAGGATGCAGAATACTCAGGAAGCAGCCACTTCTTTTCCCTGTCATTGGGAAACGGGTAAAAGCAGAACTTGGAGGAAGATGATGAGAGAGGGTGTCTTATGGGCTGGCTGGGACATAGGGTAGAGATGGTATCTACTCTTTGAACAGTTGTGGTCATGAAGATCTGGAAAGTGCATATCAGATCTACGTGTTTGACTGTGGAATTCAGTGCTGCAGGACAGAAAGAAGCAGAAGGTAAGGTTCCTGTCCCGAAAGGCGTTTCCATTTAGGCTGGGAAACAAGTTCAATAAATCCTTCAACTTTTCATGTATTCAGTATACAAGAGCTCTCAATACAGTGATAGAAGACAATCCACAAGTCGGTGTGTGATTTTTTTTTTCCAGTCAAATGCATAGACGATTGGTGCTGTAAGTGATTGCATGTGTTCTGCTGATGAGGCAGTAAGAGTGTAACTAAAGGAGGAAGAGGTTTGAAAAGGAGTGGGTAAGGAAATCCAGATTGCGGATTGGGGAGTTAACATTTATTGAGCTCCGCTCTGTGTCAGGCACTTTGTCAGGTGCTTTATGTAATCTGTGGGATAATTACTGTTATTCCATTTTTCAGATGAGGAGTCTGAGGCTCACATCAGTAATTTCTTGCGGTTGAGCAGCCAGCCAGGAGAGAGAGCAGAATTTGAATGCAGGTCTGTCCCAAAATATATGCTGTTTCCATTACAGAATTCTACCCCGGATAGGAGTTGGGGTGGGATAGTGTTGTATAAATGTGTTGTCATCCAAGCCTCACTAGCTGGGACGTTCTGGATGAGGTCACATTTATATATTCAGCTTTCACTAGCTCAAAGTCTGTATCACTCATTTAAGAATTCTGATTTTCACCCAGTGAATCCATCTGCACTACTACCCGCATTGGCCTCTTCCATCTGGGAAAACTCGCCCTCACTGACCTTGACTGCTCCATGCAGAACCCCCCCACCCCACCATGATTCTCTCGGTCCTGAGAGTTTAGCAGTTTTTTTGTCAGAAGCCGCAGTGATTCCATGACATAGCAGGGTTGATTGATTCACTCGAATATTTATCAGGGGCTCTGTGAGGTGGAGAGGTGAGCTAGAGCTCTGAACCTGGCTCTGACACAGAGACAGGTGTTGGTTTAGTGAGAGGAGGCCGACAATAAGCATGATAATTGCTAATTGTGGTAAATGCTATTAAGAAAATAAACGGAGCAATGCGATAGGAAATAATGACAGGCAGTGGGAGGGTGTTAGGGCTTCGAAGGAGACAGCCATTTCTTTTCATAAAGCCAGTTTATTTTTTTTTTAACTCCTTGGAGCAATCATTCATATCAGGGTAGCTGGGCCAATATAAAATGAAGCAGCGGTTATGATGCCTTCCCTGGAGCCATCATTCCCCTCTAAATCCCACACACAGTGCAGAATCCTACCAACCTCTTCTTCATCCCTCCAATGGTTCTGAAACTTGGCTAAGTTATCAAAATCACTGGGAGATCTTTCAGAATACCTGGGCTCTGCCTTTAGAGACTAGAGTTAGTTGGTTTGGGATGGGTTTCAGGCATGAATTTTAAAGTTCCCAGGTGATTCTAGTATGTAGGCAAGAGTGCAAATCACTGGTCAGAGCAGTGGTTCTCAAACCACTTGAGCATCAGAATTGTCTAGAGGGACTAGTCATTGCTCTGCTGCCTCGTCTCCATTGCCTGGCCCAGGGTCATGGCCTGGGTGCCTCAAGAAACTCACAGTGGCTCCTGATTTTACGATGTGTGGTTCTCATACTTAGGGCAGTGACTCTCAACCTTTAATGGGCATATGAATCATCTGGGGAACTTGTTAAAATGCAGTTCTGAGTGGTTGCCAGTGGCTGGGGCGGGGATGGGGCGAGAAGGAGATGGGGAGTTGTTTTCATGGGTACAGAGTTTCAGTTTCGCGGGATGGAAAGACTTCTGGGAATTGGTTGCACAAAAATGTGAATATACTTAACACTACTGAACTGTACACTTTAAAAAACAGTTAAGATGGTAAATTCTGTGTTATGCATATTTTAGCGCAGTTATTTAAAAGTGCAGATTCAGTAGGTCTGGGGCAGGGCCTGAGTGTCTGCAATTCTTATAAGCTCCGAAGTGGTGCCGGTGGGAACGCAGTTGCAGAAGCAAGGGTTCAGGGTGCATCAGGATTACCTGGGGGACTTGATTTAATGTGGGCTCTTCATCCCCATCTCCGAGATCTTGATTCAGCATGCCTGAGATGGGGCTCAGGTGTAGCTGCTCTAAACGCCCCACTTTAAGAAATAATCTTCCATGGGCTTCACTTCCAAAGGTGAGATAGATTATTTACAGATGCAAAACTGAGTCTGGCATTTTGTTTCATGTTTGAAATAAGAGTTTCTGTATGTTTCACAGCTTTATAAAGTGCAGTGGCTTCCCTAGTTCAGTGGGCTAGGAATGGAAAAGACCTTCAGCTGCAAGAGGGACTGGCCCCCAGAGTCCAGGGTCGTTGGTAGGCGCTGGGTTGATGACTGTCATGGAGCTCCTGGAATAGCGTGTCCCCCAGCTGATCAAACCTCAGGGCCCCGCAGTATGCGATGCCTGACTGGGTGTTCAGCAGGCCTCCTGTCCTATCACCAAACCGCCCCCACCCCAGCCCATCTCCAGTTCAGAGCAAGACCCAACAGCCAACCAATCCAGACCTACTCCTGGCAAGTCTATGGAGCCCCAGAATCATGCAGAGCTCTAACAGTTACTATTAACGTGCGTTTGCTCTATGGCAGCACCTTAGCTCCATCATCTCATGTAATCCTCTCAACACCCTGTGAGGTATTTGCTGTTATTATCACCATTTTATGGGTGAGGAAATAGAGACTCTGCTAAGTTGAGTAACTTACCCAAAGTCATAGGGCCAGTATGTGACAGAGCCAGGATTTGAAACCAGCTTTGTCTGGCAAAGATGCCCAGACTCTTTACACTGTGGAGAATGGCTTTCCATGGGCCCGGAATTTGGGCCAAGAGTGGACTGCAGCTCAGGAGCACTAATAGCATAAGAGCTGTAACCTGTATGCCTACGGAGAGCCCTCCATTCAAAGTACGCTTCTCCACATGGTGATCATTTTGCGTTGTACAAAAATACCAGGGCACTCTGTTGTACACCTGAAACTAATATTGTAAGTCAATTATACTTTAATAAACAAACGAAAACAAAGTGAAACTAATACAATATTGTAAGTCAATTATACTTCAATAAACAAAACCAAAGTGAACTAATATAACATTGTAATTTGATTATACTTCAATAAACAAACAACAAAGTACACTGACTGTCTTCAACACATGGCTGTCCACAGCAGAATTTCTATTTAGAGTAATTCACGCTAAGGGGTAAATAAGGCTTGGCTTTCCTAGCAAGTAATGTTTTGAAAAGAGTAACTTATTAACCTAAATGGGTCCATGGTTGATAGAAAGTGTAAGAGAAATTCATGGGGGAGTGTGCTGGGGGTTGAGTATGGAGGGACTTTCCTTTAGATAAGATCTTTGAAACTGAAAGGGACCATATGTCATCTGGTCCCATTTTTCGTTGTTTAAAGATGACTTTACATAAAGCAAATTGACGATCGAACATGTTGGTTTGTTTGTTTGTTTGTTTTAATTTATTTTTGGCTGTGCTGGGTCTTCGTTTCTGTGTGAGGGCTTTCTCTAGTTGTGGCGAGCGGTGGCCACTTTTCATCGCAATGTGCGGGCCTCTCACTATCGCAGCCTCTCTTGTTGCGGAGCACAGGCTCCAGACGTGCAGGCTCGGTAGTTGTGGCTCACGGGACCAGTTGCTCCGCGGCATGTGGGATCTTCTCAGACCAGGGCTCGAACCTGTGTCCCCTGCATTGGCAGGCAGATTCTCAACCACTGTGGCCACCAGGGAAGCCCATCGAACATGTTTTAATATAGATTCTCCCATGTCAGTTTACACAACTTTTTTTTTTTTTTTTTTTTTAGCGTTACTTGGGCCTCTCACTGTTGTGGCCTTTCCTGTTGCGGAGCACAGGCTCCGGACGCGCAGGCTCAGTGGCCATGGCTCATGGGCCCAGCCGCTCCGTGGCATGTGGGATCTTCCCGGACCGGGGCACGAACCTGTGTCCCCTGCATCGGCAGGCAGGCTCAACCACTGTGCCACCAGGGAAGCCCCACAACTTTTTTCATCTAAGCCCCTCCCCTCCCCCTGTTCTAAACAGGAATTGCAGGTGAAATGATTAGAACGCATGTCTAAATATGGACTGAGCATTTATTGAGCATCTATTTGCCAGATTCTGTGCTGGAATTACAAAAATGAAAATAAAATGCATGATTCCAAGAAACTCACACTGTCCTGTGTAGATGTAATTGTCTTGGGTGCTGAGGCAGCTCAGAGGGGGAAGCAATACAACACTGGAAGGGACAGTTTAACTGAGTCTTGAAGGATGGCAGGCTTACGAGTTTACCAGGCCAGCAAGCAGGGGCAAGAACCTTCTAGGCAGAGAGCCAAAGAAGGGCATCTGAAAGCTCACAGCAAATGGTTCTCCCTGGAGCTGAGGGGCGTGTGAAGAAGCAGCAGGATGTAGTGTTCGACCAGGTGGCAGGGCCAGAGAAGTGTTAGGGAGAAATGAGAGTGTGACTGTAAGAGGCATTAGCAGAGGTGTGTAGGCTGGGTGAGCCGGAGGCCGCTAGGATGGCCACACAGCCCCACAGGCCTGGGACTCCAAGGGCCCCAGAGGAAGGGAAGGCAGACTTGGGGATGCTGGGACTCACTTTCTCAGAGCTCTCATAGTAGTGCTTTGTAGAACCTGATCCTCTCATCTGAGATCTTAGCTTCAACAGTGATGCCAGAGAAATACCAAAAAAAGATATAAATACCCAGCTGCAAGAATTTGGATCTGAAAGGAATAATAATCTTAACAAGTAGTAGACGTATTAAAGTACTAATGCTCCTGAAGTGAGGTTGGAGTAAGTTAAGGCCCCTCCCTAGATCGCTACTGGCTGTTTCTGCAGGAGCTAATAATGACGGTCAGGCAGGTGTCACTGCAGCACTTAGTACGTGCAGCACCCTGCCAGCACCTGCTCACCTCTTTACGAGCACTAGCTCTCTCCACTGCTCCTTCCAGCTTCCTCTCAGCCAAACACGCTGTCTGGGCAGCATGCTGTCTTTGCAGGCTTCCTGGCAATCTCCATGCGACTGTGAGGTTAGGGCGGCCTGATTCCTGTTTGCCCAAACATAGAACACAGTGGTTTTTTTCCAGCCTGTTTTTCAACTACTGATATGTGGAGAAGTAGGAAGCTTTCCTCCCACCCAGTGCTCCAGCAACACACACACACACACACACACACACACACACACACACACACACACACACACACACACACACACACACACACACACACACACACACAATGAACCACAATAGCACAACATTTAGAAATAGACTTTTCTATGTTATTTGGCTCTCTGAATAGCCTTTCCTGCATATAGAATGACAGTGTTTGTTACATTCAACATTGAAGTTGAAGAAACTGAACCCCAAGTAGGTTCAGTAACTTGAATCTGGTCATACAGCTAGTTAGTGGCAAAGCTGAAATCAGACACATCTAACTCTTAGCCAGCACTTTTCCATTATACCTCCTCCTAACTCCCTCTCAAGCCATTTAAAAAAGAAATATATCAGGACTTCCCTGGCAGTCCAGTGGTTAAGACTCCATTGCAGGGGACACAGGTTCAGTCCCTAGTAGGGGAACTGAGATCCCACATGCTGTGCCACGTGGCCAAAAAATTAAAAAATAAAATAAATTCAAAAAGAAACATCTGGAGAAGCAAAAGATCCATGTAGAACTAATCATTCAATAATCAACCATACTGGTCCCTTGATTAACGATATTAAGTAAAATTCCCCTGAAACATAGGGAAAGTTTCTAGTGAACCATAGTTGTTTGGTTAGATATTTCTTTGATCCCTGCAGGCATCCGTAAAGAAATGGCCTGGAGGAAAGCAAAATTTCAATCAAAAAAAGGAATCTTTTAGGCAGAGAGAACTCCTGCCAATCTGAGCATTTAAGCCTCCAAAAATAATATCACATAATTGATGTTACGAGTGTGTACAGCTCAGGAGCCCAGGAATCTGCATATACTTTATAAATATTAAGATATTTCCAGAAAACTGAAACCAGATCATGAGGAATATACTCTCATATTTTATATACATGCAGCACAAAATTCACATCCCTGACTTTAACCTAAAATCTGTGTAGCAAACCATCCTTTTACCAAAATTACTTTGCTCGGAATCTAATCCAACTGAGAAGAGGGTGCCTGAAGCCCCAGAGGGGAAGACATTCATCCTCTGAAAACCAGGTAAACAGAGGATGCTAAAACTGGACAAGAAGGTTACCAGGTCAGGGTCTTTGCATTTCATTCTCTATCCTGCCATGTTTCAAAAAGAGGATTTTTAGCCACTGGGAGACATGTTCCAGGATCAGAGAAAATTTAACTATCTGCCTTTTGAAAATTATGATGATATGGTTTTATATATCCTGATTTTCTGCCACCACCAGGATTAGATTTAGTTTTTTAATTTATCTGAATTGTGGTACATCCTAATTAACTAGGTTTCAGATCTTGGCGGGGGTGGGGCTTGTACTAAGAAGATGTACATCATTTCAAGAAGAATGTCCCAGCTGCTATTTGGACCCAGCCGTTCTACTTCCAGGAATTCGGTCTAAGGAAATATTTCAGAAGGGAAAAATGCTCACCATGCAGAGATGTTTATAATCAACTTTATGATAGCAAAAAGCAGGAATGAGCAACAATTAGACAATGGTTAAATAAACAATGATAGCAATTCAGTTTGAATATTTTGTAACCATTGAAAATGATACATAGAAAAGCATATAAGAAACAATCGCATGAGTATTATACCTCATAATTTTATACTTTAGAGTTTACAGATTGTGTTTATATTACATTATCTCACTTATGCTTCATCATAACCTTGTGAAATAGAAGCAGTTCTCTCCATTTGCTGATAGAAAAACAGACTAGTGGAGCTAACATGGTTTGTCTCGGATCACTCATGAAGTATTCAACACATTGACCACAACAATTTAAAAACCATAGGCGTATAGATCAAGATTTGAAAGACCAGAAAACAAGTTGCAAATAGTTGCTCTGTTAAAATGGAGTGTTTTTCCTCTGTGAGTGTGTGTGTTGGGGGTGGGGGGGTTGCAGGTTTGTTTTGTTTGTTTGTTTGTTTTGGTAAAACTCCTTTAAACACTGAATACTTCTAAGATTATTTATCCTAATCATTGATGCCAAGTTCTTCAGCTTCCTTATTAGACATCAGAATCTTGAGATTACCTATGACGGGTTGTCTTTGCTTTTTGCAGATACACACTAAATCATATTCATGGCCTGCATTCTCATACAGACAGGAAGGTTCTCTGGGATGGCCAAACAAGTGGCTTTTACATGTCGCCCACCTACTATGTCCCCAACTCCAATGCTGCCATGGCCACAGGGGAGCCCATTCCCACTGAATCTTGCTTGAGACATTCGCTTATATACCCACTAAAGTAGTTCCTCTCTGAAAATCAAGTCCTTGAGTCCTTCAGGGTTGGAAGTTTCCAGAGCTGCTTTCTGGAAAGGTGTCCTGTAGCCAGAGTGATTTGGTAGATACATGTGATCAAGCTTTCAGCTTGTGTCCCTGGTTTAATATGACAAATCTCTCATACCCAATATTTTGTTCCCTTTGTTTCTCTTTGTTCTCTTTGAGTCTCAGTGTCTTTTCCAGGACATAAACATTCTCCATTGGGAATGTTCATTCTAATTCAAACATCTCCAAAGCTGGAACAAGTAGCACATAAGACAGGATCAGGATTCTCCTTGTCAACACAGAAACGGACATCACTCCCATGGAGACCATCCCTAGAAACGGACATCACTCCCATGGAGACCATCCCTTTTCTCGTACAGCAGGAACAATTTCTGTTGGAAAGTCATCTTTAAAGGATTACCGCCTGGCTGCAACTTGATTGTAAACACAAATATGACCAGAGGAACTGAAATCCCCAAATAGTTTTCAGTTATCAGTGGGCATCCAGGGGATACAGTGTGTACAGCGTGTGTGTGTGTGTGTTTAAATTCTTATATCTTAAGGACAGAGAGTACTTTCAGAGATCCAAGTTTGAAAACCATCGCTCTAACCCCGCAGCCTTTGGGGCTGTGGGGTTAGAGCGATGGTTTCTCTCTCTCCTCCCTTTCAGGATCAAGCTTTCTGGAAGAACTGTCCAAACACATCATCTCCACTTCTTTCTCTGAAGCATTCTGTCTTCAGGCCCTGCCACTCCACTGACTCTGTCCTTCCAGAAACACCTTTGGAGGAATCAATGGGCACAGCCCTTACGTTGTCACGTACACTGTCCCTGGGGCATCCACCTGCAATGACAGATGGAAATTGGTGATAAGTAACCCACTCCCACCCTTCACATGGGACAGCTCTGAGGTGCATATTCTTCACTGTTTCTAAGATTCCTCCCCGCCTTGTCCCAAAAGATTAAACTTTAGTTGCCTGTAGGGTGACTTGCTTGACAATATACCCTCTTGTTTTCTTCTCTTCCTCATTTCCTTACCACTGTTTCTTAGGATCATCCCCCAAATAAACAGCTTGCATTCAAGTCCTTGTTTCAAGATCTGCTCTGGGACAAACCCCAAATAAGACTCAGTATTTCTTCTGGGAAGTAGTTACTTCTTTGGGATGCAGAGACGTGGGGCTACCAGTCCTCCCATTGGCTGAACCCAAGCAGAAGGCAGGAAACCTGGATGACACAGTGTGCATACGAGGCTCAGCCTCTAAAAGGATGGAGCAGCACAGAGGAGGTTGGGGGAATGCCTCTGGAGGAAATGGGGTACAGGAAATAAGACATAACACAGCACCATTACAGGCAGACAGGCCAGCCTACCATGCTGCTTTGATGGAATTCCTTGTGGCCATTGGGTTATGTGGAGCCCTAGGACTTACTAGGCCTACATGTATTTCCTGATTTTTCTATAATAGATACACTTTACTTTTGCAAGAGGGATAAAAACTTAAGACAATGTATATCAAAAGATAAAAATCATGCTTTTAAATGAGATACGTCTTTATAACAATTACACATCGTAAACATGTGACTCAGAAGAGCCTAAAAGTCTAATCTGGTCTTCATTTGGGGCCCATTGTGATTAACTCAGGGCACTGTAATTAGGATGGCAGTATCTCTATGTAATAGTTATCTCAGTGTTTCAGTTTAGGGCCCAGATGAGAAAACGAGTAAAACTAGTAATATTGTCATTACATTGCTGAACAAGATCCATTACAAAAGCCATGTAGAGTATGTGAAAGTTCTGTTTAGGGGAAGCAACAGCAAAATATAATTTCAGTTCTAGTTCACTTTTAAATATATTTTGTTTAATTCTTCAGGAGAGACAAATTTAAATGTCTGGTCACTGAAGGAGAAAGAGCAAGGAGAAAACAACACAAAGGGTATTTGTTAGGATACATGTTGTCAGCCCCTTCTCCCCTCAAAAGAGTCGTTCTTTCTGTCTTTCTATTTTTTATTTTTACTTTTGGTTCAACCAATGTCAGAATTCCTAGCAAGAATCAGGTAGGATTTTACTCTCTTAATAACGTGGTTTATTCCTCTGTTCGTGACACGATCCCCATAGTAGATTTTTATCTCGCTGTGGTTATCTCCCATTAGGACACTGGAGCACAAGGAAAAACCATGAGTATCGTTAACATTGGTCTGGGCTAAAGAAATGCTTTTGGCTTTTTTAAAATTGTGGTAAAATATATATAAGTGAAATTTACCATTTTAAATTTAGCTGTACAGTTGACTAGCATTAACTACATTTGCAAAGTTGTGCAACCATCACCACTATCCATCTCCAGAACTGTTTCATCTTCTCCAGCTGAAACTCTGTACCCATCAAACAAAAACTCCCCATTCCCTACCCCTACTGCCACCCCAGCCACTGGAAACCACCATTCTACTTTCTGTCTCTATGAATTTGACAGTTCTACGTACCTCATATAAGCGAAATCATACAATATTTATCCTTTTGTGTCCAGCTTATTTCACTTAGCATCATGTCTTCAAGGTTCATCCCTATTGGAGCTTGTGTCAGAATTTTCTTCCTTTTTAGGGCTGAATACTATTCCATATTTTAATATATGCCACATTTTGTTTATCCGTTCATCTGTCGATGGACACGGTTTTTCCACTTTTCAGTTATTTTGAATAATGCTGCTGTGAACATTATTATGTACAAATATCTGTTTGTGTATAAAAATATCCAAGTTCCTGCAGATTTGATTTTTAATAGATTCTTAACCCATACAGCATGTGTGATGTGTATTTAAACCTTATCAAGAGGCTTTCCTTTTGAGAGATTATAGAGTTCCAGAGACTTTACAAAGAAATATTTTTCTAATTTTGAAATATAGTTAGAAAATAGGTGTAAACAAGGAGAGAGGCTTAACACAAAGGAAATAAAAGTGCAGCTTAATGACAGGATGTAAATATCAAATACCACAACCTCTGTAATACATCCTGCATTTCTCCTTTTATAGATATTTGTTTTAGTTTCCTGGAACTGAACATAAACAGATGAAAACGTGGGGGGCTGAGTTGGTTAGAGTGCTCTTAGAATGATACTTAACTCTAGTGAAAATTACTTAACACTGATTTAAACTCTTTGAAGTAACTTCTTTGGTTTCAGGCAACTTAATTTTCTTGCTTAAAAATGGACTTAAAAAAAAATCTATTTAGGAACTCACATAGCTGCCACCTCTGGCATCTAGAAACTTTGAAAGAGATTTTGTTTTAGCTTCAAATACCACGAGATTTTTTTTCCTTCACAACCTGAGTGGCTTGCTATAAACACAGCAAGCACATTAACCCTGTCAGAGGGCGAGATAAGACAGAACAGATGGTCCATTGCACGTCAGCCCGCATGACCCCAAAAGGTGATTCTTATTTTGAAAACCAGGCAGAGGAGATGTTTAGTGGAGGAAGTATGTAGCTCAAGCAAGCTTTTTAGCTGTAAGCTGCTGGCAATAGTCCTTGTAGCTACAAGCTCGGGCTGTTGCTAGGTAACCATTTTGAAATGGACATCTAGCAACTATTAACTGCCATCCTCCTTATCTGCTTCATTATTCCAGGAACAGACTTGCAATTCCTAAATCCTGTTTAACATCAAAAGTCGGGGGTGGTGGTGGGGTGGGGAGAGAGATTTTAGACTATTAGTGCCTATTTATAGAAATACCTGAAAGAAAAGCAACAATGCCAGTCGTGAATGACTATTTTCTTAATAGTTCTACTGTTTTAGACCACATACTTATCACCTTCCAACTAACATGTTAGTGTTTTTATTTTGTGTTGCTTCACATTTTAATTTATTTGTATTTATTTATTTTTGCCTTTTATTTTATTATTTTTTTAAAATCTTTTTTCAGTTTTATTGAGGTATAACTGACAAATATTGTATATTTAAGGTGTACAATGTGATGGTTTCATGTGAATATACATTGTGAAATGATCACCACAATCAAGTTAATTAGCATTCATTACCTCACATAGTTACCTTCTTTTTTTCACTTCTTCTCCCCTCCCCCCTCCCCACCTCCACTCTGGCAACCACCTGTTTGTTTTCTGTATCTGAGTCTGTTTCTGTTTAGTTATGTTTGTTCATCTGTTTTGTTTTTTAGATTACACTTATAAGTCACATCATATGGTATTTGTCTTTGTCTGACTTATTTTACTTAGTGTAATACCCTCTAGGTCCATCCACGTTGTAGCAAATGGCAAGATTTCATTCTTTTTTGTAGCTGAGTAATGTTCCATTGTATATATATACCACATCTTTATCCATTCATCTACCAATGGGCATTTAAGTTGCTTCCATGTCTTGGCTATTGTAAATAATGCTGCAATGAATATAGGCATGCATATGTCTTTTTGAATTACTCTTTCTGTTTTCCTTTGAAAAATACCCAGAAGTGGAATTGCTGGATCATATAGTAGTTCTATTTTTAGTTTTTTGAGGAACCTCCATACTGTTCTCCATAGTGGCTGCACCAGTTTACAGCCCCACCTCACTGTGGGGTGGGAGGATCAGAGTTAAGGTTGCTTTAACTTTTAAAGGTTATACTTGTTAACATTTCTCCCCAAATCCAGTAAGTGTGTAATTTTGATATAAAGGAAACAAAAGCTAAATTTATACTGTCATTCAGCTCATTTTAAAAACTCTTCTGTGAGGATAATGAGTTCATGTGAATTATGTTCCTGATCAATTATTGCTCCATTCAAGGGCATAATCTTTTTGTGAGCAAGAGTCCACTTTATCCCCCCCCCTTCATTGTCTAGAGTTAGGTACTTAAGGAGACATCAGAGTGTCTTAGAAGGAGAGTTATATATTGAAAAGTTATGTACCATCACTTTGTGAGGGATTCAGGGATTTGTGGAAGAGTAAAAGCCAGGGAGGAAAAGATACAAGTAAACTCCATATTAGTTGGGATTAGATTCCTTTGTGACAGGAAATTCAAAATAAGAGTGGGTTAAGCAAGGCAGAAGTTTCTTTTTCATTCCATGTAAATTTAGCTGGTATGGTGGCTCCAAAGTCATGAGAAGAAGGTGGGTTTCTTCTTTTTGTTTCCATCATCATCAACCTTGTGGTCCAAAATCAGTGTTCCCACTGGGCATCGTGTCCTGTTCTACCCAGTAGGAAAGAAGAAAAGTGAGAAGGGCATCCCCTCCCTTTAAGGACACTCCTGGAAGTTTCACATCCCCCTTCCAACTAGACCACAATGTTCATGGACAGTTTCTTTTGCCTGTAGTCTGACAGACTCCACTCATTTCCAAAGTTACTTAGGTTAACACTTGATCCTCCCACCCCCCAGTGAGGTTGCTTCATACATTTATAATACAGATAAATTGTTTTGTCACATTCTGCATTCCATCTCAGGATCGCTCACCCTCCTAAATGATTTATAAATTTGCATATATTAAGATTCATTCTTTGTGCTATAAAATTCTATGGTTTTGTTACATATAATTTTAAATATTAATAAAATATATTGAATGTTATTTTAAATATATCTAATAATTTAGTATTTTAATATCATTTGAATATAAACAATAGCAAATAGTTTGCCTAGGGTTGCACAGCTGTTAAGTGGCAGAGCTTGAAATCAAAGCCAGATGAGTGAACCTCCAAAGCCCCCATTCCTTCTGCCATGCCATTTTCTTCTTCTAAGAATCTTAACTCTGAATCTTCTCGTATGATAGGGAAAACTTTAGCTTTCCATGTGTAGAGTTGCTTGCTCTTTCCCATATATTGGCTTAATACTTTCTAGATATCAGTTCAGGTCTGGAGAGTGACTATGGAAGGGTTTGTTTTTAGAATTGCCAAGTGCCACTGGATGAAGATAGCACATTGACAACTGATTTGATAATAGATCAATGAAAGGGCACAGGCCGGTCAAAGCTGTGGATGGGGCCTCATTAATGGTCAACTGTAAAATTTCTTTCCATCACCCACCCATTTCCCCTTGTTGTTTTAATATTTTGGACCTGTCAGTACCTATTTGCAATCTCTGCTACCTCCAGCTGCCCAACAACTAGCTGATACTTCTGTTTATCCATCCCTCGCTGTCTCATTGCCCTGCTATGCCCTCTCACCTCGCACTTTGTAATATACTCAGTAAAGTTGCTCCCCTTCTGTTGATCATGGATGATGACTGTGGAGGCTGAAAGAAGGTGAAACTGGTTCAGTGGCAAAGGAAGGACATGAGCGTTGTGTCAAAAGTTTGCAGTCCAAGGAGGAAAACAACTGCCCTTTTCATAGAAACTCAGCTAAAATTCAAAATGAACCCACTGTATTTTTCTCTTCCCTGACCTGCCACTCCAATGTGGTATGTGGTGAGGACCATTCATTTTCCTCCCTTATTGATTCTGCCTTCTTCCTTGATAGAGAATCGTTGAATGATGCCAGGCTAATGGCTGTCCAGAATAATGTTTTCCAGACTCTCTGGAAAACACTGTAGTTGATAAAGTTGCCTCCCACATGGCTGCAGGTTAACAACAATTCTGAAACTGCCCTGCATGTGTACTGGAATTGAACAATTAAGTAAATGGGTGTGGATGGTAGGAACCAGTTTTCTCACTGTTGAAGCAAGGGAAGTCAGCTATAATGATCAATATGGTAATGGATTTGAGTTGAAGATATCTGTATGAATTCATGTTTAGATTAATATAGATGCAAATGGTTACATAGAAATATTTATGGATATGTGTAAATACGTGGGTTAGTATATGTACATATAGTTTCTCTTTTAGCTGAGAAGCAAAAACATCCCAGTAACAGTCAGCATATTTATCATCCAGATCTTGATTTCTAATACCATCCTCCAATAAAAGGAACCGAGGCTTCTCAAGAAATGGCTAATCCGAGGACTGCGGCAGAAAATGCAAGATGAGCCTGGAGCATCTTATAGAGCCAGAAATTAAAGAAGTGCTAAAAAAAAAAAATCCATAATGAAGGACTATGTTAAAGGGACAAGGACCCAACTAAAAGAGTCCCCAGTGGTCAAAGGTGGAAAAACTTGAGCAAGAAAAGAAATTAAAAAGTGTTGGATTATAACCCAAGTATATTTTAAAAACAAACCTTGAGTCCACACTGATATAGAAAATGACTGAATAAATAGAATCTTCAAATAATTAGTGCAGATAGTCTGCCCTCAAGGAGGTGGATCATAGCTCCCTACTCTTTTAAGTGTGAGCTGTGCACAGTGACTTCCTTCTGAAGAGTACAGAATGGAAAAGGGGAAAAAGAAGGCAAAGGGACCGTAAAGTTACCATAGGGAAATCTGACACATGTTACCTCAGCCAGGTGATTAAGGTTAACATCAACAATGATAACTCATGTTGATGGTATATGCCCTTGACATGATATGATGAAAATGGCATTCTACCTCTGTGGTCTTCCTCTTAAGAATACTTAACCCCCGTCTAATGAGAAAAAAACTAGACACATCTCAGTGGAGGGACATTCTACAAAATATTTAACAGTATTCCTCAAAACTGTCAAGTTCATCAAAAAGAAAGTCTGAGGGCTTCCCTGGTGGCACAGTGGTTGAGAGTCCACCTGCCGATGCAGGGGACACGGGTTCGTGCCCCGGTCCGGAAAGATCCCACATGCCGCGCAGCGGCTGGGCCCGTGAGCCATGGCCGCTGAGCCTGCGCGTCCGGAGCTTGTGCTCCGCAACGGGAGAGGCCACGACGGTGAGAGGCCCGCGTACCGCAAAAAAAAAAAAGAAAAAATTCTGAGAATCTGTCACAGTCAGCAGAGGCCTAAGAAGATACAATGACTAAATGGAATGTCCTATCTTGGATGGGATCTTGGGACAAAAAAGACAGTAGGTAAAAACTAAGGAAATCTGGAAATAAAATACAGATGTTAATAACAATGTATCAATATTGTAATGATAATGTAGCATTACATTATTGTAACGAATGTATCATACTAATGTAAGATAATAATAATAGGGAAGACTGGGTGTGGGATATATGGAAACTCTCTGTATTCTTTGTAATTTTTCTGTAAATCTAAAACTGTTCTAAGATAACACTGTTGATTTTTAAGATAATGATATATGAAAAGTACTTGGCACTCTGTAAACATTCAGTATGTGTGTGTTGACCTGAGCTCATTGTATTATTGGTACAGTTCCCTAAACTGAGGGAACAAATGTCTTCCCTGTCCTGGGAATTCTGTGTAGTGAGCTAGCGTTATGGGGATTTCTCCAAATTCCTGTGGAGTTAGTTCTTCTTAGAGGGTGTATAGAACATGCTTTTATAAATTAAACAAGCAGCCTTTTTTTTTTTTAAAGCATCTAGAGTCTGGAACAAATATGGACTTGAACACCAGAGAGTAGGGAGTGACATATGAGCACAAAGCTTATGTTGAAACTGACTCACTTCGCAGAAAATAACAGAGTTGCAGTGGACTGACTGATTAGTCACACTCCCTGCTCTAATGGTGATTACAAAAGCCGAACTGTTTTTATGGGCGACACCCAATAAGCCAGACTAAACAGGAGGAATTAAGGGAGTATTTAAATAGGAGTGCTGAATGATGACACCAGCCTTGTAGCTTTAGAGAACGTATACCAAATGCAAGCCCAGCAGCCTGGAGCCAAGTAGGGGAAAACAACTCTTTCAAAGAGCTTAGGTAATCGAGTGACAAGAGACCCAAGGTCCACAGCCAGTGATGGGAGAGAGGGATGCAGGAGCACAGGGTTCTGGAAGCACTCAGCAAGATGAACCACTGATAGAGACAGGGTCTCTAGTCCTGGCTCTTATAGATCTAAGCTCGTGTGTTTTTTCGTGCTGATTTTTTTACAAAGCATTTCTTTTTCAGTAATTTTTTCCTCATTTAAATCCATTTTTCTGTGTTGCCTTTGTTGCCATTCACAGTTAAGCAATCCACAGAAGTACCAAGTATGAGAAGTTGATAGAAAACAAATGAAAACCATATATGGGTGTGACCCTTCATAATGCTTTCATGATGGAGGGGTCTGCGGTTGTTAAATGTAACAACGAGTATGTTACCATAGGGTTCTGTTTTACTTGAAGCTGTAGGTATCAGAATGGGTAGAAAGATCCGGCATGAAAAACAAAATACATTTTTCTGCCAGTGAGAGTGATTAATGAAGAAGGCACAGAGTGTCCAAAATAAAAGTAGACACATTTTTAGTGGATTTTGTTTATTACTAAGAATGATTTTGGTGACAGTTTATATCATACAAATGGCCACTTTGGTCCTGTGTGGCTCATGTAGCATGTCAAAATTTTGATTACTATAATTGTATCTCACATTTTTATAGCTTGTTACAATTTTAAGAAGTGTTTCATACACTTCATCCCAGTTTTTGTCACCTTGACATCGGTTTCATCTTAGTTCGAGGTAACTTAAATCTTAGATAAAGTAAAACTAGATCCTTCTAAGAAATAACCCCAGGATGAAGAATACTATAAGACATTTATAATAGTGTAATAGTTTTAAATATCTAGAAATACATAAAAATCTAGAGACCATTACAAAGTCTTCTGGCTTTGCCTCCTTCCTGGAGTCCATTCTCAGGTCGTGTCAAGAGATCCATGAACCAAGGCTCTTCTACAAAAGTCTCCATCTTGGGTGCACTTCAGAAGCTTCCATAAGAAATCACAAAGCCACACCTCAGATCAAATAAATCAGTATCTCTGAGGGTAGGATCCAGGTATCAGTATTTGTAAAATTTCCAGGTGATTCTAAAATGCAGCCAGATTTGAGAACCACCGTCCCTATATAAAAAGGAACTTCCTGGGCTTCCCTGGTGGCGCAGTGGTTGAGAGTCCGCCTGCCGATGCAGGGGACACGGGTTCGTGCCCCTGTCCGGGAAGATCCCACATGCCGCGTAGCGGCTGGGCCCATGAGCCATGGCCGCTGAGCCTGCGCGTCCGCAACGGGAGAGGCCACAACAGTGAGAGGCCCGCGTACCGCAAAAAAAAAAAAAAAAAAGGAACTTCCTGATGGAAAATGAGGTCATGTGATCCTTCTGGCATATGGGATTTTGAGGTCCCATTATTTCTAATAATGTTTGAAGAATCAAAAGCAAACTTAGACTTCGAGTAAATCTTTTACAGACACTGCATAAAGAATTTTCCCCATGTTTGCAATAGATTTGGGATGGTGGAAGCATTTTATAATTAAATGAGGGATGGGCATAATTAAACTAATTAGTAGTTACTTACAGATCATGTATTTCTGCTAAGACAGCAACTTGCTTTGTGGGAATTACTGGCTACAGATTAAAGAACAAGATTGATTTATTTTTATCTATTTATTTATTTTTGGCTGCGTTGGGTCTTTGTTGCTGTGCGCAGCTTTCTCTAGTTGCGGTGAGCAGGAGCTACTCTTTGTTGCGGTGCACGGGCTTCTCATTGTGGTGGCTTCTCTTGTTGTGGAGCACGGGCTCTCGGCGCACAGGCTTCAGTAGCTGTGGCACACGGGCTCAGTAGTTGTGGCTCGCAGGCTCTAGAGCACAGACTCAGTAGTTGTGGCTCACGGGCTTAGTTGCTCCTCGGGACGTGGGATCTTCCCAAACCAGGGCTCGAACCCGTGTCCCCTGCACTGGTAGGCGGATTCTTAACCACTCTGCCACCAGGGAAGCCCCAAAGAGCAAGATCCTGAAAGAACATTTACAGTAACTGAGTCACCTGCTGTCACAATAAACCAGTTTCTTACCTGAGAGACTTTCAAATTCAGGAATAGTAAATGCTTTTAAATGAGTTGTAACAAGCAAGATATAGATAAATGACTCTGTAGAGTCAGGTGCGCAAGATTAAATATCCAAAATTCTTCTGTAAATCTGTCTCTGACATTGACTCACTCATCGATCTTTTGGGATTTAGTTTTTTGTGCTTTCATTTTCCCAACTATAAAACAGAGTATTAACATCTGTTTCATGGAGGTATTAAGGAATTATTTATAATGCACTTTGAAGGTGAAAAATACATGTAATTAAATTCCATGAGAGTACCCATGGAAGTTGCTGAAGATATGACTGAAGCTCATTGTTCAGGCTGGAAGTTAGACTCTCTTAAATGGGTGCCTTTTCAACTCTTTGTCCATTCATTGATTCAACAAATATTCAGTTGTGACCTACCATGTGCCAAGGCTTAGATTACTCAGTGGTGAAAAAAATCCCCTGTCCTCATGAAGTTATAGTCCTGCGTGGGGAAATAGACAACGAACAACCAAACATATCCAGGTAGTGATAAGTAGTGCTTGAGGAGTGGGTAGGAGGAGATGGGTGAAGAGATAGAGAGTTAAAAAAGGTAGGAGTGTGGAGCCAATTTAGTTGGGGTGGTTAGAGAAGGTCTCTAGGGAAGGTAAGAAGAAAAATTGCGGAAAGGAATTTCATGCAAATGTCTTAGGAGAGAGATTTCCAAATAGAGGGATTCATAAGTGGACAGTGTTCCGGATCTTCAAGAATAATGCGAAGGCTGTCACAACTGGGATGGAGTGAGGAGCTTTATTTTAAATTAATATCAATCTACGCATCGAGTCAAAGTAATACTATACTTCTTTTCCAAGTATGTGATGATGGTTTACAGATCAGCATAGGAACTCCAAAAATATGGTTCTAAACATTCTTTTCTCTCTTTCCTTCCTTCTTTCCTCCCTCCCTCTTTCTTTCTTCCTTTCTTCCTTCCTTTCCTTTCTTTCTTTCATTTCTTTCATTCTTTTTCTCTTCCAGTTTTATTGAGATATAATTGACAACAGCACTATGTAAGTTTAAGGTGTACAGCATAATGATTTGATAGAGATACATCACGCAATGATTATCACAGTAGGTTTAGTGAACATCCATCATCTCAAATATATACAAAATAACAGAAAAAATAGGTTATTATAAAATATTGGGTAGAGTTCCGTGTGCTATATAGTAGGTCCCTGTTGGTTATTTTCTGTTTCAAAATAACAGAAAAAGAAAAAAATATTTTTTTCCTTGTGATGAGAACTCTTAGGAATTACTCCCTTTAACAACTTTCATATATAATGAACAGTAGTGTTAATTATATTTATCATGTTGTACATTATATCCCTAGTACTTATTTATCTTATAACTGGACATTCTTTTCTTAGTCAAATATTTATTAGTACAAATATTCAGTTGTGACCAGTCTTATAACTGGACATTCTTTTCTTAGTCAAATATTTATTAGTACAAATATTCAGTTGTGACCAGTCTTATAACTGGACATTCTTTTCTTAGTCAAATATTTATTAGTACAAATATTCAGTTGTGACCAGTCTTATAACTGGACATTCTTTTCTTAGTCAAATATTTATTATTTTATTAAATAATAAAAGTATTTATCATTTTCTAGATTAAAAGAACAAATTTTGTTCTCAAGAAGTATACAATTTAGAGAATTATATACCTCAGTTTGCTCTTAGATGAAACTAAATTAAATTAGTATTAAGTCTATGTTAGTGTTTAGGCAGATTCTATGGTGATACTACACCTTTTTTTTTTTTTAATTCTAGCCAAGTTGCATAATAAGAAAAAAGTGAGTCCTAAAAAATAATGACACTGGAATTAGACTCCAAAGGACTAATTTTTATTTTCTCTATGATCTCAAACAAGTCACTATGTTTTTTTGATTAGGCTGAAGGATTATTCAGAAGAACACAGTGAATGCTTTCTAGAAGTTTGTATCTTGTAGAACATAGTACTGACAAACATATTAACATGTTTATAATCAGAATAATAAGAAAACATTTGAAAAATATTGAATATTTTAGGCAAACTGAAAGGTATAGATAATAATGTAATGCACAACAGATTTTGGTTAAAAATAATCTATAATCTATATTTGATTTCATTTATGTAAGGTTAACAGCAATGCGTGTTTTGTTTTTTGGGTTTTTTTGGAGTATTTTCACAGGTTTTATTCTGTCAGCTTTCAACAGGGGTTCCACAAGCATTTTAAGTGGGAAAGTTCTTGGTGGGGAAGGACTGTCTGGCACATTGTAGGATATTAGATCCCGGGACCCTGCTCATTAAGTGCTAATTTGTAATAACCAAAAGCAGATAAGAAATGGTCTCATACATTGTCAAACACCGCCTGGAGGGATGTACCGCCCCTGGTTGGAAACCCTTGACAGTTGATAGTGGCAAATACTGCCTTGGGGCTGGAGGTGAGGATGCAAACTCTCCAGCCTCCTCTGAAGTCTCCAAAAGCCAGACCCAGGGACCCAGGGCCTTCAGAGATGGCCTCCAACTAGTCAAGGTCCTCTCCTGTGCTTTTTTTTTTTTAATTTTATTTATTTTTTTAATAAGCAGGTTCTTATTTTTTTTAATTTTTATTTATATTTATTTTTGGCTGTGTTGGGTCTTCATTTCTGTGCGAGGGTGTTCTCTATTTGTGGCTAGCGGGGGCCACTCTTCATCGCGGTGCGTGGGCCTCTCACTGTCGCGGCCTCTCTTGTTGCGGAGCACAGGCTCCAGACACGCAGGCTCAGTAGTTGTGGCTCATGGGCCTAGTTGCTCCGCGGCACGTGGGATCCTCCCAGACCAGGGCTCTAACCCGTGTCCCCTGCATTGGCAGGCAGATTCTTAACCACTGCGCCACCAGGGTAGCCCGCAGGTTCTTACTAGTCATCCGTTTTATACACATCAGTGTATACATGTCAATCCCAATCTCCCAATTCATCACACCACTATCCCCACCTGCCGCTGCTTTCCCCCCTTGGTGTCCATACGTTTGTTCTCTACATCTGTGTCTCAATTTCTGCCTTGCAAACCGGTTCATCTGTACCATTTTTCTAGGTTCCACATATATGCATTAATATGCGATATTTGTTTTTCTCTTTCTGACTTCACTCTGTATGACAGTCTCTAGATTCATTCACGTCAGCAATGCATGTTTAAATAGCCTTGGTCTTCTTTTTTTCTTTTTTAAAAATTTAATCAACTCATAGCCAAAACTGTATCCTCTATACCCAAATGATAGCTATCATATCATTTTTTAAAATTTATTTTATTATTTTTTTATTGTCTTCTCTTTTTATTTATTTATTTTATTTTTTGCTGCATTGGGTCTTCGTTGCTGCATGCGGGCTTTCTCTAGTTGTGGCGAGCAGGGGCTAGTCTTCATTGGGGTGCGTGGGCTTCTCATTGCCGTGGCTTCTCTTGTTGTGGAGTGCGGCCTCTAGGTGCGTGGGCTTCAGTAGTTGTGGCGCACGGGCTTAGTTGCTCCGTGGCATGTGGGATCTTCCCGGAACAGGGCTTGAACCCGTGTCCCCTGCATTGGCAGGGAGATTCTTAACCACTGCACCACCAGGGAAGTCACTATCATATAATTTTATCTGTAAATATTTCATTATGTACCTCGAAAAGATAGTCTTAGAAAAAAAACACTGAACAATGCTTCCTTTGTACCATTGTATATCTAGTCAGTGTTCAAATTTCCCTTATTGTCTCATAATTTTTAAAAATTCAATGGATTTTTAAAATTTGCGGTAAAATATGCATAACAAAATTTACCATTTTAATCATTTTTAAGTGTACAGTTCAGTGGTATTAGTCCATTCACATTGTTATGTAATCATCACCACCATCCACCTCCAGAACTTTTTCATTTTCCCAAACTGAAATTACAAACCCAGTAAACAATAACCCCTAATTCCTCCCCCAGAAGTATGACAACCACCACCCTACCTTCTGTCTCTATGAGTCTGAATACTCTAGGTCTCCCATAGAATTGGAATCATACAGTATTTGTCCTTCTGTGACTGGGTTATTTCACTGAGCATAATGTCTTCAAGGTTCAGCCATGTTGTAGCATGTGTCAGAATTTCCTTTCTTTTTAAGGCTGAATAATATTTCATTGTATGTATAGATCACGTTTTGTTTATCTGGTTGTCTCATAATTCTTTTTAACTGTTTTATTTCCAGCTTTATTTACAAGTTCACTGGATTCTTTGGGGGCAAAAGGACACATAGAATATGTGGTAGTGTTACTTTTCAAAACCCAAAGAGATGAGGAATCTAAGAATCAAATGACAGAATATAAAGCCTTTGTAAGACCTTTTTAGGAGCTCCAACAATCCAAAGTCAACCACTTCAAAAATAAAAACAAACTGCTTGGGAATTTGTTTTTCCTCCTTAGGACTTGGTGCTTTCAGTGCCGTGGGCTGGGGTTCAATCCCCGGTAGGGGAACTAAGATCCAGAGCAGCCAAAAAACAAAAAACCAACAAACAAAAACAAAAAAACCCTGCTTTCCACAGGGCCAGGCTGTTCTTTTGTTGTTTAGTGAATATGGTATCCGCCCCACAGTAAGACATCATTGTGGAGTGCTCTGAACCAGAGAGACTAGCTCTGTGTGCCCAGCTTGGCTGGTCGGGAAAGAGGACTGTGCTCTGGCATGTTGATTCTGTGCCCCTGGCAGAGACGCTGCAGTGTTTGTTCCCGGACAGAATTTCCCAACACATCTGAAGTCAGCTTGTAGAGCAACAAGATGCTATGAGCCTGCACCGTCATTAAGTCACTTCTAATGCAGTCTCTTGAAAGATTATGTAAATGGCAGAGAGTCTAATGGGAATAGATATCTTCCATTATTGATGTCAAGCAGGGAATGAAAATCTGAAGATTCTGAACTCATTGTAGTTAATTATATGTTGTGGGGTTGGGATGTTGGAATCACAGTTCTAGGGCTTCCCAACTTCTTTGCAACCTACTCTTTAAAAATATTATCCTAAGGTCAACATCAGGACCATACAGAGATAACACTGTGTAAAAGTTTTCTTAACATGTATGAAATTTAAAATATTTTAATTACATCAACTAAACCAGCAAACGGTGTAATTGCAAAATTTCTACCATTGATGTGAAATATAATTGATGGTTAACTTTTTAAAATTGAAGTATAGCTGATTTACAACACTATTATTTTCAGGTGTACAGCAAAGTGATTCAGTCATATATATATATTTTTCTTTATATATTCTTTTTCAGATCTTTTACCTTATAGGTTATTATAAAATATTGGGTAGAGTTCCATGTGCTATACAGTAGGTCCCTGTTGGTTATCTATTTTATAAACAGTAGTATATATTTGTTAATCCCAAACTCCTAATTTATCTCTCCCCCTACTTTCCCCTTTGGTAACCATAAGTTTGTTTTCTATGTCTGTGGGTTTATTTCTGTTTTGTATATAAGTTCATTTGTATCATTTTTTTGTTGTTTTAATAAGTTTTCTGCATTTTGTTCTCTTGCGGCTACATATATATACACACTCCTGTCACAAAATGCCTTACACATGAGAGGAAATAATAATATTCACTTCATATTCCACTATTGGGGGAAATAATAATATTCACCAATTTGAAATCTAAGTAAACCAAGCATGGTATAAAATAAAGTTCTCTAATTAGGTAAAAGCACTACCTAAAATATGCATAAATGGAGAATCATGGAATATTAATGTTGAATGGAATTTAGAGATTGTATAACTCAGGGGGCTGTAATCTCTTTGGATACATGAATTGAGAATCCAGTGAAAGCTATGGATCTTGTCTCTCGAAAAATGCATATAATTTTGCTTATAATTTCACATATTCATGGACCTTCTGATGCCTCAGTTAAGCATCTGATGTAATTCAATTCCTTCCTTTTATGCTTAATGGAATTGAGAGTCATGGTGACTATGTGACTTGTAGCCAACAGCTACAGAGTGAGGGAGGGTAGAGAGTTCACTCTAGTTAAAAGCGATTTTTACTATCTTGGTTATGAAATTGCTAAGCAAGCGATTGATGTGAAATTCCTAAACAAAGTCCCATTGGCCCCAAGGTATCTATCTCCCAGCCAGCTTCTAACAGTGCCTCAAATTCTCGCACGTGTGGGTTTCAGGTAATATACAGTCAGCCCTTGGTATCCGAGGCAGAATTGGTTCCAGGACCCCCATGCATAACAAAATCTGTGGATGCTCAAGTCCCTTATATTAAATAGTGTAGTATTTGCAAATAACATACACACATTCTCCACGCTACGTAAATAATAGCCTGCATGTGACAAATTCAGGTTTTGCTTTTGGGAACTTACTGAAATCTTTTTTCCTGAACATTGTCCATATGCATTTGGTTGAATCCTCAGATGTGGAACCTGAGGATAGGGAAAGCCTGACTGCACTTGTACTAACAAGGACAAGACATTAAGCACTGCCCTGCATTCAAATGCCAGGTGAAGGCACCCAGAGGATAACAGGGGTCACTAGCCCAGACTCTCTTTCTCTCATGCTGAATTCTCCTTTGAGACTCTTGGTCTCCTTATCTGCTGTTGACTTTGATGCCTTTATGCATTTGCCTACTTTTCCAACTGACCAGCTCTGCAGAACATGAAGGAGGAGGGGCTAGAGAAATATGGTGTCAAAAAAAAAAAAAAAAAGAATAAGAAGAAGGGTGGGGCAGACAACTCTCTTTATCAGGATTAAAGTTAAGCAAAGGCAGCATTTTCAGAAATACAACTGATTCAAAATTTTTTTGTAGCTAGAAGTGAGAGTTCTGGAAATGTTTTCTATTAAATTACTAGGCAACGTATTCTAAACATTGTTGAAATGTATTTAAAAATCCCCAGTTTTACGAGTCTCATGCAATTAACTTGGAGAAATCGCACATGCTGAATAAGGTTGCGTTAAGGGCAAGAAGGAAGCTTAGATTCATATTCCAGGAAAGAGCAGGATTTCCTTGTGAACATATTTGCTCTCAAACAAATCACAAATTGAAATATAGAAATATAACCTTAACTGTAACTTAAATATAACAAGCACTTTTTGTGATTGCTTGAGCAAAATACATGTACTTTTTGGCATGACTTTCTTTTGAAATATAACTTATTCTGATGACAAAGATAATACCTATTACAGAAAATTCAGAAAACAAAAAAGAAAAGAAAAATTGTGATTCCAGCAAGTACAGATAACAACTACTGACAATTTGATGTACTTTTTGTGATATTTTCAGGCTTTATTCTGTGAGGGTCCATTTATACCACTCCCCCCACCACACACACACACACACACACACACACACACACACATACATACATACATACATACATACATACATACATACATACATACATATACATACAGGTATTGTAATCGAGCAGAGAAGAGCCCTAAGGGGCCTTCCTGCCCCCTGCCCGCCCACCCTTGTCCTCCTCTGCCTGCCTCTTGTTTGTGGAAGAACTTTAGCCTCCTAGGCCTTTGCCCAGTTCCAAAGAATAAATTTAATTACAGAAGTGAGAAAATGCAGAAACAAAGGAAAACAGTCAAGCAAGACAAAATAGTAATAGTTTAGCCATTAAAGTCAGTGACCTTTAGTTCCTCCTCAAGGGCTATAGATCATATTCTGAGCCAAATCCTTTGAGCTGTTTCACAGATACTGAAACCTCCACCAGGTGGAAGAAGTTAACTGCTTGTTGACCACAAGCACCTAGACCCCAGACCAGTTGGAACCAGAAGGTTGATAATGTTGACTCCAGATTACCTCATCACCAACCTAACAGAAGAATGTCCATGAGCTGATCACGTACCCCACAACCCTCTCCCTCACCCTGTCTTTTTCAGGGAAAAAACATTTCCCTGAAACCCATCAGCAAGTTCAGGCCGTCTGAGCACTAGCTGCCTGAACTGCTTGCTTGGCCCTGCAGTAAACGCTGCACTTCCCTTCACCTCAACGCGGTGTCAGTAGATTCGCTTTACTTGGGAGCTGACTCACGTGTGGTTCGGTAATAGTATGTGTGTATGTATTTACATCAACGGGAGGTTAGGCTTTATATGGAGAAGTGTATATTTTCAACAAATGTTATGACATAGGTATTTTTTTAAGTTCTTAAATTTTCTTGGAAAGCAATTTTTTTTTTTTTTTTTTTTGCGGTACGCGGGCCTCTCACCGCTGCGGCCTCCCCCGTTGCGGAGCACAGGCTCCAGACGCGCAGGCCCAGCGGCCATGGCTCACGGGCCCAGCCGCTCCGCGGCACGTGGGATCCTCCCGGACCGGGGCACGAACCCGCGCCCCCTGCATCGGCAGGCGGACTCCCAACCACTGCGCCACCAGGGAAGCCCGGAAAGCAATTTTTAATGGCTACATAGATTCTATGATATAGGATGCCAACATTTACTTAACCATTATTCCACTGCTGGAAATCAGGATGTTTTTCGTTTTCCCCACTGAATATCCTTGAATAGATCTTTGGGGGCATATCTATCTTTAGAACAATTCCCAGGAGTAGAACATTTCTTTAGGATTTTGCTGCATATTATTAAATGCCCTGCATGAAGCTGTACCAATACATTCTTAGCTGTAATACCTGAGGATGCCCCATTTCCTTATTCTTCTACTAATATCGCATGTTAAAACATTTTTCTTTTTTTGCTTTTACTTTTTATTGTATCTATATGAGAAGATGGATGCTAACTAAACTTATTAAACCTTAAACTTATAGAGTTATGTATGTAAATTGTATCTCAACGAAACTGGAAAAAATAATGATATATACATTCTATGCCAATTTTATAGGCTAAATATGGCATCCTATTTTAATTTGCATTACTTTGATTACTCTGGAGATTAAACTTTTAAAAATATATTCATTACCTATTTGTATTTCTTCTAATGTAAACTATTTTCTTTGCCTGTTTTTTTTTATGTTATTCATCATTTGCAAACTGATTTGTAGGAATTCCTTATATATCTTGAATATAAACCCTATGTTGTATGCATTGAAACTATTTCCCATTTGTCATTTTCTTTAGCTTATGTTGGCACTTTTTTCCTCCAGTGTATAATATCATGAAATGTCACCTGTGCTCCCAAATTGATTTGAGCTGAACTGCTTTACAATGGGGACAGGCCTCAGCACATTTATCTGTTGGGATAAATGGTGGGGTTGGAGCACATAGAGGATTTGGGGAGTTAAAGCTGGAGTTCGGGGATTGAAGTCCTTAGTGCATCTGGGTTTTCCCAGATATTCCCATTCTAATTGCCGAGATTATACATTTTCTCAATAAACACACCAATTTTAGTTTTAAAAACGATCACAATACGGAATCTACTTGTATTGATCTGTGTCTTTTTAGATGCTTTTTAGATGGACTTTGAGCAGTTAGATGTCTGGCTTTGGTCAGAAAGGATCTTGGTACCCACTTGGATTCCAACTCTGCTTTTCTGTCTGCTTTTGGTTGGGTAGCCTTGGCCTCAAACCTCTCTCCTTCTTGCTCTCATTGTACTTCCTTGAAAGGCTGCAAGAACAGAACACAGTTTATCATCCTCTCTTTTGTTTCTAGGACTACCCACTTCTCACCCCATCTGCTTTGACAACCGTTTTCTTAGATGGTCTGTAACTTGCAAACTCACTTCCAGAAAACAATTTCTATGCTAAGAGTGTTTTCCATTTCAAGGAAGAGAAGCCAATTCAAGGGTACTGTAGCAAAAGCAGGGGATTTATTATAAGTCTTTAGGGCAAGGAATGTAGCTAAGACTCAAGAATACCAGGCAAGAAACCAAAATGTTGGAAAACCAAGAAATATGATCTCTTGCTAAATCTGCAATCATTTCACATCTACCTTTTTCTTTCTTGGTGAATGGATTTCCTCTGCTCCCAAGTCCCTCTGATAGGCTAAGACAGCAGCTCATGATTTCCAATTTAACACCTGGATCCACAGAACGACTGACTTTTCTACTTTCAGTCCTGAGAGGTAGCAGAATATATCACCCCAGAATATGCCACTTTAGCATAGCAATTATTTTGAGCTGAAGGCAGTTGAGAAGAAATGGATACAAGAAAAGCTCCATCTTCCCCCATTTGTCTAAAAGGAGGACATATATTTACAAAGGCGTCCCTCCTCCCTTCTCTACCGGGAAGGACAAAGGTTAATCCCTGGAGACAACTTTAGACCCTTGTCAATGGAGAAGGCAATGACTTAAATGTTCATAACCCACTCCCCCATCACCCCCAAGACTGGTCTGCCCCATATCTCTCTTATGTCTTCAGTTGGAGATGTTATATAAGCCAGAGTTCTAAGACACCATTTTGAATGACTCATTTTCCGCTGGGTATCTCCCGTGTATACATGAGGTACACATGTTAATAAACTTCTGTTTGCTTTTCTCTTGTTACTCTGTCTTTTATTACAGGGGTCTCAGCTAAGAACTCAGAGTCAGAGGGGAAATTATTCTTCCTCCCCTACAAAGCTAAACTGCTAGGATAAAGCTCCAATAATCTTTTCGGTTTTACTTTGGGGCACATTGTCATTTAATTTGTACATCATGTTAAACTTGTTTAAACAAAAACTTATTTTTTAAAAAACGAAAGTAAGAAAAAAAAGAACAATAAGTTTAGTATTCTGCCCTAGAACATTACCCAAACTCCTAATACAATATGTAAACTTAATACTCTTTGTTTTGAAAATGTAAATTAAGTGTTAATATAACTGTATTCAAGAACCACAAGACCATGGAACAGTATCACCTTACAGAGGAAGGGAAAGGCTTTCTTTCTTTTTTTTTTTTTTTTTTTGTGTGGTACGCGGGCCCCCACTGTTGTGGCCTCTCCCGTTGCGGAGCACAGGCTCCGGACGCGCAGGCTTAGTGGCCATGGCTCACGGGCCTAGCCTCCCCGTGGCATGTGGGATCTTCCCGGACCAGGGCACAAACCCGTATCTCCTGCATCGGCAGGCAGACTGTCAACCACTGCGCCACCAGGAAAGCCGGGAAAGGCTTTCTTAAATTCTTCTTTAGCATCTGAAGAGCCATTGTGGTGCGGGAACAAAGGAGCAAAACTCAGGCATATGCTAGACTTCCATCAAATCCTCTGAGAATTTTGAAATAGACAATATCTTTTTAACTGATGGGAGATCCACAGCTTCTGAAGACTGTCTTAGTCAACAGAAGACAATGTTTTATTTTTATACCTCGGCAAAGACAACAGAGAAAAGAAGCCTTCTCAAATTATCTTGTATCCAGGCACCGTGCACATACATAAATATGTGTTGAATTAATAATGAAGTTATGACCAGCTGTGATCCTTGTGTTATGACACACCATTATTCCAAAGCATCTCACCATTTCATGGGATGAAGTGGAGCAGGTAGGGAGTCAGGTTTTATTGTTCTGTTACACAGAAGGGTAAACAGAAACTCTTTTTTTAAAATACAAAAGTAATAAAGTATCAGGAAGAACATAAATGGTAACTTTGGCTTTCTTGTCTTTTAATAAATACATGGCTTTATTATAATCATCATCAAAATTACAGTTCTTTGGGAGGACTTCACATTTGTGATGCTGTGCTGTGCTTTATGATACGTGTTACACTATGTCACGGTAGACTTTGTTTCTATCTTAGAAATACAGTGTTTCTCAAGGAGGAGGCAACATCCCAGGTGTCATTTATTTAAAAGCTAGCCGTTAAGTAAATTTGTTTTTTAAAATGGGAAATATTTTGTAAAACTGTGCAGACAAAAGCAAGATCTGAAACCATTTGTCTCACTGTCACCAAATCTCATGAAAAAACATTTCAGACTAGTAACTAAGACTCCACTGCCCGGGCTACACAGCTTGTACACTGCACACACCACCCTTGGAGGGAGGGACCAGAAGCTGAAACCACCTGATTCTCACAGGTCTGCTGGGGGTGCTGCCTTGGTCCCCTTTCACAAAAGCACACGTGGGCCCCTTTCACAAAAAATGAACTGTATGGTGGCTCCCTGCCCATGGCTTACCTTCAACCTTAGGCACAAAAGTGCGGGTGGGGAGGGCTTCCCTGGTGGCACAGTGGTTGAGAGTCTGCCTGCCGATGCAGGGGCACGGGTTCGTGCCCCGATCCAGGAAGATCCCCCATGCCGCAGAGCGGCTGGGCCCGTGAGCCATGGCCGCTGAGCCTGCGCATCCGGAGCCTGTGCTCCGCAATGGGAGAGACCACAACAGTGAAAGGCCCGTGTACCGCAAAAAAAAAATTAATAAATAAAAAAATGCAAGTGGGGAAACGACCTGTCTGCTCCCCAGCCTCCCTACCCCTTCCTCCTGCACAGGGCCGCATCTCAAAGCGCCAAGTGAGCTATAGTTAGCTTCGTTTGTCCTAACTACTTAACAGATGTTTTTCATTTATCCTTCACTGGAATGATTTTCCTCCATTTTCTCATAAAGAGGATGTTTGCACCAGGATTGGGACTGAGAATGGTGGAGGGTGAGGTGAGGGGCTCGGGGAGAATGCTATTTACAGACCCTCAGGGCGAGTTCTGGAATTCTAGGTGACACTGCTGCAAATCCTTTGGCTTTCAGTGAAATCGCCTAGATCCTGCAGAACATCTTCAGCTGAAAGTACTTCCAACGGATGCTAAAAATACATTGCAGTTTATTTTCCTCAGTAGGGAGCATATGTGTTCCCACTTGACCTGGAAACACAAAGAGATCCAATGTTAAATTTAATGCTGCCCATTCCAAGATAAATCTGTTTTCTGGAGAGCAAGGGAAAGAAAAAACAACAGACATATTGGTATGATTTTGCCTTTGCTCTCTGGGGGAGTCAGTGCCTTGAACACATTTTTTATGTTCCCTGTTGGTAGTTAAATGACCACTCTCAGACTTCTTAGCTATTGCTGATATAAACTGGCTTGCATTCAAATCAGATGGTGAGTCCAAAGCAGATTTATTAAATTTAGGGAAAGCGGGGTGAGGAGTTTGATTTTTTTTTTATCTAAACAAAAATGTCAGATTCTTTGTATCTAATCTTAGATTGATAATTTAGCCTTCCATCTTCTTCTTTCTTTCTTTTAATGCTCTTCTCAAAAGACAATCTGAAGTGCCCTCTAATTGAAGTATAGATTTTATGGACATTTGTATTAAATCCTTTCTCTCTAAAACAAAAAGCAAACAGACCAAATACAACTTATCTACAGATGGCATAGAAATTCTGTTTCCTGCTGTAACATTTAATAACATGTTCAATCCAGTTCTTGTAGTTTGGGGATACCGTTTGTTTAGAGCTTTTGGTTGCCCAATATGACATTCTTTAATATTGTAAGAGCAAAGTTCAATTTTTACTGAAGAGGAAGTCTCAGCCCTGCTCTCCAGCTGGTACCACACTCCGGAGCTTAAAATACACAGTCTGCTGACAGAGAACTAAGACCCATTCCCCTCCCCCCACACCCCCGTCCAACCCCCGCCCCCCCAAGAAATAGCACAGCAATTAAACATGAGCTTTGGACTCTGCCTTTTTTTGAGTCTGGATTCTGCCACTCAATAGTTCTGCCTTCACTTTTCTCCATCTGTAAAAGGAGGATAACGATGGGACCTGCTGTTCAAGGCTGTTGTGAAGGTTAAATGAAATACTGTGTGAAAAGCATGCAGCATCTTGCCTGAGTGTGTAGAAAACCTTGAATCCATATTAGCTATTATTACCGGTGATGATTCTTAGATACCCTGGTTAGTTGTGCCCAATATCAAAGAGTTAACTGACACCACCTCGAAGATCCACTTCCTGAACTGTCCCTCATCAGTTCATTTTTTTAAATTAATTAATTAATTAATTTTTATTTTTGGCTGCATTGGGTCTTTGTTGCTGCACTTGGGCTTTCTCTAGTTGCCGGGAGCGGGGGCTACTCTTCGTTGCGGTGCGTGGGCTTCTCGTTGTGGTGGCTTCTCTTGTTGCAGAGCACGGGCTCTAGGCACGCAGGCTTCCGTAGTTGTGGCATGTGGGCTCAGCAGTTGTGGCTCGCAGGCTTAGTTGCTCCGTGGCATGTGGGATCTTCCCAGACCAGGGCCCGAACCTGTGTCCCCTGCACTGGCAGGCGGATTCCTAACCACTGCGCCACCAGGGAAGCCCCCCCCCGCCCCCCCGCCCCCCCGCATCAATTCTTAAGGCTTGATTTCTATCCAAGAAGGGTGTGGTCTGATGAAAATCATGGAGATGGATTTTCTCTTACTTACCTTTAACCACATAGTAAGGAGCATTTTTCTTATTGTTTATTTAAAGCAAAATATTCACTGGATCTAAAATTATAAGAAAGGAGAAATATGAGAAGCCCTTTTATTATTTTCATGATAAAGGCAGCATATACTGAGCCTCTCCAGACTTCAAGGAGACAACTAAGTAAATTTTCTCATGAAATGTTGTAGCCCACCCTTGGGTCTCATTTACACTGCAGGCTTAAGGAATAGCCACATTTCCTTTCGAGACTAGATGGGTAGTTTTGATACTCTAAAGTTAGTTAGAACCTCAAGCCCATGGATGTCCTCTCTGGTAAGTTAGTAAGCATTTACAGGCATACCTCAGAGATGCTGTGGGTTCAGTTCCAGACCACGGCAATAAAGCGAATATCACACGCATTTTTTGGTTTCCCAACACATATAAAAGTTATGTTTACACGATACTGTAGTCTTTTAAGTGTGCAATAGCATTATGTATAAAAAAACAATGTATGTATACCATAATTAAAAAATACTTTATTGCTAAAATTGCTAAGCATCATCTGAGCCTTCAGCAAGTCTTAATCATTTTGCTGGTGGAGGGTCTTGCCTCGATGCTGATGCTGCTGACTGAGCAGGGTGGTGGCTACTGAAGGCTGGGGTGGCCGTGACAATTTCTTATAAGACAGTGATGAAGTTCATCACACCGATCGACTCTGCGTTTCACTTAAACACTTAGAGGCCATTTTAAGGCTAGTAACTGGCCTAATTTCAATATTACTGTGTTTCAGGGAGGCCTGAGGAGAGAGAGACAGGGGAAGGGCTGGTCATTGGAGCAGTCAGAACACACACATTTATTGTTTACCATCATATATGAGCGCGGTTCATGCCCCCAAACACAAGAGTAACACCAAAGATCACTGATCACAGATCACCATAACAAATATAATAATGAAAAAGTTTGAAATAGTGCAAGAATTACCAAAATTTGACACACAGACATGAAGTGAACAAATGCTGTAGGAAAAATGGCGCTGATAGACTTGCTCAAGGCAAGGTTGCCACAAACCTTCAATTTGTAAGAAACACAATGTCTGCGATGCACAATAAAGTGAAGTGCAATAAAATGAGGTCAGCCTAAGTAAATACATAAGTAAATAAATCAGAACTATTTTGAAAGTCTAAAGTAGCTGAAGTAAGTAAAAGTCCTGCATTTCTGGGAAGCTATGTTTTCTGAACTCTTGAAAGGTAAAGGGAGAGCAAGATAAAGACCAAGTAGGTTAACTAACTGTACTAGTTTCCTAGGATTGCCTGGTTTTAGGTGCAGAATGTCTCCTGTCCTGGGAAACCCCTCAGTCTTGTGCACGCTGGGACATTTGGTCACCCTAAAATAAAGACTTACGTTGTGGTTGATGAAATTAAAATTCAGTGGAAAGGGTACTTATATATTATTTTCCAAATTATATATCTTTAATATAAATGGAGTAATATACATAAAAACAGAAAAAGCATAATGACCAAATACTCTCCTAAGAAGCTATCCATATATAGGCAAATCCTGGACAGTCTGTCCATGCAGTTATAGAGGTTCATTTGGTAGCACTTATTCTAATTGCAAACTTTTTTCCTACAAGGAAATAATTAGCCTTTATAGGGTTCTTTTGGAAATCCCAAACTTTAGCATGACACCAGGTATCCTGCAGGCTGAGAAAGGAGAAAGTTTCCAAAGGAAATTGCTTAACATTTTCAACGATGGGAGGTCAAAAAAGGGAAAAGGGCGAGGTGACCTTCCAGAGGGCAGTGCTGCTGGCATGGTGCGGACAGAAGCCAGATTACTGGGCCCAAGGAGGGACCAGCGGAGAGGCTCCAGACGGCCTGAGGCCACTTCTGTAAGATGTCAGGGAAAGGAAGTAAACCAATGAGCCAGTAGCTAGGGGGCAAGAAAAACGTCTGTCAAGGTGGAGGAAAGTCTAGTGTGCTGAAGACAGAACGAAAGAAACCAGGGATGGAAAGCTTACTTGGAGCTTGTTGCTACCACGAGCAGAGGACTCCTGCCACCTGGGCCATTCAGACTGTTATCGAGAAATATTTTAATGGAAGACTCTGGCCCATGTGTCCAGGACCCTCCCTTCTAGCTAGCCACATCTTTTAAGGCCCAGCTCAAGACCTGGCCTCTATACATGTGCTCTCCCACTCCTTTAAATGACTTGTGCCGTCGCAGAGGGTCTGGACTCTAGGAGCAAGCCGGTTGCAATCATACGGCAGCAGCTAAAATGAAAACAGTGTCAGAATAATAAAAATAGGATAAACGTAAAGGTTTTGGAAAGTTTATAGCTTGGGTCCATGACATTGGGTAAACATCCAAGACAAGAAAACCTTTTTTTATTTTTTAATAAAGAAAAGACTGACATTTTATTATATCAAAATTAAGAACTTTCTTTTTTTTAGAAAGAAATTTATGTATTTTTATTGTCCTTCTTTTCTCAATAAAAGGTAGCCTTCTAAAAAAAATTAAGAACTTTCTTACATCAAAAAAATTTTTAGGGCTTCCCTGGTGGCACAGTGGTTGAGAGTCCGCCTGCCGATGCAGGGGACACGGGTTCGTGCCCTGGTCTGGGAGGATCCTACATGCCGCGGAGCGGCTGGGCCCCTGAGCCATGGCCGCTGAGCCTGCGCGACCAGAGCCTGTGCTCCGCAACGGGAGAGGCCACAGCAGCGAGAGGCCCGCGTACCGCAAAAAAAAAAATTTTTTTAAGAAAATGAAAAGACACTCTTAGTAAAGATATTGGCATAAACACAGCAAGGGATTAATAACAAGAACACATAAAGAACTCTCATAAATCAATAAGAAAAGCAAAAGAAAAATGGGCAAAGATTTTTACAGAAGAATAAGCACCAACAAAAATACAAAGAGATGTTCGACCTCATTAACGATGAGGGACATGCAAATGAGATACCATTTTATGGAATTCAATTGGCAAAAACTTAGAAGTCTAACGTGTTAGAAAGACTTCGAAGCAACAGTATCTTTTATACGTAAGACAAGAAAACCTTGAATAATCAGAGTCCCTATTCTCCAAACTGAGATTGTTTTTAGCTTTTAGGAAAACTCCAACACATGCAGGGCCACTTAACATTGGCAGGGTCTGGGGCAAGAGCACAAATGGAGGCCCATCTACCATACACCTAATCTTTAAATGTGCTACATCAGGCCAGTAAGTGTGGCTCACCCACACCCCTTTCATCCTAACCTGGGCTCTGTGAGGAGCCTGTGGGCTCACAGGAGCAATCAAGCTCCAGCCACACCCTGGAGGCCCAGGGATGTCCACATCAGCAACTCCTGAATGACTATGAAATACTGCCCACGTTCTCCAAGCAGGCTTCAGGCTGTTTGCACTGGGAATTTAGGGTCCTTCATACCAAGTGTGTTCCAGAAGGCCGAGGGGGCATATCCATTAACCCCTTGGCCCATCAGAAACTTTACCATGAGGGGTGTGGTGTCGCAAGAGGAGGACCAGCTTGTGTGCCGAGGCCAGGATCCTTCTTGCCTGAGTTTAACAAACATGCTGGACACATTATCATTTTCCAGTTATATTTTATCACTGCATTCTCCCAGTCTGACTTTCAAATAACTCTTGGACAAGACTTTACAATAAGGCTTCCCACAATATTGACTGTAACAGCTCAAGCAGGCTGAACAGCCCAGAAAGAATGTTCCTGCTGAGCAAACTCAAACACAGCAGGCTTCGGTGCTCCAGTGAGAGGCCCCAAACGGGGTGTTCTCTGGTCCTATCCAGATAAAGCAAATTACAGATTATCTCCTGGCAAAGGAAAAGCAGAGTTTTTAAATACATTTGAGATGGAAATATAATCTTCTGACAGCTTCTGAAAGGGAGCAGTTTAGCCTGGGTTATTTAGATCAAACACAAACCACTTCAGTTTTACCCTACGTGGGGTAGGGAGCTGATGCCTTCTCCAGTCTTCTTCCCCAGGAACTAAAGCCTGGAGGAGGTGGCATCTGACTCAAGAATACCTTGAAGGTGATGCTCTCAGGGGAATAACCCCACAAGGGGAGTTAGCACACCTGGCTCTTCTCTTTACCTGGCTGGTCAGTTGGGCGGTTGCTTCTTCTGGGCCTGTTGCCACCGCTGAGAATAAAAGGGCCAGCCTAGATGATTTAGAATTTTCCTTGGGGCAGGAGGGTCTGGGGAACCCTTGAGCAATTTGATCTTCTAGGAAGCCCTGCAGGGTGAACACAGCTCACCTGTACCCTGTTAACGTACTTGGAATATCTGGGATTCACCTGGCCCCGGGAGCGTCCTCCAGTTACAGGATGTACCATCCCAGGCTGGATAACCATCACTGGGGCATATTTCCAGCTTGAGGTGCTCAGTCACTCTCTTTGAAGAGGCAAATGATTACTACTGCACTGAATTTGGGTCCCCAAATGACAGCAACATCATGTGTAGGGGAGAGCCACGACTGTTAACTGGTGCATTTAACCAATTAAATTCGGCTTTGTGTCTCAAAACAATTTGCTTCATTATTAACCAAGCTGGAAGCAATGATGGAGGTGATATTCGGAGGCCTGATAGATTTCAAGGTTTGGGTAAATTCTGAAGAAATTATTTACTTAGTATAGATGTGATTTCAAAGAAACTTCCTCAACTAGTAAACAAACAAACAAATAAATAAAATAAACCTTCAAGTTGAGCATTGGGCTGCAAATTTTGCTTGAAATAGCTGCCATTTTCTTAAACCTACAGCATAACAAGTACCATAGAGTTGGGGCTATGGTATTTGTTTTCCGGGGCTGTTGGGAGGATGAATGGGATACCCCAGATAAAAGGGTGCGTGGCCCCCCCCCACCCCCAATCAGGCCGGTGAGGAGCCTGCTCAGAGCCTTCTGTCTCTGTCGGCCTGGCACAAAATAGGGCCTCAATAAATATTTACCAAGTGCATGAACGGTTGCCTGCTTTTCTCCTTTTGTTTAGTCACACTCTCCTTTTAAGCTCCTACAAAGAAACCCAGGGCCCTGCATGCTGCCAGTTCCACTAGGGTGTGGGTGTAGAGGATGTAGAGGAAGGGGGATGAGGAATCAGTAAGGGAGGCCAGGGATCCGAAACGAGAGGGAGGAAGGGAAAGATATGATTAGAGGCGCAGGGCCAACAAAGAGCCAGACGCAGGCGAACCCAAGCGCTCTGCACCCGGGACGGGCCCCAGGCGCGCCTCCAGCCCAGCGCAGTCCACGCCGCCGGCCTGCACCGGGCGAGGCGCCCCCAGCCCGCACCCGAGGCGGGTCAGTGGCCCCCGCCCCCGGGGCGGTGCCGGGAACATGCGGCGCCTCCGGCGGTCACGTGGGGGCCGCTCCGCCGGGCGGCGCTGCTGCTTCCCGGTCGCACCCTCCCAGTGCCGGGGACGCGGCGTTCGTGCTCCCGCCGGAGCCTGGGGAAGCGGAGAGCAGGAGGCGGCCCGGCCCTGCGTCCACAGGATGCCCGCCGCGGAGCCGGGCGCCGCCGTCCTCGTGGAGCAGGCGGAGGCGACGACGCTGCGAGCCGCGGGGCCACGGCGGCAAGGGTAGCGGGGCTGGAGTTGGCCCCGAGGCGCCGAAGGCGGGCGGAGTGGGAGGAGGAGCGGCAGGCATCCTCCGCGGCGCGGCGGGCGGGCGGCGGCCCTGCTGCCCCGGCGCGCCCCTGGCCCGGGAGCCCGGAGAATGCGAGCTGCGCTCCCCGCCGGCCGCCGCCTCCCCCCGCGCCGTGCGCCCGGCGACCCCCGGAGCTGCTCGCGTCGCCGCCGCCCCCCAGCTGCGGGCGCCCGGCCGCTGGCTGCGCTAGGACCCGCCGCCGCCGGTCGCCGAGGGCTGGTAGGAAGGGAGGAGCGGGAGCGAAAGGGCCCCGGAGACTGGCGCCCGCCGGGGCGCAGCGCGGCATGTAGCTGCGGGCTCCCGCGCGAGGGTGTCGGCCCGGCCCCGCCATGGCTGGGACGGACAGCGGGAACCTGAAGACGGTGAGGCTGTGGCGGGACGCCGCCCTGCGCGCCAGGAAGCTGCGGAGCAACCTGCGCCAGCTCAGCCTCAGCGCGGCCGGGGGCTGCCCGGGGACCGACCAGCTCGACTCTCCCGACGCGCCCCAGCTTGTGCTGCCGGCCAACATCGGGGACATTGAGGTGCTGAACCTGGGGAACAACGGCCTGGAGGAGGTGCCCGACGGGCTGGGCTCGGCGCTGGGCAGCCTCCGCGTCCTGGTCCTGCGCCGGAACCGCTTCGCCCGGCTGCCCCCAGCGGTGGCCGAGCTGGGCCATCACCTAACCGAGCTGGACGTGAGCCACAACCGGCTGAGCGTCCTAAGCGCCGAGGTGGTGAGCGCCCTGCGCGAGCTGAGGAAGCTCAACCTCAGCCACAACCAGCTGCCCGCCCTGCCCGCCCAGCTGGGTGCGCTGGTCCACCTGGAGGAGCTGGACGTCAGCTTTAACCGCCTGGCGCACCTGCCCGACTCCCTCTCCTGCCTCTCCCGCCTGCGCACCCTCGACGTGGACCACAACCAGCTCACGGCTTTTCCGTGGCAGCTGCTGCAGCTGGCGGCCCTGGAGGAGCTCGACGTGTCCAGCAACCGGCTGCGGGGCCTACCTGAGGATATCAGTGCCCTGCGTGCCCTCAAGATCCTCTGGCTGAGCGGGACCGAGCTTGGCACCCTGCCCAGCGGCTTCTGCGAGCTGGCCAGCCTGGAGAGCCTCATGCTGGACAACAACGGGCTGCAGGCTTTACCCGCCCAGTTCAGCCGCCTGCAGCGACTCAAGATGCTCAACCTCTCTTCCAACCTCTTGGAGGAGTTCCCTGCCGCGCTGCTGCCCCTGGCTGGTCTGGAGGAGCTCTACCTTAGTCGCAACCAGCTCACTTCCGTGCCGTCCCTGATCTCGGGCCTGGGCCGTCTTCTCACCCTGTGGCTGGATAATAACCGGCTCCGCTACCTGCCTGACTCCATCGTGGAGCTCACGGGCCTGGAGGAGCTGGTCCTGCAGGGGAACCAGATCGCTGTGCTGCCAGACAACTTTGGCCGGCTCTCCCGGGTGGGCCTGTGGAAGATCAGGGACAACCCGCTGATCCAGCCCCCCTACGAGGTCTGTATGAAGGGGATCCCCTACATCGCAGCTTACCAGAAGGAGCTGGCTCATTCCCAGCCGGCAGTCCAGCCCCGCCTCAAGCTGCTCCTGATGGGCCATAAAGCTGCAGGAAAGACCCTGCTCCGTCGCTGCCTCACCGAGGACAGAGTGGAGGGGAACCAAGGAGGAGGGGACAAGGAGAAGAGCCACCCGCCTTCACCTCCTCCCGTGAGCAAGGGCATCGAGGTGACCAGCTGGACAGCGGATGCCTCCCGGGGCCTGCGGTTCATCGTGTATGACTTAGCTGGGGATGACAGTTATGAGGTGATTCAGCCCTTCTTCCTCTCCCCGGGGGCCCTTTATGTGCTGGTGGTGAACTTGGCCACCTATGAGCCGCTCCGCTTTCCCACCACCGTGGGCTCCTTCCTGCATCGGGTAGGGGCCCGGGTGCCTCACGCCGTGGTGTGCGTTGTGGGCACGCACGCCGACCTCTGCGGGGAGCAGGAGCTGGAGGAGAAGTGTCTGGACATCCACCGCCAGATCGCCCTCCAGGAGAAGCATGACGCTGAGGGGCTGAGCCGGCTGGCCCAGGTGGTGGATGAGGCACTGGCCCGGGACTTTGAGCTCCGCTCCGCCAGCCCCCATGCAGCCTACTACGGTGTGTCCGACAAGAACCTTCGGCGGCGCAAGGCCCACTTTCAGTACCTGCTCAACCACCGGCTGCAGATCCTCTCCCCTGTGCTGCCCGTGAGCTGCAGGGACCCACGCCATATACAGCGCCTGCGGGACAAACTGCTCTCAGTGGCCGAGCACCGGGAAATCTTCCCCAACCTCCACAGAGTACTGCCTCGGTCCTGGCAGGTGCTGGAGGAGCTGCACTTCCAGCCCCCTCAGGCGCAGCGGCTCTGGCTCAGCTGGTGGGACTCGGCTCGCCTGGGCCTGCAGGCCGGCCTGACCGAGGACCGGCTGCAGAGCGCCCTCTCCTACCTGCACGAGAGCGGCAAGCTGCTCTACTTTGAGGACAGCCCGGCCCTCAAGGAGCACGTCTTCCACAACCTCTCCCGCCTCATCGACATCCTCAACGTCTTCTTCCAGAGGGATCCTTCCTTGCTGCTGCATAAGCTGCTCCTGGGGACCAGCGGCGAGGGCGAGGCTGAGAGCCGGGGTGGAAGCTCCCGGCTGATGGCGCCGCCCGCCCCAAGCCAGGATGCGCTCCGGGCCACCCAGCTCCATCATTATGTGGAAGGCTTTCTGCTGCATGGGCTCCTGCCGGCCCACGTCATCCGGCTGCTGCTGAAGCCTCACATCCAGGCTCAGCAGGACCTGCAGCTCCTGCTGGAGCTGCTGGAGAAGATGGGACTCTGTTACTGCCTCAACAAAGCCAAGGGCAAGCCTCTGAATGGGTCCACGGCCTGGTACAAGTTCCCGTGCTATGTGCAGAACGAGGTGCCCCACGCGGAGGCCTGGATTAACGGGACCAACCTGGCCGGGCAGTCCTTTGTGGCTGAGCAGTTGCAGATTGAATATAGTTTTCCCTTCACCTTTCCACCCAGCTTGTTTGCACGCTACAGCGTCCAGATCAACAGCCATGTGGTGCACAGGTCGGATGGCAAACTTCAGATCTTTGCATACAGAGGGAAAGTCCCTGTGGTGGTGAGTTACAGACCTGCCAAGGGGGTCCTGCAGCCGGACACCCTGTCCATTGCCAGCCACGCATCCTTACCGAACATATGGACGGCATGGCAAGCCATAACCCCCTTAGTAGAGGAACTGAATGTCCTACTTCAGGAATGGCCTGGACTGCACTACACTGTGCACATTCTTTGTTCTAAGTGCCTTAAGAGAGGGTCACCGAATCCACACGCTTTCCCAGGTAAGAGGGGAGAGGGATGTGTCTCCCTTGCGGTATGTTTTAAGATGCATTTTGGGAAGATATTTGTTTCTCCTTTGGCAGACTGTTTGCTTAACCTCACTGGCTCCCCAGGAAAGCTTTTCAAGGAAAATAGAGGAGGATTTGGGGACAAGCAAAAGGCAGTAAGTACGTTAGCTATATGAATACAGTCCCCAGTATCATGTATCATACTCTTCTAATAGAAAGACTCAAACTTCCAAGGTGGGTTCCAGTCAAAACATTTCGGATCTCCTTTTCCCTCTTCCCAATTCAGCCCGCCTTTCCTGGAAGGAAATTTCAGATGGTTGAACAGAAGATGAGTGGTGTCTGATGCCGAGCCCTGGGCTATAATGCTTATTAGACACATGTCGAAGGGGTGCTCTGAGTTTGAGATGTCTAGTCTCATATTCTTTTGTTTAAGTTCAGAGTGTGACCATAGTGCAGAAATTATTGCTCCTTTTTCTTAAGAAATTCCAGAGAAGAATGTTTCGTAATCGGGGTGAATGATGGATTAGTAAAGACAAAAATGTCAGTCTGTAAGGCATGACTCAATCCTGGGATCACTGTTTCACCCACTGCACTCTAGGGTATGAAAGAGCGATTACTGAAATCTCTAAGGGGAGTTTTTTGGGTATTTCTGGGTAATTTTGTGCTTTACCAACATCTTAAGGCCCGGGTTTTGGTTAAGTGTTAGAGAGTGGAGCTTTATGGAGGTGCTTTGTAAGAGATGGAAGGGACAAGAAACTGACGCGAGTTTTTGGGTTTTTGTTGGTTTTTTTTCCTCTTTTGGGGAGTGTTTTCCAGCAGACTTTTTTTTTTTTATTTTTAAACTGTTTCAGGTGAGTGGGAGAATTCCAGGACTGGTAGGACTTTTCAAGCCTGGTTAATTGGTATCTAAGTGTCTATTTGGGAACGGGTCCATTTCTTCACCCTTTGGAACTCTTCTCTAAACAGCTCTGATTTTTGTGAAGCAGGCTTAGTTAACATTCCAAGTGTCCTAAGGACAAACCCAATAATAGCATCACTGCCAGTTTCTCCCCTCGGTCCCCCACCTCTGGGTACATTGAGGGGGGTGATGAAATGGAAGACTGTATGCCACTGTCATCTTTGTCCTGGTCTGAATGCTGCTCGTAATAGTATCGGGAAGGAATTGGACACCAATATTTCCGAAGGTAACATCTCCCCGTTGCCCTAGATCTGGGCTGAGTTTAATTCATCAGCTGAAAAAAGCCACCATATCCAGTTACCAGTCAATTAAGCTGTCCATTCTGTATTATTATCTGGTGTCTCCTCACAGTTCGTGACTTGGTAGCCCTTTCAGTTTGTTTTATATTTGCCATTGTCTTTATTCATGAAAGCAAAATTCTTCTCTATTGTGCCACTAAATTGAAGAAAGTGGTTGAGAATTACATATTCACAGAGCATATTATTGAAGGAGCTACTTAAAGCCAGTTCTTAACACAAAGATGGAGCATTAATAAAACTGGTGTTATTAACAACAAAGGGGAACACATAGGTTATTGAACAAGTAAGGATCTGTGCAGAGGAATTCGAAGAACTTTGAAGAGTAAACAATGAGGCTGATTTTTTTTTTTCTAATCTCAGCTCTTTATTTTTTAACAGTCATAAATTCCACAAACAAGCTGTCTTCAGATGCAGAGACAACCCCATTCTCTTGTTACTGTTTTGCCTTTTTGTCTTTCAAGGAGGTCACCTGGTTTGCGATCCAGGCTATAGGGAAGAGGTGGCTTTTTCAACGTTAAAAGCAATTAAATGATTGAAAATTGTCAAATTATCTTATGTAGTGAGTAGGAATAACTCATCAGCTGTTTTTATAATATGGACTGTAGGTTTCTGTCTTGTTCATGGTCAGAGAAAGAAATTATCTTTTTTGCTTCGTTCAGGATTGATTTCTGTCAAAAGCAGCAGAGGGTACAGAGTAGCGGGAAAAGATGATTATAGTACATTTATTACATTAAGAAGACAAAGAAAAAACCACATTTTCCTCTTTCATAATTTTCTGTGATAGCCATCATTTGTTAGTATTTGTCACAATTCTGAAAGATTTGAGAAGAGCTAAAATAATGAAAAGCTAGAAGGTGATGTAGGAACAAACATATAACGTTCGGTGTTCAGTTAGTGAGGGCATACATTTAAAAATATGCTCAATGAGTCCCTGGATTATTAAAATATATTGTAACTCAGCAGAAACCTTTGAATCTCTTGGTAGCCTTTTGTTTCTTTAAGAAGTCATTTTGCTTTTTAGAGACATGAAAAAAGTTGGTTACTTAGTTTTACATTTTATTAAAGTGTCAGGTTTATCTTGTAAATTAGCAATTTTATATACAGTGGTGAAAAAACACTGTTAAATTTGTTTCAGCTTCAAGACATTAAGATTAAATAGGAAATTAAAGTGTCTCCTTTGATTTTATATGGAAGAAACAAAGTTGCATTATTATCTTAAAAAGTGTGTGTGTGTGTGTGTGTGTGTCTGTGTGTCTGTGTGTCTATGTGTCTGTGTGTCTGTGTGTGAGAAAAGCCCATTTTGGCCCTGTGTCTGTGGATGGGACATTGAATTTTCTGGCCTGAGCTGCACTGAGGTAGTTGGCCTAGGGAAGTATAACGCTAGATTTCTCTTTTCTTATTTTGATTTACAAAAGAAATGCAATGTTTTGGAAAATCCTTAGTCACCAGGCCACTTGTTTCGAAAAGTTCTTGTAAAAAAGATCTAAGCACTGTGTCAGAGAGGTCACCTGTTTGTTTCATTTGAGATAAATGGGTTGGGTGATCAGAGAGGCTTTCAGAAACTCAGAGAAGGCCCATGACGCAGCCTACATGTCAGGTGTGAGTCTTTATTGCTTTCTGCAACTTTACTGCCAGCACCTGACAGGCAGGTTGCCTCCTCCTTAACGAGGGAACTCTGTGGAATGTTCTTGGCCTTGAGTAAGTTTCTTCTTGCGGGATATTTATCTATGCTCTCGTTCTTTTCCACCAACATGACATCTAAACCAGGAGAGCTGACTGCTCCTGAGGTTGGATAATGTGTGGCCTACGGATGTAAGATGTGGAGGTAAGGACGGAGGTCCACAGCGAGATTCTAGTGCTTTGCTATTTCAGTATTTGAAAGGATGCTGTGTGTTTTTAAATTGGAAGAGTGCATCTTGGTGAGTTGAACTTGGGCCGCGTGTGATTTTTCATGAAATATCCTACTCTCCAAATTATTCAAGGTCACTCTTAAGAATAATTAGAAAGCAACCCAGAGCAGTAGGCAGAGAATTGGTAGATGATCTTTTATATATTTGATCCCTTTCATTCACTCAGTTGCTCAGCACCCTGCCGCTTCTCCCTAGTCAAGTGCCTTTTGTCCTTGTTTAATTTCTTACACACTCTGTACCTCTCTGAAGCCCTCAGTGAATTTTGCCTTGTTCTGTAGCTGTTTGTGTAGGTCATAATATCTCTTTGATTAGCTTGTTCACTTGCTTCCTCCAAGCAGGAAACATGCCTGAGGCTTTGTGGCTTCTGTAAGAGCCTCTCAACTGTCTGCTGGATGACTGGTCTTTGTGAGAAATCTCTTTTTTGTTTTCTTTGGTAGTCACACACTCTGTCAGATTCCCAGGTGGTACTCTTGCAGTCATCTCGCTTTGTCCTGTGTCCCAGCTTCCCTCCCCCACACTTGTCCCTCTGGTGTTCTCATCGTCACTGTATTCCTGGCCTTGCCCTTGAATGGGCCCTTCACTTTGACCACTGAAGCAAAGCAAAATTCTTGCCTTGTTCTATCTCAGTTTTAGAGTTCCTGGAATTTGAGCATGACCTAGTTGCTTAGATTGAATTAGTCATTGTTTTTAATTTTGCAAAGGTTATTAAATATCTTTCTGGTTTGGCTTTATTAATACTGACGCTGCTCGGCTTTTGTTTTTGTGGAGAGTCCTCTTTGAACTCTCTTGGGCTTTGTTTCATAGAAACATCAAAACCTTCATCAAGCAGTGGATGAAAGAAACTCCCTGCGTAACAGAATTCAAAGACTTGAAAGGCCTTTGGAGTGTTCAGATTGTTTTGAATATTAGGTGCCTCTTCTTTCAACTCTAGAATAAACTCTCAAGTCCATCCCTGCACAAGTTTAGAATTTCCTAGAGAAAGTATTTTTTAATTTGTTAACAGACATCTTGTGTCGTCCTCTGCCACCTGCTCGTCTCATCCTCCAGGAAACCTCACCTATTTTAGTTCTTACTCATTTTCTTCATCTGAACACCTAGAACACGTATAGGGTGTACTTCACAGGGTTGTTTTGAGCATTAGGTGAGAGACTGTGTCGGGAAAGCAGTCGTCCCCCCCCCCCCCCCCCCCCCCCCCCCGTGTCTGGAGGAAGTGAGGGTGGGGATGGCTGATATGGGAGTGAGCATTTCTGGTTGATTTCTCCCTTCACCCACCAACTTGCTTCTCTCTATGGGAGTCTGTTTTGATTAAGGATCTGACCATCCATCCATCAGGGAGCTTTTTTTTTTTTTTTTAAAACGCAGGGGACCAGTAGTGCTGGTCTCATCTCTTGCCCTCTCTTGTCTGCTGCAGCCGAGGCCCTTCGGGGCTGGAGAGGAGAGTTGTTTGTGTTTCAGGCTCTGCTTGGGGCAGACCCAGCCGGGTCTCTGTTCCCCTGGTTCAGCTGCTCTGATTGCAAAACCAGGTGTCAGGTTGCTGTCAGGTTTACTGTCCTCTGGGGGCCGGCTGCCTTCGCGTCAGTGGCGAGGGCTGTGGGGCCTCATTTTGGCCTGCCTTCCACAGACGAGCTCTGGCACTGGTGAAGCTGACCCTTCGGATCCCCGTTTAGTGCCTCGAGTCTGCAAGGCCTGTAGAACCCAGAGTGATTGACAGGCATCTCAGACAGCCACAGCATACGTACGATGACGTGTCTTTCTTGAACCACCAAGGCCCTCTCCGTGAAAGGTGTGGCAGTTTGCTCGGCGGTTGTACCCTCACTTCTCTGAGTTCTGATGTCTCATGTGACGGCACGCCGCGCCCTGGACGGTGCCTGGCTCAGGGCCGAGCAGGTAGAAGGGATTCAAAGCGGATTGGTTATTTTTGAAGAACTCAAAAAATTCTAGTGTTTCTTAATTGATTCCTTGGCAGAGTGGTGTTTTTTAGGTTGCTTGTGATGTTTTTTATCTCAAAGTGTGTACTTTTTTTTTTTTTTTTTTTGTGGTACGCGGGCCTCTCACTGTTGTGGCCTCTCCCGTTGCGGAGCACAGGCTCCGGACACGCAGGCCCAGCGGCCATGGCTCACGGGCCCAGCCGCTCCGCAGCATGTGGGATCTTCCCGCACCGGGGCACGAACCCGTGTCCCCTGCATCGGCAGGCGGACTCTCAACCACTGCGCCACCAGGGAAGCCCTCAAAGTGTGTACTTTAAGAGAAGCATGTATAATTTTCCCATGGGATTTTTCTGCCACATCAATCCCTGCCCTCTGGGTACATCCTCCTGACTCTTACAGGGATGGGGGAGGAGTGGGCGACGGGCAGCTTATCAGGATGAAGGTGAGTGAAGGGTGGGAGTTGGCTACGGAAAGCTTCCACCACCTGACATCACAGTCACTCTCCTTGAGGCAGTGGGCACTCCCCTCCCTCCTGTCTCATAGCTCTTTTTTTCTTTCCTTTTTCTTTTATTTTTTTGGGAATTTTTGAATTTTTTTTATACAGCAGGTTCTTATTTGTTATCCATTTTATACATATTAGTGTGTACATGTCAATCCCAATCTCCCAATTCATCACACCATACCCGCCTACCCCCCGCCACCATTGTCCACTTTCCCCCCTTGGTGTCCATAGGTTTGTTCTCTACATCTGTGTCTCTATTTCTGGCCTGCAAACCGGTTCATCTGTACCGTTTTTCTAGGTTCCACATATATGCGTTAATATACGATATTGGTTTTTTCTGAGTTACTTCACTCTGTATGACAGTCTCTAGATCCATCCACATCTCAACAAATGACCAATTTTGTTCCTTTTTATGGCTGAGTAATATTCCATTGTATATATGTACCACATCTTCTTTATCCATTCATCTGTCGATGGGCATTTAGGTTGCTTCCATGACCTGGCTATTGTAAATAGTGCTTCAGTGAACATTGGGGTGCATGTGTCATTTTGAATTATGGTTTTCTCGGAGTATATGCCCAGTAGTGGGATTGCTGGATCATATGGTAATTGTAGTTTTAGTTTTTTAAGAAACCTCCATACTCTTCTCCATAGTGGCTGTATCAATTTAGATTCCCCACCAACAGTGCAAGAGGGTTCCCTTTTCTCCACACCCTCTCCAACATTTGTTGTTTGTAGATTTTCTGATGATGCCCATTCTAACTAGTGTGAGGTGATACATCATTGTAGTTTTGATTTGCATTTCTCTAATAATTAGTGATGTTGAGCAGCTTTTCATGTGCTTCTTGGCCATCTGTATGTCTTTTGGAGAAATGTCTATTTAGGTCTTCTGCCCATTTTTGGATTGATTGTTTGTCCTTTTAATATTGAGCTGCATAAGCTGTTTATATATTGTGGAGATTAATCCTTTGTCCATTGGTTCATTTGCAAATATTTTCTCCCATTCTGAGGGTTTTCTTTTCATCTTGTTTGTAGTTTCCTTTGCTTTGCAAAAGCTTTTAAGTTTCATTAGGTCCCATTTGTTTATTTTTGTTTTTATTTCCATTACTCTAGGAGGTGGATCAAAAAAGACCTTGCTGCGATTTATGTCAGCGTGTTCTTCCTGTGTTTTCCTCTAAGAGTTTTATAGTGTCCAGTCTTACATTTAGGTCTCTAATCCATCTGGAGTTTATTTGTTTATGGTGTTAGGTAGTGTTCTAATTTCATTCTTTTACATGTAGCTGTCCAGTTTTCCCAGCACCACTTATTGAAGAGACTGTCTTTTCTCCACTGAATATCCTTGCCTCCTTTGTCATAGATTAGTTGACCATAGGTGCGTGGGTTTATCTCTGGGCTTTCTATCCTCTTCCATTGATCTATATTTCTGTTTTTGTGCCAGCACCATATTGTGTTGATTACTGTAGCTTTGTAGTATAGTCGGAAGTCAGGAAGTCTGATTCCTCCAGCTCCGTTTTTTTCCCTCAAGACTGCTTTGGCTATTCGGGGTCTTTTGTGTCTCCATACAAATTTTAAGATTTTTTTGTTCTAGCTCTGTGAAAAATGCCATTGGTAATTTATCCGTAGATTGCTTTGGGTAGTATAGTCATTTTCACAATATTGATTCTTCCAATCCAAGAACATGGTGTATCTCTCCATCTGTTTGTATCATCTTTATTTCATCAGTGTGTTATAGTTTTCTGCATACAGGTCTTTTGTCTCCCTAGGTAGGTTTATTCTTGGTATTTTATTCTTTTTGTTGCAATGGTAAATGGGAGTGTTTCCTTAATTTCTCTTTCAGATTTTTCATCATTAGTGTATAGTAATGCAAGAGATTTCTGTGCATTAATTTTGTGTCCTGCTACTTTACCAAATTCATTGATTAGCTCTAGTAGTTGTCTGGTGGCATCTTTAGGATTCTCTATGTATAGTTTCATGTCATCTGCAAACAGTGATAGTTTTACTTCTTTTCCAATTTGTATTCCTTTTATTTCTTTTTCTTCTTTGATTGCCGTGGCTAGGACTTCCAAAACTATGTTGAATAATAGTGGTGAGAGTGGACATCCTTGTCTTGTTCCTGATCTTAGAGGAAATGCTTTCAGTTTTCTACCATTGAGAATGATGTTTGCTGTGCGTTTGTCATATATGGCTTTTATTATGTTGAGGTAGGTTCCCTCTATGCTCACTTTCTGGAGAGTTTTTATCATAAATGGATGTTGAATTTTGTCAAAAGCTTTTTCTGCATCTATTGAGATGATCGCATGGTTTTCCTTCAATTTGTTAATATGGTGTATCACATTGATTGATTTGCGTATATTGATGAATCCTTGCATCCCTGGGATAAATTTCACTTGATCGTGGTGTATGATCTTTTTAATGTGTTTTTGGATTCTGTTTGCTAGCATTATTTTGAGGATTTTTGCATCTATATTCATCAGTAATATTGGTCTGTAATTTTCTTTTTTTGTAGTATCTTTGTCTGGTTTTGGTATCAGGGTGATGGTGGCCTCGTAGAATGAGTTTGGGAGTGTTCCTTCCTCTGCAATTTTGAAAGAGTTTAAGAAGGATGGGTGTTAGCTCTTTTCTAAATGTTTGATAGAATTCACCTGTGAAGCCATCTGGTCCTGGACTTTTGTTTGTTGGAAGATTTTTAATCACAGTTTCAATTTTATTACTTGTGACTGGTCTGTTCATATTTTCTATTTCTTCCTGGTTCAGTCTAGGAAGGTTATACCTTTCTAAGAATTTGTCCATTTCTTCCAGGTTGTCCATTTTACTGGCATAGAGTTGCTTGTAGTAGTCTCTTAGGATGCTTTGTACTTCTGCAGTGTCTGTTGTAACTTCTCCTTTTTCATTTCTAATTTTATTGAGTTGAGTCCTCTTCCTCTTTTTCTTGATGAGTCTGGCTAATGGTTTATCCATTTTGTTTATCTTCTCAAAGAACCAGCTTTTAGTTTTTCTGATCTTTGCTATTGTTTTCTTTGTTTCTATTTCATTTATTTCTGCTCTGTTCTTTATGATTTCTTTCCATCTACTAACTTTGGGTTTTGTTTGTTCTTCTTTCCCTAGTTCCTTTAGATGTAAGGTTAGATTGTGTATTTGAGGTTTTTCTTGTTTCTTGAGGTAGGCTTGTATTGCTATAAAGTTCCCTCTTAGCACCGCTTTTGCTGCATCCCGTAGGTTTTGGATCATGGTGTTTTCGTTGTAATTTATCTCTAGTTATTTCTTGCTTTCCTCTTTGATTTCTTCAGTGATCTCTTGGTTATTTAGTAACATATAGTTTAGCCTCCATGTGTTTGTGTTTTTTACGTGTTTTCCCCTGTAACTGATTTCTAATTGCCTAGTGTTGTGGTCAGAAAAGATGTTTGAAATGGTTTCAGTTTTCTTAAATTTACCAAGGCTTGATTTGTGACCCAAGATGTGATCTATCCTGGAGAATGTTCTGTGTGCACTTGAGAAGAAAGTGTAATCTGCTATCTTTGGATGGAATGTCCTGTAAATATCAATTAAATCTATCTGGTCTACTGTGTCATTTAAAGCTTGTGTTTCCTTATTAATTTTCTGTTTGGATGGTCTGTCCATTGGTGTAAGTGAGGTGTTCAAGTCCCCCACTATTGTTGTGATTTCCTCTCTTATACCTGTTAGCAGTTGCCTTATGTATTGAGGTCCTCCTATGTTGGGTGCATATATATTTATAATTGTTATATCTTCTTCTTGGATTGATCCCTTGATCATTATGTAGTGTCCTTCCTTGTCTCTTTTTTTAATAAATTTATTTATTTATTTATTTATTTTTGGCTGTGTTGGGTCTTCGTTGCTGTGTGTGGGCTTTCTCTAGTTGCGGCGAGTGGGGGCTATTCTTTGTTGCGGTGTGTGGGTTTCTCACTGCAGTGGCTTCTCGTTGCGGAGCATGGGCTCTAGGCGTATGGGCTTCAGCAGTTGTGGCACGTGGGCTCAGTAGTTGTGGCTCGTGGGCTCAAGAGCTCAGGTTCAGTAGTTGTGGCACACGGGCTTAGTTGCTCCGCGGCATGTGGGATCTTCCCGAACCAGGGCTCGAACCCGTATCCCCTGCATTGGCAGGCAGATTCTTAACCACTGCGCCACCAGGGAAGTCCCCTTCCTTGTCTCTTGTAACATTCTTTATTTTAAAGTCTATTTTACCTGATAGTATTGCAACTCCAGCTTTCTTTTGATTTCCATTTTCATGGAATATCTTTTTCCATCCCCTCACTTTCAGCCTGTATGTGTCCCTAGGTCTGAAGTGGGTCTATTGTAGACGGCATATATATGCGTCTTGTTTTTATATCCATTCAGCCCGTCTGTGTCTTTTGGCTGGGGCATTTAATCCATTTACATTCAAGGTCATTATTGGATGCATGTTCCTGTTAACCATTTTCTTAATTGTTTTGGGATTGTTTTTGTAGGTCCTTTTCTTCTCTTTTGTTTCCCACTTAGAGAAGTTCCTTTAGCATTTGTTGTAGAGCTGGTTTGGTGGTGCTGAATTCTCTTAGCTTTTGCTTGTCTGTAAAGCTTTTGATTTCTCTATCGAATCTGAATGAGATCCTTGCTGGGTAGAGTAATCTTGGTTGTAGGTTCTTCCCTTTCATCACTTTAAGTATGTCATGCCACTCCCTTCTGGATTGTAGAGTTTCTGCTGAGAAATCAGCTGTTAACCTTATGGGAGTTCCCTTGTATGTTATTTGTTGTTTTTCCCTTGTTGCTTTCAATAGTGTTTCTTTGTCTTTAATTTTTGCCAATTTGAGTACTATGTGTCTCGGCATGTTTCTCCTTGGGTTTATCCTGCCTGGGACTCTGTGCCCTTCCTGAACTTGGGTGGCTATTTCCTTTCCCATGTTAGGGAAGTTTTCGACTGTAATCTCTTCAAATATTTTCTCTGGTCCTTTCTCTCTCTTCCTTCTGGGACCCCTATAATGCGAATGTTGTTGTGTTTAATGTTGTCCCAGAGGTCTCTTAGGCTGTCTTCCTTTCTTTTCACTCATTTTTCTTTATTCTGTTCCATGTCATAGCTCTTTCTTTCTAACTAGCCCCCTACCCTTCCTTGACATTGGCCTTAAGAAGTGGGAAAGTATAAATGGTAAGGAGAGTGAAGGTCTGATGGTGGCAATGCAGGAAAGAAGGTGTTTTCCGTGGTGTGTCCCAGCTGTTTTGCCTTCTTCCAAGTGCTGTTGCTTTCCAGAAGCTCCTTCCAGGTTTCTTGCTGGTTTGAGTTCAGGGGAGACCGTAGAAGAGTTGCTGGCGGGAACGAACGCAGCGATGGTTCGTGTGTGCTATGCTCTGTGGTAACAACTCCCAGACACCACTGCCAGCGGGCCTGACTTATTCATGGAGAGCAAGGAGAAAACATTTTCAGTTATTTTTATTTTTGGCGCAGAACGCAAGAAAACATTTTCTCATTTTTCCTTCCTCGACCTAATCTCTTAGCTGCAAATAGTGATGCCTTGTTTCTTAAAGAGTAAATTAGCGAAAAACCATCAGCAAACTTCTTTCTCTTTAGCTGTCGGTTTACAGATGGCAAGGAATACTGAAGGCGAGAGAAAGTGGGAGTGGGGAGCATGGGAGCAGGGGAGAGGCGTTCGGGTCCTGGTGAGTTACTGAGGTGGGTTCGCATGGCCATCGCGAGCCTGGAGCCTGTTTGACCGCCTCAGGAAGGAACTTCCTGCCCTGGACTGGCAGCCCTAGGCACCCGGGCTGTCCCAGCTGTTTCCTTCGCTTTTGCAAATCTGTGCACAAGGGTGCTTAGGAGAAGGGCAAGGAGGAAAGGAAGTTGTGTTAAGTTGTGTAAGTTGTTGTGTTAAGTTGTATCAAGACTGCTCTTTGAGGGTTCCCTGTTTTGTGCCTGCCTTTCTGCTTTTCGGGTGGGGTGGCTTACCGAGTCTAGCCCTGCTGCTTTCTTCCCCCTCTTCCTCCTTTTTATCCAGGTGAAATTCACATACATGAAATTAACCTTTTTTTTTTTTTTTTTTTTGCGGTACGCGGGCCTCTCACTGCCGTGGCCTCTCCAGTTGCGGAGCACAGGCTCCGGACGCGCAGGCTCAGCCGCCATGGCTCACGAGCCCAGCCGCTCCGCAGCATGTGGGATCTTCCCGGACCGGGGCACGAACCCATGTCCCCTGCATTGGCAGCTGGACTCTCAACCACTGCGCCACCAGGGAAGCCCCCAACCGTTTTCTTTTAATGTAAAGTTTTTTGTTTTTTTTAATGAGTAACATAGGCAAAATTAAAGTCAAAATTTTATTTAAAGAATTCACGTTATGATTCCCTCCACTGCCAATCACCTTAGTTCCTCAATGTTTGAGTCATAATCTTCAAGATAGTCCTTTTAAAAAGAACTTTTGCTCAGACCACAGTTGTCATATTAGTAAGTCCACAATTGTGTTTAGTTGGGATTCTTTGATCTCTACTTGAATAGGAGATGCTTCAAAAATTCCCCACCTGTAATCTTTGGGTTCCAGTTTCTTCAAGCAATTTACTTTAGGGCCCTGGAAGTTAAATTGTAGGAAGTACATTAATATTTTGGCAGATGATCTAAAATATATTGTTCCTTCATCATTTCTAATATTGAAAAGGTTTGTGACATCCAGTTTTCACTCACGAGCCTAGCAAAACATGTTACAGGTCTCCTTGTCACCACTGCAATAAACTTACTGTGATGGAAACAAATCCTGTGTCTCAGTGTGGCCACATCAGTAATATCTGGACACCATGCATGACAGTTCCCATTTGCATCTAGAAAGAAGCTTGAAATGAACCATTTTACAGTGAACAGTTCCCTGGCGTTTAGTGTACTCACAGTGCTATGCAGCCACAGCTGTAAGTCAGGTGCTTCTGGAGGGAAGGAGCCAATCAGGTTGGTGGCTTTCTTCCTGGGGCGAATGTTCTGGAATTCTTTTGCCAGACTCTTTGTGGCAACTTTCCTTCTAAGACATGACTTGAGAAGGGATTTTTAAGCTAGGCCTTGAGATGCCACGTTGATGAACATCTTTTAGCACAGCTGCCATGAGAATCCTCTTCCTTAGTGTTGATGAGAGGACAGAAAGTAGGACATGGAGACTTCTGGTCTGTGCTGTGCATATGTGACTTAATTGGGGGCTGACACACAAAGGACATGAAGGAGAGAAGCACAAATAAGTACTGTGTAATTACTATCTTCTGTACGGTGCTTTTTTCCCATATAGATTTTGAGTGGAGTTCTGGAATGATTGGCAAGGCCATAGGCAGGTATGAGGGTTAAGGGGATGGGGTTGCATTGATTCAAAATTAGGTTGTTACCAGATTAGGCAGACACGTGTACCATACGTTTATGAGCTGGATGCTGTCATCAATCACTGTTGGGTACCTTCTGTAAACAGAAGTCTGTACCAAACTGGGATTTTTAGGAGAATAAAATAAAATACCTGGCTGTGGTCATGAGGAGCTGAGATGGGATTTTGGTTGATGTAGTTGTTGACTCTGGTACATATGGAATCTGACTATATATGGAGAAATTCATTGCATGTTTGAGGAATGACTGGAAAAAACTGGCTTTTGATTTTCTAGAAGAAAATGTCATATGGAAAAAAATCAGGTATAATTTTGAATTTGCTTGACATAGTCATTCTTTTCAGTTATCTACAGTTTAGATCATTTGTTTGCAAGAAATCTCGGGCAGATCTCGAGAGGATGCTGAAAAAGGAAAAGGCATTGTTTCTGAGGATTTCTCAAAACTTCCAAAACTAATCAGCCTTTTAAGAGGAGGGAAGTGCCTCCTCTTCAGGAATCTTTTACATGTTTCAGAGTCGTTTATGGATTTGCTTCTGTTTTGAGAGGGATTGCCATCAGCAGTGACTTCTGAACCCCAAAGACTGCGTGAACACTGCCTCCAAAGACAGTCTAAATTAAATCGGGTACTGCCATATTAAAAAGATATGGCTGGGCTTCCCTGGTGGCGCAGTGGTTGAGAGTCCACCTGCCGATGCAGGGGACGTGGGTTCGTGCCCCGGTGCGGGAAGATCCCACATGCCGCGGAGCAGCTGGGCCCGTGAGCCATGGCCGCTGAGCCTGCGCGTCCGGAGCCTGTGCTCCGCAACGAGAGAGGCCACAACAGTGAGAGGCCCGCGTACCGCAAAAAAAAAAAAAGATATGGCTGCTGTTTAGAGATGTCTTTGTTGAGGGACACTTTGTTGGGGTGGTTTACTATTCTTAGCATATTAAATGTTGAGAGAATTAAAGAGTTAATTTTCTTGGGTCCTCCCCGCTCCTAAAATGAAGCATGTGATCTGAACATTGTATCAGTACTGTGTTACAGTAGTAGTGAATTTGGAGGTAGTAGAACACGCCTCCCTTTCTTTGTTTCCTTTTTTTTTGAAAAGTGGATGTTTAGAAAAAAGGTAATGGAGAAGGAAAATATGAAATCAAAACAATATTTCTCCTAGGTACTGTTGTTTTATGAACTTTATTACTGTTCCCATGAGATTCTTATTTTTCATGCCATAGAGGTTATTATTGTATTAATCATCACATCAGTCATTCTAAGGGTATAGGGTTGGGAGAAAATAAGATAATCGGTGACACTGTTGAGTTCCTGTCATGTTCTAGAGACAGTGCTAAGTGCTTCTTATGGGTGAGCTCACTGAATCCCCCCAGCAACCCTAGGGGGTCGATATTGTCACTGTCCTGACTTTCAGGGGGAGAAATTGAGTATCAGAAAGTTAAGTGAGTCCCCCAGAATTAGAACACTCTGGGATTTCAGCCCCGACCCTCTGCTTCTACCCTCTGTCCTGCTCTGCCCCTCGGGGTCAGGTTGCCCACTGCCCTCCAGGGTACACAAACTCACCTCTGTCCCCCTCTTTCCTAGACATCCATTCTGTGTCACTGCGTGCTGTTCACTGTCTCAGTGTTGGACATACAGGGTCTGGTAAGGCATGGGACCTGCCCACGCAGAGGTCAGCAGAGGTCATGGTCAGGTGCCAGTGAGAGGTATGGTCTCAGAGAGGGGTTCCTGAAAGGGCTGCATTGCAACTGAGTGTGATTTCCAGTCCCAGTCAATCACATGGAGAAGTGGGGAAGGGTATTTCAGATTAGAATGTCTCTTAAAAAGGCGGAGGGCGTTCAGATAGATCAGCAGGCCGTGCCTGGGGATGGGTGTGTGTGCACAAAAGCAGTTAGCAGTTGTCATAAAGAAGAGGCTTCTTGATGGTAAGTATCATTTATGGACTGGTCAGAGTTTGCCAGTGGCCACTGCTGCCCCGTGAGCTAGAGTTTTGGGAGCTCTATCGGAGCTCATTCCTTGTCCATCAGGCAGGGCTCTGTCGAGACCATGGAGGGGATTTACGGCTCAGAGAGCTGGAGGGTGGTTTCAGATGATTTGCTCAGACTCGCGATCAAGTTACTGTCGGGCTGACAGAGCACCTGTCCTGTGTGATCCCTGGCTAAGCGTGCCCCTGGTCCGGTTCTCTGGTCTGAGTCCAGAGAGAACACGCACGTTGGCTGCTCCCCCAGCCAGATGGCTGCATGCCTCTGCGATCACTAGGAATGTATCCAGAACATCGATTTTCCTGACTTGAAATCTTACCGTAACAGATCCTGCAATAAAGGCGAATTTAGCTGTAACACAATTAGCATTTTATTCTGGACTGGGTTTCCCTGTCTTTACTTTGGGCTTTCTTGTGACACCACAGACTGACTGCAAATACTGTTCTTTTAATTAATTTTGCACCGATGGAACAGGATATTTTGTGCACTTTGTTTGGACTCCACTTACCACGCTGTGATGGCGTCTTCTTGCACCTTTCATCATATCACCACTGGAGTTTGTCTTCCCCGGCCTCTCAATTTATCAAAATATACTTAGTTACATTTTAGTTGAAATCCTAGGAGGTGCAAGATATTAAAAAACTTTGTTTTGTTTATATTTGCTTAATAGTTTGACTTGAAACACTTGGAATTTTGTGTTGCATTTGAAAACGGAAGCATTATAATATAGTGGTTATTTGCGAGGGCTCTTGAGATTCTGCTGGGTTCGAATCCCTGTTCCACTTGTTAGCTGTGTGACTTTGGTTGTCATAATAGTTTCTGTCTCATAGGCTGGCCCTGCATGTTGAGTTAATACAAGTAAAATGCTTTGAACAATGCTTGACGTATGGCAGGGCTCCCTTAGGTATTAGCTGCTGCAGCGGATGTTTCTACCATTATTCCAGAAAGCACAAGTCTAAAGATCTATTTGGAAATCTGATAAGCTTATGGATAAAAGTCTTTTTTCATAGGAGTATAGTACAGTGTGATTCCTATTCATGAATACCTTATGCTTTTTTCAAAATGCATTTTTCCCGTTATTAAAACATTTGCAAACTTGGAGTATAAAGGGGAAAAAAATACTCATAGTTGGTATCTAACATAATTACACATTTTGCTCTATTTCTTTTCAGCTTTTTTCCCTTTAAGTTTAGGTTTATTAAAATGTGATAATCATATTTTATAAATAATTAAAAAATTTTTAACCTAAGCTACCATGAGTATGGTTTCATGTTATTAGTAGCTACACAGTAATTATAAATGCTTGCATAATAGTACCTCAAGGAAATGTTTACCTTTGTTTATTTAAACATTAGACACTTGAGTAGTTTCAGGTTTTGTTGTTATGAGTAATTCTGTGATGACTGTACTTCTTTATAAAAGCTCTTATTTGGGCAGTAATCCTAGAAACAGACTCATTGAGTCAAAGGCAAAGAATGTCTAAGGTTCAGTACGTGCTTATGTTGCTTTTCATTTGAGGAACACTGTGCTACCTGCATAGGATTCTAGAATGATTTCACTGCATTTCCTCAGCATTGGGTATCATCTTAAAAATGCACTAACAATGAATGGAAAACAATATATCACTGATAGATCAAATTTTAATTAGGGAACATGCATGTTTTCCTCTATGAATGTTGCCTAATTGTGTTGCTTCTTTTGTGAATTGTCTGATCATGTCTTTTGGGATCATCTTATTGGTATTTTTTTTTTAATCACAGTGATTTCTTATAATCATAGAGTTCAGTTTACGTTAACACTTTATATATGAAAGATGATAACCTTTTGACTATCAAACTGTCAGGGAGGGGAACACTTCCCTCTACCCATTTTGGTTCTTTTGGCTGGTCTAATAATTAAGTTGACACAAGGCAGATTAAAAGGAGGAAAAAAAACAAATTTAATTTCATACGGATGGGGGTGCTATAGATAGGGGACCTAAGAACTGACCAAAGCAGGCTGTTTGTATACCTTTTAGACAAAGAAACAATAAATTTGTGAAGAACTGACAAGATAAACTTAGGCTTGGGTACTAATTAATGAAGAAGCTAAGCAGAGTTTGTTTATACAGCCTTCTCTACCTTGAGTTCCCTATCTCTGGCGATTAGAATATCTCTACTTTCGGGGTTGGGACAAAGGAGGGTCAGAGTGTCCTTCTTGTAGTGGCTGTTTAACTTTAATTCAAAATAGTATGTCAAAGTGGCATATTTTGGGGTGGCCTGCCCTGACCCCCATCATCCTTAAGGTGTTTTTGCCTTTTCGATGTTTAAAAAACTTAGGATGTTTTGAAGTTTTAAATTTCATTTGATACAATGTATTGATAGCTTCCTTTGTGATTGAATGAAATACCATTACTATTTTTCTGAATATAGAGAAGTAACAGAAGGGATCACACAGTGAACCATAATTCTTTACCCATATAACGTCTACTGACCATAAAAAAGTAATACCTGTACGTGGATGGTATATTCAACAGCAAAAACCCCTCTCACCCCCCTCCCCGAGGCCCCTTTCTCCTCAGTAAACTGTTTCTTGTTATTGCTTTCAAGGAAAATAAAACATGTATTTGCAAATATTTTAACCTGAAAGAGATCATGCTGTAGTCATTGCTCAGCACCTTGCTTTTGGTCACGTAAAATATATTTTGGAGATGTTTCCATATGAGCAGTTATAAACCTATTGTGTGTGTGTACATACATATATAGCATAATATTCTACCAATGGATGTACTGTTTAGTTAGTCCTATATTGACAGACCTTTGGTTCTTTCCAGATTATTTTATAGATTTTTTTTTTTTTTTTCTCTTGGTACGCGGGCCTCTCACTGTTGTGGCCTCTCCCATTGCGGAGCACAGGCTCCGGACGCGCAGGCTCGGCGGCCATGGCTCATGGGCCCAGCCGCTCCGCGGCATGTGGGATCATCCCGGACTGGGGCACGAACCCGTGTCCCCTGCATCGGCAGGCGGACTCTCAACCACTGCGCCACCAGGGAAGCCCTATTTTATAGATTTTAAACTAAGTTCTCCACCTTCCAGAATTTTGAGAAATACTCAATTTTATTTCCTTCAGGGTTGGTGATCCCTCTTTGTGTTCAGGACACTGTCGAGATGCAATTAGAAAAAGACAAATCTCTGAGTCAAATGATGGGACTTAAAAAGGGGCTTGGGAATGATAAAAGCTTAACTCTGTCATTTAAAATAAGGGTAATCTTTTTAATTGGCTTCTGTGATGCCTAGTGGAATACCATTGTTTGCAGCATAATTATGCATTTCCCAGCTTAATTCATCCATTATAACATGATGTAATGTTTAGACATACATAGCAATAATTACAAATCTCGCATATCTTCAGATAAATATACCACTGATCAAAAGAAGACAGTGGCAGCACGAATAGTGCTGTGTCCATGGGAGACACTAATGAAAAATAATTGATAATGAACCGTATCTCATTGGCTCAAAACATTGCTTGGTAGAAACATGCCTTTCTATCCCAACTGTCATGTAGAGGCCAGTCCCCCTGAGCCAGCGGGGCCATTTTCACTTCTGCCCCGTAACTAGCCCCAGAGTTCCACACCATTGTATTTTCTAGACCTCAGCTTCGTGTGTTATGCACAGATGTGCCCTGGATATTTTATCCTGGGACCAGTAGGGGTCAAAATTTAAGAGATTATCCGAACTGTCTGCTTCTCTGTGTGTGTGTCATGAATAAAGAATGGGTCTAACCCAGCCCACTAAAATGTGTTTGACCTGGAAGAACAGTAAACAATTAAATCCTGGAATGAAGTGGCTTGTGTGTTTAAAAGCTACTTAGTTGTGTATTTTGCTTAAAGCAAACAAAATCATCATCACTCAGGTTCTTGGAGAAAAGAGATTGTTCACAGGGTCCAATGAAGTGTTTGGTCTTTAAAATCCTCCTTCTTATAGTAAATGTCCAAATTGGTTCAGACAGCATGGAGGGAAAGAGGAAGCCACGTTTTCTGAACATGTTATTAAAGCAAATATTGGCTGGGATTCTTGACTCACCTTAGCTGTACATCGACATGGCATAGCTGAGGTGCCTTTGATTCAGGGGGCTTGTTACAGGTGAATCACATGGGGAAGAGCTAAAAAGAGAGATGGGAATTTTCTAGAACGCTGTGATGCCCCAAACAGCTCACTGGTCTCCTGAGAGCTGGGTCATTTCGTGTCCAGGTTACAGAAACAAAAAATGAGATGCGAAGCCCCTGTAGGAGGATGCATCTGTCTCCTTTACTGACACTACTCACCCCCAGATGGCTAGTGAGTGGCATGGCCCTGGTTGTGCCCCCCTCTAGTTTGGGGCAGGTGTTCTTTTGAATTTCTTTCTTTTATTAAGCCTCTGCGGCTATGTATGCCTTCTCCCCTCCCCGAGAAAAACACACATGCTCACCCTCTGGTTACTGTTAATGTAATGTGCATTCCCACTGGCTAGTACCTCGTTTCCATCTTTTTATTCTTGGTGTAGGGAGAAGGAAAATTCACTAATTTTCTGTTTGGTCATTTCAGGAATTTGCCTCTGGGGCTCTTGGACCAGGCTTTCCTGTAGCCACACAGAGTTTATTGGGTCTGTGTTAGCCTCTCAACCACTTCTTGAAAACTGTTGATGCCGCTGAGCCTTGACTGTGTGACAGGGCGTAGCATTAAAATCTCACCCAAATAACGTCCCAAATGATGGCGTCTTGTTGATTACCAGGGCTGTTAAAATTTTTTTGCTGAGCCGAAAAAAACAGGTGACTGTTTCCAGGAATTGAAAAGCTGCTGCACACCCGGTCCCAGGTGTTCCGTGAAGGTTGGATCACTCATGTCATCCCTTTTTACAGTCCATAAATCTTCTGATTTATTTTGCCATCTGGGATTCAAGACATTTTTATTCGTGGGGGGATTTCCATTGAAATCAGAGCCCGCTGTCAAGCAGGAGAAAGAATCAGGAATTAGAATGGTGTACATTGTTCTTTGTTAGAAAAGGACCCTCGTTCTTTGGTTGTAGACAAATATTTGCTTTTGCAGAATCTAGTGGTGTGTCGGTGCCTTTGTTCGCATCCATGCGACAAGCACGCTCTCTCGCCTTCTAAGGACTCAGGTGCACACCGGGCGCAATCTGATAATGCTTGGAATCTGGGTGTGTGCTACTGAAAGTACGAATACCTTTCTGCTTCCTACTCCTCTGACTTAGCTAATTTCTGTAATGGGACAGATCTTTATCCCAAGGAGTCTACATAGTTTCCTACGGAGGGTGATATTGGAAAAAATGTCCCTTTAACTATAGCTAGAGATGAATATTGCCATTTCTTGTGTTATGCTAAACCAGCATCAGAGCAAGAGGCCTTACATCTTTTATCTTTCCAAGCCAGTGGATTAGGGAGGAAAGAAGCCTGGATCTCTGGAAAGCCACCCTGAACCTCAGTTTCTTCATCTGTGAATGAGGAGAAATAATTCTAACACTTCCTAAGCATTCGCTCTTGCTATCACAGCCTCCTCAGATGTTATGAGTATTTAAACGAATTCATGCACGCCAAGGGTCCAGAGTAGTTTTTAACCACATAGTATTGGGTTGGCCAAAAAGTTCGTTCAGGGTTTTCCTTAAGATGCGATGAAAAACCCGAACGAACTTCTTGGCCAGCCCACTACATGTTAGCTCATGATCCCTGTTTCCAGGGGAGGAACTTGGTTGGGTACGTGTGGCAGGGCCCAGGCTGTCCTCCAGAACCTACGTTCTCTGCCACCACCCTATACTGTCTCTCAGGAGGATGATAGCTTTCCACCTGCCATGAACGGGTGGTTGGTTGAATGAAAAATGGAATAACATGTGCGAAAGACGTGTGTTTAACTCTGCAGTGACAGACTGTAAGCGTTAACTGGGAATCTACAGTGACGATAGGGCGGGTGATGGGGAGTCCGGGGTCAGTAGGCCTTGATCCCAGGAAGCTGCAGTTTAGGGAAGTGGTGCACACAGTAAATGTACAGTTGCAGTGCTGTGTAATAAATGCCAAGTTAAAAAAGATCTCCAGGGGCCAGGAGAGGCCTGAGGAGGGGAGCTCTCTGGAACCCCATGGGTGGGGTTGGATGGATGGGAGCAGGTCTCTAGCTGAGTGGAGGTGATGCTAGAGGACTTTCTGCAAACCACCAGGTCCCCTGAAGTGCGATGGAGCTGGGACGGGGAAGGGGGTCGCACAGATTATCAGGAGCCAGTTCTTGTACTTATCAGTGCACATGCCATGTCAATATTTTTTAGCCTATCTACCTGATAAGCTAAAATTCTTGGCAGAATTCTTGGCAGCATGATATAAAGCTAAAATATTTTTAGTTGATTTGATGATTTTTTTTTTTTCCCCTAGGGTGAGAAGGGTCAGATGGGGGAAGTGTCAAGTGTACCTTTTGTAAGACCACTCAGGGCAGCGGCATGGAAGATGGACGTGAATGGAGTGGGAATAGAGTCAGGGGATCACTCTGAGGTCATTCAGGCGTTATATGATATGGGACCCCAGGCAAGTCCCTAGGAATGAAGGAAACAGTCCCGGATGTGAATGAGGGCCTCTCCGCCTGGCTGGGAGCTCTTGGGCGAGCTAAGTACGTCTCTGGGCCTCACTTTCCTGTCAAGCTAAGTACCTCTTGGGGCCTCACTTGCCTGCCATGTCTCTTTGATCGGGTGTACGGGATGGGATGGATTTTAACCACAGTGAGAAGAAAACTGGGGCGTTTATTTTTAAAACAGAAAGCAGAAGTGATTTGATAAGATTAATTTCAACAGAACTGATACATGTTGCCTGCTGGCTTAATAGTTTTATTAGGGCTTCCTCCCTATGACGGAAACCAAGTGAATTCTAGTAGATGTGTCGTCTTAGGTTTGTAAGTAATGTCATTTGCAGAAGAGTAAAGTTCCCCATTTGTTCCTCAATTTGGAAGGATCGTGTAGAAATCAGCAACTTTAAAAATACCCAGCAACCTTTCACCACTTTAAAATATTGAAAGGACAAATGATGCTGATGGCGGCTGGCCGGGCATCATGAATTATGGATGTGGCGTGCCCTGGAGCTCTTTATGGCTGTGCATGACGAATCATCTTTTGTTCTAGCTTATTTTCATTGGGGTGCTTGTAAAAGAAGAGGTCAAAGCCAATGCATTAAAGAGATCTGTTTGGGGCAGGATGATCGTTTTTTGCCATCCTGTTCTGTTAGTTGCTTTCGTTGGCGCTTTGTTTATTCATTATCAAATTGGTCCCCAGTAGGGTGGGATCTGGGGACAGTGGAGGAGGACCCCCTGTGGAGTTAACAGCTGCGGGTCAGGCTAATGATAGAGCGGGGGCTCGCACACCCCTTGTTGGTTCCCTGCGTCTCTAAAGCAATTCTCTTCCTGCTGCCTTCTTTCTCTGAGCTGCACCCTCTTTAAATTCTTCAAGGCAGTGGGCCGCCACGAAGTAAAAACGGGTTTATGCTCCGTATAAAAGCAGGTGAGGCCTTAAGCACTTTATAACCTGATAATAGTAAAATAAAATAAATTGGAATAAATTATTCACATGCCCATGATCTTTTCTCCCACTAATTTTCTCTAGACTCTCAATGCAATTAGAGAGGATTAAAAAAACATGAAACACAGCAGAAAATTAGTTGGTGCTCTTTTTTCCCCCTCCTCTCCCCTCCCCTGGCCAAGATTCCTTTAGAATCTGAGTATGCTATCCAAGGTACCATTTAAATTTCATACATGAAGTCATGATGACTGTAAGTGGAAGCTGGTGGTCACATTGCTTATTTTGGTCATTCATATCTCCTTTCTGTAGTGAAAGCGCTACCTACTTTGTGAGGGCCGAGCCTCCCAGACACAGATATCAGGCCTGGCTCATCCAGAATCAATTAGAAAAGGTCTACCCACCGCATTTCGTTTGTGGTTAGGTGAGCCGTCTCATCTGCCCTAAGACGATCGATTGTGGGATGCTCAGAGGCAAACATCGGAATAGTTGGGAGTGGCTCCAGGGCCCACGGCTGCCTCTGGAAGTGCACATCTACCGAGGGCCGGTCTGTGTATTCATCAGAGTTCCAGTGTAGTCAGATGCAAAACGTTGGGGCTATTCTGATTTCAGTGGTTAATTACGGTTTTAGCTCATACTAAAATTAAAAAAAAAAATCTTTGCAGGAAAAACTATTTAACTCAGTTTGTCTATATTATTAACTAAAAGACATAACACAGTGTGCATGCAATGTAGAGAAATGGGATAACGCCTGGAGGTTCCACATAGGTAGAAATTTGTCTGCATACGCATCCACTTAATCCTGTATTCATTCAGCAGAAATTCACGGAGGCCTCCCAGCAAGGGCCGGGCACCAGGGGACTTCCAGCAGGAATCACGCTCAGGGCCTGTCCTCAAGGACCTTGGTCCAGAAAGGGAGATGAGGCTTAGGCACCACTATGAGACATTGTAAAATGGGTCTAGACCCTGTGCCATGAGAATTCGGTAGAGAAAGAGACTCCTTCCAACTGAGTGGGTCATGGAGAAACTAGAATTCCACTTACAGGTGGTGGGAAAGGCATGTTGTGAACAAAGAATTTACAAATGGTCCTTTTTTCTTCTAGGTCTTTTTCATCAATCAAATCCCTGGGCTTTTAACCTGTTAGCTAAAAAAGTGCAGTAATTCATAATTTCTGAATTACTATTAGCCCGTTCTCATGTCATGATACTTTGCATTGCTTTTCAAATCCTGGGATTGAAATAATAATAAAAGAGTAGGAACACTGATTATTTAAATTTTTTTTCTATGCGATACATACAGGGGACATGATGTACCTCCTTTTATTTTTACGCTATTTTTGGAACGTTTATTTTCTTTGCTATCCTAGGAACAGTTAAAGGCGTACTTCCAGTAGTGTGAGATTACATTTTTAATTTGTGCTATAAACGTGGAACGGTTTATATGGTGAAGAATTCAGTGGGTCTACCTACACTATTGACCATTGTGATTTTAATAAACCATAGCCTTTGTTTAATTGCATTCTCTGCTAGCACAGACTTGAAGAGCTCAATCCATCTGCTTTATTGTCGTTTCCTTCTATCGAGTCCTGTTTTGTTTCCCCTTCTCTACTATACGAATGCGTCTTAGTAATACAGGAAATATTGTGACTGTATTATGTGAAGCTGAACCGTATGCTGAAAGTAGATCATACCCAGCCATTTCTCTCTCTCTCCCTCTTTTTGCTCAGTATCACCTTCTAAATTTATAGTTATTTGCAAATGATGGGATTATACTTTCAGGATTGTCTTGTATCAGATATGTAGCTCCCCATTCTCTAAAGAAGCCTTATTATGCAAATTAGATGCATTTTCTTGATTCATGAATTCATATCGTGATTTTATTTGGGGATTCCTCGAGGTAATCGCTTACTTGGGTGGTTCAGAAGACGGGAGAGATCCAAGTCATACAGTGAACATTTTCCATCACATAAAGGCAGTTCTATCTTCCGCAGAAAATCAATGAAGCAATCACTGTGACAATATGTTGGAGACTGGAGAAAGAAGATCAATCAGTGGTCATTTAGGATCACTGTTCCTTTTTCCCAACTCTAAGAGTGATCTTTGCTGGGTAATCACAGAGCCCTCTTCTAGGTCCCCATTTAAATGCCTCAGTTTTATCCTCTGAAAAAACAATGATCAGGTAGGAGAGCGCTTGGGGCAGGCAAAGGCACTTTACCTGGAAGTGGGTAAAGAGCTTCCCCAGGTTCCTTGGGAATATTTTTCTATTTTCCTGCTTCAAGAAAGAGCATAATAAAAATACTTCAGCAGGAAGTAAAGCTCTCCCCAAATTGCTAAGTCCCGGGAGACCCAGGATTGGAGCATCTTCGCTATCAGCTCCTTTTGAGGCTGACACGTCGGTGCTTCCTTGCAAAAGTGAGCTCAGCAGGGCGTGGAGGACGCCAGCTCTGCAGTGGAAGTGGTCCCTGTCCTTATTGCCCTGTGTTCCCCAGTAAACTAAGAGGACCCCAGCTCTCTATAATAACCAGGCTTCTGACCCTTTTTTGGCCTTTTTGGACTATGAAAATTTAGTTTTTCTAAGATACTGAATGTCAATTTTGGGAACAAAAAGTAGTTGGATTAAGGGGCTATAGTTTAATAGTGGTAACTGGATTTTTTTTTTATTGATGTATAATTGATTTACAATGTTGTGTTAATTTCTGCTGTACAGCCAAGTGACTCAGTTACACATATACATTCTTTTTTCTGGTCTTTTCCATTATGGTTTATCCCAGACTCAATTTTTATATGTAATTACTAGGAATTTCAGAGGAGTCACAGGTAGCTCAACCTGGAGCAGCCTAAGATTTGACACCTGAGTGACTTAAATTGCACTCAGCAGCCACTTTCTAAAACGAAGAGAAGGTGTCCAGAGAGTCATTGATATCATGTGTCATCTGCTGTTTTTTGGCATGACTCCCCCCCTGCAGGGCTTTCCTGGACCGTGACCCTTGTTGAGTTAGCAGTCCTTCTGAGTTAAGGTAACTCGTAATCCCTGCCCTTACCAGCTTATACCGTTTGTCTGCCTTCCCTTTTTTTTTTTAAACATCTTTATTTGAGTATGATTGCTTTACAATGTTGTGTTAGTTTCTGCTGTATAATAAAGTGAAGCAGCTACATGCATACGTATATCCCCATATCCCCTTCCTCTTGCATCTCCCTCCCACCCTCCCTATCCCACCCCTCTAGGTGGTCACAAAGCACCGAGCTGATCGCCCTGTGCTATGCAGCTGCTTCCCACTAGCTAGCTATTTTACGTTTGGTAGTGTATATATGTCAATGTTATTCTCTCACTTCGTCCCAGCTTACCCTTCCCCCTCCCCGTGTCCTCAAGTCCATTCTCTACGTCTGTGTCTTTATTCCTGTCCTGCCCCTAGGTTCATCAGAACCATTTTATTTTAGATTCCATATATATGTGTTAGCATACGGTATTTGATTTTCTCTTTCTGACTTACTTCACTCTGTATGACAGACTCTAGGTCCATCCACCTCACTACAAATAACTCGATTTCATTTCCTTTACGGCTGAGTAATATTCCATTGTATATATGTGCCACATCTTCTTTAACCATTCATCTGTCGATGGACACTTAGGTTGCTTCCATATCCTGGCTATTGTAAATAGTGCTGCAATGAACATTTTGGTACATGACTCTTTTCAAATTATGGTTTTCTCAGGGTATATGCCCAGTAGTGGGATTGCTGGGTCATATGGTAGTTCTATTTTTAGTTTTTAAAGGAACCTCCATACTGTTCTCCATAGTGGCTGTATCAATTTACATTCCTACCAACAATGCAGGAGGGTTCCCTTTTCTCCACACCCTCTCCAGCATTTATTGTTTGTAGATTTTTTGATGATGGCCATTCTGACCGGTATGAGGTGATAACCTCATTGTAGTTTTGATTTGCATTTCTCTAATGATTAGTGATGTTGAGCATCTTTTCATGTGTTTGTTGGCAATCTGTATATCTTCTTTGGAGAAATGTCTATTTAGATCTTCTGCCCTTTTTTGGATTGGGTTGTTTTTTTGATATTGAGCTGCATGAGCTGCTTGTAATTAATCCTTTGTCCGTTGCTTCATTTGCAAATACTTTCTCCCATTCTGAGGGTTGTCTTCTCATCTTTTTTTATGGTTTCCTTTGATGTGCAGAAGCTTTTAAGTTTCATTAAGTCCCATTTGTTTATTTTTGTGTTTATTTCCATTTCTCCAGGAGGTGGGTCAGAAAGGATCTTGCTGTGATTTACGTCATAGAGTGTTCCACTTATGTTTTCCTCTAAGAGTTTTATAGTGTCTGGCCTTACATTTCGGTCTTTAATCCATTTTGAGTTTATTTTTGTGTATGGTGTTAGGGAGTGTTCTAATTTCATTCTTTCACATGTAGCTGTCCGGTTTTCCCAGCACCACTTATTGAAGAGGCTGTCTTTTCTCCATTATATACTCTTGCCTCCTTTATCAAAGATAAGGTGACCATATGTGTGTAGGTTTATCTCTGGACTTTCTATCCTGTTTCATCGATCTATCTTTCTGTTTTTGTGCCAGTACCATACTGTCTTCATTACTGTAGCTTTGTAGTATAGTCTGAAGTTCCCTGCCCATTTTTAATCATTGTATCCAGGAGTTTCCAATTCTGCCTTTTGAGTTTAGTTTCTTCAAGGAGAGCTAGGTTTTTATGAGGAAAGAATTTCTAAGCTTCTCATTTTTTGAAACTTTTTTTTTTTTTTTAACTTAGGTGGACTCTTAATTGACTTGTTTGGGACCTAGATATCCTTTTTAGTAGCTAATTCACACATAAAGGCAAAAGAAATCTCAAGTAATCTTTCGGATGAGAACATTTCAGTGCTGTGTTATATAACTTTATGATATCTCATCTTAGTTCCTGTTTTTCTTCCCTCCCTCCCTCCTTCCTTCCTTTATTCCTGTTTTCTTCTCTTTCTTTCTTTCTTTTTTTTTTTTTTAAACAGAGCCTAGAGCCTGTAGTTGAGTTTATCTTGGGATGCAACTGGGAAAATTCACTTTACCTGATAAAGAAAATAAACTTCAAAAGCATCTGGTAGATAGCTGGTACACATTACAGGAAGGGAATAGCTAATTTTATGCTGACTGTAGTTCTATAAGATGATGTAAATATGTTTGAATATTTTAGGGGAAAGAAATGTAAAAAGTGATTTCACCCAAACAGTTATTTGTGGTCTTCTGCATTTGGACCTGTCTGAAACACATCCAAGTCAACAGAAGAATATTGGGAATGTGAATTTGGTCCAAGGAATGTTGAACATATTTTTGCTATGTCATTTTCCGTATGAAGGCACTGTGTCACTAATGTGTGAGCTGGAGGGAAGAAGGGGCGGAGGAGTGGGGGCAGGGCCATCTTGTTGCACAGTTCCACTGCAGGCAGCATGAGCAGTGCCCCTGGCATCATGCCCTGAACAGCCCTCTTGGCCATTGGCAACAGGCCTGGTTGGCTTGTGGGTAGAAATATCTTTGTTCACTCATTTATTCATTTGTGGTTATAGCTGGTTAGGGGTGAAGTCCAAACTCAGAATGAACCAGGTCATAGCACCCCAGGGAAATCGGTCTCTAAGGCTGGCCATAGGGGTAGGAATCAGATGGTCAACACAGAGGTTAGCAACGTTTTGTTGATGTGGTCTGGAGAAATCTAAGGAGTAGAGACCAAGAGTCCAGGGGGTCATGGCTGGTAGAACAAGAGCATAAGTGAGAGCCTGTTGTTGGTGAGGTCAACTGGGTAGGAATTCTTTATGCCCCCACCTAAGCAGGAAGTAGATGAAGGGCTTTGAAGCTCCCTGGAATGTGTAGAAGGAGCCACTGTTAATTTCAGAAAGGGATGGGGGGGATGGAGTGGGCAACAGCATCAATTGGAGGTCTTATGCTGTATCCATGGGGAGTGAATTGTCCCATAGAGGATCAATCACCAGTTATTAAATTATTTAAAAATAGGTATTCTAAGTTGAGGGATTTATACTACCTGACTTCCTTTGAAGGAAGGAACTGCTGTGGTGACAGAAAGCAAATCAGGGGCTGATGGTGTGGGCAGGGGATGGACTACAAGGGAACTTTTGTGGGTGATGGAATGTTCCACATCATGATTGTGGTGGGGATGACAAGACTGGATTCTAAGTTGAGGGATTTATACTGCCTGACTTCAAAACTTCCTTTGAAGCTACAGTAATCAAGACAGTGTTGTATTGGTGTAAGGACAGATAAATCAATCAGTAGAACAGAATAGACCCATATATATGGTTAATTGATTTTTGACAAAGATACAAAATAATTCAGTGAGGGAGAGATAATATTTTCAAAAATAGTGCTGAAACAATTAGTTATCTGTATTCATAAAAATGAACCTTGACTTCTACCTTGTACCATACACACAAATTCACTTGAAATGAATCATAGGTCTAAATGTGAGAGCTAAGACTGTAAAATCTTATGAAGAAAGCGTAGGAGACTCCTATGCTTATGAAGAAAGCATAGGAGAAACTCCTGTGCTTACGAAAATTTTGCTATATAGGACTTAATCAAAATGCAAAACTTTTGGTCTTCAAAAGACCTGTTAAGAAAATGAAGAGGCCATCCATAGTTCAGGAGAAAATATTTGCAAAACGTATACCTGATAAAAACCAAAACAGAACTCTTACAAGTCATTAATTATAAAACCACATTAAAAACTGGGCAGAAGATTTGAATAAACATTTCCCCAAACAGAGTATATGAATGGCAAATAAGCATATTAAAAGATAGTAGCATCACTAGTCATTAGAGAAACACAAATTAAAACCCGTAGGAGATATAGCTAGCTACCCACCCGCTAGAATGGCAAAGATTGAAAAGACTGACCAGACAAAGTGCTGGTGAGGATTTGTAACAACTGGGGTTCTCCTCATTGCTGCTGGGAATGTAAAGTGGTGTAACCATTGGAAAACAGTTTGGTAGTTTCTAATAAATTTAAACATGCATTTACCATACAATTTAGCAATTTCATTCCTTGGTATTCACCCAAGAGAAATGAAAATCTGTGTTTATAAAAAGATTTATACACAAATGTTTATAATAGCTTTTTTCATAATGGCCAAATACTGGAAACAACTTGTCTGCTAAATAGATAAATTGTGGTATATTACTTAGCAATAAAAAGAAGTGAACTACTGATGAAACAGTGTAGATGAATGTCAAGAGCATTGTGCTAAGTGAAAGAAGCCAAACACAAAAATGTATGTACTTTTGGGCTTGAATCCAATTATAGGAAATTCTAGAAAGGCAAAACTGCTGTGGTGACAGAAAGCAAATCAGGGGTTGATGGTGTGCCCAGGGGATGGACTACAAGGGAACTTTTGTGGGTGATGGAAATATTCCACATCATGATTGTGGTGGGGATGACAAGACTGGATACGTTTGTCGAACTGCATCAACTATTACACTTAAAATTAGGGAATTTTATTATATGTAAATTATACCTCATTAAAGCTAATTTTAAAATAAGTTCTGGTTAAAATAATTCCTTCGATATCCTGAAACACATTTTTTCACATTAACGTGGTATGTGCCTTGTGATCCTATCCTTTGTATATGAATTTTTTTAAATTAATTTTTTAAAATTATTTTTATTTATTTTTGTCTGCATTGGGCCTTCGTTGCTGCGCGCGGGCTTTCTCTAGTTGCGGCGAGCGGGGGCTACTCTTCGTTGCGGTGCGAGGGCCTCTCATTGTGGTGGCTTCTCGTTGTGGAGCACAGGCTCTAGGTGCACGGGCTTCAGTAGTTGCAGCACCTGGGCTCAGTAGTTACAGCACGCAGGCTCTAGGGTGCACAGGCTTCAGTAGTTGTGGCACGCAGGCTCAGTAGTTGTGGCTCACAGGCTCTAGAGCGCAGGCTCAGTAGCTGTGGTGCACGGGCTTAGTTGCTCTGTGGCATGTGGGATCTTCCTGGACCAGAGATTGAACCCGTGTCCCCTGCATTGGCAGGCGGATTCTTAACCACTGCGCCACCAGGGAAGTCCTGTATATGAATATTTTGATAAGTGGAACATGTTATGAAGATACATCCAGATTTCCCACCTATGTTTGTGTGATTGGTTATATTCTATTATGTTGAACCATATGAAATTGTTGATATCCAGTAATTTTTGAACTGTAAAAGTGGCAATTTCCTGTTCAACTAAGAGGAGAAATTTTGTTTGTTTTCTAATTCATTGGAAAGACTTTTGGCAGTGGTTACAGCTCAAGATTATGTGGCAGTGGTCAAATTTCAAGAGTTTTGTAAGCCAAAAAGCCTAAATTTTTGTTCTAAGTTATGCATTTTCTTTTCCCTCATTTTGCTTTTTCAATTCAGTAGATGTTTCATGTATCTATCGCTCTTAGGGCATTACACTTGGAATTACAGTGGATGGATATAAAGATGAGTTTGTTGCCCTTGCCCGGAAGAATTTAGGTGATGAAATTAAAAGACATGTATAGACTTGGCCATAATCACGACTGTGAAACACAGCTCTTAGTCACTGCTGTCTCCATTGTAGTAATTATAGAAGGGTATTTGGATTTTCTTACTGAAGAAATAAGTGCTGTGGATGTGTATATATAAATCTATGTGCGTATGAGCCTAAAGAAAAACTAGAAACAAGGTCAGCAATTTGCATAATATTCGAGTCTGCCAAGAGCAAGCATCTCTTAACCTTTTTCAAGAAAAGTCTGTATTGTTTGCCGTTACTTAGTGGATGACCTCACACTGACTCTTTCTTTAGTTATCCATTGACTGTATTGAGCTGTTGGTCATAAGTGAGGTGAGCACTGCTTAAGAAGGTTTGCTTCTGGGTGTCTTTGTGGCCTTTTGTTTGGTGTGCAGAAGATGTGGGGAAAGTGGCTGTCACTTCATCCTAAGACTAAATTTCATTGTTCGTTGAGTTGGTGACAGGGGCCACACTACGCATCAAATGAAGAACCCTGGGAAACTTCTAAAGACGTATTCTAGAGCATTCAGTACAACACTGTGTCCAGGCTGGTCAACTCGATGCCCAGTTTTCTTAGGTTTCTGAGTGGAGACCCATCTGAGCAAAATGGAAAACAACAGAATGCATGCTAAATTTATGCCTCCTAACTCTGGTGTATTTCCTCCTTCTCTTTTCCTAAATAAGTCCAGGGGACTGAGAGGGCTATTCTTTTTATGTGGAGGGAAGCTATTCTAGCGGTCAGATGAGATTGTTGATAGTTGACACATAGCACATAGGCTGTTATTTTTGGACCTCTGCCCCAGAAGAGCATGTACCCAAGAAATGATGTTACATAAGTGGGATGGGTTTCCATGTTTTGTTCTGTGCTCTCTTTGTGGCGTCTCACAGCTGTTTGTGTGTGTTACCTCTGACAATAGCCTTTACTTTTGATCAAGGATTTGCAGTTCTCAGAGGGAGCAGGCATACTCAAATTAAGTACTGCAGTCGTTTTTTTGGTGCCATTGTGGGGCAGTGGAAGAGAGTCCATGGTTTGGAGCAGCCAGATGTGGCTCAGTCCTAGACCCTCCACCCTAAGGTGTATAATCCTGGGCAAGTTGTTTAATTTTGAGCTGCCACTTTCCTTATCTGAAAAGTGGGATTAATGCTGCTGTCACTTAAAACTGTTGAAAAATAGACACTAACTGCCAATATTCTTTTTAAAATAGTCTTTTAAAAATTATCATACAGAAAAAAAAATTATCATATAGTAAAATTGACTTTTTTCAGCATATAATCCTATGACTTTTAACTCATGTATAGATTCATGTAATCACCACTACAATCTAGGTACAGGAAAATCCTATTACCCCCCGAAAACTCCCTCCTGCTGACCCTTTATAATCACATCCTTCCTCCTTCACAAAGACTTGTTCTTGAAAAGGGTCATGGGGTACAAATCATGCTTAATTTATATTTCATATCACTCTAAACTTACGGAAATCTTTAGCTTATGACGAAAAAAACGCATATGTCAGGAATCACTTTTCTATTTGTGACAGGAGAACGTGCGTGTGTGTGCACACGCGTGTGATGCACAAAAAGAGCAACATGGAATTTTTTTCTTCTCCCTTCACCCCTTTCTTAGGAAATACTTACATAATCCTGCACATTGGAGAAGCTAAACTCCAGAAAAGTCTAATTCCCAAACGATGTCCTCTGCTTTGAGATTCTTTCTAATGAAATCATACATTAACATGAAATTTAACAAAATCGTGTTTGGTACCACATTTAACATCAGCTCCAACAAGGTTGTAAAATATACACTTTGTCTATAAAATCCTTCCATCTTTTGAGGCAGTCAGAGTTCTTTGAAAAATGGTATCTGCCCTAAGTTACTTGCAGTCTAATTTAAGAGACAAAACTAAGACAAGCCTTCCTGTCCCTTGTGAGTTGAATTGTACCCCGCCTCAAAAAAAAAAAAAAGACATATTGGAGTCTTAACCCCCAGTACCTCAGAATGTGATCTTACTTGGAGATAGAGTCATTATAGAAGTAAGTAAAAATGAAATCATTAGGGGCCATTAGGGTGGGCCCTAATCCAGTATGACTCCATGTCTTGATAAAAAGGGGAAATGTGGACTCAGAGACACGCACACAGGGGAAGGTACCATGTGAAGCGAAAGGCAGAGATTGGGGTGCTGCATCTATAAGCCGAGAAATGCCAAAGAACCAAAGATAGCCAGCACAGTGCAGAAGCTGGGGGAGGGGCACGGACCAGATTCTCCTTCACGACTCTCGGAAGAAACCACCCTGCCAAACGCCTTGATCTTGAACTTCCAGCCTCCGGAACTGTGAGAAAATACATTTCTGTTGTTTAAGAGTCCAGCTGGTGGTATTTTGTATGGCAGCTCTAGGACATTAATACACTGTCCTTAATAAAAACTGCCAATTTTCAATGGCGGTTTCTTGGTGTCTAGGAAGAAAGGACACTGGTATTTGGTAAATTTGGAGTGTCAGTGCTGATGACCACTCAGTATATGATGTGGACGTTTCCTGGTGCTGACACCTCCATGTGTAGAACACAGTATTTTCTTGACTCTTTTTTTTTTTTTTTTTTTTTTTGCGGTGCGCGGGCCTCTCACTGCTGTGGCCTCTCCCGTTGCGGAGCACAGGCTCCAGACGCGCAGGCTCAGCGGCCATGGCTCACGGGCCCAGCCGCTCCGTGCCACGTGGGATCCTCCCGGACCAGGGCACGAACCCGCGTCTCCTGCATCGGCAGGCGGAGTGTCAACCACTGCGCCACCAGGGAAGCCCTCTGCTTTACATTTTTTAAAAATGTGGTATTTGAAGGTCCAAATTCATAGGGCATATTTACATAATCTACTTAAAAATTCTCTGATCCCACTGAGACCTCCTGACCTTTCCACTTTTATATTTTCTTCCAGCCCCACTCATGTCCTCACTTCCTCACCCAGTTTAAACTGCGTGGCCCATTACTGACTATTCACCTCAGTTCCCTTAGCCCAGGTTCCATTCTGTGTTCATGTATTTGAACTCAGCTGCAGAAAAACAACCAAGGAAAAAAGCAGGCATAGGAAGAAACTTTCTCACCTTCCCACCACTACATTTACCAGCTGACTTGTGTGCACACCCATATGCCTGCTCCGCCTTGCCTGTTGTGATACATGAACCATCCCTGCCCTGGCCAGTTATTCGTAGGACACCTTCTACTCTCTCTACTCAGAAGCCCTTCATCCTACAGTGAGTGCTGCCCCCTCTCTCCTGCTTCACCAGTTTCCCCTCTACTTGATCAATCCTTCAGCAGATCATCAGACTGTAGCATGTCCTTTCTTAAAACAAACAATCAAAGCATGTTTTCACTTTATGGTCCATGCTAGCTGTTGTCTCTATCCTGTTTATAGTAAAGTTCCTTGAAAATGTTGTTCATCCTCCACATTTGTGTCCGTACTTCCCATTCCTTCTCTGAATCTCTTTCAGTCCAACTTTGTCCCCACGGTTGATCCAGAGCCGCTCTTGCCGTGGTCTCCAGTGATGTGCGTGTGGTCAGCTGTCAGTTCTCAGCGTGCCCTCCACTTGACCCCGCTGTTGTTCCCTCTGTTCTTCTGGAGATACTGCCTGCCCCAGGCATCCTGTTTCTTCACTGCTTTGGGGACATCATTTGCCCAGCTGGCTTCTTATCTAACTGGGTGCTTAGTCCCCTTTGCTGGATGTGCTTCCTCATCCCAGCATGAAGTGTCCCAGGCCACCAGGGATGGCTCCGGCCTCAGACTTCTGCTCTCTCTCCTCTAGGAGAGATTGGCAGAATTTTCTGAAAAAAGTCTTTTTTCAACAGATCTTTTAAGTGTTGTGGGCCACATAGTCTGTCACAGTTATTCAACTGTGGCACCCAGACAGCCCTAGATATTACGTAAATAAATGAGTGCGACTGTGTTCCAGTGAAACTATTCATCGACTCTCATATTTTAATTTCATATTGTTTTTATGCATCAAGAAATACTACTTTTTTACCATTTCAAAAATGTAAAAACCATTCTTAGCTCACAGGTCATGTAAAAATAGGCTGTAGCCTGTCATACAAAAATCAGCCGTAGTTTGCTGATACCTGCTCTACATCACAAAGTGATGTCATCCAACCTTGGTGTTACTGTATCACACATACGTAGATAAATGAAGAATGTATACTTTCAGCTCTAACTATTCCTTGAATTTCAGACTAACATATTCAGCTCCCTGTGTTATATCTCCACTTGAATGTCCAATAGGCATCTCATGTCTAAAACAGAGCTCTTGTTTTTTTTCTCCCCTCTCAAAGCTACTTCTCTGAGTGGGTTCAACTTTAGTAAAAGTACACGGGTAATGCAGCCATCCCAGATTGTGGTGGAAAGGAAGGGTAGGGATTCTGGAGTCAGACGTGTGTTCAAATTCCAACATTCTGCTCCTTGCTAGCTATGGGACCTTGAGAAAGTTACCTGCCTTCTCCCTCTCTTGAAATATGAAAAAGACCTACTTTAAAGGCATGCGAGGATGGCGAATACTGTGCCTGACCTATAATAGGCTCAGTAGATCATAGAAACTACAGTAAGAAGCCACCTATATGTAGATATCAGATGGAGAAAATTTTTATAGTTTATTTACATAATAGAATAAAGACAGCTTACCAAAGCAGAGTATAAATTAGAGAAAACGGACATTCAGATAGGTAAAATAATCGATCAGTTTCCAACTTGCACAGCTAGGGCAAGCCTGAAAACTGGACGTCTCATGAACCTCTGGCCAGTTTAGCTCTGTTGGAGGATGCTATGGGTTGAATTGTGTCCTCCTCAAATTCATATACTGAAGTCCTAAGTCCTGCTACCTCAGAGTGTGACCTTATTTGGAGACAGTCTTGACAGAGATAATTAAGTTAGAAAGAATTCCTTAGATGGGCCTATTTCAATCTGTCTGGCATCCTCATCTTAAAAAGGAGAAATCTGGAGACAGACAAGCAAACAGGGAAAACACGGACATCTCCAAGCCAAGGAGGGGGCCCGATTCAGATTCTCCTTTGAAACCCTCAGAAGGAACCAACCCAGCGGACACCTTGATTTTGGACTTCTAGCTTCCAGAACTGATACAATACATTTCTGTGGTTTAAGCCACTCAATTTGTGGTCCTTTGTTATGGCAGCTGCCGTGGGGCACTGATACAGGAAGGATCAGGTAGACTTCATGGTAGACTTCATTAGCTTGGGCACCGATATAGGAAGGATCAGGTAGACTTCATTAGCTTGGCTTCATTGGCTTGACTTACAATCTCTACTAACACTCGCAGTTGTTTTTCAGTGCCTCTAAGTTGTGCACCCTGCCCCGTATCGCTACTGACGAAAGAGGGTCATGTCATGAGTTCAGAGCTGCAGTTACTCTCTGGGCTAAGTTCTGAGGTCCCCAGATTCACTGATCTCTAAACACCCAGCCAGTGCAAACCCTAGGAGTCTGTGAATTAGAGCTGTGGTTCCCAAAGTATGGAGTGTAGATTATCAGTCCCGGGAGATCCTCTGAAAAAGGGTTTCTGGTCAATTTAATTTCAGAAAAACTGTATTTTGTAGAGCTGTTTTTGAAAAACACCAAGTATCTTAGCATATGAGGAAGCTTCTGAGAAGTTCCACAGTTAAGAAATGTTATGAGCCTAGTTTAAGCAAGTATTCTTCAAACTTATGTGACCACAGAGCCTGTGTGTGTGTGTGTGTGCATAAAACACTTGTGTATATCCCCCAGAGCTGGTGTTATATAGAATATATTCAATACTTTGAGAAATGCTGATAGAAAAATCTTGCTCACGTTCATCGTATGGCTTTTTTTTGTCTGCGTTGGGTCTTCGCTGCTGTGCGCGGGCTTTCTCTAGTTGTGGCGAGCAGGGGCTGCTCTTCATTGCGGTGCACGGGCTTCTTATTGCGGTGGCTTCTCTTGTTGTGGAGCATGGGCCCTAGGCGCGCGGGCTTCAGTAGTTGTGTCACACAGGCTCAGTAGTTGTGGCTTATGGGCTCTAGAGTGCGGGTTCAGTAGTTGTGGCGCACGGTCTTAGTTGCTTCGCGGTATCTGGGATCTTCCCGGACCAGGGCTCGAACCCATGTCCCCTGCATTGGCAGGTGGATTCTTAACCACTGCGCCACCAGAGAAGCCCCATTGTATGGCTTTTTTGACTCAGAATACTTTATCAGTTATGGATATTTTCACTTTTCTTTTACCTATTTGGGTCTGATCCATGAGCATAAACTTTTTTTTTTTTTACAGTTTTATGGAAGTGTAATTGACATACAGTAAACTGCACATATTTCAAGTGTACAGTTTGATAAGTTTTGACCTATGTGTATCCCCATGAGATCATCACCACAATCAAGATAATGAAAGTATCCACCCGAAAGGCATGAGCATTTTTAATATAGTTGTAATCATAGTATCACATAATCACTTTAAGTAGCACTGACCTAGTCTGTAGCTTTAGGTTCCAGTAAAATAAATAACTCAATATTGAACCCTCTTAGCCTCCAAAACTGGATGGGCCTTTTTTTTTTTTTTGGCTGCGTTGGGTCTTCGTTGCTGTGTGTCAGTTTTCTCTACTTGCGGTGAGCGGGGGCTTCTCTTTGTTGTGGTTCGTGGGCTCTCGTTGCAGTGGCTTCTCTTGTTGTGGAGCACGGGCTCTAGGCACGGGGCTTCAGGAGTTGTGGCACGCAGGCTTAGTTGCTCCGAGGTATGTGGATCTTCCTGGACCAGGGATCGAACCCGTGTCCCCTGCATTGGATTGGCAGGCGGATTTTTATCCACTGCTCCACCAGGGAAGTCCCAGGATGGGCCATTTAAACAGTTTTCTCATATATCAAAGCATAATAAAAAGATGTTAAGAAAAAAAGTACTTTGATATGTTTATATTTAGATGACATGGGGACATCTCAGTGTATTTCCTTCACTATACAAAAGCTAAGTCTATTCCATAGAGCTATTGAAAGGATTAAATACGACACTAAAAAGTGCAAAAGTGCATTATTATGGCTGGCACATTGTAGGCACTTACTAACCATTTCCTTCCCTTCTTGGTTCTTTAACCACTCCCTACCCCCTTCTAGTTTGAGTTCACATGGCTATTGCTCTAGCTTGGGTTGTCAGGCTCAAAGGTGGGGAAATGACCCAGGTCATTGTATTAGATTTGTTTGATGCAGCTCAGGTATTGGAATCGTCTTGGTTTTTCTCAGTGTTTAGAAAATGTTTTACCAAAAGTTGGTGTTGGTGGGTTCTTGATGACAATGTGTATGTGTCAACAAATGGTGCAGTTCAGATGGAACTTTCCTGACTGTAGAGGAAAACTTACCTTAGGTTTTAGGCTTTTTTTTTTTTTTTTTTTTGGCTGCACTGTGTGGCTTGTGGGATCTTATTTCCCCAACCAGGGATTGAATCTGGGCCCATGGTAGTGAAAGCACCAAGTTTTAACCACTGGACCACCAGGGAATGCCTTGTTTTAGGCATTTTTAAAACTAGTTTGTAACAGTCAGTTTTTGTTGGGTTAAAGATAGTTAAAAGTCATATACGTCTATTGAGTTCACAAAACAGAAGACTAATTTTGAACTCATTTTTAACTAAATTATTCTTAGAATTAATTTCATTTTAATTCATCTCACTTAACAGTTATCTGTACTCACTTTTGTTTTTAATTTTATATATGCACTAACTATATATTATACATACACCACTTATGTGTATCTATATTATGTTTTTAATTATACATTACTTATGTATATTATTAAATGTGGTTGAGGTGACTAGACCATCTGTGGCTGAATAAGAGGAAGAAGAAAATATCTAGGCCCAGAAGATTCACGTGTTTATTTTAAGGCAGAAAATGTTTGCATATGTTGGCTTGAACAATATCTCAATTATGGAGTCAGAGATCTGAAAGGGCTATTAAATTAGAAGTAAGCCTATCCTGGGTTGGTTAACTGATAAAAGTTGGGTTGACTATTTAATAGATAAACAGTGGGGGCACATCTGGAATTTATTTACCTTTCGTGAACTTTCTGTTTCAACCTCTATTGCTTTGAATCGATAAAGTTTTTGTTTGTTTGTTTGTTTTGTTTCCTTTTTTTCCTGCTTTGTTTAATGGGCTAAATTTGGTTTTGGCTTTTTTATGATTTTTTTTTCCCTCCCTCCCTCCCTCCCTCCCTCCCTTCCTTCCTTCCTTCCTTTTCTAGAATTTGGCAGTGCTTTCCAAAGTGTTTCCTTCTGCACTGCCTCCGAAACAAAATTATAAACAGGTTGGCTTCTTTTTTGATATAGTATGAAATAGTGTTTTTACTTTTCTGACTTGTAAACGTGTCTGGTTTGGAGTAAGTTTTAACGTTAGGCCTTGAAAGATGAGAACTTGAGTTCTACTCATTTCTCTTTAGCACCTAGAGAACCGTGTTTGTTGTTAGGAAAGTGTATGAGCAGAACCGTGTGGCTGCAGGGTTCCCTGCTTGCAGTAATAACCGAATGCATGCCCGTGGTAGGGAATCTGGCTCATAGGGTTGAAGCTTCATGAACACCATCCGTTAACTCATCAACATTACAAGGTGTGTGCTAAGTGCCATGACGATGCTCTGTTCTGCGGATGCAAAGATGAATAGGCTCGGAATAAGAGGCCAATTTCATTTTTTAAAGTATTAGTGTTTTTAACACTGAACTATGAGACCTTGTGAGTAAAGTGATACAAAGCTAATTACCCAATTATAAGTCTTTGAATTATTGTCTTTTGTGTAATATATGTCCTTGGTTTCCCACCAGTGGACCCCAGAGCCTTACCTAATGCCCTTGGCAATGATCACGCCCTCTTTTCTGTGATCTAAGGCAATTCCAGCAGGAAATACATACACACCACCTTTTGCTTAGCTTCCTTTTCTCCCAACTTGCCTTTGGCTTTCTCTCCTGTGATCTCGAAATCAAGGGGTAATGAAGTGGCTCTTCACGAGAAGGCGCAGGAGACTTCTAGGCCAGAGACGTTTCTGTGCCAGGCGGTGCACATCACACCTCCTGGGCACCCTCTGAGGACGACATGAGGTGGGCAGGTCTCTCTGGCACGTCCTTGCCTGACCCCACCTGACCAGTGGATTCTGTGCCTTGCCCAGCACCCGTGGCTGCTGGAGCCAAAGACAGCTCGAGATAAAAGGAGAGCTAGTTTTCCAAATATGGGCCCAAAATCTTCCTTGCAGAGCTGTGCGCATGAGTTGTATGTGGGGAATCCCTGCTCTCAGCGGAAATGGGGAAGACTGTCCTCTACACTGTGTTCGAAACAGACAGACTCCCAGCCTGTGGGAGCTCCCCAGGCTCCAGGATGAAGAGTATTTGGCTCTGTTAACAACTCAGTTTATTCTCTAATCTGTCTTTTCAAATCTGTTTTATGGCCAGTATCCTCTAACTCTCTCCAGATTACCTCGACAGTAACTTGCTTCAGGTGTAAATAATGGCAGAAAGCGGAATGAATGATCTTCACAATTGTTCAGCTTTCCGGGTTCCCACTTGGAGACGGTGTGCATTTGGTAACGTTCGGTTTCCTCATCCACATGACCCTTAGTGAGGAACCAAATTCAAGCCACGCTACTCTCTGCTTTTATGCAGGTTCCTGTGAGGTTAGCAACACAGCTCTGGGTCAAGGAGAGAAGTTCGTAACTCCTGGAAGTTTCGGAAGCTTCCGCTTAGCTCGGGGTTTGCTTCTTCCTCTGGATGTTACTCCTAAAGGAGGAATGGTGGGTGATGTCCAGTCAGGGAAGAACACTTAGAACACTTAGCAAGTTCATGTGTCAGGATTGTAGAATATAGAGAATTCTAGAATAAAAAAATGTTTACTTTCATTGCAAAAAATAGGAATATTTGTGTGCTACGTTAGGATTTAGTGGCTCCTTTGCCTGTGTTTCCGAAAGCACGTGGTAAGTGCCTCTAATCCTCTGTGGTAAGCTGTATTGTTCTGGTTCTCACCAGACTGTGAGCTCCTTGGGGTCAGATGCCATGTCTTATTCATCTTTGCTCTTACAAGCCGTAGTGCAGTGTCAGGGTCGCCAGATAAAATGTAGGATGCTTAATGAAATTTGAATTTCAGATCAACAGCAAGCAAATTTTATTCTAAGTATGTCCCATATATACATATATTGTTAAATTTGAGTTTTAGATAAACAAATAATTTTTAGTATAAATATGTCTCATGCAATATTCATATTTAATTGGCGATCCTGTAAACTTGCTAAATCAGGCAACCCTATGTAATGTCCCTTACTTAGAAACAGTTTTTTAACCCAAATAGGTATAATTCTATAATGTGACCCCAACTAAGGCCAATCAAGGTGTTCACTGGGCTTGTAGGATGGGAACTGCAAATAGGAGTAATTCCCTCCTTCACAAATAGCATTTGGGAAGATGAACCATTTTACCTACTACAACTGCATAGCCTTGATGGTAGAAAAATGTAGCTAGGACCTGAATTAATGAGTTTTCTAGTGCTTCTGGCCTTCTCTGAGCCAGGCAGTCCTAACCCAAGTTTTGTTTTTTTTTGTTGTTGTTTTTTTTGGTTTTTTTTGCGGTACGCGGGCCTCTCACTGTTATGGCCTCTCCCATTGCGGAGCACAGGCTCCGGACGCACAGGCTCAGCGGCCATGGCTCACAGGCCCAGCCGCTCCGCGGCATGTGGGATCTTCCCGGACCGGGGCACGAACCCGTGTCCCCTGCATTGGCAGGCGGACTCTCAACCACTGTGCCACCAGGGAAGCCCCCTAACCCAAGTTTTTTATGGTAATAATGAGCAGCCATTTTGGGAGATTGTGCATATTAACTAATAAAATATTTGTCTGGGTTTATGGAACTGTGGTTAAGAGGTACTGGCCTCTTCCTCTCTTTCTGCTGTTTCTGTTCTTCTGAGTACAGCTCTCCAATGCTCCCCTTCCTTCCCGGAAGATGGGAAGGGGCAGGCAGGACAGGAGTTTGTCATTTGTTGAGCTAGAGGGACATCACTTCATGGGATCACTTCATGGGATGTGTGAGTGTGTGTGTGTGGGTTGGTGTATATCCATGGTATAAGTAAATAAGCACGAGTGGGTGTTAAATCCCCATTTTTATAGGAGGAGAAAGTAGAGCAGGTAGGGGTGAAGTCAGCAGCTTGAGAAGCAGACATATAGGCTGAGTCAGGCAGCTGCTGTTGCTGAGAATAGAATTGGGACCTCCTGCCTCCTTTGGGTTAAATGGGTTTTTTTAGGCTATCTTCCCATCCGCAAAGTAAGGCTCTGAAATAGGTCTGGGTATAAATGTTTTTGTGGAAATATAAACAGTTCTGACCTAAAGTATTTGGAAGTGAGGATTCATGCCCTTCTCCCAGAATGTAAATTTGACTCATTAGGGCTAAAAGCAATTGTAGCCTAATATACGAGACGGTTAACAGACTTAGTTCTGCTGTCAGCCACATTAGAGCTTTGCACGGTGGGGGGCGCTATGTTGGCTCTACCCTATTAGGGAGAGCAAAAATAGGAAGCTTTTTCTCTAGACTTGAGCACCAAATCAATGTATGGTTATTAAAAGCATCAGTGACAAATGGCCATGACAGTTAGAATCTCAGACTTAATGAAGGGCGATAGTGTCCTGATAACGCCGCATTTGCAAAGAAGCAAAACGCTCCCATTGGTTTTGAAGCCATGGAGACCCGCAAATGCCAGATAGAAAACTGGGTGTGGTCCCTAGGAGGAGGAGGAGCTTCAAGATGGCGGAAGAGTAAGACACACCTTCCTCCCCACAAATACATCAGAAATACATCTACATGGAACAACTCCTACAGAACACCTACTGAATGCTGGCAGAAGACCTCAGACCTCCCAAAAGGCAAGAAACTCCCCACGTACCTGGGTAGGGCAAAAGGAAAAAGAATAAACAAAGACTAAAGAATAGGGATGGGACCTGCGCCAGTGGGAGGAAGCTATGAAGAAGGAGAGGTTTCCACACACTAGAAGCCCCTTCGCGGGTGGCGGAGGGGGGAAGCTTCGGGGCCGCGGAGGAGAGCGCAGCAACAGGGGTGCGGAGGGCAAAGCGGGGAGATTCCTGCACAGATGATCGGTGCCGACCAGCACTCACCAGCCCGAGAGGCTTTTCTGCTCACCCGCCAGGGCAGGCGGGGCTGGGAGCTGAGGCTCGGGCTTCAGTCGGAGCGCAGGGAGAGGACTGAGGTTGGCGGCGTGAACACTGCCTGCAGGGGGCTAGTGCGCCACGGCTAGCCGGGAGGGAGCTCGGGAAAAAGTCTGGAGCTGCCGAAGAGGCAAGAGGCTTTTTCTTGCCTCTTTGTTTCCTGGTGCGCGAGGAGAGGGGATTCAGAGCGCTGCTTAAAGGAGCTCCAGAGACGGGCGTGAGCCGCGGCTAAAAGCGCAGACCCCAGAGACGGGCATGAGACGCTAAGGCTGCTGCTGCCGCCACCAAGAAGCCTGTGTGCGAGCACAGGTCACTCTCCACACCTCCCCTCCCGGGAGCCTGTGCAGCCCGCCACTGCCAGGGTCCCGGGATCCAGGGACAACTTCCCCGGGAGAACACACGGCGCGCCTCAGGCTGGTGCAAGGTCCCAGTGGCCTCTGCCGCCGCAGGCCCGCCCCGCATTCTGTACCCCTCCCTCCCCCAGGCCTGAGTGAGCCAGAGCCCCTGAAATAGCTGCTCCTTTAACCCCGTCCTGTCTGAGCGAAGAACAGATGCCCTCAGGCGACCTACACGCAGAGGCGGGGCCCAATCCAAGGCTTAACCCCGGGAGCTGTGCGAACAAAGAAGAGAAAGGGAAATCTCTCCCAGCAGCCTCAGGAGCAGTGGATTAAATCTCCACAGTCTACTTGACGTACCCTGCATCTGTGGAATACCTGCATAGACAACGAATCATCCCAAAATTGAGGCGGTAGACTTTGGAAGCAGCTGTAGACTTCGGGTTTGCTTTCTGAAAATATTAAAGGCAGCAAGGGAAAAACAACAAGTAACACATAAGGGAATCCCCATAAGGTTAACAGCTTTCAGCAGAAACTCTGGAAGCCAAAAGGGAGTGGCAGGACATATTTAAAGTGATGAAAGAGAAGAATCTACAACCAAGATTACTCTACCTAGCAAGGATCTCATTAAGATTTGATGGAGAAATTAAAAGCTTTACAGACAAGCAAAAGCTAAGAGAATTCAGCACCACCAAACCAGCTTTACAACAAATGCTAAAGGAACTTCTCTAGAGAAATGCAAATCAAAACTACAATGAGATATCATCTCACACCGGTCAGAATGGCCATCATGGCCATCATCAAAACATCTACAAACAGTAAATGCTGAAGAGGATGTGGAGAAAAGAGAACCCTCTTGCAGTGTTGGTGGGAATGTAAATTGGTACAGACACTATGGCGAACAGTGTGGAAGTTCCTTAAAAAACTAAAAATAGAACTACCATATGACCCAGCAATCCTGCTACTGGACATATATCCTGAGAAAACCATCATTCAGAAAGAGTCATGTGGCTTCCCTGGTGGCACAGTGGTTGAGAGTCTGCCTGCCGATGCAGGGGACATGGGTTCGTGCCCGAGTCCGGGAAGATCCCACATACCACGGAGCGGCTGGGCCCGTGAGCCATGGCCGCTGAGCCTGCGCGTCCAGAGCCTGTGCTCCGCAACGGGAGAGGCCACAGCAGTGAGAGGCCTGCGTACCGCAAAAAAAAAAAAAAGTTATGTACCAAAATGTTCTTTGCAGCTCTATTTACAATAGCCAGGACATGGAAGTAACCTAAGTGTCCATCAACAGATGAATGGATAAAGAAGATGTTGCACATATATACAATGGAATATTACTCAGCCATAAAAAGGAATGAAACTGAGTTATTTGTAGTGAGGTGGATAGACCTGAGACTGTCATACAGAGTGAAGTAAGTCAGAAAGAGAAAAAAAAATACCGTATGCTAACACATATATATGGAATCTAAAAAAAAAGAAAAGAAAAAAAGATCAGAAGAACCTAGGGGCAAGACGGGAATAAAGATGCAGACCTTCTAGAGAATGACTTGAGGATACGGGGAGGGGGAAGGGTAAGCTGGGACAAAGTGAGAGAGTGGTATGGACACATATACACTACCAAACGTAAGGTAGATAGCTAGTGGGAAGCAGCTGCATAGCACAGGGCGATCAGCTCGGTGCTTTGTGACCACCTAGAGGGGTGGAATAGGGAGGGTGGGAGGGAGGGAGACGCAAGAGGGAAGAGATATGAGGACATATGTATATGTATAACTGATTCACTTTGTTATAAAGCAGAAACTAACACACTATTGTAAAGCAATTATACTCCAATAAAGTTGTTAAAGAAAGAAAACTGGGTGTGGTATGTTTTCATTAGTCATGCTAATGACGCATGTAACACATCAGGCACTCCTGAATCCTCAGTGCTCTGGAGGAAAGGGTATGGGGGGGGTCACGTGGTTGCCGGAGCTGGCTCTCCTTGACAGGAAGCTGGCATCCCACCCCCACTACCTGCATCTCTACAACTGGTCTCTGCAGAGGTGTTTCTGAAGAACATTCAGCCCTTAGGAGGGATCTTGATGACCTGGAATTTACACTAAGCTTCCACTTTGCCCATAGTAAATATTTTCTCTCCATCACCGAGGACTTACTGGGAATGGAGGACATGGTGATCACTTGAAGTCTCACAGGCCTGAAAACCTTTGTTTTATGGGAGGCATCAAAACTTCCTATTTTTCCATTTACCTTAGTTTTAACATTCCTGCTAGTGTTTTCACTCAGATTGACTTCCTGCATTTGTTTTTATTTTAAGCGCATTCTTTGGTTAAAGTGTTACGAAGTGAATGGGAAGAGGAAAATAAGGCAAGGGGAAGGGGTACATTATTCAAGAATACAGTTTTGTTTCCAGTTCTGTTTGCAACAGTAGCTAAGTGTTTTCCACTTTCTATTCTTCGTTGTTTCACAACACATTAAAACTCCATTTTTTAATGAATATGGTTAAACATTAGATGGCAGCTCCACATGGAGAGTTTGCAGAGGCTCTTTGGTGGAATCCAGACCTCACTTTTAGGAGGGTTCACGTGCACCTATGCATTCGTGGGGCATTTATTTGCTGACTGTCCATCGTGTCCCCTGAGACCCAGTGTCCTCACCTGCCAGCATACTACTCGTTTCAGTGACAGAAACTTGGCAAATATTAAGCGCCGGAAGAATACTGCATATCAGTATTTGAGATCAGACAATAAAATCTAGTTCCTGTTAATCAGACACCCAAGTCAAAATCATAGCACAAATGAGAAGTACAGAGTCTTGTCAGCAGAATTGGGCATCCTGAAAACAACCAAAAGCTTAGTGAAAAAGGAAAGCAAACCTGGTACTTTTAGTTTGCTAAAAGAGAAACTTACACACATAACCCTGGGTGGGACTTTTGGACTCTGAAGTGCAAAGGCTCTCTGAAGGAGAAGCTGATTGGCTAGAGGTGATTGGTTCCAAGCATGGTAAAACGGTTGATGGAGCTGTCGGGGTGGGTATGGGACCCGCTGGAGGAGGGTGGGGCTGGGTGGAGCCAGTCAGGGAGGGAGAGAAGGAGAGGAGAGAAGGAGATCACATGCGTGTTGAAGGGCCAGACTGATATGTATTGCAGGGGCCTGGGAATTCAGGGTCTTGTGATATTATTTCTACTAATAAACTTTGTGACTTTGGACATCTCAACTCTCTGGTCCTGTCTCCTAATCTTTAAAATGAGGGGCTGGATTAAATGATTTTTAAAGTCTCTTCCAGGTTAAAAATTCTGCTCTCACTTGGAAACACAGTGTTAGGAAAATACCAGCACCGAAGTATGCTTTTCTAATATGGGAAGTATATTTGGATTGGTTATCAGCAAAAATTACTATTGCTAATATTTTCTAAAATGTATAAAGTGGGAAGTTATTCGAGTGTACTGTGGCACCTGGGTTTAGCTATTTGTGTTTCAGTTAATGGAAGAGAACTTTAAGTGACTGTTAACTTTTACCAAGGGGTGCAGCTCAGAGTTAACAGTTTGTAAGGGCTAACTAGTTTACTAGCTGGTAGTTGCCACAGGATTTACAAGTTTGCAGTCTGATTTTTAGTTTTGGTAGCTCCACACCGAGTCAAGAATAGATGATTCACGTAAAATCATCTTCATAAGAACAGGCATATAATATTGGCTTTTCATTGCTGCTCAAGGGAAAGATTTTAAACTGTTAGGTTGAAGTAACTTAATTTCCTTTGCTTTTCTAAAAGTCTCTACCATCCTGAGAAAGTCTAGTGGTTTCTTCAGAGACCTGGCTGCTTTCTGTCTCAGAGTATTTAAGGAAAGTGCATTTTCTCAAAATGGAATTTTTCCTGGGTCACACCAGGCAATCAGGGCTTTGAGCCATAAACCATCTCCTAGGGTTTGGTTCCCTCTGAGAGAGAGGGAAAGGGGAAACTTTCACCCTTGCTAGAGAGTAAAGCTTGTCTACCCCTGTGTGTTTGCAGTTTTTAAAAAGGAGTGGTTTATACAAAAGCCTAGCACCCTTGACCACAATAAAGCAGCACTTAGGCTTCTCATTTTGTGTCCAGGAGACACAGATGCATTTTTCAGCCCATGGAAGGCTCTTTTGGTACCAGATTTGGGCAGAATTCTGAGGGAACAATAAAGGTACAAATGTGTGGCTGGGTAAATATCTTTATAATAACCCCACATTTTATATATATATATCGAATAAAAAAATATGTAAAATATTCCTATATAGTAATATGTATTACTATATGTTACATATTCCTAGATAGTAATATATATTATTATATATATAAATGATCAATATATATTATTACTATATATTATATATTATGCTATATCATTATAGTAATAAATGTTACTGACATAGAATTATATATACATCTGTAGGTATATATAGTTACACACACATACACATGTGGGTGGATGAAGGAATAAAAGTCAGTGAACTGTAAACTTTCAGAGGTAATTGTTTCAGAATGCTGTGTTTTCGGCTGTGTATCTTTACCATGATATTTGGGGAAGAAATGCTAAACTCAGTCAGTTTGCAGTATAAGAGGAAAGTAAGTGTAATGGTGCTTTGAAATCAGAAGTAAGTCTCCCTCCCACTTCCAAAAAAAAAAAAAAGGTTGTTTGATTTAACCACTTTTTTCCCCAGCCGGTTTCATGTGGGGAGGCCCACACTGACTGTGTTTGATAAAAGTAGTTGTGTTTATTTGTGTTAAGTAAACTGTAGGTTGGCGGCTTTCTCTAGTTGTCTGCATTTTTTAAAAGTCCTAATATTAGGACAAAAAGCTTTCTCATTTCTCTGTTGAATATTTTACTTATTGGTTAAAAATGAGTATCCAGCTCTGTTATTAGTCAGAGGGCTTCCCATCAATTCATGAAGTGTTTCAGTATCTCAGTTTTCGGTTCAATGGTGAGGGGATTTTGAGTTCCCTGGGAGTTCTGTTTGGTGTTTCACTTGTGTCTCTTTATATTAATGGCTTTCATGTTTATTTCTTTGCTTGAGATGGAGAAGGAAATGAAATTGGATGACTTTTTTTTTTTTTTATGCTTCAGCCCGATTGGCTCTTTATAAAATGGGGAGTAGAGTCACTCCCTCAAAATGGCTAATGAGTTCAACTGTGTGTAAATTGGGGTCATAGTCCTTTCTTTGAAGAATAGGAGGAGTGCTATTATGATAAACACGCTGGAAATGATTAAAGGTAAAATACAGCAGGACACAAGTGGCTGTTTCAAGCCTTTTGGTGGCAGGTGGGACACCCTCTGAGTCCAGCTAAAAGAGACTGAGAAGAAAGGGATCAGCCAGTGCAGCCCTGGCCGTGGGGATAAAACACTAGTCGCCAGGTGAATGTACAAGCAGCCCACTTACATCAATGTCTATGTTGCGTTCTGTCTTTTCTCACCTTTTATCATAGGATGGGGAAGATATCCCAAAATAGGGAGCGATATTTGTGTACCGCTTTATCCAACCTGTGTGTGCCGTACCAAATGTACCCCCCCTCCAACGTCTGTGGGCGTTGCTCTTAAGCACGGATGTGGTAGGAAATTGAGGTTATTCAGCTCTGCAGGCTGTGCTGAGTATTGCTTATACTAAGCAGGATATGCCATCAAAGAATGATTTGACTTTAGATGCCTCCTATTTGAAGTGGTTGGGAACAAAAATATTCCTTTCACCATTCATGATCAGGAAGAACTTTAGTCAGTACACGTTTTCTGAAGGGCTAGAATGTAAGGGGAAGTTACTGCAAAATGTATGCCGTGAGGTGTCTTTATTCAGGCAGTTAACTCATGACAATTTTAAAGATAGGGTGTTTGTATTTCTTAGTGTGTAACCACTCACTGTCTTATCAATAATGAATTCCTATTCTATTCCATATTATCTTTCTACAATTTAAGTGAATCCTATCTGCTTCTGAGAATCTTTCTCTCTCAAGACATTTCTGACTAGTTTATTGGAAACAAAAACCCTGTGGTTGTTCCTTCCAGGGATGATAAAATACATTTATTGTCAATGCATGAAAGTAGAAAGAAGAAAATAAAAATCACTTGTAATCTCACCAACTCTATGAGAGCTGGGAAGCCAATGGGGGTATTGGAGCTGAGAAAAAAAAAAATTTAAGGAAATTTTTAATTAAATATTTTTAAAGGACCACAGAGGGGATGTGGTGAATACGCAAGGGGGAAAGCAGGAAGGGGAGGTAGGACTGTTGCAGTAGTCTGGGCAGGAAACAATGGTAGCTTGGAATGCATCCTAGCAGTGGAGCTGGTGAGCAGTGGTCAAATTCTAGATCTGATGGGAAGATGGAACTGAAGGGTTTATTGATAGGCTCTGGGTTATGAGAAAAAGAAGTAAAGAAAGACAAAGAGTTTTGTCCTGAACAGCCAGAATGATGGAGTTGCCACTTATTGAGCTGGGAAAGGCAGGGAGAGGGGGAAATTTTGATGGGAAAAATCAAAAGTTGAGTGTGCGCCCGTGTAGTTTTTTATTACGGTACTTATTCAAAACTTTGTCTCATTCGGTCTCCCTGGTGCTTTTCCACAGGGATAAGTGTGCTTTTATTAATAAATCTCAAGGCAACACTAAGCTTAAGGTATGGAAACTTTAAATCAAGGAAGGAAAAATTCCAGATAAAGATCAGAAAAGGCCAGTGAGGAGAAGCATCCCCAGGCACCTGATAGCGGCCCCAGCAGGAGGGTCTTGTAAAAGGCAATTTAATTAAACTGTAGGCGTCTAACTGAGAGTCGTTCTCCAGCCAGCCTCACAGAAGCCCTTTATGATCTTTTGTTCGTGCGTTAGGCTCTAACTGGGTGTGTTTCCAGGTTTGTTCCAGGTTTGGACTTTGTTACCTGACATGCTGTGTGATGGGGCTGTTATTACTAAAACGAAGTATGGATTTTCCCATGCATCATAGATCAGTTCTAATCATCTTTCCAATATTGGTTTGCACTGTGAAAGTCGTTTTTTGTTTTTCTTTTTAATGGAACTGTCTCTGCCTTTTACATGAACTAACCTAGAAAACTCCATTATTTGTTCTGATCATGCCTGAGAAAGAATGGCAATTTTTATGTATTTATTTATTTTTTTGCGGTAAAGAATGGCAATTTTGAAGCAGAATCTTTTTTTTTTTAAGCCACTTTATTATCGTTGCATATGGCTCAAAGCAAGCTTGTTTAAATCTTTAAGGGCAAAAGAACATATGTTCATTTAAAATACCAAGGGAGGTTACAGCTTACTTGGTTTTAAATGTCCTCATAGTCTTTATTCCAGCTCAAATGAGGTTTTTTCCTTCCTTCTTCATCTTTTATTGTTGTTGTCGTTCAACCTCACCCAAGAGTTGCTTCATTAATGCTGATAGTATTTGGGCCTTCTTTTAAAAATAAAGCAACAACCTAAGCGCCCAGGATTAGAACTTAAATTTGCTTATTTAGCCGTGTTGATGGAGCATCCTGTGCGCCAGGCACTCTTTGAAGGGCTGGAATGCAGCAGTGACAGTCAACACCCCGGCTGTCCAGGAGCTGAAGATCTAGCTTGGTGTGTGTGTTGGGGGGATGGGTAGGTGATCAGTAACCCAGTATGCAAATATACACGTTAAGCTTTGAGTGAATATAAGGAGAGTCAGGACATAGAGAGCGATGGGCAGTGCGTGGGATTATCTGAGGAGGCATCTGAACCTGAGATCTGATCTTGCACCAGCCTCCTGGTTTACGACAGAGAAGGTGGATGGAAGCCAGCCCTGCCTCTGCAGAATTAAAGCATTTTAACTATGTAGTTTTAGATCTTCTCAGATGAGAAGCCGGTGCAAGGATCCTGCTAATTTTTAACAACGACAGGAGTGATGTATGTGCCCGTGCATATTTTATTTGTATTTTTGTAAAGAAACCTGGTTAAGTGCGAATAGAGCGGTATTTGAAGAAAGTGGTACTGTTTCCCAAAGGGAACAAATAGCACATTTGAAGCCAGCCTCTGGTGAGAACATCTGTGGGTTATTTTTACCATTTTTAAGAGAGGTAGTCATATTGGGACAGTGATCGTATGACTTAGAATCATCATTTTTAGGTCTGAAATGGAGGAACTTTTAGAGACTGTGTAGTCTGATGTCTCTCATTTCTTTGAATGACAAAGCTGAAAAGGACAAGCTCCGCCCCGGGTTTCCCTGCAGGTTAGTGGAGGGGCTGACACCATGGTCCAGGGTTCTTTTCTTCTCCATCTACCATGCTTTTCCGTGTGATTAAAATCTGTGTCTCTATGCCTTTCAGCAAGATGTCCATGCAGTTAGGGCCCCAGAGAAGAACAGATTTTCAGTTATTTTAAATTGATCCTACAATTATTTATAAAATGTCTCTGCTGTTTATAGTTTGTCCTCTTTATGCATAATTCTGCCCCAGATAATGATAAAACAGAGAAATAATTCTTCAGTTTCTACTTTGCCATTTTTGGTTTGTTTTTACCAAACCTTAGTTTTGACCTTAGCATAAAAGCTGAATTTAAAAGAAATGCTAGTCTCTCGTTTTCAGACTATAAGATATGAGTGGATTTGCTAGTGTTGATGGGGAAGGGGGCACAGGGTGACATCCAGGGGAGAAATGACCGTGTCTCTACCTTCCCTTCTCTCTCCTTTTCCCCTTCCCTGCCTTGCCCCATCCACCCTGTATCCATCCATCTTTCACTCTAATTCTTTCTCTCTCACACAGACCCCCCTCTTTTTCTCTCTCACATTCTTATGTGCAAACCTATTTTTGTTTGTTTTCACGTTGGTTAAAACCATGCTGTTGTAAATCCAAATTGCCAAACCACAAAGACATAGTAGAGATAACATGGAGGGGCATGCAGTATTCTTCTGGCTTATTTCACTTGGTATAATATTCTCGAAGTTCATCCATGTTGTTTCATGTGTCAGAATTTCCTCTTTTTTTTTTTTTTTTTTGCGGTACACGGGCTTCTTACTGCTGTGGCCTCTCCCGTTGCGGAGCACAGGCTCCGGACGTGCAGGCTTAGCAGCCATGGCTCACGGGCCTACCCGCTCTGCGGCATGTGGGATCTTCCCAGACTGGGGCACGAACCCGTGTCCCCTGCATCGGCAGGCGGACTGCCAACCACTGCGCCACCAGGGAAGCCCTATACCACATTTTGCTTATTCATTCATCTGTCAGTGGACACTTGGGTTGCTTCCACATTTTAGCTCTTGTGAATAATGCTGTTATCAACATGGGCATAGAAATAGTTCTTTGAGATCTTGCTTTCCATTCTTTTGAGTATATACCCAGAAGTGAAATTGCTGGGTCATATAGTCATTCTGTCTTTAATTTCTTAAGGAACTGCCATAGTGTTTTCCACAGCAGCTATACCACTTTACATTCCCACCAATACTTGTTATTTTCTGGTTTTTTGATAGTAGCCATCCTAATGGGTGTGAAGTGGTATCTCACTGTGGTTTTGATTTGTATTTCCTTAATGATTAGTGATGTTGAGCATCTTTTCATGTGCTATTGGCTATTTATATATCTTCTTTGGAGAAAATCAAGTATTTGCTTAACTGCTATTTAAAATATTTTGTCCTGAATGCGTAGCAGGATAACTTATTTGGTCATCTGCATCAAGAATATATAAAGATTGTTATACAGGAGAAACTAACAACATTGTAAAGCAATTATACTCCAATAAAGATGTTTTATATATATATATATATATATATATATATATATATATATGAAGAGCTTGCCCAAATTAGCAGAGCACTTGCATCATCGTTTAAGAACTGCAGTGTTACGAACATCTGGTTGCTGATTACATATTGATAACAGTTTCTGTGTCAAAATGCCACATGAATATTTAGAGACGCAGAACTTAGTTATGTTTTGCCAGAGTTACAGGCCACTGTTCCCGCATTGCTGTTCCTAACTCAGTCCAACTTGTACAAAAACATCTAAAAAAATTTACATGGAACTATTCTTACTCTCTACATTAGGCAGAATGAAACTCATACACATGTAAAGAGGCAATAGATAAACAAGGAGACGACTATTACTGTGGGGAAGAAAAAGGAAGAAAGATTGGTTCACCTACAGAAAAATGATAAAATTCAGAGGAGAAAAGCAGTCAGATTTTTCAGACCCATGTGAGGAGAAAGAGGGACAAAAGAAAGCCAGCTCCACTTTATTTTTTCTCTCCTGAATTAATCTTGCACGTAAAAATTTCGAGTTCATGGATAGACGAATCTCTACACCCAGGAAGTGTTTAAAATAGAAAGCTGGGTACTTTTTTCTAAGAAGTCTAGAGCCATTGATAGTAACAACTTGAAACAACCCAGAGAAGTAGACTTTTTTGAGTGAGACACAATCCAGAGTCTGGTACTACTCAAGCTACACCTTTTGTGGGAAACAACAGAGTAGCCTGAAATTTGCATTTGAAACAATAAACTCCCTCCTGCACCAGAGCCTGCACAGAATTGTTCAATTGTGTTTAAAAAGAAATCCCTTACTTAGGTGTTTGGTTTTCTCCTCCGCCTCTTCCTCCCTGACTTGTATATGTTGTTTTAGAGCAGGTACATCTTAGGTCAGAGTTCAGCAAACTTTTTCTGTAAAGAGCTACATAGTAAATATTTTCAGCTTTGTAGGTCAGAGTCTCTCTGGCAACTACCCAACTCTGCTGTTGTACCAAAGTGGAAAAGCAGAGTTGTACCATCTTGGAAGGCAGCCATGGATAATCGTTAAAAGACTGGCCATGGTTATATTCCAATAAAACTTTATTTACAAGAGCAGGCAGTGGCCCTAGTTTGGTGATCCCTGTTCTAACTAATTTCAGGAGGCCATGGGAAGTCTAATCTCAACGCATGGTTAATGAGAGCTGTCTCCAAATGTTGAGACATTTGGAGACAGCTCTCATTAACCATGCGTTGAGATTAAATGTCTCTTCTCTGGTATTTTTGGGGTCCCAAATTTTTTTTTTTTTTTTTGCGGTACGCAGGCCTCTCACTGTTGTGGCCTCTCTCGTTGCAGAGCACAGGCTTCGGACGCGCAGGCTCAGTGGCCATGGCTCACGGGCCCAGCCGCTCCGCGGCATGTGGGATCTTCCCTGACTGGGGCACGAACCCGTGTCCCCTGCATCGGCAGGCGGATTCTCAACCACTGTGCCACCAGGGAAGCCCCCCAAATATTCTTAGAGGGTTAAATGATCTTTTAAATTTTTAATTTGAAACCTTATTCAGTGACTAGAATCTTGAGGGAGTAAGAGATAAAAGCTTTATAAATATTTATAAATGCTAAAAATTAAATTGCTGAGATAAAATTTTGTTCTCATGAAAAGATAATTATATAACAAGTTTGGAATTCGCTCTCAATTTTCATTTCCTTGTGGAAACATCTTCATTGTGAGGAAAATTAGGGAATTAATGAACAAATGTTTCCTGAGCAAGAACTGTGGTGTTTAACTGGGGCCTGAGGGCATCTACTGGGACGGCTGTCACATACTTCATGCTCGAAGGCACTTACCATCTTGGAAAGATGCTCAAGGCCCGTGGGAGAGGATATTTTTTAAAATGTGTTTTAACTTTTTTGGGGTATTTTATTTTAAAATAAACCCATTTTTGAGGTACAATTTACATATAGGAAAAATGCACCTATTTTAAGCGTATGATAAATTCCATGAGTTTTGACATGCAGCCACCATCCCAATCAAGATATGGAACATTTACGTCTTCTCAAAAGGTGTCCCAACCCTCCCCCTGCCAAACCCCAGACAACCATTGATCTGCTTCCTGTCACCGTAGACTAGGATTGCCTGTTCTAGAATTCATGTAAATGGAATCACAGAGTATGTACTCCCCTGCATCTGGCTTAGAGGTTGCCAAACTTTCTTGGCTCACAAGACCTTTAGAGAATCAGTAATTTTTCATGGAGCCACAAGTCAAAAGCAATACCTAACAGTTCCAATAGGTCCAGAGAACACAGTAGAAGTACGTGGCATGGTGTTCAGTTGTTGCTGCGTTTCCCTCCAAAATTTAAAATACCCTCTGGTACCTGTGAGTTCACCGTGGGGCCCTTGGGTGACATAGTGCAGAGTTTGGGAACCCGATGTCTAACTTCTTTAACTCAGCCTAGCTTTTTGAGATATATTCATGTTGTTATGTGTGTTAGTAGTTTGTTCCCTTATTGCTGAGTAGTAGTCCATTTCGGAAAATACCACGGTATATTCATTCACTTGATGGGGGCATTTGAGTTGTTTCCACTTCTTGGCTACTGTGAACAAAACCAAATAAGCATTCGTGTGTGAGTCTTTGTGAAGGCAGAAGCGTATTGTCATTTCTCTAGGAATAGAATTTTTGGGCCATATGATAAATGCATGTCTAACTTTATGAGAAACTGCCAACCTTTTCCAAGTGATCGTACCATTGCATTCCTGCCAACAATGTATGAAAATTCTAGCTGCTCCAGTTCTTGCCAATACTCGGTATTGTCAGTTTTTAAAAATTTTAGCCATTCTACTGAGTATGTTGTATATCTTAGCATCGTTTCAATTTGCGTTTCCCTGAAGACTAATGATGAGCATGTTTGCAAGTGTGCTTATTTGCCATTTGCGTGTGTGTGTGCGCGTGCGCCTGCACGTGAGTGGTGTCTATTCAGATCTTTTGCCTGTTATTCAATTGGGTTGCTTGTCTTCTTATTACTGAGTTGTAAGATTTTTTTCTTTTTTTAACATATTCTGGGTACAAGTCCTTTGCCAGATATATGTTTTACAAAGAGTTTCTCCCAGTTGGTGGCTCTCCTTTTCATTTTCTTAACAGTATCTTTTGAAGAAGAATAGTTTAAAATTACAATTTATCAGTGTTTTTTGTTTTTTTTCTAGTTAGTACTTTTTTATTTTTTGGCTATCTCAAGGTTAAGACTTTCACCTAGGGCTTCCCTGGTGGTGCAGTGGTTAAGAATCCGCCTGCCAGTGCAGGGGACACGGGTTCGACCCCTGGTCTGGGAAGATCCCACATGCCGCAGAGCAACTAAGCCCGTGCGCCACAACCACTGAGCCTGCGCTCTAGAGGCCACGTGCCACAACTACTGAAGCACACGCGCCTAAAGCCCATGCTCCGCAACAAGAGAAGCCACCACAATGAGAAGCCTGTGCACCGCAACAAAGAATAGCCCCCGCTCGCCGCAACTAGAGAAAGCCCGCACGTAGCAATGAAGACCCAACACAGCCAAAAATAAATAAATTTGTTAAAAAAAGAAAAATTTTTTTTCACCTAAATTTTTTTCTATAAGTTTTATAATTTTGACTTTTACATTTTGGTCTAGGATCCACTTCAAGCTATTTTTTGTGTATGCCATGAAATGAACGTAGAGGTTTGGATTTTTTCCATACAGATTTCTGGTTGTTTCACTAGCACTTGTTGAGAAAACTGTCTTTCCCTTTGGAATTAACTAAACCCTTTTGCCAAAAATCAGTTGACCATGGATGTGCTTGTCTGCTTCTGAACTCTGTTCTGTCCCATTTATCTATGTCTATTCATGATACCTTGATTATTGTAGATTTACAATGAGTTTTGAAATCAAGTTATGGAGAAAGATGTATTTTTAAGTTGGATTTCTTTTATCAAACTGTTTTCTCAAATACTTTATTCTAATTGCTTCTGAAAACGAAGTAAGCACATTTCTTTTTAGTCTTGGACATTAAAGTGACGTTAAAGGCAAGGGAAGTACACTGAGAATATAGCACAGTGATCCTGCTTCAGCACCAACTTTGATGACCTTTGGCCTCAGTTTTCCTGCCTGTCAGTGAGAAGCTTTTGACTCCGGAATAGTCCCCCGCAATGTCCCATTTGAATCTAATAACCTGTCATCTTAGATGGATCATAAGCGATTTCCTCTTCTACTTGTGTGCTTTGCTGTGATTCAGGTTTTAAAATAGCCAAGCATAAACAATACTGAAAACCAGATAGCTTCGTGGGAGCAGTGCCTGACACTAAATGATAACTTAGTGCGCTCTTAGTCGAAGTGCTTCAGGAGAATCTTGATGCCCTTGGGACGCTTTCATTTATTTTAGGAGCTTCTACAGTCATTCCTTCCTTAGGCCTTTTATCTTGGTGTTTCCCAAGTCATTAGCTCTTGGTTATTGGGTCCGCAGACCAGAGGCTGTGGGGCTGCCTCACCTATCAGGGTCCATGGATAAATCCCAGGATTGGAGGGAGCTAGAGGTGGTCTCACCCCCTGATCTTCAAAGTGTGGTCCTCGGACCAGCAGCCTTGGCATCATTTTGTTAGAAAAGCAGAATATCAGGTTGCACCCCAGACCTCCTGAACCAGGTGTGCACAGGTATGTACCTTCAAGGTTGAGAAGCACTGATCAGGCTGGGCGGTGAGCATTGTCTCTGTGGCCTTCGCTCCAGACCGTCTGGCCTCGGGACACCTCTGAGGGTGTAAGCCCATTAGAGAACATCTGTTCCATTTGTGGATAGTTCTGTTCAAGTTTCTTTTTTCTCTTAATCTCCATCAGGCCTCTCATCTGCATTTCCAAGTAGGAAAAGATAGAGAAAAGTAGAAAGAAGGGATGGTTCCTATATTGTGAAAGTCAAAACATTTCCAGAAATCCTCAGCAGACTTCTGCTTACATTTCATCGACGAGACTAACTGTCCCACGGCTCCCCAGACCTTCAGGGGGATCTGTGTAGGCAAGAACGAGGCACATGGTCTTCCCTGACACATCCCCCAGGGTCCTGTAGTGTGCAAGTCTGTGTTACAGTGTTTCTGGAAGGTGCCTGAGAAATGAACAACAGTAGTTACCTCTTCGGAACAGGCTGGCAGTCAGAAGTAAGAGGGACATTTATTTTTCACTTTATATTGTTCTTTCCTGCTGAGATTTTTTTTTTTTTTTTTTTTGGTAAAAAAACAATGTGTGTTAACTTTGAAGAAAGGAAGTTGACAGGAAGTTGACAGAACCCCTTGGGTACAGCTGTCCAACCAGTTCCTCAGAGCCTGGGGGCGTCAGCCTCAGCTGTGAGATGAAAGGTTAGATTAGATCCTATCTTGGACTCCTGGGTCTGAGCCTCTTCCAGTTAATTACACAATCTCCAGGAACCAGAGAAGGGGATTAAGAGTCAGCTCCTTGAGCCACAAAAGAAACCTAGCATCTTGAACAGGTTCTTATTGAGACTTTGTTATGGGCTGAATTGAGTCCCCCCAATCCCCAAATTCATATGTTGAAGTCCTAACCCGCACTACCCCAGAATGTGACTGTATCTGGAGAGAGGTGAGAAGGTTAAATGAGGTCATGAGGTTGGGCCCTAATCCAGTATGACTGTGTCTTTATAAGAAGAGGAGATCTGGACACAGACACACACACAGAGAGGACCATGGGAAGACACAGGGAGAAGACAGCCACCTACAAGCCAGAGAAGAAACCAACCCTGTTGACACTTGGATTTCAGGCTTCTACCCTCCAGCATTGCGAGATAATCCTTTCTGTTCTTTAAGCCACCCAGTCTGTGGTACTTTGTTACGGCAGCCCTGGCAAACAAATACAGTCTTCTGTCCCTTTAAACTTTTATGGGGATAGTTTTGTATTTTGCAGAATCGCCAGGATAGCTTGAGATTGCGCTGGACTTGGTTACTTCATCTAGTCCTGTCCCCAGGGAACCTGGAAGTACGGAACATGGGCTGGGAGCAGAGCTGGGTCTCTGGCAGGAAGAAGCACGTGTCTGTTACCGTGAGGCCAGCGCCAGCCTCTCCCCAGGGCCTCATTGCCACGCACACCTCGCTTCTGGGTTACTTGGAACCCCTCCTTCAGCTTGCTCGCCTCTTTTCTGATCCATCTTCTATCCTTGACCTTCAAAACCAATGGATGCTCTCCTGCGCTCTTGATTTTTTGCATGGCCTCTGGCTGAGAAGTCCATCTTGACCACAAATAGTTTTGCCTTTTAGGGAAGATCTGCACCTGTGCAGCTGGTGAGATTCGAGGGCGAATCCTGTGTTTAGAGTTACCTTATGATACCAATTAGCAAGAATATATTCTACTTTTGATGAAGCAGGAAGGAGTGTGTGTGAGTGACACACACACACACACCCACACCCACCCACTGGGGTCTCACACCTTCTCCAGCCCAGCACTCTGTCTGAGCCGGATCTTGGCCTTGACGGGGGCCGAAGGACTCTGAAATGGCCTGCAGTCTTCCAGTTTAAGGGAGACTCGATCTTTCCTGGGGCTCGATGAGGGCCAACTTTCTGAGCCGGAGTGGGCAGCGACTGCCAGGCACCCAGGCGTGCCCTGGGAGGGACTCTCAGGCCCGCGTTTCTAGGAGATGCCTGGGTGACTGAAGGTGAGCAGAGGCTGGCCTCGGGGCACTCTGCTCCCTGCCGAGCCCCTCAGGAGGAGGCCTCATTTGTGAGTCTTTGCCAGCCTGCTTACCAGTTTCTTCTCCCGGAAGCAGAGAGCATGGGTAGGATGGGGCAGCCTGGATGGGCAGCGTGTCCACCTTGCAGACACACTGGTGGTGTCGGAGCAGAGAGCCCGCACAGATGGAAATATTTAGGTCCGGCCAAGTGGCATGTAGCTGTGAGATCCTGGAGGACACTGTACTGATTGTGGCTCAGTGGGGAATGAAAAGGACTTTTATTTATATGGAAAATCAAATCTCACCACTTTTTCTATGATTTACCGTTGTTTTCTCACGCCAGGGAGATTTGCCGTGATGAGGACAGAGTAACAGGCCTTTCGTGCAAGCGCTCAGCTTTCCATTGTGCCTGCCACTGCTGAGCTCTTTGACGCCCAGGGAGGCAGACGCATCTCTGGGTGGAGCGTTTTTCTGGCCGTATAATTTCATCAGCCCTCACTCTGCTCCGTGCTAAGCGTGAGGCTGAGCTCGCAGATAACACTCCTCTTGGTGCCGGTGGGATTCAGTACCTCGTGTGGAAGCAGGGGGTGGATGAACTGGGGAGGTGATGGAGAGTGGCTGTGGAGAGCCCGGGACGTGTTTGTTTGCCTTATTTAAGAGATTGTTCTACTTCATGCTGCATTTGCGAGGCGTTTAACTTGAGAAGCCTAGAAAATTCAGTAGAAAATACATTTTCACAGTATTTTAAGCTGGAACAGACTATTTTAAGCTGAACAGACCCTGGAGATGAACCATTTCAGCTTCTTCCTTTTGAAGCTGAAGGCCTGAGGCCCAGAGGAGTCGGGGTTTGCCAGGAACTGGCAGGGACTTAGCACAGCACCAGGGTCAGAACCCAGGGCTCGATGCCAGGCTCCTGGCGCCTTCCCTTCCAGCAGGGATGCTCACCCGGCCTTCGCAAAAGTGTTTCCCTGGATACCAGAGGGATATGTTGTTAATCTTAAAGCCAAGGTTTCAAAAGTGTTTTTTATAATAATTTATTAGAGCTACATAATTCGTGGCAAATAATAACATAGTTAATGCACAAAATGGATACTCTCAATAAAAGCCAGTTATTAATTATTATGCTCTGGAGCTCCCGTGGCGCAGTCAGTTAGCGCGCAGTACTTATATAATTATTATGTTCTGGTAAGAGCTCTTGAGCTAACTTAAGGGGGAAAAGGCAGGATTATGTGAAGAGTAGAGCCATCCCCAGGATCCAGGGAAGCCCCTGTGTACCAGGCTCTCTCTGTGTCTCCGTCATCCCGCCGCCCAGTCTGTTGGTACCCGCGGCCCGTCATTCTCTTCGTCCGTCACCCTGTCTCCCGTCTCCGGCCCCCCCTGCCCCCGACTTGGTCCCCTCTCCCCACCTCCATCCCCCGTCTCCCCTCTTGGGTTCCCTCGCATCTTCTGCCCCCCACCTCAGGTGTGGTCGCCCCTCAGTGCCAGCTCCGTCTCTCGCTATGGACTTGCCCCGTTTTCCCTTCTGCCCTCAGACCAGCTTGCTCTGCAGCTCACACGTGATCTGAGTGACTGTGCCCGCCTCACTCTGCTTCAGTCACCCCTCCCCACAGACCAGTTCTGTCTCTCACCCCACTTTCCAGTTCCCAGGGAGCCCTCCGACACACCTCCTCCAGCTTTTCTCACCGGGCGGCGTGTTGCTGCCTCACTCAGGAATGGACTGCCTGTGGCCAGGTGGCCGGCCCTGGTCTAGTTCTGGGGCCGGGGTCCTGGGGGCCTCAGGAGCTCTGGGGAAGGAAGCCGGCCTCGTGCTAAACACTTGTGCATATGTGACCTCATTCAGTCCTCACAGCGACCCTTTGACGTATCATCCCCAGCAGGGATGTGGAAACTCGGGCCCAGCACCGGTAAACCCATTGCCTGGGGACCCACGGCTGACAGGCAGCCTCCAAAGGCCGTCCTGCACCCTCCTTCTCCTCGTGCTGGGCTGTCCTGAAGTTACTCAGTGGATCCTTAATAAGTCAAAACGCTCTGATGCTAAGTAAACGCACTGTCTTTTGCATGAGTTTGGATGTTACTCCTAAGGCTTCTGAGTTATCAGTACGGGCTTGATATCGATAGGATTTTATAAAAACCTCACTTGAGCCCCTTGTGGTATCTACCAACAGCTTCACATGCTTGGGATCCAGGAGGATTTCTTTGATCTAGATCAAGTCCTTGTAGAAACACCTAAGTAAGGTTTAAACATCACTCGCTGGTTTGCAGCATTTTTATTAATTTTATTTTATTTATTTTTGCTGTGTTGGGTCTTCGTTCCTGTGCGAGGTCTTTCTCTAGTTGCAGCGAGCGGGGGCCACTCTTCATCGTGGTGCGCGGGCCTCTCGCTATCGCGGTCTCTCTTGTTACGGAGCACAGGCTCCAGAAGCACAGGCTCAGTAGTTGTGGCTCACGGGTCTAGTTGCTCTGCGGCATGTGGGATCCTCCCAGACCAGGGCTCGAACCCATGTCCCCTGCATTAGCAGGCAGATTCTCAACCACTGCGCCACCAGGGAAGCCCAGGTTTGCAGAAGTTTTAAAAGCTCCTCCATCCCTTTTAAAGAAAGTGTGAAGCTCGTGTAAATCAAATTTGAATAATGAGTGGTGATTGACTTGTCTCTTCATAACCGCTGGCATCAGGAAAGATTTCATATGGACATGAAAACTGTACGGCCTGTCTGCAGCGAGGTGAACATTCCTGGACTATCCTCCTTGCTGAACAAGGGTTGTAAGTACTTTGCTGCATTCCGTGAAATTTGCTGTGATGAAATCTAAGAACCAAGCGGTGCCGGTGAGGAGAGACTTAGTAGTAAGTGACCTTCCATTTCCACTTCCTCCTCGTTATTTGACCTCCTGCCACAGGGACCTTGGAGGCATCCCGTAAGGGAAACCCCTAATCCCCCAGCAGTGCATTCCGGCTCCATCTGGCAGCTGCTTCCTCTCACACCCAAGGCCAGGCAGGCAGTGGCCTCGGACCTCGATGGGCGGCCAGCGTGAACGCATGTGTGACTGACGCCCAGATCCGGTCCTGTCCTGACTCAGCGTGTTCTCGCCTCTCCTCAAGGGAGGAGAGCTAGGGAAGGATGCTGAAACTAGAGGCCTTTCCTTGCTGGAGAGCTTTTCTCTGTCACTTGTGCTGCTTTTTCTTAATCAAATGTGTGCTTTGGGTTTGTGAAAGCTTCCAGTAGCTTCTCCTACTAGATTGTTTAATGCCATGATGCAAGTGGCGCCTCGGCTGGAGTCTGGAATCACACTTGACACTTGGCCAGGGCCCAGATTCCCCGACTGTCCAGCAGGCTGAGGTTTGCCACAGGGCGCCCCCGAGTTGGAGGTGCCCCCAGAACAGGAATCAGCCCCACGGCTGGGCCTGGGGAGACCACAGGGTCCCTTGTGGGCACACAGACCCACCCCCCAAGGGGCCGTGAGATTGTTTAGGAAATGGGGGTGGCCAAAACAAAAGAACCCCATTAAAAGAATGAATGTGTGACATGAGTCCGTTTGTGTAAAATTGTTTGTGGGAGTGAGGGAGGGGCAAGGAAGAGAAAGACGTTGAGATGTGATGAATAAGGAAATTGGGAACAAATATAGTTCTCACTCTTAACACGACTGTCAGATGAAAGAAAGGAATGTTGCACTCATGCTTATGGTTTGATTTTGCCTGGTGGAAGAGAAATCAGTCCCAGAAATCCCTGCTGTGTGTATGTGTTTTATCTGCATGTCTGAGCCAGGAGAAAGGGAAGGAAGGGTCCACACCAATCCATCCCTGGATACTTGGGAGGTGGGTAAGGGGGGAAAGGGATTATAGCCTCTTCTTTATATATTTTATGTTAATTTGCTTATTAAAACCAGCACATGGTAACTTTCGTAATTCAAAACAATACATTTAAAGAAATCTTTAAAAAACAAGAAAGCCGTTCTAGGCGGGAAACAGGGCAAAAATTAATTTACACTGGGGGTAGATTATTTTAAGTTTTATGCCTAATGGGCAGTCTGTGTAAATGGTGTAAAACTCAAAGGGTACATAAGGCTCTATGGGGAAAGGAAAGTCTCCTCTCCACAGCCATCTGTCTCTCCTGAAGGCAGCCAGTTTTGCCAGATTCCTGCACGTCCTTTCAAGATGCTCTGTGTTTTTACAAACATACATTTGTAAAAATAGGGCAAGAGAGAGTCCTGCCCCCGCAAAAAAAAACAGCAGCGTAATGTAAACACTGGTTGGGTCTTTTTGTTGGACATGGACAGCTACATATAGAGCTGTCTGACTCCTTTTACACTGGTTGTATGATATTCCATTCTATAAACTGGTCTTATTTAACCAGCCTGCTGCTGAACAGGCATTTCAGTTGTTTTCAGTCTCCTACTTCGGAAACAATGCTGAAGTAAATACCTGCGACTGTATCCTTTGACATTTATGGGTATATCCGTAGAATAAGTATTGTGAAGTGGATTGCTAAATTTCTCTCCAGAGAGGAGGGACAAATTGACACTTCCTTCAGAAATGTGTAAAAGTACTAGATATTCTTTAGAGAACAGTGCTGCCTTGGAGGTGGGTATAATATAAAGGCAGCAATAGGGATTTTAGGGAAGGCATTAGGAGAGTCAGGACCTTTTCAACTGCTCCTCTAAGGTACTTCTCTTTCCAGAAGTTATTTTTGCTCAAACCTTGGTTTTTGTTTCAGATTAATAAAGTCGTGAGGAAGAAATAAACATATAGCGAGCTGCTATTACGTGCCAGACATTGGGTTAGGTCAGTTGCAAATATCATTTAATCCTTGTAGCATTCCCATGAGGTATGTATTTGACGTTTACTATCCACAGTTCACAGATGAAAAAAAATGAGGCTCAGAGAGGCTAGGTAACTTCCCCAGGGTCACACAGTGGATACGTGGCAGAGCCAGCTTTCCGACTTTGTCCGAGTGCTCATGTTTTCATCTTTCTCCTTCTCTCTCTCTCAGAAATTTAGCAATCTCTGTAGCTCTAGCATTGCAGAAAATCTAGGGATGCACTGAACGATGAACTAGGTGTATAGAAGACTGGTGTCACATGGTTGAACTAGGAATACGTGTCACTGTTTGTGTCTCAGGAGTCTTTTAAGTAGATTTGTGGGGTGTACAGAGGAAGTCTGCTGTTGGATTATATGGATGGTCCTTAATGTACAAAGGGCTGTGTGGCAAAAATTCTTTAACCCTGAAGGAGACGACACAGCCTAAGTAGGGTCTGCACAAAGCCAGTCAGCTTTTGCTGAGCTCTGGTTATAGTAAAGGGCAGAGGAAAGAAGAGGGGCTGAAAACAAGGAGACAAAAGTCATTTTAGGAAAAAAAGTCCATTTAATGAGCTCTAGGGAACACTCAGCCTGCTGCCATACTAACTGATGAGTTACAGTGGATTGTTGGTAAGCAAGACAAGAAACCAGGGAACAAACAAAACAAACAAAAATCAAGAGATTGTTTCTTACTGAACTCTTCTCAAATGAGATCAAGGAATTATGGTGAAATGCCACAGCTGTAAATCATTTCTGCTCCTGGTGGGGTTAGAAAGGGCTTATAATATTTACCCTTTTTTTTTCAGACAGAATTTAGGTCTGAGCAAAACCTTTTGTGTCCTCCAACCTCAAAGTTTATTGGGGATGGGAGTCCAAATTTGCTTTGACATACCCTAAAAAGAATCTCATGAGCAGAGGGTCAAACTAGTTTTGTAATATATGAATTATGCCCAGTGTTATTTTAAATAGATTTTTTTTTTTTTTTTTTTTTTGGTGGTACCTCTCACTGTTGTGGCCTCTCCCGTTGCGGAGCACAGGCTCCGGACGCGCAGGCTCACCGGCCATGGCTCACGGGCCCAGCCGCTCTGCGGCATGTGGGATCTTCCCGGACCGGGGCACGAACCCGTGTCCCCTGCATCGACAGGCGGAATGTCAACCACTGCGCCACCAGGGAAGCCCTTTAAAGAGATTTTAAACTAAAATATATAAATAAAGTTTTACTGATCTATATGATTCTGGGTTCTGAAACTTCTACATGTCACATGCCTCATACATAACACACAGTGTCAGCCCCAGGAGACAGAAAACACTCCAGTGAAGCAAGCCAAAGAAACAAGATTCAAACAAGGTCAAGTGATGTGTAGACCAGGATTTTTCAGTTCTTTCCTGTCATGCTGAAGCTTCCAGCTCGTGAATAACAACACGTTTCCCTTGTCCTAGACACCCAAGAGTATGTCTCCTCTCTTGGGCATAAGAATCTCTAGAGTTACATATGTGTAGTAAAGAGTGGACCCAGCTGGCATACTCACAATGACCACATTGTGTTGCTCGTACTTTAATACATTGCTCCACGATGAAGTTGCAATAAATGATATATTTGCTTTCTAGACATGAATGAGATGCCTTATTGGATATACTCCAGGAAGGCCAGAGAAACTGGCTTCTAATCCATACGGAATAATTCACTGGTGAATTTCTTTCAGGATAGCCCATGATTTATCTAGAATATAATCTTTACATATCTGGATCCTTCAAACTAGACCAAAGGGAAAATCTGGGCTGCAAGCCTCAGTTAGAAATGTGGGATGGTGCTATGCTGACAGCTGGTGGTCCCTGACCTATCTTCTGAGACTAGAACCCAGTGTGGTGGATGACCAATTCACGCGTTGAACAAATGAACACCTCCTACAGGGCAGTGTAGCTGTTCGTTACAGGTATGGCACTTAGGGCTAAGTACCATAAGGACTTCAAGAAAAAAAAAGGTAACACATGAAGCATATATGATAAGGAGGCACCACAGTCCAGAGCACGAGCTCTGGAATCACACAGGCTTGGTGCGAATCCCGGCTAAGCCACTACCATCTGTATACCCTGAAGAACAGTCGAAGGTTTAAATGCTGTTTTACCAAATTTCGAAAAAGAAGTGAAGAAAGAACCTATCTGCCGGGAAGGGACATCATGGGGTGCAGCATCCAGTCGCGTCAGGGCTCTGCATCCCCTGCTCAGAAACCTTCGCCACCTGGCTCATGGTGATGCTGGCAGCTGAGCAGCCCTGGAGAAGGCGCTCCTGTCTCCAGGGCTCGCGGACAAGCTGGGGAGGTCCCCGGAGGAGGCGGCCACACCCTGGCAAGATCTGGGTGGCTCCTGTGCTCAGCCCTGAGCAGGCTCTGGACTCTGAGCCCCCTGCGGGGGAAGGGCTGGCCGATACATACCCAGGTGCTGAAGGGCCTGCAGAGCCGGTGCCCAGGCAGGGTGAGCTCTGGAGGAGAAGGCTTCCACAGTCCCAAACAGTCTCCACATGGTGGCCCATCCAGTGCCAAACACCTGCCACCCACAGCAAGAAGTCCCAGCCGCTAGAAAGTCCAGAAGGGGTCGGGCTCTGGGGCCCCGCCCTTTGCCCAGGTTTCTACACGGGCTGGGCTTGCGTGTGCCCCCCCCACCCTTTGTGACGTGTACAATGGACATGTCATAAGCGCCAGGCTGAGCCATCCAGCGTCCAGTGCGTGCTAGACCTCGAGAGGAGTTAGAAGCTAGGGAGAAGCTCTCCCAGTTTCACACTCTAAGATGGCTCAGCGCACAACCGGTTCTACGTGGGCAATTTACTTTGTCAATTTCGTACCCGGCTCCGCCGCCCCGCCGTGGGGCTCTGGTGGGCTGTCACCAGCTGGTTTTGCCCTCCCGGGAGGCTGCCACATCTGACTGGGACCACCCCGCTGCTCCAGCGCCTGCCTTCTGCCCTGGTCCCGGGCTGTCCTACTGGGATCGAGTGCCTTTATCGTCTGGCTTTTACACGCTCCAAAAAGGCAGGATCCCATCCAGCAGGCCAGGTACTCCCGTCTGGGGATGCTTCCCTCGGTGAACTGGAGGGACTCGCCAAAGAAGCCCTTGCTGTCTGCTCATAATTCCATGATGTTCCGCCACTCGAGAACCATCAAGATTCCTCCACCGGGGCGCAAATTTACCCTCCTGTGTTCACCACCTGAGCGGGCAGTCAAGGTTAGGAAGCCGGTACCATCCAGTCACCTCCCACTTCCTTGCCCAAAGGAGAGTGAGGTGAAGGTCCAAGAAGAGCCCCGAAGAGGCATGGCAAAGATGGAGGATCACACAGAGACCGAAGGAGAGGACGATCGGAAGAGGGGCCGCCGTAGCAGTGGGGATATACCATTGGCATCCAGGCCCCAGGAGGCCAGTGGAGTCCTCACTTCCCTCAAGTGCAACGCTGAGCCTCTGGACCTCCTTCCTGAGCACCCAGAAGACAAGTACTATGCTAAGTGCTTAGCAAATATTAACTCAATCCTCATAATTGCAACCCTATAGGTAGGTATTATTCGTAATATTCACCTTTTTTTTTTGGGAAACTGAGGCCCAGAGAGGTTGAATAGCTTGTCTAATGTCACACAGTAAGTAGGTGGCAAAAACCCAGGATTAAAACCAGACCGTCTAGACTTTCATCACGTTGCTGTGTCACCTTATTATAAGTTGTGTTTAGGGAAGGGGCTAAGTTGACAAGACTCTGAACTAAAAGGAGAAGGGAGAAATGAGAAAATGAGTGATCCTAGAAACTAGAGAGGATTTAGACTCAGAAATTTCTGGTGATGAGACCCAGAAGAACAAGAACTTGGTTGGAATATTAACTTGGGGTAGTATCTGAATCCATTGAGAAATGCTTTTGTTTTCTTTAAAATTTAGAAAGGCCAGTTGGATGAAGATTAATGAAAAAAAAGTAGAAAGGAAAAGAATAAGTGCCTTAAGTGAGACATAACCTCTTCCCTCTAAGTAATAGGGGTGGAGGTCCTGTGGGAAAGGATGGAGCTCTCTCTACCAGGTTTGTTAGCCAGGACAAACAAGGAGAAAAATGGCAGCCATTGTACCGGTTTTCATGATCCCTCAAAACCAAGGCTTCAGTTTCCAAGAATGGCAAATGGTAGCAAACCTACCGTGTGTCAGACATGGCACTGTGTTTCCAGTTTCTCCAACATTTTAATTGGAGAAATAGTTCCTGTGAGGTACGCATTAGTTCCCTATGGCTGCTGTAACAAATTACTATAAATGTGGTTGCTTACAACACACTTATTTTCTTATGGTTCTGGAAGACAGAGGTCCAAAACCAGTTTCCCTGGGCTGGAACCAGGAGTTGACAAGGCCATCCATCCTCCTCCTAGGGGCTCTAAGCGAGAATCTGTTTCCTTGCCAGCATTCCTTGACTTCTGGCCACATCAATCCAACTCCAACTTCATCATCACATTCTCTCTGGAGTAGAAACTCCCTCTGCCTCTCTCTTACGAGAACACCAGTGGTTACATCTGGGTCCATCCAGGTAGTCCAGGAGAATCTCCCCATCTCAAGACCCTTACTTTCATTCCATTGGCAAAGTCCCTTCTGCCATTTAAGGTGACATTCACAGGTTCTGGGGATTAGAATGTGGACATTTGGGGGCAATGGTATCATTCAGTCTACTACAAAGTAGATGCTATTATCTTTCTCAGATGCAGGAAATGAAGTTTAGGGAAGTAATTTGTCTCAGGTCTATAATTTCCAGAGCAGAGATTTAAATTCCGGCAGTGAGACTTCAGGACACACTCTAAACAACTTTAATCTGTGTCCTTAACTACTGCATAATCCTTGGTTAAGAGTCACACTTAGGTATCAAGACCCAATTGAATAAAACACTATGTACTGTCTCCTCTTTCACTTTGTTTGTCTGGTGTATTTATGAATCTTGCCCAGCGCAGAAGAGTTCAGAAAATTGTTATGCAGGTTTACTAAGAGAAAGCATTTACTGTTTGATATGCACTGAGTAATGGAAGGCTTTTTTAAAATAGAATATGCCAGCAAGTAGTGTTATCACCATTTTACATATTTAAACAACTAGACGACAACGAAAAGCTACAGATGCAAAGGTGTCAGGGACGTGTCTAAAGGCAGCCTGCCAGAAAAAGGGCTGGTACCAGATGCCAGATGCCCAGGTCTGAATTCATCCTGTCCAGTCCTGATTAAGCACCTGTTCAGAGAGATTGTGACTCATCACCCAACACCTGAGTCTTTATATCCCCGCTTCAAGACGGAAATACTGTACTGACCACTAACTCATAATCTTCTATCCCCATCCTTTGTGGGACAGAACTTGGCACTTCTAAGATCCTTTTCTGGTTGAGAAAGAGCAGAGCAGCCTTTGCTCCTCTGGCTGTGACCTACCGTGCTTTGCAAAGGTGATGTGGCGAGTGCAGCTGCAAACCCATCTCCAGTATCACACATCTATGGAAAATTCCAGTCAGGTTTTAGACCCAGTCACAGTACATTTTTCTGAGGATCAGTAATGCTTTGCTGAGGATCAGTAATGCTCTCCGTATGCTGGCTGGCAAGGGCATGATCTCTGCGCTTACTATACTCCATCTGTCGGCTCCTCTCTGACACAGTTGTCCGTGGGACTCCTTAGGAATATTTGCGGTATTTACGCACAACTTCAGGAGCTGCTCTTGCCTGTATCCTCTCATTTCTTAATCAACGTTTCCCAGTTAAGGCTATAAATAATTCACCTTGGGTGGGTTATCGGAGGCATTCTTTCCTCCTCTACTCCATTTGAATCTCTGTGCTCTTTAAGTTTCACATACGTGGCATCACGTATTTCCCATCATCGCTATTTTCAGCAGTCAGGGCTACAAAGGTAATTGGCAAGTTCATTAGCCTTTCCATTTCTTTCCCTCTTGGTTGTTTAAGAGTGATTTGCGGGCTTCCCTGGTGGCGCAGTGGTTGAGAGCCCACCTGCCGATGCAGGGGACACGGTTCGTGCCCCGGTCCGGGAAGATCCCACATGTGGCGGAGCGGCTGGGCCCGTGAGCCGTGGCCGCTGGGCCTGCGCATCCGGAGCCTGTGCTCTGCAACGGGAGAGGCCACAGCAGTGAGAGGACCGCGTACCGCAAAAAAAAAAAGTGATTTGCTAAAGACTGTGCGTTTCGATGTTTTGCAAAGCTCAGTGGTACAGAGACAATATTGGAATTCTGCCCTGGAGAAATAGACCTTCTGTCAATTGTTCTCCTTCTCTTATAGAACAGAAAAGAGACTCATCTTTCACACAGTTACTCAAGGTTTCTGTACTCGCATTGCCAAGGATCTGGATAAGACTGGGAGTACTCCACATTTTCTGTTGGAAGGTACTTTGCATTCCATAAAACTAAATCCACACCATATGAGAACTTTAGTCTAACTTCTCATCTACTGATTCATGAAGTTTGACTCACTGAGATTTCCCCTCCTCATACTATTGTGAAGAAAAGCATCGTTGGCCAAATCCGTGGTCAAATGTTTGTATTATGTTTCCTAGTTTGTCAGTTATCTTTATGTTTGGATTGCCTTTTGTCGTGCAGAATTCTTTAATTTTTATGAAGTCAAATCAACTCTTTTTCTTTATGATATCTCAGTTTCATGTTCTGCTTAGGGACAGACTTCCTCATAACAAGAATATGATTTCTTATCCTATTTTACATTCTTCTAGGTATTTGTATCTTGCAATAGAATATTACCAAATGTATGCTGCACATGCAGTCCTTGCTCTGAACAGTTTGCCCATGCATGAATTTCAGTTACCATGATTTAGTGAAATAATCCCAGGACCCCAACAAAACAATCAAATTTCAGTTACTGCCATATTAACTGAGGAAGTGCATAAAGTACAAACTTCACAGCTAGTTCTTAAGTCCACAAATCTCCCTGGATATAACAGATGTGTATCATGATCAGTGAACAGTCAGGCCCCTTCTTTCAAAGTCTGTAGGTGCTTGGTCACTGTGCATGTTATTCAGTTCACGTATAGACAGCAAGATCCATGTATTGCTTGGAATTGAACCGTTTAATCTTCAAGTATTTTGGAATTTTCCAGCTTTGTTTTTGTTATTGATTTCCAGTTTGACCTCACTGTGGTCTGAGAACAGACTTTATATGATTTCTGATGTTTGAAATTTGTTAGAGTGTGTTTTATGGCCTAGAACGTGGTCTTTCTTGGTGTATACTTCATGTGAGGTTGAGACAATGTGTATTCTACTCTTGTTGGATGAAGTAGTCTGTAGACATTTATTATATCCATTTGGTTGATGGCGTTGTTGAATTCAGCTATGTCTGTACTGATTTTCTGCCTGATGGATTTGTCCATTGATGATAGAGGGGTGTAGAAATCTCCAACTATGATAGTGGATTTATCTCTTTCTCCTTGCAGTTCTATCAGTTTTTGTCTCATGGATTTTGATGCTTTCTTGTTAGGCACATAAGCATTAAGAATTGTTATGTCTTCTTGGAGAATTGATCCCTTTTTCATTATGGAATGCCCCTTTTTGTGCCTGATAATTTTCTTTGCTCTGCTTTGTCTGAAATTGATACAGCTTCTTAAACTTTCTTTTAATTAGTGTTAGCATGATGTATCTTTCCCCAGCCCTTTACTTTTAAGCTATATGTGCCTTCATATCTAAAGTAGATTTCTTATATTTGGATCTTGTTTACCGATCCTCTGTGACAATCTCTGTCTTTTAATTGGTGTATTTATACCATTGGTGTTTAAAATGATTACTGATATCATTGGATTAATATCTACCATATTTGTTACTGTTTCATATTTATTGCCATTGTTCTTTGTTCCTTTTTTATATTCCACTCTTTTTCTGCCATTTCTGGTTTTAATCAAGCATTTTATATGATTCACTTTTCTCTTCCTTGAAAATCCAGACACGATGGACTGGTGAAATTAACTGCAGTGCATAGTCCTTTAGTGATGTAGTGTTACAGAAGCATTGCATAGTCTTATGATTAGGTCTCAGTCCTATAATGAGCATGTGCTCCTCAGCTATGAATGTCACAATTGCCTCTCAGTATTTTCCCTCACCTTAGGTGAAACGCAGTGGCTGGATATTTCCCTTCCCCCAGGTCAGTTAGGCTCTGACAAAACCCCATAGGTTAGGCCTCTGGTAAAACAGTTTCTCCTGAGGGCAGGCCTTATGAAGAATAGCAGAATGCTCTGGTGTTTTCAAAATTGCTCCTTTCACCCTCCCCCTGCCAGAATTCCAAGGGGACTTGCCTTTGACCTTCACCTGGTAGTCACAACCTGCTAGAGCTCAAGAGACAAAACTCGTAAAAGGATAGGGGCTTCCCTGGAGTTTTGACGTCACAGACTTTTCCACACAAGCCTCCAGCAATCCGTCAAATACAGTTCAGGTTTTCCTACCTCACTATTGGTTTCCACAGAGATTTCTGCTCTTGGGTTTCTGTTCCGGTAAGTTGTTATTCTCTGTATCTGCTATTCTGCCTCTCCAGTTTTGGGCACAGTGATTTTTCCTGTGACCTCACTTCTCTAATGAATCTAAGAAGAATTGTTGATTTTTCAGTTCAGATATTTACCTGTTAGGACAGAGTGGCAACTTCCAAGCTCCTTCCATGCTGGACTCAAAACCAGAAGTCTCATAAGTCTTTTTACAATGGAATAAAACATGTTAATTCTCAATATTTCTAATGTTTTAGGTTGCACTGTATTAACTGAATATAAGGATTACTAAATTTTAAGTCTATCTATAACTTTATAACCAACAAGAAAGTTTCTAGTGCTTTTGTCAGAAAGATTTTAAGGTCATAGAACAATAATATTTTCCCAGTCGATCATTAAGATCAACTTTGCACAGTTCAGCTTGTATGATCATTTTTGTAGTTCCACAGTGAGGACAGCCTGTATTTTATTTACCCTATATTTTATTTCTCATATATACATGGGTTCCTATTCTGGTTTAATAATATACTGATGTACTGTTATAGCTTATTAGATTTTTTTTAAACTACTGAAATTTGGAGTGTGTTTTGATATTGGATAAGGACATTTCTTTCCTCATTACAACTTTACCCTACTTTAAAATATCTGCTTTATGGTGATAAATCCCTCTTGATCATAATGACTTCTTAAAAATACGTTGCTGGAATCTATTTGCTAATATTAGTTAGAACTTAAGATCTTAAAAGAAATGTGCTTCTAGTTACTTTTTGGGTAAATTTTCCATATCTGATTTTTGTATTAGGACTCTAGCTTTTTTAATACATTGGAAAATAACTGATGTCTTTCTAAGGTGTATATCTTTGATTATATTTTCTAATTTCATAAAGCTACTTGTATTCTCTACTCAAAATATGAGTAAATATTGGCTGCATAAAACTTATCAGTAATCAGCCATTTTGTCCAGATTTTCAAGTGTGTTGGTATAAAGCTAGCATAGTATTCTTTTGTAATCAAAAAAACAAATTCTCTCTGTTTTATAGCTAGTCCCATCTCTATCATATTTGCCAAATATTGCTTATTTTACTGGTCTTTCTTTTGGTTTTATTTGTCAAGTTGACTGCTTTTCTTCTCTATTTTTGACTTTCTCTTGATTAATTTTGTCCTCCCACTCTTTTGGATTTACCTTGTTCTTTTTCTACGTCTACTGTCCATTTCCTGTAGCTTCAAGAGCCATTTTCAACAACTCAGTGAGCTCTGCCGGCTGTGTCACGGCCACTTCATCATATGCCATTAAAACCTAATCTCATACACTGAGTGAAGACTCAGCAGCCTTATCTTGCTTTCACAATTGTTCTATGGCCTTGCATCCTTCTTCTTCTCCTAAATTAGCACTATCATCAGGGAAAATTCTAGTGGGCCGCATGCTACTTATAAGGCTTGCCTTTCCTCCAGTTTCATAATAAAAGAAAAAACATTTCCACCCTTTTTTTGATGTTGATCGAAAATTTAGCAACACTTCTCCGCACTGTATTCAAATCCAGAAATATAAGCAAGTCTTCATGCACACAGGCTCACTGAAATGTCATAATTTTAAACTATGTATGACCTTGGACAATGACCTTTCCAAATACTCCATGCTCCCCCTTTCTTCCTAGGTGTTCGGAGTTTTTCATTCCTACAACATCTTTTACACATGGTCAATTTGTGTCATAAGCTCTTCCTCCCTCCCACTCTGAGTCTATATCCAAAGGAGACATCATCATTATTTGAAGAGATATCTGTACTCCCATGGTCATTGTAGCATTATTCACAAGAGCCAAGGTATGGAAACAACCTAAGTGTCCATAGTAGATGAATAGATAAAGGAAATATGGTGTATATATATATATATACACACACACACACACACACACACACAGAGACATATACATACAATGGAATATTATTCAACCTTTAAAAAGAAGACAATCCTATCATTTAAGACAACATGGATAAAACTGGAGGACACTATGCCAAGTGAAATAAGACAAATAGTGCATGATATCACTTATATGTGGACTCTAAAAAAATAACTAAATAAACTCTTCCTTCCCTGGACATTTTCCTCAGCAGACTCTAGCAGCCTCTACTATGCGTCTCATCTTTTTTTCTTTGTACCATATCACAACCCCAGGGAACCTGATGTGTATCTAGATTATAGTTTACCATTGTTCTTTTTCTTCGTAATCCATTCCTTCCACTTCTGGCATCAGAACCTCATTTTTCCTTTGGAGAAGTCCTTGTGATTCAGGTAGGCTGGGTGTCTCCTCGGCAGTGATGCTCTGACTGAAGCACAAAGCCCGTGTAATCCTACAACGTTCTGGAACAGTATTGGCCATAATGACTTGGCACTTGCAGTCCATAGCAGGATGCATAGGTGAAGGATGTACGGCTAGATAAAGGCTAGAGCCACAGTGAGGAGGAAAATGGGAGGGCGATAGCTCCTACATCGGTGAGCTGGGGTGGGGTTCGGGGGCATGGCTGCAGCGAGGATGAGAGCTGACACCAAAATACAGGGCAACAGGAAGCTTGCTTAGGTGGAATTGTTAAAAGTGTCACTGCTAAGAGGAATAGGGCCATTTAGTATTTTTGAAAGTCAAATGTTTGTAGATTGGCAACTGTCTATACTTTTTGTTTCAAATGGCTTCATTAGACTAATAACCTCTGATACAAATGGGCTTCAATTAAAAAGCTTGGATATAATTTGGTGTAATATCTCAGCTCAAGAAATAAGGAGATTTTTCCTCCCATAAAAGCCAGGGTAAATTTTCTCGTAAGTGGTAGAGGTTATTATGGTACTTACTCATTTTTTCTGTTCATTTAATCAAAATTGGTGCAATTTCCACTTGATGGAGATTAGATGGTGCTCTTTTGAGCTAATGTTGTGAGTCAGTCACTAGACTACTTTGTGCTTCAAGACTGAAAGAAGCCATTGTCCTCATGTCTTCTTGCCCTTAGCCTTGTCTTCTCCGGGTAGTTCTGGGGGATAGTGTTGGATGAATTGAAGCTTATGTCTCACCTCTAAGTGATGATACTCTTCAGCTTACAATAGGCAGACAGTAATTCCCTGAGATGGAAGAGGAAGCCAAGCTTACAGGTCTCTAGATGGTTAGAGATGGAAGGGAGTATGTTTACCTGGACTTACCCTGCCATAGGTGTCAGCTCTTACACGTCTATCCCTCAGCAGCAGACGCTGGTGTGTTTCCATATTACTGCTATGCCCTGAAAGTTTATAACCATCAACTATGTTTAACCACTTTGATCTATTAATTTAATAGCCATTGGTAGGTAGTGTCACCTGCCAATTATTATTAGGTATTAGATAGTATCTACTATTATTATTATTAGAACTTTCTATATGATTGAGTATAGCTTCAGTTTGAGTTTCATCTAACAGAATATACTTTTTTTGTTTTACAAATATCACGTGAGACACACATGAAATAATCATAAATAAAAGCTGAAAAAAGAATCTCAGCAAAAAAGATGCATGCTTATGTGACATTTCTGCCTTCTAGGGCTTTGATCTGAGATTCCCTAATTTTTCAGTTTGGAAGTCATGGGATATGGTAAATGAAATGTATCCTTCCCAAATATGTCAAGCATTTCATTTTGGTGGGGAGGGTGGTCATGCTGTAACACCAGTTGGTGTTTCTTGCTGATAGTTTGGGGTTTTAGTTAACTATAGGGTTTGTTTCTAATTGAGATATAGTTGAGATGTAATTGGCGCACAGTCTGAAAGTACACAATTTGGTAAGTTTTGAGCTGTGTATTTACCCATAAAGCCATCACCACAATCAAGAAAATGAACAAATCCCCCTCCCTCGGGAGCTTCCTCTGGGTCACTCCGATCCCTTCCTGTCTGCCACCTCCACCCCAGATAACCACTGATTTACTATAGATCAGTTTCCATTTTCTGGAATTCTATATAATGGGATCATACAGTATGCACTCCTTTCTGGTCTGGCTTCGTTTCCTCAGCATAGTTATTTTTGGCTTCATCTGTGTTGTGTATACCCATGGTTCATTCCCTTTTATTGCTGGTCTGTATTCCATTGTATGGATATACCACAGTTTATCATCTGCTCACCTTTTAATGGACATTTGGGTTGCTCCTGGATTTTCGCTACTTCGGATGAAACTGCTATGAACATTTACATATAGATCTTTGATTGGATTTATGCGTTCTCTTCTCTTGGGTAAAAGTTTAAGAGTGACTAGCTGGATCACATGGCAGGTGTATGTTTCCACTTTTCAAGAAATGCCACCAGCAGTGTTGAGAGTTCCAGTTCCTCCAGTCCTCACTAACTCTGGGTGTGGTCAGCCTTTTTCGTTTAGACACTCTAATAGATGTGAAGGGTATCTCGTCTGGTTGTGGTTGCATTTCCCTAATGAGTAATGATGTTGAGCATCTTTTCAAGTGCTTATTTACCATTGGTACACCTTGATTGGAGAAATGTCTGTTCAAACTTTTTTTTTTTTTTTTTTTTGGTGGTACGCGGGCCTCTCACTGCCGTGGCCTCTTCCGTTGCAGAGCACAGGCTCCGGACGCGCAGGCTCAGCGGCCATGGCTCACGGGCCCAGCCGCTCCTCGGCATGTGGGATCTTCCCGGACCGGGGTACGAACCGTGTCCCCTGCATCATCAGGCGGACTCTCAACCACTGCACCACCAGGGAAGCCCTGTTCAAACTTTTGCTGCCCCCTTTTTATTGGGTTTTTTTCTTCTTACTGAGTTTTTAGAGTTCTGTATATATTCTGTATACAAACCCTTTTATCAGATACATGCTTTGCAAATCTTTCCTCCTAGTCTGTGTCTTTTCATTCATTGTCTTTGGAGGAACATAAGTTTTTAACTTTGATGACGGGCTTATCATTTAGAAAGAAACTCTTTTATTCACAATATCAAAAGTACTTTAAGACTTATAAAAACACTTCCACTTCAGCTAAGATAGAGTAACAGAGACTGTATTTACTCTTGCACCTGGGAAAAAACTCCAGCAAAGTATATAAAATAATGATTTTCAAGACCCTGAGCATCAGGTGACAAAGGACAATGATCCCGAGATATGGGAAACAAATGAGGTGAGTCCCATAATTGGCCCAGCGTAGTGCCTTGAGAGTGTCCAGGCTGCGGTGCAGAGGGCAGAGCTGAGACAGACCCTCTGAATTAAGGAGCCCAGGGTGACCAGAGTTTGCAGGACACAGGACCGGAGAGAAGAGACCTCCAGAGGGTTCCCTGGAGAAGCCAGCAGGGTGCTGATCAGCGCATGTGTGTGAGCAAACTCTCTGAGACTGGGGAAAGTGGGTGGTGCTAAGGTCTCATTTCAGCTCCTCCTACCCACCCCCAGAGCGCTAAGTAACTTGTGGCATCTCTGTTCCCTATTCCCCACCCCCACTCTCTAACCCATTTCCAACGATAGTTAAGAAGAGGGCATTTTTAGCTACACTTAACAGGTCTTCCTAAAGAGTCTCTGAGTCTTGTAATTCTCAGAATTTAGAATACCTTTCAAGATGTTGGCATTAGAATCTTCCCAAATGGGTCTTGAGTTTGGCATGACTTTTAGTTTGTAAAAGATGCGAGAACCAGGTAGGACAGAAAAGCAGAGTGAGTTCCAGAGTGGAGCACTCCTGGGTTGTGTGCCAGGCCTGGCGTGTGGAAGAAGCAATGATACGCCGAGAAGTCTGACACCTGCCCAGCTGGGCCTTCGTGTGCCCTTGGGAAGAAGAGGGTGTAGACTGTGGCCCTGACGGCCTGACTGTGCGCCACACCAGTGTCAGATTTGGAACCACAGACCTGAGGGAGCTCGAGAAGCCGCCTTGTATATGCCATCCACTTATGGACTCATCAAACGATCGATTCTTCTTCACCATCTGTCTCAGGCCTGCTATGGTCCGGGCACTGTGCTGGATGCTTGGATCCAACAGTGAGCATGAGAAGTCCCCACACTTGTGACTCTTACATTCTAGTAGAGGAGACACACCATCAACCAGTATATGTCAGGTGCACAGAAGTACCATAAGAAAAATAAAGCAGGTGATGGGATGTGGGTGACCAGGAGGTTGGGGGTGGTCAGGGAGTTCTTTCTGAGGTGGTGACATCTGAGCAGAGACTTGAATGAAGCTTGTATGGGGAGGGGGATGGGGACCTAAGTGGTGAAAACGGGGTCCTGAGGTGGGAGGCCAGTGGGGCTAGAGCAGGATGAGGAAGGAGGGAGGGGCAGGAGAATGGAGCAGATGACACCGGACCCTGCAGATGTGTGAGTGACAAAGGAGGTGGCAGAGGATCTAAGGAGATGAGTGACATGGTCTGACGTGCCCTGGGAGGGAATTGCTCTGGCTTCAGTGGGGAATAGACTGTGGGGTCAGGAGACCGCCATACATCCGGGTTGATGGTGGCATGGACCAGGGAGCTGAGGAAGTGGTCGGATGCCGATGGGTTTGAAGCTGGAGCAGTGGGACGTGCCGATGTATTCAGTGTGTGGTGTGAGAGAAGAAGGGCATAAAAAATGACCCCATGTGTTTTGTCCAAAGTAACTGAAGGACAGAGTGGACACTCACAGACACGGGAAGCCTGGGAAAGGAGTAGCCTGGTGGGGCGTGAGGCCAGTGGGAATCAGGAGTTTGATTTTGGTGTTTAATCAGTGTTTAATAGGCAATGAGATCTCAGTTGATATTCAGGCCGGAAGTCAGGACTGGAGGTGACCTGAGACCACGGCCAGGGGAGTGGACTGAGCTACCCCGAGAAATGGTTCTTTCCCCTGAGGAAGCCAGTCCTGTTTGGGGGTCCCATACTTTCTAACGGGTGTCAACACTTTTCATGATTACATTTTCTTTGCACTGAGGCTTCATTTGAAAGCCAGCTGCACCTGCCCGCAGGAAGGTGTACCTGAAAAATAAGAAAAAATAGACTTAAATAATTAAATAAGAATTCTTTCTTGTTCACAGTTACAACTTTGCAGAGGCTGGAGAGTCTAAGGAGGGCTCGGTTTCCATTGGTCGTGCAATGTAACATTTTTCAGGACGCCAGGGATGCTTTTTGTTTAAAATGGCCTCAAGTCCAGGCTGGATCTTCTGGGAATGAAACTTGGGTGGGGGGAGTAGATAAAGAAAAGCTGGTGTTGGAAGAGGGTCCTGGCTGGAACACGGTCCCAGTAGTGTCTGTTTATGCAAGTGGGAGATATTATTCATGTGCAAAATAAGGCGGCTGAACCGTCTCAAGCTTTCTTCCAGCCTCCAGCCTCAAGGCTCTGTGGGTCTGACCCTAAGTCTGTGGGGTCTCTCAGCAACCCCTCACCCAGAGGAATTCATTTCTCCTGCCCCCTCCCTTCCTCCAAGAAAACCGATCCGCAGGAATTCTTAGCTTCGTTCTGAGACCTGAAGCCAAGATACAGTTTCTGATCATCCTTCAGGACTTCAGGTGCCTCCCTTAGTCCTTCAAAACCAGGTCGATTTTGACAAGGCTGCCTGGCCAGTGTTTCAAATTTCAGTTCAGGTCCTAAAAGTTCCTCCCGTTTTTCAGTTGAAAGGAGAACTCAGGTTGGAGGGAGACAGTTTTAGTCTGAAGGCTTTTATGAAACTGTCTGTATTCACTCACTCCTCTGAGCCTGGAGCCGTTTCCAGTAAGAAGGAGGTGACAGGCTCTCCAAATAAAGAGTCACCTTTTGAAAGCACTCCAGCCCAGCAGCATGGGGGCTTTTGATGATCCTGACTTGCGTCTTGAGAAGGGGGCAGGCCAGCGCTGGGTTTGGGCTCTGTTCCTCCCCCCGCCCCCCCTTAGCGTACTTTGATCTGTGAAGCATGTCTAATCGTCGGCCAAGTCTGCTAGAACTTTATCCAGAGCCGGAAAAGGGGAAATATTTTTCCTTTCTTGGGTGGATTTGTATTTATATAAACCCTTAGCAATGCTGATGGAGCCAAGTGGCCGGCACACACGTCTGAGGAGCTGGAATGACTGAGTGGCGGGAACAGGCAGGGCAGCGTGTCCCTCTGTCCCTGGTCAGCTTTGACACGGGTCAGGCCTACTGAAGGTCAGGAGAGGGTGGTATAAGTCTTCACGTGCATTTTGCTGAAGGATGTGCTTGTTCGTAAGGCCGTTTATGCAATGGCTTGAGCTGAGCCAGCAACTGATTAGTTAACTCCAGGTCGTAACTCCAGTGAGACACCTGTATGTGTATGAATGATTCGGTCACTTTATCTCTTTTGTCATCACTAAGAGTATAGGGTTGTGGAAGGCCTTAGCTGTCCTCTGAAACTTTAACCTCGGAAGCTTGACCTTTTCACAGTGTGTCCCGTTATTGATTTTACTTGCATGAATTTGTCTACATCTTTTTGGTCAAGCCCTTGCCGTTTCTCATGGGTAGTGAGTTTTTACTCTTGTTTTATTGAGGTAACATTGATTTATAACATTATATAAGTTTCAGGTGTACATTATATTTCTACATCTGTACACCCTACAGTGTGCTCACCACCAAAAATTCAGTTTCTATCCATCACCATCTATTTCCTCCTTTTTACCCTCCCCCCATCCCTTCCCCTCTGGGAATCACTATTCTGTTCTTTGCATCTACCTGTTTTTGTTTAGTTTGGTTTGTTCATTTAGTTATTATTAGTTTTTTATATTCCACATATGAGTGACATCAGACTGTATTTGTCTTTCTCCATCTGACTTCTTTCAGGGTGATGAATTTAATTTTTTTAATTTTTTTTATTCTTTTGGCCGTGCTGCACAGCATGTGGGAGCTTAGTTCCCCTGACCAGGGATTGAATCCGTGCCCCTTGCATTGGAAGCACTGTGTCTTAACCACTGGACCACCAGGGAAGTCCAGGGTGGTGAATTTTTAAAGCCTGCTTACCATCGATATGAAGGCTTTCTTGTCCTAAAACCACCTTGTTGAAGTGGTACCTCACTGTTCTACATTTCTAGGATATAGCATGATTCGCTTTCAGATATTCTCGAGGAATCTTGTACAGAATCTAAAGACAGGCTCTCTTGTTCTTGTGATATCGCGATTTGTATATTATCTGGGCTAGTCTGGGACTGATAAAGGTGCTGACAACAGCCAGTGTGTAGAACGTTGATATAAAGCAATCTATTATTTTGCTATTTTTGACTCTTTTAGAACCAAAAGCAAACCCAGTGTAGGCACCCCAGTTTCTGGCAACTTCCCTGGAGTAATTCTGCTACATATTAATAAACACCACAGGAGCCACGTTTACCTGCTGTCTCGGGGTGTTTATCCTGGTCTCCAGGAATGTTTATTTTGTGTCTGTTGGGGTCTTATACTTCAGCAGGGAATCTTCCCAAAGTTTCTCCCTGGCATCTCATCCCAGTTCTGTGATGGACACTTGGGGAAGGAAACTCCTTGGGCACCCTGGGACTCTTTCAGCAGGTGGAGAGAATCCAGGCGGAAAAGCAGCCTGGAGGAGGAGGAGAAGATGGGGACTTTTGTTCCACCGCAGGTGATGGAAATAGGGGGGCTGTAGAAGGGGAATTTCAAAGCACTGAGTTATGAGGAAGTGGTGGGGAAGAATGGTACAGAGGGTTGCATGTGGTCAAATAAAAACACAAAAAAGAAAAAAACGACATTAGGAAAAGGAAGTGTAAGCTTGTAATGTGAGGGAAGAAGATTTACAAAGAAATTTTGTCAGCAGTTCCCCCCCCACCGCCTTGGTTGAACTTTTGCCAAGTGCTTGATCTGAGGTCCCAGCTCTTTTGATCCAGAAGAGACCTATGTGATGATCCATCCAGGAGGGGCCCTGGACCAAATGCCACTATTCTCAGTTTAGCATACCTGAGATGTTCAGTCACCTCCTGTTCCTCAAACAAACAAAAAGCTTTCTGAAATTAAAAGCAAACATTACTATGAGGACAGTCATCTTCTGTCAGGAATTGGGTTAAACAAGGAAAAGCTAGGCTTGTCTGCTCCAGATGGGCACCTGCCATAAAAGAAAAAATTTCAAAGTGTCCATCGTGTGTGCCCGGCTTGCGGGGACGCTTGGCTTCCACTGAGTTACTCATCAGTAAAGTCTGAGTGCTTCACAGGTTAGCATCATGGAATGAGTCAGAGAAGAAATCAAGAGTGTGGCCTTTGTCTTTCCTTCTGCCTGTAACTGTCACCACTGTCACCACCTTGGAGGATGTTGGGAAGACGCTGAAGTGTTGAAATTTCGTTTGTTCAGTGCAGCCTAATGACAAGCCATGAAGACTCACTGAAGATAGGTACTGAGTTATACCCTTGGTTCAAGGTCATCTCTAAGAACCCCAACTGGCCTGCTTCTGTTTTGCTTACAGGTTGTCCTCTCTTAATGATAAGACTTTACAAATTGTCCCCAAAGCTTCAAGGCACAGAAGGGCATTTCTGAGTGATTTTTTTTTAAAAAAACAAAGTTCCAGCCTTTAGAATCAAAACTGGACTTGAGAATTGAACAAATCTGGGAGACAGAAATACCTCTGCACTGTTAAATTGCCTGGAACCCAGTGGATTCCTACACGGTGAAGAACTGCAGGGCTATATGGCAAAAGTGAAAACAGTTCTGGAAGACAGTCACAATGTCTGAGGGTGTAAGTTTTTGCAGCTACCTTTGCACTTCATAACTTAGGATGTATCCGATTAAGTGGCCCTATCAGCTTGACTTCTTCCCAAGAGGAACAGATTGAGCCAAAAGCAAACTGCTCACAGGGAGAACACAGCATCCCTGCAGTGTGGGGGACCCCTCTCGGAGTCCCAGAGCTCCCTAAGAGTATATGGTGAGGCCCAAGTGCTGGATGGTATCTGTGGGCACCCGAGCTGACCTCCCTGTGGCCCAGCAGGAAGATGCCTGAGAATCTAGGGGTACCCCAGCCAATTTCCTGGCGAGTTCAGCAGTATCCCCCAGGGCACATCCCCAGAGAGTTTCGAGGGTGGCCTAGCTGGCTTCCTCATTGATTCGGCAGCAACCCGGGGCGGGGGGTGGGGGGTAGCTTTTCAGGGACTCTAGTTGGTGCCCATCTAGCCTCAGTTCAACAGCATGATCCCCACCTTCCCCCCAAAGACAGCTTCCTGGGGAATTCTGTCAGCACCCAGGGGACAGTGCCCTGCTGGCTTTAGCCAGCTGTGGACTGGTCTGGCCTGGGCAGCCCGGCAGGCTTTTCCCCTACTCAGAGGCTGTACCACACCCCATCTAACCAACAAGGCCTGAATCTCAGCTTTGCCCAGAGCTCTCCCACGCCCGGGTTCTTCTTCCTGGGCAGTTCTCCCTCAGCCTTGGCGTTATCCTTTAGAGTTTTCTTTCCTCTTGGTAGTAAATTCACTGGAATAGGTTAATAATTATTTCTATTAAAGCTTACTCTGTGGTTCTGTCTCCTGAGGAGACCCTGACTGATCCACACAGCCAGTAAATCTTAGCCAGGATTGCAGCTAAGGCTGTCTGATTCCAGAACCAAACTAATTGGTATTGTTTCTCTATGACCAGCAGTTTCATATACATTGATTGTTGTGATTAAAGTGCTTTAGACTAATTTTTTGTTTTTTAAATTTTTATTGGAGTATAGTTGATTTACAATGTTGTGTTAGTTTCAGTTGTACAGCAAAGTGAATCAGTAATACATATACATCTATCCACTCTTTTTTAGATTCTTTTCCCATGTGGGTCATTACAGAGTATTGAGTAGAGTTCCCTGTGCTATACAGTAGGTCCTTGTTAGTTATCTATTTTGTATATAATCGTGTGTACACGTCAATCCCAGTCTCCCAATTTATCCCTCCCTGCCCCTTCCACCTGGTAACCATAAGTTTGTCTTCTACATCTGTGGCTCTATTTCTGTTCTGTACCTTTTTTTTTTTTTTTTTTTTTTTTGCGGTACGTGGGCCTCTCACTGTTGTGGCCTCTCCCGTTGCGGAGCACAGGCTCCGGACGCGCAGGGTCAGCGGCCATGGCTCATGGGCCCAGCCGCTCCGCGGCATGTGGGATCTTCCCAGACCGGGGCACGAACCCGTGTCCCCTGCATCGGCAGGCGGACTCTCAACCACTGTGCCACCAGGGAAGCCCTGTAACATTTTTTTAGATTACACATATAAATGATCATATGATATGTGTCTTTCTCTGTCTGACTTACTTCACTCAGTATGACAATCTCTAGGTCCATCCATGTTAAATGTCATCATTCTTTGTTATGGCTGAGTAATATTCCATTGTATATATGTACCATATCTTCGTTATCCACTCCTCTGTCAATGGACATTTAGGTTGCTTTCATGTCTTGGCTATTGTAAATAGTGCTGCAATGAACATTGGGGTGTATGTATCTTTTCGAATTATGGTTTTCTCCAGACATATGCCCAGGAGTGGGATTTTGGATCATATGGTAGCTCTATAAGTCTTTTAAGGAACCTTCATACGGTTCTCCATAATGGTTGTACCAATTTACATTCCCACCAACAGTGTAGGAGGGTTCCCTTTTCTCCACACCCTCTCCAGCTTTTATTGTTGGTAGACGTCTTGATGATGGCCATTCTGACTGGTGTGAGGTGATATCTCATTGTAGTTTTCATCTGCATTTCTCTAATAATTCATGTGCTTTTGGCCATCTGTGTATGTCTTCTTTGGAGAAATGTTTATTTAGATCATCCACCCATTTTTTGCTTTTTTTTCTTTTTCTTTTTTTGTATTGAGCTGCAGGAGCTGTTTATATCTTGGAGATGAATCCCTTGTCAGCCGCATCATTTGCAAATGTTTTCTCCCATTCTGTGGATTGTCTTTTTGTTTTATGGTTTCCTTTGCTGTGCAAAAGATTTTAAGTTTCATTATGTCCCATTTGTTTATTTTTGTTTGTATTTTCATTACTCTAGGAGGTGGGTCAAAAATAATCTTGCTGCAATTTATGTCGGAGAGTGTTCTGCCTATGTTTTCCTCTAAGAGTTTTATAGTATCCGGCCTTACATTTAGGTCTTTAATCCATTTTGAGTTTATTTTTGCATATGGTGTTAGTGTTCTAATTTCATTCTTTTACATGTAGTTGTCCTGTTCTCCCAGCACCACTTACTGAAGTGACTGTCTTTTCTCCATTGTATATTCTTGCCTCCTTTGTCATGGATTAGTTGATCATAGGTGTGTAGGTTTATTTCTGGGCTTTCTGTCCTGTTCCACTGATCTATATTTCTGTTTTTGTGCCAGTACCATACTGTTTTGATGACTGTAGCTTTGTAGTATAGTCTGAAGTCAGGGAGCCTGATTCCTCCAGCTCCGTTTTTCTTTCTCAAGATGACTTTGGCTATTCGGGGTCTTTTGTGCTTCCATACAAATTGTAAACTTTTTTGTTCTAGTTTCTGTAAAAAATGGCATTGGTAATTTGCTAAGTATTGCATAGACTGACTTTTGATAAAAATCTGTTTTCAATAGCAAGCACATGTTATTTCACCATTGTTGTTTTTTTTAGTGGAAATGTCTACCATACAGATGGCTTTCTTACCACATAACCCACTCTGGAAAAGACGTGGACACCCCTGTTTATCTTTTCAAAAGAGCAGTTCATCACGTTGGCCTCCAGGGCCTTTGCGCTGGGCTCCTTTCTCTCTTTTTTACATTCTTTTTTATAATTAATTTATTTTTATTATTTATTTATTTTTTGGCTGCGTTGGATCTTTGTTGCTGCACGCGGGCTTTCTCTAGTTGCGGTGAGTGGGGGCTACTCTGTTGTGGTGCGTGAGCTTCTCATTGTGGTGGCTTCTCGTTGTGGAGCACTGGCTGTAGGCACACGGGTTTCAGTAGTTATGGCATGTGGGCTCAGTAGCTGTGGCACATGGGCTTAGTTGCTCCACAGCATGTGGGATCTTCCTGGACCAGGGTTCGAACCCATGTCCCCTGCATTGGAAGGCGGATTCTTTTTTTTTTTTTTTTTTGTGGTACGCGGGCCTCTCACTGCTGTGGCGTCTCCCGTTGCGGAGCACAGGCTCCAGACGTGCAGGCTCAGCAGCCATGGCTCACAGGCCCAGCTGCCCCGCGGCACACGGGATCCTCCCGGACCAGGGCACCAACCCGCGTCCCCCACATTGGCAGGAAGACTCTCAACCACTGCGCCACCAGGGAAGCCCAGAAGGCAGATTCTTAACCACTGGACCACCAAGGAAGTCCCTCCTTTCTCTTTTTTATCTTCTGAGCCTTGTGATCTTTCACTCATTCTATTACTCACTCCTCCATCTACCCACCTGTTCATTGTAGCAGTTCAGACACGGAGACTTAGAGCTGGAGAAAACTCAGAGAGGAACAAGGCCATCTCCTTAATTGTGTTTTTCGGGTGTGGGATACCCAGCCCAGAGTACAAGTGGCAAGTACGACGTAATTCACCGCTTCGTGGAAATCTGTCTCTGGCTGTGGTTCCCACTTCTGCCTCCATTCTTTCCTCAGCCCTCTTCAGTCACACACCCGTCCCCACCTTTCTGCTTCTGTCAAAGCCTCCAGTCACCTCCAAGCCCAGTGGTCCCATCTCCGTTGTTACTTTGCTTGTCCACTCAGCAGAGTTGAGCACAGCTGGTCACTCCCTTTTCTTGAAGGAGTTTGGTTTCCTTTGTGAAGCCACGTTCTTCCTGTTCTCCTTCTGCCTCCTTGGCAGTTCCTGGCTGGCCTTTCTCCTTTTCAGCCTCTAAACTTTCAGTGCTCTAAACTTGGAGCACCCCAGGCTGTCTGTTTTCTTTTTCTTCTTTATCTACTCAATTTCCTGGGTGATGTCATTCACTTGTATGCCTTTCCAGATCATGTGTTTGCTGATTCCTCCCAAATCTCTACCTCCAGTCTTAACCTTTTCCTGCAAATCCAGAACTGAATGTGTAATTCCACAATTAATATCTATCACCCTGTTGTCTAACAGTCAGATCTAACTTGGCCAAAACAGAACTCCTAATTTCTCCCCTTCCCACTAACAATCTTCTCGCTTAGTCTTGCAAGTAGTACCACCAGCTGCCCTCTTCCCATACCAAAGGTTTGGAGTTATCCTTGGTTCGTCTCTGCATCTTACCTCCACATCCAATTCACTGGCAAGTCCTGCTGACCGTCTATGAAACATAACGCCAGTCTCTCCAGACCAGGCCTCCCCCACCTCTCACCTGGGCTCCTCTGTGAGCCTTCTTATGGCTTCCTTGCCTTCATTTTGCCATCCCACACAGCAGCCAGAGGGATCCTTAGATCAGATGTCATTACTCCATTCAAAACCTTCCATATGGCTCCGCACCACTTAGAATCAAAACCAAACATTTTCCCCTGTCTGCAGAGTCCATGATCTGGGCCTCACTGTCTTGCCTCTTCGTCTTGTCCCGTTTCCCCTTCACCCCATGATCTAGATTCTTCTCTGGGCAGCCAAGCATCTTCCTACTTTCATGACTTTGCATTAGTGGTTTCCTCTGCCTGGAATGTTCTTCCCATGACTTGCTTCTCTTTGTCGTTCAGCTTTCAGCATAAACGTCACCTCCTCAGAGAAGCATCCTGGGCAACCCAGTCGCTCCCTATCTCATTAGCCTGTTTTAATAATCTGTGTAACAAGTTTTTAATAAGTTATGTAGTTTGTTCCTTACTAATCTTCCTTCTAGACTGTAAGCGCCACGAAATCAGGGGTCTTCGTGTACCTTATTCGCTGCTGTTCTCTCAGAGTCTGTGGTGCTGTCTCACATTAGTTGGTGGTTGTTATGTACCTGTTAAATGAGTGAGTGAACTCAGTGGCAGACCCAGGCCTAGGACATAAGATTTTCCTCTTTTGTTTCACATCTAATTTATACCAGGATGTCTTTTGCCAGTAAAGTTATCCTAGCTCCAAGTTACTGATATCTCCTGTTTACTTAAAGGTTATGGTAAAATTTCCAAAAACAATTCCAAAGCCAAATTACCTTTAATCCATTTTGATTTTAAATTTACTTTTAAACTTCACCTTTTATTTCAATATGTTGGAAAATACCACATTCAATGACATTTTATGACCTATATCCTTTGGTTTTTAAACTTAAAATTGTTTCCATTTATTCCAAGTGACTATTATAAAATGGTACTTTAAGACACTTTTGTAAGTTGGGAAGATCACACTTCCATAGTTGTGCATAATTTTTACCTCTGTGAAAACGATGTTGGCCAGAGATGGGCCCAGTCCTGGTCTCGGAGATGGAAGGACCAGATCTGTTTGTGCTCTTGACACAGGCTCGCTGTGCTACTTCCTGCACATCAGTTTCTCTTCTAAAAAAACGTCATAATTCATAGTCACAAAATGGATTTTTTTTTAAAAAACAGGACTACCAAAAAGTACAACCTAGTCTATTTATTTTATTTCTTTGGAACAGCAGCCAAGCTGGAGCTGCCCAGCCCTGGGCCTGAGGGAGGTGCTGTGCTGTGCTGTGCTGAAGCTCAGCCGTGGGGACCGTCCCCTAAAACGGCATGAGGTGGCCAGGTCTGCAAATGTCGGTTTTGTGGGAACCAGTAGGTACTGAGAGATCTCTTCTGCTCCCTTTTCTCACACTCTCAAGTGTGCACAGTGGTGCATTTTTCTTATTTTTTATTCAAGTGTACTTGATTTACAGTATTATGTTAGTTTCAGGTGTACAGCACAGTGATTCATTTCTGCAGATTATACTCCATTATACATTATTATGAGATAATGGCTATAGTTCCTTGGGCTATACAGTATATCCTTGTTGCTTATCTATTTTCTGTATAGTACTTTGTATCTGTTAATCCCCTACTCCTAAACTGTCCCTCTTCCCCTTTGGTAACCACTAGTTTGTTTTCTGTGAGTCTGTTTCTGTTCTGCTATATACATTTGTTTGTATTATTTTTTAGATTCCACATATAAATGGTATCATACAGTATTTGTTTTTCTCTCTCTGACTTATTTCACTAGACGTAATATTCTCTAGGTCCATCCATGTTGCTGCAAATGGTAATATTCCATTATATGTATATACCACATCTTCATTATCCAGTTGTCTGTTGATGGGCACTTGGGTTGCTTCCATATCTTGGCCATTGTAAATAGTGCTGCTGTAAACACTGGGGTGCATGTATCTTTTTAAATTGGTGTTTTCATTTTTTCCCAGATACATACCCAGGAGTGGAATTGCTGGATCCTATGGTAGTTCTATTCTGAATTTTTTGAGGAACCTCCATACTGTTTTCCATAGTGGCTGCACTAACTTACATTCACAGTGTTTACCTCTCCTTTGTATATACTTTCTGGCCTTTGTTTTGTTTTAAGACAAGATGTCCTTTTATCTCTGTCTGGCGTTCGTCTTCATATAAAAGGGACCGTGGAGTTCTCCCATCTTTGCTGCCTTTGATAACTCGGTGGGCTTGCAAAGTGGGAGCCTTCCTGCTCCTCAGGTTCTGAGGATGCTGCCTTTGCCCTGAGGGGATGTGGGAAACATGCGTTTGTGTATCATTGCATCTCATCCAGAGTCACACTTAAAAGACAGCAGTGAACTTTGCGGGGTGGAGGAGTGAGCTTCAGAATATTCAAGCTGAAAGAGGCCTTGAAGAAATCTGGATAATTCCTTATTTAATAGAATCTACATAATTGCTTGTTTTAATTTCCAGACCGCTTTTGCTGTTTTGGGGGATGTTCATAACTCAGATCTTTACCCTGGATCAGGAAGTGGGTTTTATTTGTACTGAAAAGACATGTTTTAGGCTTTTAATATCGTGGTTTGGGTCGTCAGAGTGATACATTTTTAGTATTTTGCATAATGTGCCCAGTATTTGTGAATTCTGATGATTAGCAGAAAAAGACCAGCCATTTCACTTATCTCCTGTAGTTTAAAAATAAATCGTAATAAAACTTGGTGTTCTATTCTTCCACAGGGGAAAAACAGCTAATGAGCGTTCACTAGCATTTTAATGCCAGAAATCTTGAGACAGAGTGATCAAGTAAGAATAGCTTTTCATAACTTTCATAGGCACAGGGAGACTGTGTAGTGGCCTAATACAGCCTCAGTAGATGCGGTGGTCTGTTCATCCAGCCAAGTTTCTGCTACTTCAGGAAGACTGTGTAAAAACCGCACATGAATAGAGAATATCCAACAGAGGAGAAAGCATCAGCATTTAAAGCTGGCATCTCCCTTCAGTGTGAAGCATTCTTAGCCTTTTTTTTTTAATTGATTCAAGCATAAGAATAAACAAATAACCTCAGGACCATTTAATCTTGAATGACCCATTTCACTCCAAATCCAGTTGTGTTCCTTATCAGTTTATGTTTCTAATGAGAACATACTTTCAAATTTACTTTCTACACAGAAATATTGGTCTCATAATTTTTAATGACTACAGAGAATTCTGTCTTCTGAATTGTGTCATAGGTTTTAATCATTTCCCCTTTGTTGAATATTTGAGAGGGTTACTAAGTTTTCACTGTGTTATGAATAGTGTTGCTATGAGCAATCATTGTATAATTTTTGTAAGAAAGGTCCACTTCCTTGAAGCGAATTCCTAAAAATGGAAATATACCAGGTCACGTGAATATTTCTCCTTCCTCTATTGGTAACATTTTCTATAAATATAACATCTTTTTTGCAGCTGCCACCAACTTTGGGATTTATCTTTTTTATTAGCTTTTGCTAGTGATGACTGATGTGTAATAAATCTAAATTCCCCACATTTCCAGGTCTTTTCCAGTCCTGGAAATCAGTCGTTCTCTAGCATCACATAACTTCCTAGGGGGCATCCACTGCACAGTACCATAGTTCTTTTTTTTGTGGACTCGACTTTCTCCAGTGCCGAAGCCCTCCACATCACAGGCCTTGCTTTAGACTCCCGTATCCCTGCAGCTCCTCACACAGTAATATCTCCCTAATTAGGTGCTCAACCAATAGCCTGTGCTTTAGTTTGAAAATCAAGTTTGTGTTACGGAAATCGGAGCCAATTAGCTTCTATTTTAGTAGCCAACACGTTAGAAACCACTATTTGTGTTACTGATAAGATAGTTTTTTGTTGTTTTCTCTTACTTTCTTAATTTAGCAACTGGGCACGTTTCCGAAATCCTCAGAATCTGGCCCCAAGCAGTAGCTTGTCGGAGTGCACGCATGTCTTGGAGCTCGTGAACTGTTCTGTTTCTTGCTCATCTGCACAGCACCAAGTGAATTTTTCGTATGCATGAAATTTCTCAGTGCCTTCGACTTTCCTGCTGTTTCAGTGGCTGGCAGTGCTGCTAGGGGTACGGCCCACACAAAACCAGTTCCCTGGACCTGGGTGATTCTGGGCATCTGGGGCAGGGTGGGGGGCACTAAAGCTCTTGGTTTAATAGAAATTGATAGCCAATGCTTAATAGTCAACTGTAAATTATTTCCGGTTCTCTGGCAAAACCTACACTATTCCCAGCAAGGAAGCCAGCGGTGCAGGAACGGGAGCCTGGGGTCGCGGCTTGACATCTACATTTGTTATCCTGGGCCCTCAGGCACTTGCAGGAAGGAGGAGCAGAGGCCTGTGTGAAACTGCCACCAGGAGAGAGTTCTTGGGGGAAGCCAGAGATTCCCAGTCTGGGTTCAAGCCTTGGGGGTAATCTTGGGACAGAAAGTAGAAACTGAAAGTATCAGGTGAGGAAGCAGTGGAGGGCGGTCCCGGACTGGGGGTGTTAACGGGCCTGGGTGGTTCAGAGCATTCTCTTGGTGCAGTTCTAGCCCCATGGTAGGCGGTGGGTTTAAAGCTCTCTGTGGGACTCCGAGCAAATCTGTTAAACTCAGAGACCTTCTGACTTGTAAAGTGGTATTTGGACTGGATGACTTCCAAGTCTCAGTCTGGTGCAACATGCTCTTACTTTGGTTCATTTTATGACTTCGAGAGCATTTAATGTTTACGTTTTTAATTTGCCTTTTTATATTTTGAGATCTTTTCCTAGCTGGTGTTGGAGCAGAATTCTGATACCCATGTATCCATGATACAAGCTAATGATGCTAAATTAACTTTTGCAGTCATTCGGTGTTTACATTAGTTTGGTTAAGGAACTCAAATTACATTCGGTTTGTATTCTGCAAAGCCATATAAAATTGTTCAAACCAGGAAACAGCTGTCTTTCATAAAAGTACAAAGATGTCAATGGTTAGTTCATTACTGAATAATAGCATTTTTGGATTACTTTTCTAGGAGAGATGTGTTCTGGAGTAAAGAAGCAGTCCCCACTTTGGGGGGACGGGTATCAGAGGGTGGCAGCAAAAGGTAAGGGCCCTAGAGATGGGTTCCCAAGGTCACAGCCCGAGTCTGCCCCTTGCTAGCCTTGACTCTGGGTACATCACATAACCTCCCTGAACGTTAGCTTCCTCATTTGCAAAGTGAGGATAAACCTTATAGTAACATTGTAAAGATGAAAGGAGATGTACATTTAAAGCTGTCCATTCAGTGCTGGCTCAGGGCAGGCTCTATCAATGTGAGTTCGCTGAAGGTGAGACGTTTAGATACACGGCATTTTCAGTCAAAGGATTTTTTTGTATCCTCACATGAATGGCATATACTTTGGGGTCCCCAGAATTTCAAATCAGTAATACAAGTGATGGCTGTTGATGTTTTATTTCCAGTAGCATCTTTCCCCAGTTGGCAGATGTTTTGGTTTCATTTATTTACTTTCTAGGTATAAGTAGGGGAATTTAGGCAATAATGCACCATTGTCCACCAAAAGCTGTTTTTTGAATTTTCTGAGCAAGAGCTGGCCATGAAAACAGAGAAAGGGCAGAGGGTGCTACTGGGTAAGCGGACAGTGGGGAGGAAAGCAAGAAACGGAAGGCATCACTGCTCTGGGGGATTTGATGATCTGGTTGGAGAGATCGTATCTGGGGCAGGCAGAGTACGCAGGTATCCTTTGGGGTGACTTACTAGCTCCCATTACTCATAAGAGAGCATTGTGTTGGTCCTTTACAAATCCGCACACATACCTACCCAGGGAATCCTCTTGCCAGCATGAACCAGCCTGTTTACCTTGATAACACACCTTTAGTCAGCTGCATTTCCAGATCATTAATACGGGGCTTTGTTGCAAGGCTGCTGTGAATTCCATCTGCCCCCATCCTCATTATGAACACCTCCTTGGCAGCCCCGCTTCTCCGGGCTCGGGCTCGAGGGATCCTGGTGACGTCTAGATAAAGATCTCTGGAGCCCATCTGGGGAAAGGAAGGTGAGGAAAAGAGTGGCAGATGCTGTCTTTGTCCGGAACGGTAGCCTTCCTGCCATCACCATTAGAATGTTCTCCACAGTGATGCAGATGAGCCAGTGAGAGCAGAGCCAGTTCTGCTCTGGTTGCACATTTGTTCTCTGATTCCACTGTCTGCAGACCCTTCCCGTCATCCTCACTACCTGCCCTGCTCCCTGTTTCCTCTACCCCCTCTCTAAGGTGGCCTCATTTTTGAAGGCAAATCTCACTAATGCATATTTCTCTCTCCTGCAGGGGAGTTGCTGAGTCAGCCCAGACCAGAAGGCGTGGCAGAGATCATTTGCCCCAAGAATGGCAGCGAGCGAGTGAATGTTGCCTTGGTTTACCCACCCACACCGACTGTGATCAGCCCATGTTCCAAGTGAGTTCTGAACCCGCAGCCCCTGTCCCTCACTCCTGAGAACAAAAATCCAGGTTAAAGTACCTTTCATCAAACCTGGAAATGCTCCCCCAGGGCAGACCTAGTTATCTGGGCAACAGCAAAACTATGGCTTATACAACAAACTAGGAACTTTCATTTTTTGTTATTTGTGATGTTTTTTTTTTTTTTTACTTTTGCTGATAAAAGAACATTTTAAAACAGCTTTTTTGAGATTTTGTTCACATATTATACAGCTCACTTGTTTAAAGTGTATGATTCATTGTTTTTTAGTATATTTGCAGGTATATGCAACCAAAAAGAGCGATTTTTTTTTTTGATAGAGAGTCATAATTCTGTCATTGTAGCATGAAGTGGGCCCTCATTTTAGAAAACAGCGAGGGCTCATTAAATAAGAAAAGCTGGCAGAAAATCTGTAGCAGATCCTTTTTTCTTGTGGGTCTCTGATTCTCTATCAGTCCTCGACAATCAGAAGCTGTGTGGTTTTTTCCCACCTTCCCCAAAATGGACTTAAAGACACAGAATGTACCCATGTGAACTAACTTTTGGATACAAGGTTAGCTTAGCATTAAACTCAGATGATAAACTTAGGTTAAACGCGTCTGTTTGGTTTCTTCTGTAGTGTTAAGAACTGAACAGGCCACTTTAGACTGAGATGAAATACCTTTCTACTGCAAATCTTGAAAAGCAGTAAGTAGTCCCTGGTCCTCTGGGTGATATCAACAAAGTATTCATGAAGGAGACTTCAAGCATTTTTCTTCCTAGTTGACCACATAGAATATTTTTTCCATATCTAAGCTTTGTATAGGGATGTTGGAAAGTTCGTATTTGAGAATGGTGACCTGTTACGGCCTCTTGAGAAACTTGCTGTCAGGCTGCATTCCTGAGAGTTTGTGTGATAGGAACTTATGTCTCCGACCCTCCAAGTATCAGCTTTCCTGCCCTTGATATGCTGTCTGCAGAGCAAGGGTCTGCTGGGGATTTCTCATTCATTAGCCAGCTGTCCCTTTTCTCCAAACTGGGTGACTCATTAGACAGAACATCCCTAATCCGTCTTTGCTGCAAAATGTCACTGAACACCCAAGGGAAAGTCTTTTCTCATGCTCTTCTATTCAGAATGCTTTTTAGGTTAACTTATCACTAATATATGACCCTATGACATTGTGAAACCTTGAAATGCTTCTTAGGATTACCCAGTAACTAAATATGAACCAGAACATTCCCCTGTCCTGAGCATACCAAACATCGGAAATGTTACCATTCTCTGAATTGGTATACACTGGTGCCTTTCTTACACATAGGGTAAGGATAAAGGGATATGATAAAAAAACAGGGTCTGGAACGGAGGGAAACAATTGTGCAATAGGCTTTGCATGGGTGTAGATTTTCCTGAGCCAGGAGAGACGGTAACCTATTGTTTTGCCATAGCCACGTGGCATTTAATAGACGAGATAGAGGTTGGAGTTAAACTATCCACTTGCACGAGAAACCACAGTGGCACCGAGCCAGAGTTAGTGTCTTCTCACTGGCTTCTGTTGTACTGCCACAGAACGACATTTATACCAAGCTGCAGAAATGCTATCAGCTCCTCTCTCTTCCAGTTTATCATACCTGAAATGAACAAGCAGCTTTAAAGCCCTGGGTAATCAGAGCCACATGACCTGAGACTTCTAGATGCTGGAGGGGATACCTTTAGGGACTGAACTGCTTTTGACCCAGCTCTGTGAACAGTTTTATTTTGAAATGGATTTTTAAGAAAAGGTCTCATACAATGGATGGCAGATTTAGAGGGTAACTCTCAATTCTAAATGAAGGAATATCCTTGAGAACAAAATGGAAACAAACAGTCAGGCCCTGCACAGCCCAGTGGAATCTCTAATTTACAAGTGGATGGCAATGTATTGGAAGTGGGATTTGGGGATCGATGAGGAAAGCTGTCCCAGGAGGTGGTCGTTAGGTCCAGACAGCTTGGGTCTGAGCCTGAGAGCTTCTGAGAGTTAGACTTAGGGTCTCAGCGGACAGTAGAAATTGGTAGGCTGGAGTTATTGCCCTGGTTTTGCAACTCCAGCCCCAGTTAACTTAGGCAAGTCACTAGGGCGTGACCTTTTACTGCTCTCTCCTCCTCTAAAATGTAGGTCGATGGTCAAGATCAGACTTTCTTCATCAGGCACGTGTGTATCAGAATTTCCAGGGCCAGGCACTAGTCTTTAAGAAAACGAGTCACTCAGATGATTGTCATGTGTGTGCCAGACATTCCGCTCGTTGAGATCCCCTCCAGGGCTCCCAGGCCAGTGAGTCTCATCTTCAGGAGAATTCTTAATAATTCTGCCAGGACGATAGGCGGCAACCAGAGCCATCCCAGGAAAACCAGAATAATCACCCTACTCTTAGGTCATTGATCCAGATCTTACAGTGGTTTTAAAAAGGCATCCCAAGCTCTTCGTTGACCAGTTTACCACTCTCCTTTATAGGTCAAATGAGACTTGTCATTAACGGCCTGCCTTTGACCATGTGTAAAATAATGGTGCTACTATGAGCTTTATAAGGAAAAACCATTGATGACTGTTATTTGATTGGATCTTCCTTATGAATTCCAAGCTTCTCTATTTCTCATTTTTTAAAATTTCGAGGTGTGTTATTCACCTACAGACAGAGAATAAAGAGCAAGTAGTGATTTTTTTTTTAAAAAAGTGACTTATTCTCCTAATTCACCTTGGATGATGGTGAAGTCTCTGCCAGCGTTCCACGGGGAAGAGGTTACATGAAGTGAATGAAATGCCTGGCCTTCGGCACCTCGCTCTCCAAGGAGAAACGTATCAACTGAGTGACTTCTTGGTCCCTTGGCTGATATCAGATAGAAATACGAGTCATTTCCATACTTCGGCAATCCTGGGCTGATTTTCACGGATATTTGCCTTGGAGATGAGACGAAAATTCGTCTAGTAGCAGATTTGCTGGGTTGCTTTGAAAAATTCTGACCTCCTTAAGGATATGGATTCTGTCTGATGATAAACATTTTTTTAAAGCTTTGGTATACTTTCATACCATCACACTTACCCAGTCAGTGATGGTTCCTATATGGATTCTGTCTGATAAACATTTTTTTAAAGCTTTGGTATACTTTCATACCATCACACTTGTCAGTGATGGTTCCTATATGGATTCTGTCTGATAAACATTTTTTTAAAGCTTTGGTATACTTTCATACCATCACACTTACCCAGTCAGTGATGGTTCCTATATTTACAGAGTTGTGCAGCTATCACCACAATCTCATTTTAGAACATCTTCATCAAAGAGAAATTTCATGCCCATGCCCACCTGCAGTCACTGTGTCTAATACAATACCTAGTCCCATGCAGAAAATAAATAATTTTTAGTGCCACTTTCAGGAATGGTTTTGCTCCCTGGTGTGTTGGTATTAAACAGATTTGTGAGTTTTAAGGAAATTCGTACAAACACTTGTTATCCTTGGCCCAGTGCAGTCTGAAGGCAGTGGAGTGACGTGTACCCCTGCTGCCAGCCCCGTTTACTGAGCAGTAGAAGGGAAATGGAGTTTCTTGGAGGGAAATCAGCCTCCTTCAGAACTCTACCTATACCTAAAGTATAGGTAGCAATTTTTAAAAACAAAGACTTAGTTGTTAAGAGCAGTTTTAGGTTCACAGTAAAATCGAGCAGAAGGTGCAGAAAGACCCCATCTACCCCCTGCCCTGGCCACACACAGCCTCCCCAACCAGACTGGAACATTTGTCACAGGTGATGAACCTACACTGACACCTTGTTATCACCCGAAGCCCACGCTTTACATTAGGGTTCACACTTGATGTTGTACGTTTCATGGGTTTGGACAAATACAGAATGACATGTATCTACCATTACAGTATCTTATACAATATTTTCATTGCCCTAAAAAATCCTCTGCATTCCCCCTCTTTATCCCTCCCTCCCCTCTTCCCTCTTCACCCTTGGCACCCACTGATCTTCCTTTTTTTAGCTTTATTGGGATGTAATTGACAGATAAGTAAGATATTTAAAGTGTACACTGTGGTAATTTGATATCCGTATGCACTGTGAAAGGATTCCCACCATGTAGTTAATTAACACATCCATCTGTCACGTATTTATCCTTCAGAACTTCTGAGCAGCAGCCTAAGTGACCTTTAATATAGACAGGGATACTGAGCCTTGGACTTTAGGGATCATAAAGGGCAAAAATATACTTTCAGTGGGAAAAGCAAAGCAAGTACAATAGAAGGATTTTTTTTTTTCATTAAAAAGTTACTTGTGAATTCCTGTCTCATCCTGTTGCTTTACAGGTTGAGACACTTTAAAATTTCAGCTCAGAAGGGAAGTGTGAACTTCTTTGGGCAAATTGCAGCTTGCTATTTGCCTTTCATCTGTAGATAACTTATGGACTATTTCTTTCTCATTTCCAAAGAGATTTTCCTCCTTTACCAGTTAAAATATATATTCTGAAAAACTGCCACTTGACTCAATTTGTCTACTGATTTTCATTTAAAAGACATGATTCAGAAGGTTAGCTATGAAAATGTTTTACCTTAAGAAATACTGGAGATACATACAGTGGGTGGGGACAAGATGGCGGAGTAGAAGGACGTGAGCTCACCGCCTCTCATGAAAACAACAAAATCACAACTAACTACTGAACAACTATCAATAAAAAAATGATGGAACCTACCAAAAAAGATCCTACATCCAAAGACAGAAGAAACCACAACAGCACAGTAGGAGCTGTGCAATCACGATAAAATCAAATCCCATACCTGCCAGGTGGGCAAACCACCAACTGGAACATAACTGTATCATAGAGGTTCTCCCACAGGAGTGAGAGTTCTGAACCCCACATCAGGCTCCCCAGCCCGGGGGTCTGGTTTCAGGAGGAGGAGCCCCCAGAGCATCTGGCTTTGAAGGCCAGTGGCATTTGATCACAGGAATTCCACAGGACTGGGGGAAACAGAAACTCCAGTCCTGGAGAGTGCACACAAGGCCTCATGTGCACTAGGACCCAGGGGAAAAAGCAGTGACCTCACAAGAGCCTGGGCCAAACCTATCTGCTGGTATTGGAGGGTCTCCTACTGGTGGGGGGAGGGGGGACGACTTTGGCTCACTGTGGGGACAAAGACACTGGTGGCGGTAGTTCTGGGGAGTACTCATTGGTGCAAGTCCTCCTGGAGGCTGCCATTTTCTCACCAAGACCTGGCCCCAGCCACCAGCCTGTAGGCTCCAGTGCTGGGAGGCCTCAGGTCAGACAAGCATCAGGGTGGGAACACAGCCCCACCCATCAGCAGACAGGCTGCCTCAAGTCTTCCTGAGCCCACAGCTGCCCACTAAACACACCCCTTGACAGGGCCCTGCCCACCAGAGGGACAAGACCCAGCTCCACCCACAAGTGGGCAGAAACTAGTCCCTCCCACCAGGAAGCCTGCACAAGCCCCTTAGATCAGTCTCATCCACCAGGGGGCAGACAGCAGAAGCCAAGAAGAACTACAACTCTGCAGCCTACGGAATGGAAACCACAATGACAGAAAGTTAGACAAAATGAGCCAGCAGAGGAATATGTCCCAGACGAAGGAACAAGATAAAACCTCAAAAGAACAACTAAGTGAATTGGAGATAAGCAACCTAACTGAAAAAGAATTCAGAGTAATGATGGTAAAGATGATCCAAGATCTTGGAAAAAGAACGGAAGCATACATCGAGAAGATACAAGAAATGTTTAACAAAGAGCTAGAAGATCTAAATAACAAACAAACATAGATGAACAATACAATAACTGAAATGAAAAATACACTAGAAAGAATCAATAGAACAAATGAGGCAGAAGAACGGATAAGTGAGCTGGAAGACAGAATGGTGGAAATCACTGCTGTGGACAAGAATAAAGAAAAAAGAGTGGAAAGAAATAAGGACAATCTAAGAGAACTCTGGGACACCATTAAACATACCAACACTCACATTATAGGGGTCCCAGAAGGAGAAGAGAGAGAGAAAGGACCTGAGAAAATATCTAAGGAGATAGTAGCTGAAAACTTCCCTAACATGGGAAAGGAAACAGTCACCCAAGTCCAGGAAGCACAGAGAGTCCCAGGCAGCATAAACCCAAGGAGGAACACACAAAGGCACATAGTAACCAAACTGACAAAAATTAAAGACAAAGAGAAAAAATTAAAAGCAACAAGGGAAAAGCAACAAAACATATAAGGGAATTCCCATAGGTAATCAGCTGATTTCTCAGCAGAAACTGCAGGCCAGAAGGGAATGGCATGATATATTTAAAGTGATGAAAGGGAAGAACCTACAACCAGGAATACTCTATCCAGCAAGGCTCTCATTCAGATTTGACGTAGAAATCAGAAGCTTTACAGACAAGCAAAAGCTAAGAGATTTCAGCACCTCCAGACCAGCTTTGCAACAAATGCTAAAGGAACTTCTCTAAGTGGAAAAGAAAAGGCCACAACTAGAAACAAGAAAATTACAAATGGAAAATCTCACTGGTAAAGGCAAACATTACAGTAAAGGTAGCAAGTCATCCACACACAAAATGATATGAAAGCCAGCAGTCGTGAAAAGAGAATACAAATGCAGGATATCAGAAATGCATTTGAAATTAAAAGGCCAGCAACTTAAAACAATCCTGTTTTTATATAGATTGCTGTATTAAAACCTCATAGTAACCACAAACCAAAAATCTACAATAGATGCACACACAAAAAAGAATAAGGAATCCAAACACAACAGTAAAGTTAGTCATCAAATCACAAGAGAAGAGAACAAAAGAGGAAAGAAAAAAGACCTACAAAAACAAACCCAAAACAATTAATAAAATGGCAATAAGAACCTACATATCAATAATTGCCTTAAACGTAAACAGACTAAATGCTCCAACCAAAAGACATGGACTGGCTGAATGGATACAAAAACAAGACTTGTATATATGCTGTCTACAAGTGACCCACTTCAGATCTAGGGACACATACAGACTGAAAGTGAGGGGAATGAAAAAGGCAAATGGAAATCAAAAGAAAGCTGGAGTAGCAATGCTCATATCAAACAAAATAGACTTTAAAATAAAAATGTTCCAAGAGACAAGGAAGGACACCACATAATGATGAAGGGATCAATCCAAAAAGAAGATATAACAATTGTAAATATAAACGCACGCAGCATAGGAGCACCTCAATATATAAGGCAAATACTAACAGCCATAAAAGGAGAAATCAACAGTAACATGATAATAGTGGCAGATTTTAACACACCACTTTCATCCATGGACAGATCATCCAGACAGAAAATCAGTAAGGAAACACAGGCCTTAAATGACACATTAGACCAGATAGACTTATTGATATTTATATCCATCCAAATGCAGCAGAATACACATTCTTTTCCAGTGCACATGGAACATTCTTGAGGATTGATCATATGCTGGGCCACAAATCAAGCCTCTGTAAATTTAAGAAAACCGAAATCATATCAAGCATCTTTTCCAAACACAATGAGGTTAGAAATCAACTACAAGGAAAAAACTGTAAAAAGCACAAATACGTGGAGGCTAAACAATATGATACTAAACAACCAATGGATCACTGAAGAAATCAAAGACAAAATCAAAAAAATACCTAGAGACAAATGACAACAAAAGCATGACAATCCAAAACCTATGGGGCACAGCAAAAGCAGTTCTAAGAGGGAAGTTTATTGCAATACAATCTTACTCAATCTCAGAATCTTACAATCTTACAATCTCAGAAAACAAGAAAAATCTCAAACAACCTAACCTTACACCTAAGGCAGCCAAAGAAAGAACAAACAAAACCCAAAGTTAGCAGAAGGAAAGAGATCATAAAAATCAGAGCAGAAATAAATGAAATAGAGAGGAAGAACACAATTGAAAAAAAACCAGTGGAAAAAATAAATAAAAACCAGTGAAACTAAAAGCTCGTTCTTTGAAAAGATAAAATTGATAAACCTAAACAAAATTGATAAAAAAAAGGCAGAGGAACTCAAATCAATAAAATTAGAAATGAAAAAGGAGATGTTACAGCTGACACCACAGAAATACAAAGGATCATAAGAGACTACTACAAGCAACTACATGCCAATAAAATGGACAACCTGGAAGAAATGGACAAATTCTTAGAAAGATAGAATCTCCCAAGACTGAACCAGGAAGAAAAAGAAAATATGAACAGACCAATCACAAGTACTGAAATTGAAACTGTGCTTGAAAAACTCCCAACAAATAGTCCAGGACCTGATGGCCTCACAGGTGAATTCTATCAAACATTTAGAGAAGAGTTAACACTTATCCTTCCAAAACTCTTCCAAAAATTTGCAGAGGAAGGAACACTCCCAAACTCATTCTATGAGGCCACTATCACCCTGATACCAAAACCAGATAAAGATACCACAAAAAAAGAGAAAATTACAAGCCAATATCACTGATGAACATAGACACAAAAATCCTCAACAAAACACTAGCAAACCGAATCCAACAATGCATTAAAAGGATCATATACCATGATCGATACATCATGATACTACATAGAAAATCCTAAAGATGCTACTAGAAAACTACTAGAGCTCATCAATGAATTTGGTAAAGTTGCATGAAATACACAGAAATCTCTTGCATTCCTATACACTAACAACAAAAGATCAGAAAGAGAAATTGAGGGAAAAATCTCATTTATCGTCCCATCAAAAAGAATAAAATACCTAGGAATAAACCTACCTAAGGAGGCAAAAGACCTGTACTCAGAAAACTATAAGACACTGATGAAAGAAATCAAAGAAGACACAAACAGATGGAGAGATATACCATGTTATTGGATTGGAAGAATCAATATTATCAAAATGACTATACTACCCAAAGCAATCTACAGATTCAATGCAATCCCTATCAAATTACCAATGGCATTTTTCACGGAATTAGAACAAAAAATTTTACAAACTGTATGGAAACACAAAAGGCCCCAAATAGCCAAAGCAATCCTGAGAAAGAAAAACAGAGCTGGAGGAATCAGTTCCCTGACTTCAGATTATACTACAAAGCTACAGTAATCAAAACAGTATGGTGCTGGTGCTGAAACAGAAATACAGATCAATGGAACAGGCTAGAAAGCCCAGAAATAAAACCACACACCTATGGTCAATTAATCTATGACAGAAGAGACAAGACTACACAATGCAGAAAAGACAGCCTCTTCAATAAGTCGTGCTGGGAAAACTGGACAGCTACATGTAAAAGAATGAAATTAAAACATTCTCGAACACCATACACAAAAATAAACCCAAAATGGATTAAAGACCTAAATGTAAGGCTGGATACTATAAAACTCTTAGAGGAAAACATAGGCAGAACACTCTCTGACATAAATCGTAGCAATATCTTTTTGGATCCACCTCCTAGAGTAATGAAAATAAAAATAAACAAATGGAACCTAATTAAACTTAAATGCTTTATCACAGCAAAGGAAACCATAAACAAAACGAAAAGAAACCCCACAGAATGGGAGAAAATATTTGCAAACGATATGACCAACAAGTGATTAATTTCCAAAATTTACAAATAACTCATGTGGCTCAATATCAAAAGAAACAACAACCCAATAAAAAAATGGGCAGAAAACCTAAACCGACATTTCTTCAAAGAAGACATACAGATGACCAAGAGGCACATGAAAAGATGCTCAACATCACTAATTATTAGAGAAATGCACATCAAAACTATAATGAGATATCACCTCACACCAGTCAGAATATGGCCATCATTAAAAAGTCTACGAACAATAAATGCTGGAGAAGGTGTGGAGAAAAGGGAACCCTCCTGCACTGTTGGTAGGAATGTAAATTGGTACAGCCACTATGGACAACAGTACGAAGGTTCCTTAAAAAACTAAAAAGAGCTACCATATGACCCAGCAATCCCACTCCTGGGCATATATCTGGAGAAAACCATGGTTCAAAAGGATACGTGCACCACAATGTTGCAGTGCTGTATACTATAGCCAAGCCATGGAAGCAAACTAAATGTCCATCAACAGATGAATGAATAAAGAAGATGTGCTACATATATACAATGGAATATTACTCAGCCATTAAAAAGAATGAAATAATGCCCTTTGCAGCAACATGGAGGGACCTGGAGTTTATCATATTAAGTGAAGTCAGACAAAGACAAATACATGATATCGCTTATATGTGGAATCTTTAAAAAATGATACAAATGAACTTATTTACGAAACAGAAACAGACTCACAGACATAGAAACCAAACTTATGGTTACCAACGGGGAAAGGTGGGTGGGAGGGATAAATCGGGAGATTGGGGTCGACATATACACACTACTATATTTAAAATAGATAACCAACAAGGACCTACTGTATAGCACAGGGAACTCTATTCAATACTCTCTATTGGTCTGTATGGGGAAAGAATCTAAAACAGGGTGAGTATATGCATATGTATAACAGTTTCACTTTGCTGTACACCTGAAACTAACCCAACACTGTAAATCACCTACAGTCCAATATAAACATTTTTTTAAAAGACATACTGGAATGCAACTTACACTCCCATGTGGCTTCTTAACGGACTGGTCCTTGAACATGCAGGAAACAGAAAAGTATCATTTTTATCTTCTGGCCGTTGCCATTTCTTTTGTGGTGCTACCCTGTCTGTGGAGTGGTGGAACTGAAGAAGGAAGCAAATTCTGATTTTGGCAGGTCATGTGTTACAGAATTAGAAAAAATGGGCTGGTTTGAAAATTGCTGGGCAAAGCTTTCTCCTTTCCAGAAAGTATTACCGATAATAAAGGACAAGGCTCACACTGCATTTCAAACTTGGATTACTGCGTATATACTATAGCGTTCCAATTCAAGTAAGATTCCAGCTACTTACTGTTTGCAAGTATTCTCAAACCCATAGTGATTACTTTGCATAGGAATTTTGGCAGTTACATTGTTATGACATAAGGATATTTAAGACCAACTAAGCCTTTTGTAAAAAGTAGGATGAAGATTCTGTGGCCTTTACCTCACCAAATAAATAGGCAAAGTATGTTTAACTGCACTCAGATTCGTAAGGACTCGATTAAAAAACCTTTTTTTTAAGGAATGGATGAATTTGGCTTAATCACAATGGAGAATTTTTCACTGATCTCAGAAGTGTAAAACATGAAGGGTGGGGATGGGATGGAATTTCAGAAGGAAAGGAGGCTTAAATGTGGAGGTTGCCTGTGGGGTGTATCACAATGATTTGCACTGATTTGTTTTGTTCTTTGTAAGGAGTAAGAGGGCTCCTTGCCTTGTTGCTTTCACGACTGGGAGGAATAGTGTTTCTTTGATTATTTAGTCTCCCAGCAGCCACATTGATACTGGAATTTGTTCCCTCTCTGCTTAGGTATCTCCATACTTTCTTGGACAATTAAGTGGAAAAGATAGTCTTCTTTCCCTTATGCCATCATTTTTACTGTACCCAATCTGTGACTTTAGGAGCACCAATTTTTAAGGGTAAGTCTCTGGGAAGCAGAGAGGGTTTCTTAAATAGGTAAGGGCCTCCTAAGGACTTGGAGAGTTTAGGGGAAAAAAGGGGGAGGATGGGCTTGGGATGGAGAGATTCCATACAGCAGGACATTTTAAGATTACAAATCTTTTACTTATCCAGAATCAAGACATATTGGAGAATTAAAAATAAGAAAACTGCTCAATTCTTTTGCCTAATTTACTATAATGCATATATCAGTCACCTTAGATCCTTTTTGGAAAAAAGTCATTTTAAAAAACTCATTCTAATGTAACGCAAGAATATAACATCAGGAAAAGCTCAAGCTGATTAACACAGCAAACCATTTTTTTAAAATCCTGTTTCCCACTTTGTAGCTAATTGACTATTTATTTATTTATTGGCTGCGTTGGGTCTTTGTTGCTGCGTGAGGGCTTTTCTCTGCTTGTGGCGAGTGGTGCACTGGCTTCTCATTGCGGTGGCTTCTCTTGTTGCAGAGCACAGGCTCTAGGTGCACGGGCTTCAGTAGTTGCAGCAAACGGGCTCAGTAGTTGTGGCTCGTGGGCTCTAGAACACAGGCTCAGTAGTTGTGGTGCAAGAGCTTAGTTGCTCCGCAGCACGTGGGATGTTCCCGGACCAGGGCTCGAACCCGTGTCCCCTGCATTGGCAAGGCGGATTCTTAACCACTGCGCCACCAGGGAAGTCCCAGCAAACAGCTTTTTAAAAGCAGTGTTGGTATTTATTTTCTCAAGGCAGTTTGACAGGCTCTGCAGTTATGCCCTCTGAGTTTGAATCCGGCTATGTGTTAGCGCTGTGACAGGTGCAGATCACAGCAGCACTATCTCCTGAGCTCGTTCTGTGCATTTGGAGACAGTTTCAGGGGAAGCATTTAGCATTATTCCTTACACAGATTAAGTAGCGCTCAATAAATCCAGTTGCTGTTATTTCTATCAGAAATATTAGTATGTACACCATGCATAACATATAAAGGTAATAATAGAAAACAAAATTTCAAAATCCAAATATAGATGCTAGAGTAAAATCCACTCACTGACTTACCTAGGACTGTTTTGCTTATTAATTGAGGTACCGGCGCAAGGCAGGTAGATGTGCGTGCTGAGTAGGCAGGAGAGCATGCTGGCTCACCTTCCCCTCCACCACCACGAAGGGGTCAAGGTGAAGTACATGCAGATCTGTTTATGAGGCCACCTGCAGCTACTTAGCAGGCAACCAATGTTGCCTGAGTTCCTAAACCCATCAGTGTCCTAAACCCATCTTCCTGGGATAAAGAGATGAGTGGGATCGTTCCTTTCATATTGTAGATGCCAGTGCCCATGTGCCTGGACAAACTCCTTATACCGTGGGAATGGAAGATTGGAGATACATGAGGCCAACAGATCAGGAAACGACTGCCGGAGAAAAGACAGTTTATTACAGTTCCTTCGGGGAGGGGCACGCCGTGCCCTGGGGGGGGCGGGGCTGCGTGGGGAAGCACCTGTGGGCCAGGAGGCGGAGGGGAGGGGCCTGTGCTGTGGTCTCTGCGGCAAGGTACGGGCAAGGCAGGGGAACACATGTAGGATGGGCCAGTTTGGGTAGTTTCTGCGGGCTCTGGGGCACAAAGACAGTCCCGAGTTGTCTGGAGCCTGGCCCTGGTGTGATCAGGGCAGGTGGAGAGTGGCCTGGAGTGTGAGAGCCTGGTCAACGGGGTGGTCAGGCGTGTGGACTCCGGACTCGCTGGTTTGCATGAGAAGCACGCTCGCGTCTGAGTTGTTCACTACGTGTGGGCACTAACTGGCTGACCCTGGGAGGGGCAGTCTCTCCACGGTGGGCAAGGCCGCAGAGGTCAAAGCATCAGAGGACAGAAAAGACCCGCTTAACGTCAATACAACAGGGTGTGGCTTCACCGTCAGCCTGAGCTTCTAAAGAAGCTGAATGCGTTTGCTGTGTCCCAGGAAGAGCAGGCTCCGAAACCTGAGGGGATTCTGGGGCGAGCCCCCCAGCTGACCCCTCCCTTCAGCTGCGGGCCTGTTTCCATCGTCCCGCCCGGCTGCTCCCTTGGACGTGCCGTGGCCCCACAGCGCACATCTCGTCCCCTGCCCCGGAGCTCTTCACTGCCCGTGCCTCCTCCCGTCTCCGCGCGTCTGCCCACTCAACCCTTCCCGCTCCCTCTTCCCACGCGCAGTCAGCCTTCCACTGCGACCTGCTACCCCACCTCATCGTGTGTCTTGAATGAGCGAATCTGGCCATGGAACTTTTCTCTTCGGCCCGTGCTTTCCTGTAGGTCCTCCTGTCTCTGCCAAGATCCCTGTCATTGAGTCTCACCTGGCCTCCTCCTCGCTAGTCTTCTTGTCCTTGAAACCAATTGATTTTTCAACATCAGACCCCATCAATTTTCTATTGAAAAGCCTTGACTGGCTTCCTGGTGATTATGGTGCAAGTTCAAAATCCCGGACATGACACACAAGGCTTCCCCAGCAGACCCCAGCCACCCTTCTGACTTGTGACACTCCCTTCCTGTGGAGGGTCAGCCACACCTGACCTCTGGCCGGCTCTCGGTCCACAGCTAGCTGCCACCCCTTCTCTCCTACCTGATGAAGGCCCATATTCCCTAAGACTCAGGACATGTGTCACCTCCTCTGAGAAGCCACCCCCAGTCCTTCTAACTGTACTCAGACCCTCTTTCCTTCACATCTCCTTAATACTTCTCATCCACCCCCTTACCGAAATGATCTCAGAGTAGCTTGGCTGTTTTTGCCTGTGACTTTTTCATCACATCTTATTCCTTATTCATTCAGCAGATCTTTGTTGAGTATTTGCCCTCTACAATGCATTATGCCAACTGTTGAGGGTAGAGAAATAATAGAGATCCGCAAGAATCTAATAGCCTCCTTGGGGAGAATGGGAACCAAAGACACAACCAGAGAAACTTGCGAATGTCTAATTCCAATTAAAATGTGATACCTGCAGCGACAGGTGTATCGACAAAGTCCTGTGGACACAGAGAAGAAAGAACTCTGCCGGACAATCAAGAGAAGCTCCAGGAAGTAGCATTTGAGGTGGATCTTGACAGATGAGGGCGACTTTGAGATGGAAGAGCAGGGAGAGGTGGGGAGGGTTGGTGATTCCATGGCTCTTCTCTTCCCCTAAGCGCCCACACAAGAAAAATGATATCCACGTGGAAAAACGCTCAAACCAGTTTTCCTTTTTCTCCCTTGAACACTGGAATATTCCCTCTAGGTGCCCTTGATTACGTATCCTTGTGTTTCTCAGTCTTACTAGCGGCTCAGGGGAGCAGACAGCCAGACACAGCTGCCTGCATTTCTCAAGGTTAGATTCAGTGAGAAAAGCGTAACGCAGCACCTCCCCCCCCCCATGAAGCTGGAACTCACACGTCACCAGAGTTAACTGCTTAGTTGGGTTCAGTGTTCACACTGCCATCCTCTTTACACTTAGATTTATGATGACTTGAGTCTGAGGCAGTTTTCGAAACCTTCTCTACTGGGAAGTTTACTCTATTAATAGGCCTTCCAAAAGTCCATATGCCTCAGTGCCATAGAAATGTGAAACTACCCCTAGGGCCCCAAATATTCCAGCCTTGCTTTTAGCTGTCAAGCATACTTCGGAGTCAAATAACCCTCTTTAAAGGCCTGGCCCTGCTGCCCACTGGTGTGTGCTCTCGGGTAAGTTATTTAACCTATTGGAACCTCAGCTTCTTTCTTGGTGAATGCAGAGCTTACCTGATAGAGTGTGATGAGTTAGGATTAATCAAATAATGCAACATGGTGAACGAGGTGATTCCTAGTGTATAGTAAGTACTTAGTAAATGGAAGGTGCGTATTTTTGGTGATGTTATTAATATTATGCTCAGCCAGTTCTTATGTGGGCTAGAGAGATGTCTTAGGTAGATACTGAATTATCAGTTTCCAAAAAATCAGGCAGCATGAAGACAGATGTGGGGTGGAGGGTGGGAGAAGCAGGTAATAACCCCTTTATGTCTTTGTATGTTTTATTAAATGTTGTCAAAACACTTTAAAAAATATCACGTCATGTGTCATTATAGGAAAGCTAAAATAAGGGATGGGCGCATTTGACATGTTTTCGTCTAACCCTTTTGTCTGGATTGAATGCCACTTGGTTTAATTAGTTGATGATACAGCAGTTTCTTCATTTTATTTTCATCCAACTCCAGCTTTTAGTTTGGCAGTCTATAAGTAAAATCATGCTCTTTAGTCCAGACAGACACTCATTCTCACTTCTTAGTACTGATATATATTCCTACTGGTAGAGGGTTATTTAGTGTCTATGTGTGTTTCCTGAAAGGAAGCAGTGGTGTGTAGAGTTCAGGATTCTTAATCAGAAATCTAGTTAAGCTGTGAAATTACAATGGAATAGGTAGTTATAGCTAATTCGTCTAGTTTTCTCTTTATGTCTGATCTTAATGCCATAAACAGAAATGTTTGACTAGGTTTCTAGTAAAAAGCCTCTTTCCTTTGTAGGAACATTGGTTGCCTGCATTTACAATTTTATACGGAGCTCTAGAAGTAGACATGAAAATCAGTGGTGCAAAAAAAAACCAGTATGACTTGCTGTTCTTATCATTGAGAATATCGTTTCCTATTTCCTTTGTTCATTTCTGTGCTTTCTTCTCATCTACCCACATAGGAAGAACGTTGGTGAAAAGCACAGAAACCAGTGACTTTTATGGCTGTGGAATTTCCATGGAGAAAAGAGCATCAGAACGCACCTGGACCATCTTTTGTACCCGGCAAACCCTCCACACTCCCTGGCGTGTTCTGTGAATTTGAGTGCATGTGTGTTCAGGGTGCTTTCAGGGAGGAAGCACACCTAGCCTCTAGACAAGGTGGGGAGAGGCGGGGCGGGGCGGGGGGGGGGGAGGATGAGAGAGACTGTGGAGCAAATGTTTTACAACCTGAACCTCAGAACTGTGATCCTCCAAGGAGAGCGCTACTTGAAGAAAAAAAAAAAAAGTCGAATGGCTTCTCAGGGATTTTATTTTCCGTGCACATATAAGCCATAATTCCAGTACAGGTGGCAGTATTTAGAGCACTCAGATTTCAGTTCTGTTAAATGTGAAAGAGAGATCGACTGACCATTCATTGCTGTTCCGTAACTAGTGTAAAATATGTATATGTTTATCTTTATTTTTATAATATGCAAATACATTTAAATTTATACAGTTTGAAGCTTCTAGAGTTAGTTCACACTGGGTGCAATATTCTGATGAGAACTGTGCCAAGATGGGGCTGATTTCTTATTTTAGTATAGGACCTTTTGTTTATTCTTTAATTCTTTGCAGATTAAAAAAAAGATACCTATCTCTCTGCCCATGGATTAAGGGTTGGTTCATAGAGTCTGACGATAATCAGCAAGAACTTTGAACATGCATTTCAGGTCAGGCGGTGTCCGTCCTTTTAAATAAAGGTCCCTGCCTGTAACCTGTTGGGCAGCGTAGGAGGATTTTTCCTTTTCTTTGCCCCCACATATCACTAGTGTTGGGCAGAGTCTTCCTTGCTCCGGGCTTTGTGATGACTGTGAGTTGTTACTGGGTGATAGTCTGACGGAGGCCTGGCGATTAAGATTCTTCGGGGGACAGGGATTAAGGGATCCACAAATCCAAGGAAAAGCAGAGTTTTGCAATAGCTTCAGATAACCAGGAGTCAGTTCTGAAGCATGTAAAGAGCTCTGCTAATAAGTCCTTTCTTTTCTGCCCCCAGAAAAGAGTCTGTGAAATTTAGTAGAGCACTCTGAAAGCCTCCACATCTGGTGTAAGACCGAAAGATAGCGAGTTGCCTAACTGGAGAGCATAAGCCCACATTGGTTATTTTATAAATACAGAGCCTCTGATTGGATGGTCTACTGCCAAGAACTAGTAAAACCCTGGTTTTAAAATCTCTGCGAGGTAAAACTTAAAAAGCCAACCAACCAAACTGCTCTCTCTTCTCCTCCTCACCGGGGCCAAACAGCATCTGCTGCAATAGTAACAACATTCTTTGAAGAGTGTGCCTGACTCTGTTTACATCTGCCTCCTCTGCGTGTTGACTGAAAATGTGTAAAACTGTTTCTCACCCCTGTAAGGCAAGAAAAATGAGTCAACTGGTATTATTCTTTTACTTCTTCTATAAAGTGTTGACTCTTGGAATGCCACAGTATACGACATCCCCACATATTTTTGAAAGAAGTAACAAGCAAGTGGCTGCATTGTGAAAAATCGCGAATAATTTTTGTAGATTATTTTGTGCCCCAGGAGGTAACTTTATTAACTCCAGAACCTCAGTGAAACAAGTATGACTTCTTATAATCATAAAATCAAATGGGATCAGACTAGTTCTGCATTTTAATACTTGAATATGACACCTCAAATTTGCATTTTCTTTTGGAACAGTCACGAGATTCACCTTCTTAATCCTTTTGTCACAGTTCTCCTGTGCGTGTGCGTGTGTGTGTGTGCGTGTGCGTGTGTGTGTGTGCAAACTGAATGGTAACATTTAATTGCTTTATGGACCATTGAATTGTTGGGCATAAATGTTTTTTCAATCGGCACAAACAGTTCCTGAACTGTCAAATTAACCGACTTTGACCAGGAAAAGACTTGTAAATGACTTCAGGCTAACTCCCCAGGGGACCATATTAAATGAAAATTAAAAAGCTCCTTTGGGTGACATACCCTGCAAAGTATGTGCTCTTGTCATGAACATAGATGCCCACATTCTTAATATCTGCTATTTTTGGACAAGTGATGTTTTGTGCTGTCATCTGAACCCTAGAGAAGCAGTATAAGAAGAAAGTTTGGTGTCACATATATTTTAGCAAAAAGGTCATCATGATAGAGGGTCATGTGACCAAAAGCAGCTCCAGAAAAGCTTGAGAACTTGCTTCACGGTTGGGGGAGGGTCGGAGATACAGAAAACATTCTGCTCTATAGGAATTTTCTTCATTTATGCAGGAAATTCCATTTTCTCTTTCAACACCTGGGAAGACTCAGCCGGGGAGGCTGACAGGCAATTCATAAGCACAAGGGGAATCTTTTCCAACCAAGACGTCCCTGCCTCGCAAACAAAAGCCCTCCAAGTTTGTTATGGTTTCTATTCCTGCATCTTGTGGTATCAAAACCACTTCCTGGAATTGTAAAAGCGCTGCCAGAACAAATGTTTTTCCCTCTTGCAAGAAAAAACGACAGTGCTTGTATTTCACACTTGTGCACTGGACTCTCTTGAATGAATAAAATGGAAAGGGTTTGGTGTCATTCCTGATGAGGTGTGTGTTCTCTTTCATGCCACAGTTTGTGAATTGTAATTGTGGTTTCCTATTTAATTGTCATAACCAGGCAGAAATTTAAAAAAAAAAAACAAAAAAGTTTAATAAAAACACAAAGAAATGGTTAAGCAGTTATATTTCCAGAGTTGAGTTATTTCTGTCTGTTTTTGTTTGTTTCGGTTTTATCAGTTAGGAACTCACTACATTCCATTTTTAGTTCTGAAGGCACTTTTGAGCCACAGGAGGTAGATGGCGGCAGCTCTGGTTGTGGACTGAGCTCCCAGGGAGGAAACGAATGAATCTGTTTCATACTCTGCCTCCACCTTCAGGCTGGAGATTCAGGTCTTGAATATCGACCGTCTCTTAAATCAGAACCTTTTTTCAGCGATCTATGTTCCTATCAAAGCTTATAAAATTATGATTGGTTTGCAAGTTCCCTTCTCCTGGCCTTTCTTTGCCCCGGGGGAAGGGTGGGGTCTGTATTTGCTGGCTGAAGGGGCTGACCCTTGGGTACTGATTCCCGCCCCACCCACCCCCAGCTTTTTGTTTGTTTGTTTGTTGTTGTTTCTAAAGGACTGTTGAGATAAGGATAAGGAAAGGAAAAGCATGTGGCTGCTTCTTGCAGAGGTAACAGCCTCTGGGGAAGGACCTGGTGCAGACAAGCCCTGCCCTGAGGCGCTGGGGCATTGGGGACACGGAAGAAAGGGCCCCCTCCACTAGGAGGGGCCTCATTGTGAGACTCCTGAGAAGGTAGGTGGGGCCACTGTGTGCTCTGAATCCATGTCTCCCTCTGCCAGTGCAAAAGCTGAAACCACGTGCTGATCAGAATTTTCCAGAGTAGCAAAGCATCCCAATGTTCATAGCAGCACTATTTACAATAGCCAAGACATGGAAGCAACCTAAATGTCCATCGACAGAGTCATGGATAAAGAAGATGTATCTATAGACGATGGAATATTACTCAGCCGTAAAAAAGATCGAAATAATGCCACTTGCAGCAACATGGATGGACCTAGAGATTATCATACTAATTGAAGTGAGACAGAGAAAGACAAATACCATATGATATCACTTATATGTGCAGTCTAATAAAGAATGATACAAATGAATTTATTTACAAAACAGAAACAGACTCACAGATCTCAGAATCAAACTTATGGTTACCAAAGGGGAAATGAGGGGAGCGGGGAATGAGAGATTAGGAGATTGGGATTGACATGTACACACGACTATATATAAAACAGATAACTAATAAGGACCTACTGTGTATATAGCACAGGGAACTCTACTCAATATTCTGCAATAACCTTTATGGGAAAAGAATCTGAAGAAGAATGGATATATATGTATATAACTGATTCACTCTGCTGTGTACCTGAAACTAACACAACACTGTAAATCAACTATACTCCAATAAAAACTGTTTTTAAAAAAGTAGGGAAAGAAAAGGTATGCCCCCCATGGACGGGCTGGCTCTCACAGCTGTGTCCAGGTAAAGCAAAGTTCTCAGATTCAGTGCCACCACTAACCCTCCTGAGTTGGAGAGAACACAAGGAACATCAATTGCCTCTTTGGTTTCCCTTCACCAGGAAGCTTGGGGTTCTTTAAACTTGCTAAGTAGGTCACAGGCAAGCAGACGTCCCTGGTGACACTTTGAAACGCATTATTCATCACATACATATATCCTTCCCTCCCAAGGCTACGTCTCCTGTTTCATTGTGAGCTCTCTGAAGTAGATTCCTGGTTTGCTTTAGAATACAGTGTCCCACAAGTGGTGGATTCAAAAGCTCAGGGTTTCCCTTGCCCGTGAGTTACCCGGCAGTGCTGGGAAGGAGGAACATCACCTGGCAGAACCTGCTCCCAGAACTGCTGCACCCAGTAGGGAGGGATGTAGAGTTACTGGAAGAGGTTTAGAAAGCACATGACCCTTTAAAATCTGGGTCTGACAGCATGAGAAAATTCCCCTGGTATCAGAAACCCTATTTGAGTATTTAGGCTCAAGAAAGAAATATCTTCATCTTTATACACAAGAAATAACTCATTATTGCCCAAACGGCTCCATGAAACATTCGTGTCTCCTGAGTGACTAAGAAATGTTCCTCTGTAAAAGGGTTCTGAGAACTAGTAAGTTTGAGAAAGCTGCATTAAATAAAGCTTAAATTTTTGCTGCAGGATTCAGAACCGTTTAGATGCTGAGATAAATTGTGAGTGTCCAAAAGGGGCATAGAATGCATTTCCACAGGTGCTGGACTGTGGAGGGATGTCTGTGGACATTCTCTGAGACCAGCATTTCCAAAGTACAGGATGTCTACTGCCAGTGAGACCCGGGGCACTTGTAGGTGAGGCAGATGTAGGCTCAACCAATAGAGAATCACTTTTCTTTGGAGGCCTTTTACTTTCGTAGGAGGTGGGATTGTACGGTGGTGAAGATCACCCCTCCAGACTGCCTCCGCTGGAATCCTCACCATGCCATCTAGTTACCTTGTGCCTCAGCGTCCTCATGTGTAGGATGGAGAAAACCATCTACCTCATACAGTTGTGATGGATATCCAATGAGCCTCTATGTGTAAAGGACTTAGGACAGTGCTTAGTACCGGTCATCAAATACAGCTAATGTTATTCTATTAATGTGCGTAGTTCTCTTTTTTACCGGGAAAGCTGGTCTCAAGTTCTTTGTCTTTGACTGTATCTAACTAGAATTCTTAACATTGTTTGTCTTCATCATATTTACTAACTGGTTATTTGCACTGGTGATAAAACAGCTGCTTTAAAAATAAATGCATTTACGCAAAAAAAATAAAAATAAATGCATTGAGAAAGAAATACTTCAAGTGTATGAAAAAGAAAAATATTAAGTGAATAAGTGCAGGTGGTACACAAATATAGAAAAAATGGTGACGATATGGCAAAAATTATCAAGATGGTATGTGAGCATCTTGGTAACGTAATGGAGGGACCCAATCTGGGACCCAGCCTAATGCCAGCTACAGAGGGACCAGGCAATTTCCCCGGAAGTCTGAAGGACAACCCCACCACAAAAGCTTTTAAAGCTACTTCCCCCAGTTTTAAAATTTCTGCTAGAAAACTGTACAGAAAGATTACAGAAGAATGATTATTAGAAAATGAATATTTCTTAAATTTGAAATTGAAAGTAAGTTCTGCATTCTTAAATGTTTCTTTCAGTGCAGCCGAACTTTTCATACAAATACAACTCTGAAACTGGGGAAAATTTGATTTGTGAAAATGTTAATGTGCTTTCGGAAGCCCTTATAGGTATGACACTTTTCCTCTGAATATTTTACTGAAGGCAAACTGAAAAAGTGAACTCACATGTTTCACTCATCAGAAATCAAAGCAAAATCTCGCTAACCGATTTAGTACACATCAAACAGAACAAATTGCTTGGATTCATTTTATAGTCACTCAGTCCTTGAGAAATCATGGCATGAAATTAAGTTGGGTACAGGCCACATGCCCAGTGAGTGTTGAGGGGTAGATGTATAATGCCTGGCAACCCAGTAACGTTCATTTTCTTTTCTCTCCTGCTCCAAAAAGTATGTCAAGATGGCAGCTGAGCTCAGTGGAAATTCTCCCCAGCAAAACAAAGTGGGGAAAATTGTTATTTTTTTAAAAAAAAGAACCACAAACAATTATTTTTAAATTTCTGACAAGGGGCTTCCCTGGTGGCGCAGTGGTTAAGAATCCGCCTGCCAATGCAGGGGACACAGGTTTGAGCCCTGGTCTGGGATGATTCCACATGCTGCAGAGCAACTAAGCCCATATGCCACAACTACTGAGCCCGTGCGCCACAACTACTGAACCCACATACCACAACTACTGAGGCCCGCGCACCTAGAGCCTGTGCTCCGCAACAAGAGAAGCCACCACAATGAGAAGCCCGCACACCGCAACAAAGAGTATAGCCCCGCTCGCCGCACTAGAGAAAGCCTGCGTGCAGCAACGAAGACCCAACACAGCCAAAAATAATAAATAAATATATTTTTTTAAAAATCTCTGACAATTGTCCTGAGGACATACAGCAAATGGAGAAATAGTCATTCTAGAAAATCTATGAAGTATAAGCTCAGCCAGCACCTGTGACCTTTGAGCCATGACCTCCCTAAACCCTCCCCGCCCACAGCTCCATGTTCTGGAAACGCTACCCTGGGTCCTCTCTTCTGAACAGGCGTGGCCAAGAAGATGGAGGTTCTCTCTCCCGTCAATGCCCCATCTGGGGCTATGGTTTCACCTTGGGAGAGACAGGCTGCCCGCATCTCACATCCTCCCCAGTACTTTATTGCAGAAGCTCTATTCCAGGCAAGAGTGGCCAAGAGACTAGGGCCTCCTTGCACTCGTAGCGCTGAAGCTCCGCCACAGGCAGGACAGGCCAAGGCTACCGGGGGCTTGAATGCTCCTGCCCCAGCTCTCAAGTAGGGTGGAGATTCCACCCAGGAGGGGCCAAGAAGACAAGGGGCTACCGTTTCTGCCTCCCTCAGTGCCCACTTGTAGAGCAGGGGTGTCACTCCCAGAAAAAGAGGGTCCCCACCCTCAGTTCCAGTGTAGGGCACAGGGGTTCGTCCAGGGGCAAGGCAGGCCATAAAGATGAAGGTCTCCACCGCTCTGCCTGAGGAGGCTTTCTTTGGAACAGAGCCCAGAGAACTGCATACCTAAGCGTGTTGTCAAAAGCAATGGCGATCTGGTGGAGAGCATTAAAGGAGGCTGGTAGCTCCACGGTGCAAGTAAAACAGCAGAGCGCCCGGAAGTTCAAGAGAACCAGAGAAAGAGCCCAGGAAGCGTCCTCCTGGGATCCCAATCTGGGGGTGCTCAGGCTGCACCACTGAGGAGTAATCAGAGCAGGATCGGGACAGACTTCAAAGCATTCCCAAACCAACACAGACCCACCAACACGGCAGAAGCTTCACTGGCACAACACAACCTCTGAAAAAATACTGACTGAACAGTAAGCTACTCCAACCCAGGGGGCTACTCCTAGGAAGCCAAGTTTGTAACTAAAAATCACACTTATTCCTGGGAGCCTGGAAGACTGCATGTCCAAGACGGAGCCCTCTCAGAAGTGATCAGAGAGGGAATTCCAAGCTGCTAGTCCCTGGCTGAATGTGGAGCCAAAAATGTAAATTCCCTGAAGTGTGATAGCAACCTACAAGCTAGACACACACCCAACAGTAAAGGGTAAAAAGCTAACTGAGGAAGGGGCTGAAGCACAACTTTTGACCAACAAGTGACTTATGCAGAACTGGAGCAACCCCTTGGAAACTAGGCTAAAAGATAAAAATAAGGGGGAAAATCTGAGCAGGGACATCAAAGAACACCCCCCCCATAAAGGAAATTATGTAAGTAGTGATAAAAACTGTATAATTGCATACATCTTCTCCTTTCTTCTCTTGACTGGTTTAAAACAATTGCACAAAACAATATATAATATGTATTGTTGGTCCCATGACATAATGATAATAAAAGCACAAAGGAGGTGGGTAGGACTAAGCTGCACTGAAGTAAGGAAATGATACCAGATGGTAACTGAAATCCAAAGGAAGAAACAAAGTGAGCCAAAAGGGTAAATAAGAAAGCTTTTCTAACAAAAGTTATAGTGTATACTCCTTTCTTCTCTCTGCTTCTTTAAAAGGCATGTTAAAGTGATGATTATAACAATGTATTGTTTTGTAATATGTATAACAATAATAGCACAGAAAAGGGTGGAGGAAATGAAGTTATATAGGAGGAAAGTTTCTATATTTCACTGGAACTAAGCCAGTATAAATCTGAGGTAGACTCTGCTAAGTTAACATGTTTATTGTAAGATTTACAGCAATCCTTAAGAAAGTAATTCAAAAATATATTTAAGAAACCATTAAAGGAATTAAAATGTTACACTAGAAAACACCCACTTACTGTAAAAGCAAGCCGTAAAAGGAGGAATAGAGGAGCAAAATGTTATGAGACACAGAACAAAAATCCATATGGTAGACATAAATCTACCTACATCATTAATAACACTAACGTGAATGGATTAAGCAACTCAACCAAATGAGAGACTGTCTGATTGGATTAAAAATTATGCTTTCTACAAGAGGCAGATTTTAATTTAAAAATACAAATAGGTGGACAGTAATAGGATGGGAAAAGATAAGCCAGGCAAAAAACCAAAACAAACAACCCAAAACAAAGAACAACCACCGCAATAGAGCTGGAGTGGCTACTAATATCAGACAAGATGGATATTAAAATAAGCAAACAAAATGCTCCTAAAGACATAGAGGCACATTTTATTATGAACATTGGTCAATCCATCAGGAAATTTGAGACATGCACAAAAATATAAAGATTAAATAACCAATGGTCAAAGAAGAAAGCACTAGAGAAATTAGAAAATGCTTTAAGATAAATGAAATTGAAAACACAAAATATGGAAATTTATGGGATATAGCTAAAGCAGTATGCTAGAGAAATTCAGAGCTGTAAATACCTATTTTCAAAAGAAGAAATATCTCAAATCAATAACCTAAACTTCACCTTCAGAAGCTAGAAAAAAGATAAGCACACTAAACCCAAAACAAGCAGAAGGGAGGAAATAATAAAGAGCAGAAAAAGAGAACAGAAAAACAGAAAAAAAATCAACAAAACCAAAAGTTGACACTTCGGAGAGGTTCATGAAATCAACAAACCTTTGGCAGGACTGATCAAGAAAAGTTCAAATTTGAGAGAAGACTCAAATTACTAAAACCTGAATAAAAGGACATCATTACTGACCTCATAGAAATAAAAAGGATTGTAAGAGAATGCTATGAACAACTGTATGCCTGTAACTTAGATCAGTGGTCCCCAACCTTTTTGGCACCAGGGACTGGTTTCGTGGAAGGCGATTCTTCTACAGACTGGTGGTGGGGTGGGGTAGGGGGTAGTTCAGGAGGTAATGCGAGTGATGGGGAGAGGCAGATGAAGCTTCTCTCACTCGCTGCTCACCTCCTGCTGTGCGGCCTGGTTCCTAACAGGCCACAGACTGGTAGCAGTCTGCGGCCGGGAGCTTAGGGACCCCTGACTTAGATAACCCAGACAAAATGGACAAATTCCTACAGGCACAAATTATCAAAACCATCTCAAGAAGGAATAAGAAATCTGACTAGATCCAAGAAAAGGGACTGAATTTGTAATTTAAAACCTTCCCACAAATACTAGGACCAGATGGCTTCACTAGTGAAGTAAACCAAATCTTGAAAGAACTAATACTAATCCTTTCCAAATTCTTCCAAAAAATAGAATAGCACTCTTGTGCTGCAAACAATACCATCAATAAAGCGAAAAGACAACCCAAAATAGGAGAAAATATTTGCAAATCATATAACTGTTAAGGGACTTCTATCAGAATATATAAAGAACTCTCAAAACTCAGTAAGATAAATAACCCAATTTAAAAATGGGGATAGGATTTGAATAGATATTTCTCCAAAGAACATATGCAAGTAGTCAATAAGTACATGAAAAGATACTCAACATCACTGGCTATGAAGTAAATGCAAATCAAAATCTCAGTGAGGTACCGCCTCACACCCACTATGATGGCTATGATAAAAAAAAGATAGACAATAACAAGGGTTGACAAAGATGTGGAGAAATTGGAACTCTCACATATTGCTAGTAAAATTGTAAAGACACTTTGGCAAATAGTTTGGCAGTTCTTCAAAATGTTAAACATAGAGTTACCTATGACTGGATCATTCCACTCCTCTACTCCAAGTTTATACCCAAGAGAAATAAAAGCACACATCCATCCAAAACTTGTCAACAAATGTTTATGGCAGCACAACTCCTGATAGCCAAAAAGTGGAAACAACCCAAATGTGCATCTACTGATGAATGGATAACTAAGATGTGGCATATCCATACAATGGAATATCATCTGGCAATAAAAAGAAACAAGGTACTGACACGTTATCACTTGGAGGAAACTTAATGCTGGGTAAAAGAAGCCAGTGACAGAAGGCCACATATGGTATGATTCCATTTATATGAAATATCCAGAATAGGCAAATATGCAGTGGTTGCTTAGGGCTGGAGAGAGGAGGGATAGGAAATAACTGCTAATGGGTACAGGGTTTCTTTTGAAGGAACGTATTGGTCACGGTTCTCTAGAGAAACAGAACCAGTAGCATATATTGGAAAGATTATAAGAAAGTGGATTGTGTGATTATGGAGGCTGGCAAGTCCAAAATCTGTAGAGCCAATGTCCCATTTGAAGGCCATCTATCAGGAGAATTCTGTCTTATTCAGGGCAAAGTCAGCCTTTTGGTCCACTCAGGCCTTCACCTGATTAGATGAGGCCCACCCACATAATGAAGGGCAATCTGCTGTTGTAAAAGCCGAGGGCCCGGGCTTCCATGAGAACAAAGGCAGAGCGTGATGGGGTCAAATTGAGAATAGAATGATGAGTCTTTCTCATGAAGACACAGAACTGAAATAAAGGAAAATATTTGGGGGCAATGAGTTGTTAGGCAGCCGGCCAGTGGCACGGTAGAGTCCGAGGACATGAAAGCATATAGAGCCAGCAGCCTGTGCCCTAACAAAAGCCCTTCCACAATACTGTGCCTACTGAATACAGTTCCAATTCCTTGGTCAATTGGCATAAATCTCAGGTCACTCTGTTCCCTCTACAGGTGTGCTTGAGACAACCAGTGCAACCACACCCAATTCTGAGGGAAACACCTGTACCCACAGCACCTGCTGCCCCTCTTCCAGTCCAGCATCGCTGGTTGAAGTAGCAATGGGCAACTGGGCACCTAGGATGCAAAAACTGTCCAGGCCAACCAGCGTCCTGCTGGAAATGCAGAAGACTGAGCCAACCAACAGCAGGAGCAGAGGGAATGTCGTGCTATGGAGAGCCTCGTCAGGGTGGTGGTTATGGCCACTTCCAGACCAAGGTTAAGATGGAGCACACAGCTGGCTGAAGCAGAGGAAGCTGGCTGAACAATGCAGAAAAGCATGCCAGGGACCACACCCCTGTGACTGGGTCTGGACACAGGGGTTCCTGGAGTCCCCTCCATTGTTCCAGTCCAAATATATTCCTAAAGTGGCACACTTCCTCTGAGTCCCACCCATTCCTAGAGGTAATTCAAATTGATCCCTGCATTTGCACCCCAAATACCCAGCTGCAGCAGTATCCCTCTCCTAGGAATTCCTTCACTCAATTATTGGGCACTCTAGAAAACCAACAAAGACCCCACAGTACAGCACAGGGCACTATACTCAATATTTTGTAATAACCTATAAGGGAAAAGAATCTGAAAAAGAATTTGTATATACATATATATATAAAATATCTATTATAAATAACATTATATAATGTTATTTATAATATATACAAATTTATATAAATTCTTTTTTCATATATATACATATATATATATAACTGAATCACTTTGCTTACACCTGAAACTAACACAACATTGTAAATCAACTAGACTTCAATTTAAAAAATGTAAAATTATTGGGCACTCAATACATGCTAGGTGCTGTGCGGCACTGGAGGTTCGGCACTAGATAAGGCAGACTGGGCCTCTGCACAGAGCTATTTTCTCGTGGTCAGAGCCCACTATGTTCGCTACTCACGCTGCATTACCCTCCTCCAGCCCTGTGCCCTGCACTCCCACACTCCCCGAGAGGTGCCTTTGGCTCACACTGTTTAGCAAGGTTCCTCTCCATAGAAATCCCTTCACCTGCTAAATGCCGCCCCCTCCCTGCAGCCTCCCAGGATCTCTCAGGCACAATTAACTCCCCTCTTTTCTACACAACTTAGCCCTTCTGTGGCCATCATGGCACTTCTGCCATTCTGCCTCAGAGTTGCAGTTATTTACACGCCTCTGTCATCTTCTCAACTTGAACTCGTTGAGAACAGGAACTGGGCCTGATTCCTATCACTGAATCCTCTCTCCAATGCATACTGGTTAAACCAAACTAAATTCAACTTGTGAGGAGCTAGGGAGAGAGAAAGTGAGGAGGACATACACGCTTTGCTGATTCTCAGCTTCCAATCCAAGCATACGGTCACAAGTCCCTCATTGTCACCCTGTCTCCTAGAGTACAATATAATTGGTGACATGTATCTAGAGACTTTGGACCAGCTGCCTTCCTCCGAATCCAAATCATCCCTAGCTCACAGACAAGCTAGTTATTTTTTCAGCCCTCGCACATGGTCAGTATCGCCCAGCCAGGAAGAAGGCATAATGAACTACTTCCAAGTGCTTTGAACGGGCAAAACTGTGTTTACACAATTACATGCAAACAAGCTAATGTGATGGCATTGCTGAGATTTAATAGTGCTGGGTCAGGAAATTATAGTCCCCTGCTTACACGTTTCACTGCAGATTGGTTTACGTGTCATCGGAAAAGAATCTCGATTTGGAGCTATTCCTTCGTGCACAGGGGGCTTGCTATAAATAAAGGGGTGGGGAAGGGAGTCCTTAAGTGAATTTTATTTCTTCCTGAGAGATGCATACAAAGGCAAGGGGATGACTGTCTCCATCTGGGCTCCAGCAGGAAATTCCACTAACTACGTGCAGGTGGCAGCAGCATAAATAATAATAAAGGAGGTTTTCTCATGTGTCCAGGCTTCTCTCTCAACCAGTTCTGCTAAGTGCTGTTGACCTTGCCAAGACTCTATGGACATAGGCCAGAGACGCAGCTAACACAACATAAGAAAGAGCCCTGAGCTTGCAATCGGAGGCCTAGTTAAAGACCCAGAGAGGCACTAACTAGCCATGGATCTGGGGCATGTCCTTGGGCTTCTTTAGGCCTTAAACTGCTTATCTGCATACTCAACAATTGCTTAAAGTTCCTTCCAGGGTTAGAGTTGAGTCTTTGCCAGGTCATTAGACTCTTGTCCCACAGCTACAAAATTAGTGAGCTGACCCATCCACACGAGGGTCATTGCACACGTTCTGACCCGGTTCTCCACGTGACTAACCGTGTGTCTGCCACACGGTGGCCTAAGGTAATGGGGTTTGGCTGGGGTGCTGACACTTTGCCTCTTACTCACACATGGTATTAGGGGAACGGCCTCCAGAACCGCCGTCTCCTTAGCTACAGAGTCTAAAAGACAGTTAATGAGCCAATTCATGAGATCACTGGCCTTCCAGGATTTTATCACTGGGTTATTTTTAAATTCAAGTGAAAAGAACTAAATGTTCAAGTTCTTAAATGGAGAGGTTAGAGGAGTGATCCATTTTCTGTGCAAGGGTGATCCCTTGTAAAAATGAGAGGGCATTCAACACAGCTAAAGGGAAACAGTCAATCTGGCTTCACCAGAAATGTTTACAACCTGGGGCCCCTATAGAACGCTGTTCTTGGAACCTGTATTTTGAAAATGTGGACTGACTGGACTATAATGTGAGGCATTTCTGAGGCCAAACTCCCAGACAGGATCCAAAACAGACTTGGGTTGCATTATGAGGATTGTAAAATACAGATGTTAATCAAGTTGCTAAGAGGGATCATATCAGTAAACAACTTATTTTTGACATCTTGTGTCATCTGGCGCTATAAACATTCCCATACAGTGTGCTTTTCAAGTTTGCACATATGCTGAGGCCATGGCAGTGGAAACTGGACCACTTTGGAGAGCAATTAGGAATAGCTATCAAAAGGCATCAATGTGTCCAAATTTTATCCCACTCTCAGCAATCTATCCCAATATCATAAAGATATGGCAAAAGATCTATGTATAAGAATGTTTCTAGCAAAAATTTAAAGCAACAATGGGGAAATAATTCAGTAGAAATATATGATAGTAAATATCATTAAAATGATGCTTAAGAATGTTTTATAATAACATAGAAAAATTTTTGCTACAATTTTAAGTGAAAAACAGAGGCTGTAAGTTTTTTTGTTTGTTTGTTTTGTTTTTTGCAGTATGCAGGCCTCTCACTGTTGTGGCCTCTCCCGTCGCGGAGCACAGGCTCCGGACGCGCAGGCTCAGCGGCCATGGCTCACGGGCCCAGCCGCTCCGCGGCATGTGGGATCTTCCCGGACCGGGGCAAGAACACGTGTCCCCTGCATCGGCAGACGGACTCTCAACCACTGCGCCACCAGGTAAGCCCTGTAAGTTTTATATATAATATTTTTTCAACACTTGTGAGGACAAATAGACAAAAAGATGCAAGACAAAATGCTACCAGATTACTTTAGATTTGGGAGGGCAGATGATGTTCCCCCCCCCTTTCCACTTTACTCGGCTTTCCAAATTACCCACAATAAGTTTTACCTTGAAATTATAATATCATTACAAAAAACTGAGTGTCCCTTAGATGACAACCCCTTCCCTCATTGGTGACCTTATTTCCCTGTTCATCACCACCATGCCTTTCTCCCTGCAGACGCAATGGACACAAGAAAATCAAAGCCACAGAATTCACTTCTGCAGGTGATGATTATAAATGTCACAGCCCATATTGACAAGTTTGATGGAGAGTTCCAAGATGGGTGGGTGGGGGCGATATCCTATCTATCTTCAAACCATTATTTTGAAGACAACAGGAAGAAACATGGCAAAATGGGCATCCATGGACCACTGCTTAGTTCTGAAACCCTAAGCATCACCCAAGAGCCAGATGAACGCAGACTAACCCAGCACATCTCCATCCTCCAGGAAGGCCCTGGCGACTTCACACTTTCTCTTGGAACAGGCTTTTTACTTGGTGAAAGCCTGGAACTACAGGAAGGTTCCAGCATTTTGTCCCCTAAATTAAATCATCCTAAAAGAAGTCAGGGTAGGAGATTGGTTCAAGATGGTGGAGTAGAAGGACGAGCTCTCACTCCCTCTTGCAAGAGCACCAGAATCACAACTAACTGCTGAACAATCATCGACAGGAAGGCACTGGAACTCACCAAAAAAGGTACCCCACATCCAAAGACAAAGGAGAAGCTGCAGTGAGATGACAGGAGGGGCGCAATCACAATAAAATAAAATCCTGTAACTGCAGGGTGGGTGACTCACAAACTGGAAAACACTTATACCACAGAAGTCCACCCACTGGAGTGAAGGTTCTGAGCCCCACGTCAGGCTTCCCAACCTGGGGGTCTGGCAATGGGAGGAGGAATTCCTAGAGAATCAGACTTTGAAGGCTAGTGGGATTTGATTGCAGGACTTCGATAGGACTGGGGGAAACAGAGACTCCACTCTTGGAGGGCACACACAAAGTAGTGTGCACATCGGGACACAGGGGAAGGAGCAGTGACCCCAGGGGAGACTGAACCAGACCTCCCTGCTAGTGTTGGAGGGTCTCCTGCAGAGGCAGGGCACCTGTGGCTCATCAAGAGACAAGGACACTGGCAGCAGAAGTTCTGGGAAGTACTCCTTGGCGTAAGCCCTCCCTGAGTCCGCCATTAGCCTGACCAAAGAGCCTGTAGCCTAAAGTGCTGGGTTGCCTCAGGCCAAACAACCAAAAGGGAGGGAACTCAGCCCCACCCATCAGACAAGCGGATTAAAGTTTTACTGAGCTCTGCCCACCAGAGCAACACCCAGCTCTACCCACCACCAGTCCCTCCCATTAAAACTTGCACAAGCCTCTTAGATAGCCTCAACCACTGGAGGGCACATAGCAAAAGCAAGAAGAACTACAATCCTGCAGCCTGTGGAACAAAAACCACATTCACAGAAAGATAGACAAGATGAAAAGGCAGAGAGCTATGTACCAGATGAAGGAACATGATAAAACCCAGAAAAACAACTAAATGAAGTAGAGATAAGCAACCTTCCAGAAAAAGAATTCAGAATAATGATAGTGAAGATGATGCAGGTCCTTGGAAAAAGAATGGAGGCAAAGATCGAGAAGATGCAAGAAATGTTTAATAAAGACCTAGAAGAATTAAAGAACAAACAAACAGAGATGAACAATACAGTAACTGAAACAAAAAATACACTAGAAGGAATCAACAGCAGAATAACTAAGGCAGAAGAACGGATAAGTGACCTGGAAGACACAATGGTGGAACTTACTGCTGCGGAACAGAAAAAAGAGAAAAGGATGAAAAGAAATGAAGACAGCCTAAGAGACCTCTGGGACAACATTAAACACAACAACATTCGCATTATAGGGGTCCCAAGAGGAGAAGAGAGAGAAAGGACCCGAGAAAATATTTAAAGAGATTACAGTCAAAACTCCCCTAACATGGGAAAGGAACTAGCCACCCAAGTCCAGGAAGCACAGAGAGTCCCATACAGGATAAACCCAAAGAGAAACACACCGAGACACATAGTAATCAAATTGGCAAAAATTAAAGACAAAGAAAAATTATTAAAAGCAGCAAGGGAAAAACAACAAATACCATACAAGGGGACTCCCATAAGGTTAACAGCTGATTTCTCAGCAGAAACTCTACAAGCCAGAAGGGAGTGGATGATATACTTAAAGTGATGAAAGGGAAGAACCTACAACCAAGATTACTCTACCCAGCAAGGATCTCACTCAGATTCAAGAGAGAAATCAAAAGCTTTAGAGACAAGCAAAAGCTAAGAGAATTCAGCACCACCAAACCAGCTCTACAACAAATGCTAAAGGACCTTCTCTAAGTGGGAAACAGAAGAGAAGAAAAGGACCTACAAAAACAAACAGAAAACAATTAAGAAAATGGTAACAGGAACATACATAATGATAATTACGTTAAACATGAATGGATTAACTGCTCCAACCAAAAGACACAGGCTTGCTGAATGGATACAAAAACAAGACCCATACATATGCTGTCTACAAGAGACCCACTTCAGACTTAGGGACACATACACACTGAAAGTGAGGGGATGGAAAAAGATATTGCACGCAAATGGAAATCAAAAGAAAGCTGGAGAAGCAATACTCATATCGGATAAAATAGACTTTAAAATAAAGAATAGTACAAGAGACAAGGAAGGACAATACATAATGGTCAAAGGATCAATCCCAGAAAAAGACATAACAATTATAAATATATATGCACCCAACATAGGAGCATCTCAATACATAAGGTAACTGCTAACAGCTATAAAAGAGGAAATAGACAGTAACACGGTAATAGTGGGCGACGTTAACACCTCACTTACACCAATGGACAGATCACTGAAACAGAAAATTAGTAAGGAAATACAAGCTTTAAATGGCACAGAGACCAGATAGATTTAATTCATATTATTAGGGCATTCCATCCAAAAACAGCAGATTACGCTTTCTTATCAAGTGCACATGGAACATTCTCCAGGACAGATCACATCTTGTCTATGTGACCAAGCCTCAGTCACAAATCAAACCTTGGTAAATTTAAGTAAACTGAAATCATATCAAGCATCTTTTCTGACCACAACACTATGAGATTAGAAATCAATTACAGGGAAAAAAACGTAAAAGACACAAGCACATGGAGGCTAAACAATACATTTCTAAATAACCAAGAGATCACTGAAGAAATCAAAGAGGAAATCAAAAAGTACCTAGAGACAAATGACAATGAAAACACGATGATCCAAAACCTATGGGATGCAGCAAAAGCAGTTCTAAGAGGGAAGTTTATAGCTATACAATCCTACCGCAGGAAGCAACAAACATCTCAAACAACCTACGTTACACCTAAAGGAGCCAGAGAAAGAAGAACAAACAAAACCCCAAGTTAGTAGAAGGAAAGAAGTCATAAAGATCAGAGCAGAAATAAATGAAATAGAACAAAGAACACAATAGCAAAAATCAATAAAAATAAATGCTGGTTCTTTGAGAAGATAAACAAAATTGATAAACCATTAGCCAGACTCATAAAGAAAATGAGGACTCAAATCAAAATAAGAAATGAAAAAGGAGACGTTACAACATCGCCATAGTTACAACATAGTTAAACCGCAGAAATACAAAGCATCCTAAGAGACTACTACAAGCAACTCTACGCCAATAAAATGAACAACCTGAGAGAAATGGACAAATTCTTAGAAAGGTATATAACCTTCCAAGGCTGAACGAGGAAGAAATAGAAAATATGAACAGACCAATCATAAGTAATAAAATTGAAACTTTGATTAAAAATCTTCCAATAAACAAAAGCCCAGGACTAGATGGCTTCACAGGTGAATTTTATCAAACATTTAGAGAAGCGCTAACACCCATCCTTCTCAAACTCTTCCAAAATATTGCAGAGGAAGGAACATTCCCAAACTCATTCTACGAGGCCACCATCAACCTGATACCAACACCAGACAAAGATACTACAAAAAAAGAAAATTACAGACCAATATCACTGATGAATATAGAGGCAAAAATCCTCAACAAAATACCAGCAAACAGAATCCAACAACACATTAAAAGGATCATACATCATGATCAAGTGGGATTTATCCCAGGGGTGTAAGGATTCTTCAATATACGCAAATCAATCAATGTGATACACCATATTAACAAACTGATGAAGAAAAACCACATGATCATCTCAATAGATGCAGAAAAAGCTATTGACAACACCCATTTATGAAAACAACTCTCTAGAAAGTGGGCAGAGAGGGAACCTATCTCAACATAATAAAGGCCATATATGACAAACACACAGCAAACATCATTCTCAATGGTGAAAAACTGAAAGCATTTCCTCTAAGATCAGGAACAAGACAAGGATGTCTACTCTCACCACTATTATTCAACATAGTTTTGGAAGTCCTAGCCACAGCAATCAGAGAAGAAAAATAAAAGGAATCCAAATTGGAAAAGAAGAAGTAAAACCGTCACTGTCCGCAGATGACATGATACTATACAGAAAGAATCCTAAAGATGCCACCAGAAAACTACTAGAGCTAATCAATGAATTTGGTAAAGTTGCAGGATACAAAATTAATACACAGAAATCTCTTGCATTCCTATACACTAATGATGAAAAATCTGAAAGAGAAATTAAGGAAACACTTCCATTTACCACTGCAACAAAAAGAATAAAATACCTAGGAATAAACCTACCTAGGGAGACAAAAGACCTGTATGCAGAAAACTATAAGACACTGCTGAAAGAAATTAAAAATGATACAAACAGATGGAGAGATATACCATGTTCTTGGACTGGAAGAATCAATATTGTAAAAATGACTATATTACCCAAACCAATCTACAGATTCAATCCAATCCCTATCAAATTACCAATGGCATTTTTTTAGAGAACTAGAACAAAAAAATCTTAAAATTTGTATGGAGACACAAAAGACCCCAAATAGCCAAAGCAGTCTTGAGGGAAAAAAACAGGGCTGGAGGAATGAGACTCCCTGACTTCGGACTATACTACAAAGCTACAGTAATCAAGACAATATGGTACTGGCACAAAAACAGAAATATAGATCAATGGAACAAGATAGAAAGCCCAGAGATAAACCCACTCACCTATGGTCAAGTAATCTATGACAAACGAGGCAAGGATATACAATGGAGAAAAGACAGTCTCTTCAATAAGTGGTGCTGGGAAAACTGGCCAGCTACATGTAAAAGAACGAAATTAGAACACTCCCTAACACCACACATAAAAATAAACTCAAAATGGATTAGAGACCTAAATGTAAGACCGGACACTATAAAACTCTTAGAGGAAAATATAGGAGGAACACTCTTTGACATAAATCACAGCAAGATCTTTTTTGATCCACCTCCTGGAGTAGTGGAAATAAAAACAAATAAACAAATGGGACCTAATGAAACTTGAAAGCTTTTGCAAAGCAAAGGAAACTACAAACAAGACGAAACGACAACCCTCAGAAGGGGAGAAGATATTTGCAAACGAATCGACGGACAAAGGATTAATCTCCAAACTACATAAACAGCTCATGCAGATCAATATTGAAAAAAAAAAGCAACCCAATCCAAAAATGGGCAGAAGACCTAAATAGACATTTCTCCAAAGAAGACATACAGATGGCCAAGAAGCACATGAAAAGCTGCTCAACATCACTAATTATTAGAGAAATGCAATTGGAAACTACAATGAGGTATCACCTCACACCAGTTAGAATGGGCATCATCAGAACATCTACAAACAACGCATGCTGGAGAGGGTGTGGAGAAAAGGGAACCCTCTTGCACTGTTGGTGGGAATGTAAGTTGATACAGCCACTATAGAGAATAGTATGGAGGTTCCTTAAAAAACTAAAAATAGAACTACCATATGACCCAGCAATCCCACTACTGGGCATGTACCCAGAGAAAACTGTAATTCAAAAAGACACATGCACCCCAATGTTCACTGCAGCACTGTTTACAATAGCCAGGTCATCGAAGCAACATAAATGCCCATCGACGCAACATAAATGCCCATCGACAGACAAATGGGTAAAGAAGATGTGGTACATATATATACACAACAGAATATTACTCAGCCATAAAAAGGAACAAAATTGGGTCATTTGTAGAGATGTGGATGGATCTAGAGACTGTCATACATAATGAAGTAAGTCTGAAAGAGAAAAAGAAATATCGTATATTAACGCATATATGTGGAACTTAGAAAAGTGGTACAGATGAACTGGTTTGCAGGGCAGAAATAGAGACAGAGATGTAGAGAACAAACGTATGGACACCAAGAGGGGAAAGTGGCGTTTGGGGGTGTGGTGGTGGTGGTGGGATGAACTGGGAATTTGGAATTGACCTGTATACACTAATATGTATTAAATGGATAACTAATAAGAACCTGCTGTATAAAAAATAAAATAAAATTCAAAAATAAAATAAAATAAAAGAAGTCAGGGTAGTGCTAAGGTAAACCAGAGAGCAGATTCAAGCCTTGGGACTTTGGGCCATGTCCAGCATAGGAGCTTTTCCTGGAAGTTTGCCTCGTGGGATAACCCTGAATGTGCTTTGTAAGTTACACAGCACAGGAAGAAATCACATATGAAATGCTGGAGCTGGGGGTGGAATCACAGAGGAAGAGGAGGTTATAGAGCATACACAGGGGTTTTAAAATACATTCAAAGCCAGAGTCTGGAGGAAGATCCCCCAGAGTATTAACATCTCTGAATGACGAAATTATTGGTGTTGTTATTTTCCCTGTGATGCTATCCTGTATTTTCCAATGTTTGTATGTGTTGTGTTTGTAAGGAAAAGAGTTATTTTTATTTTTAACATGATAATTGAGGGATATGCATAAAAGTCCATAGAAAAGACTCAGAAGGTGGTGGAGTAAGAGATCAATCTTTGTTTTTTTTTATACTTTCTTTGCATTTTCTAATTGTTTTGCAATGAAACTGCATTCCATTTCCCATCAGAAAAAAAAAAAAGTTTTTTAAATGCATCCTCAATGGATTGTGGAGAAATGTTTTGTTTTCACAGCTAAGATGAAACAGGGTGGGAGGGGGAGGGATTTTCTCAGTGATTTGTTAGGTCTGGTTCATTAGCGGTCCACCTAAAGCCCAATGCTGTCAAAATTATTTACTAAGCATTTATTAAATAGTTAGGACTTGCAAGAGTTCATTTGCTTCATTCATTCATTCAGAAATATTTTTATAACTAAGTTTGCCTGTCCTGAAGAAACTTTCTGTCTTGCTGAGAATATAGATAAGTTAACAAACTATTATAGTCCTTCCTCAATATCCACGGGGGCTTGGTTCCAGGATCGCCCCCTGACCCATGCCATACCAAAATCTCAGGATGCTCACGTGCCCTATATAAAATGGTGCAGGGACTTCCTTGGCAGTCCAGCAGTTAAGACTCTGTGCTTCCACTGCTGGGGCCACAGGTTCAATCCCTGGTTGGGGAACTAAGATCCTGCATGCCATGCAGCATGGCTGAAAAAGCAATAATAATATAAATAAATAAATAAAATGGTGCAGCACAGTTTGTGCTCTGTATCCGAGGGTTCTGCATCCACAGATTTGGATCTGCAGTTGGTTGAATCTGAGGATGCAGAACCGGAGGATACAGAGAGCCAACTGTATAGTACAGCAGTAGTTCTTAAAATTTAGCATGCATCAGGATCATCTGAGGGGGTACTTCTTAAATCATAGGTTGCTGGGCTCTATCTTCAGACTTTCTGAGTCGCTCAGTCTGATCCCAGATGATATTGGTGCTGTTGACCTGGGCTTCGCCCTTGGAGGACCACTGCATTATAAATGCTTGAAAGAGAGATAGTAGGTAGGGTGCTCTGGGAGCTCTGAGTTGCACCTCCATCAGATGGTGCGTCCCTATTGAAAGCTTTGAAAGTTGGGATGGGGGGAAAGGGAGAGGACAGGCCCGCAAGGCAGGATTTGCAATTAGTCCATGGAATCCTTGAAGCCTTACCAGGTAGATCTCTAGCCTACCATGCTGCCTCTTTCTGGATCTGACAACAGCCATTAACTCTTTTCCTGCTACTCTCTGGGACAGAATTCTCCCAATTCCATTTCTCTCCTACCTCATCCCAAAACATTTTCCAGGCTCCAATGAAATCAGATATTCTACCTCTTTCAAAAAAGGATAGGCTTCCACCTGTAGGTGGCTAAAAATTGGCCTCAAAATAAAAAGGATCCCAAAGTACTTAAAACCGTGTTGAAGCCATGATGTAGGCTGAATGTTTGTGTCCCCCCAGAATGCATGTGTTGAAACCTAACCCCAAATGGGATTGTATTAGGAGGTGGGGGCCAATGGGAAGTGATTAGATCATAAGGGTGGAGCCCTCATGAATGGGATTAGTGCCCTTATAAAGAGTCCCCAGAGAGTGCCTTTGCTTTCTCTGCCACATGAGGAAGCCAACCATCATCAGACACGGAATCTACCAATACCTTGATCTTGGACTGCTAAGCCTCCAGAACTGTGAGAAATAAATTTCTATTTTATATAAGCACCCAGTCTATGGTATTTTGTTATAGCAGCCTGAACGGACTAAGGCACACCATTAGACACATGAAAGCATAAACTCGCCACTAGTGAGACAGATCACTAAAATTCAAGCCCTTTAAGAAGGAGGCTTTGATAATAATATGAGTACAATTAGGGCCTGCAGAGACTCTTCTGGGCATGGGAGGAAGACAAGGAACAACACCCACAACACTGGAAATGCTAATAAAACTGACCATGTTGGGTAAAGCCTTTGCTGAGGATGCAGTGACCCTGTGTAGTGACTCTGTTTTATAAGTGCATAATGTAACCAATGGTTTATCCAAGCCTGTGATCATAAAATGTTACAAAGGCTTCCTATATTATTAAAATAGTAAGGCCACTTACAAAATACTTTATGGATGAAGGTCAAAAAGATGATTACAGTGTTCCCTGGGTAGAAGTTCAGCTATATACAGGCTAAAAGCCAAACAGAAATGTCACAAGCTTCATTTTCTGCACCCACGAACATTGTATTTTGTCAACTAGGGCAGAGTTTAAATGTACCAGGACAGCTAACTCTTTAAAAGGATCCATAGAGCATATAATATTGCAGTAGTATACATACTCTCTAATTTATATTTTATATAAACTTGGAGTTTTACATATTAGGTGTCAGGGGTTATATCTGCAAATCTGAACGTCTGTAAGAGAGTCAGTATGTCATTACCTCATTTTTTCTCTTGAACAAATGTGTGTGTTTAAGGACCAAATATGAGAACAGCATAGAGAGGGGAAATTTTGGAGTCAAATTCATGCAGGTGAAATGATTTGTAGATCTCTCTTTTAACCTGGTGAATATTACTACCCACTTGTTCTTGTTGTTTCTTTCCCTTTCCTTGTCTTGCAGCTGATCTGATTTCTATTCCTCTATGTCTTAGGATACTACTTAGGGCAGTGAGAATACCATCCGTGAGAACGTTTTTCCCCAAATGCTTCATTTTACGTTTTACCTCCAGATAGGTTACGGATAGAGTTGACTTAAGCTCTTGTTTGTACATTAATTCAGGGCATCAGAGTTTCATGATTCTCTTTTAAAAGTGCTTATCTTGCATGTAAGAACTAGCCTGGTGAGCGGAAGATGAGGTGGAAATTATTATACCCAGTTTACAGATAGGAAAACCAGGACAATATAAATAAAAATCTTTGTTTTGAAATGGCATTTGTTCTTTAGAAATACCACCAAAATGGTCCTGGAAATATGTTTTACTACTTGTCAGAAAAAAAAAAAGATTTTTTTCAATACACACCTAAATAAATTCCAAAGAGGAATAAGGAGGTTAAACGTAAAAACTAAAATGAAACAAACACTGGGAAAACAGTGAATATTTACTTGATTTCAGAATAGGGTTGGATTTTCTAAGAGCCATAAAGGAAATCACCACATTTGATTATTATGTATATCTTTTAAAAGTTCTGTCCATCTAAAAATACCATAGACAAAATAAGTGAAAGACAAATTTAAAAAAATATTTGCAACATACATGAAGCGATGGTACACAATAAAAAGAAACTGTAAAAATCAATTAAATTTAGCAAAATTATTGAACAACCTGGACAATTCACAAAAGGAGAAATGCAAATAGCAAATACACATATGAAAATTTTGGACTACATTATTTATGAAATGCACATTATGATTGTGCATACCCAACTAGCAAAGATTTTTAAAGATGCAAAATTCCTGCTAATGAGTGTGGTTTAGTGGATGTACACATACACACCTGTCCCTTGGCATCCTCGGGGAATTGGTTCCAGTACCCTTGCCATACCAAAATCTGCAGATACTCAAGTCCCTTATATAAAACAGTGCAGTATAGTTTGCTCTCCATATCTTCAGATTCTTCATCCACAGATATGGAGGGCCAACTGTACTATATAAAGTATAAGACTTTGTGGGCAACTGGCAGTAAGTATTAAGTGCCTTAAAGGTGCCTATTACCTTTTTTCCCCCTGGTCCCCTTGGCCTTGTATCTTTTTGGTTTTACAAATTTATTGGGGTATGATTGATATACCATAAACTGCACATATTTTAAGTGAACAGTTTGAGAAGTTTGATACACATATACACCCATAAAACTATCATCACAATCAAGCAAATGACCCCCAAATGTTTCTTTGTGTCCCTTTATGATCTATTCCTCTTTCCATCTCCACCCCCAAGTAAATGCTGCTGTGCTTTCTGTCACCATAGATTAATTTACATTTTTTAGAATTTCATACACATTAAATAATGCAGTACATCCTTTTTTTGGTCTCTGCTTATTCACTCAACATAATGATTGTGAGACTTATCCATGTTGTTGCATGTGTCTAGTTAATTTCTTTTTTTTGCTGAGTAATATTCTATTTATGAATATAACCATAATTTATTCATTCACATATCAACTGGCATAAAATTGTCCATTATCTTTTTCTAGATGTTTATTCTAAGGAAATAATAAGAGATTTGTTCAAACATTTACATACAGGGATATATATTACAGCATTATTTACATTATCAAAAATATTAGAGGCTATGTCCAACAGTAAGAAATAAATCAAGCAATTATAATCAATCCATTCAAAGAAAATGCAGCATTTAAAAACCACATTTTCAAAGAATTTTTAATCAACACAGGAAAGTCTTCATATATAATGTTAACTTTTTGAAAAGGGATAAAAAATTCATTATCTTGATTTTGTAAACTTAAATCATTGAAGTACTATTAGAAAGCAGGTGAATTCTATTATAACATGTATATGAGGAAGGTTGTCTAAGATTGAAAATCCAGAAGCAAAAAAGAAAAGAAAGAAAAAGAAAAGATTGATAAAAATCGTTTGATAAAAATCTTTTGCCAAAGAAATGAATAAAATCAAAATACACCTGATAAACTGGGAGAAAGGGGACTTCCTGGCAGTCCAGTGGTTAAGACTCTGTGCTTCCAATGCAGAGGCGCTGGTTCAATCCCTGGTTGGGGAACTAAGATCCCACATGCTGTGTGGTGCAGCCAGAAAAAAACCCCAAAGAACAAATGAAAAAACCTGAGCGAAAATATTTGCAATATTTATCACAGATAAATGGATAATGTCCCTAATACATAAAGAACTCTTTAAAATTAAGGGAAGGAAGACCAAAAACTAGATAGAAAATGATACTAACATAGTTAATAATAAAAAAAGAAATCTAAAAATAGCCTAAACATGTGAAAAATGTTCAGTCCCACTCAATTAGGGAAATGCAAATTACAACTTCACTGAGATGCCATTTCTCACTTATCAGATTGGTGACAACTAAAAAGCATGGCAACACATTCTATTAAAGAAATTGTGGGAAATAGATATTCTCATGCTTTGCTGGTGGGAATGGAAACTGGTACACCACCTTTGGAGGGGATTTTGGCAATATCTAATAATTGCACATCTATTTAAAACTATTTTTTGATCCAACAATTCCACTTCTAAGAATTTTCCCTGAAGATAGAACTCCAGCAAAATGAACATACATATACATATATTTATCGCAGAATTGTTTGTAATTTCAAAGTATTGGAAATAACCTAAATGCCTGTACACAAGAAGTTGAATCAACTATGGTATATTTATACAGTGTAGTACCTTGCACCTGTGAAAAAGAATGAGGGTCTCTCTGAACTGAGAGTGTCCAAGACACACTGCTGAACAGAAAAAAAAAAATCAGTGTGCAAATGAATATCATACATTATTTTCCATGTCACAAAAAAGTGGGGGAAATAAGAAAATATACTTGTATATGCTTATTTTTGCAAAAGGAATCCCAGAAGGATAGACTATAAATAATTGAGATTGGTAACCTTCAGGGCAGATGGATGGGAACAGGGTAGAATGGATGAAGGAAGTGACACTTTTTAAAGTAAGCTTTTTGTACAGTTTTGATTTTTAGAACCACATTTGTTTCACATACTTAGTGAATAAGTAAACAAATGATTAATTAATAATCAGAATCAATGAGGATATGGAATAAAAACTGCAAATAGAATATGAAGAGAAGCAAATAATCCTATTAGTAATTAAAATAACCACCATAGTGAAAGAGAGCTTGGGGAACCAGTCAAGTAATTTTTGAACACAGTAGTCTGATTTTATACCCTTAGGCTAAAGACGAAAACTATAAACAATTATTGCAGTTAGTAAGTTTGTTTTCCATAGTGGTGTACGCTAGCAATTCTGAAACGACTTTATGTATATTCTTGGATTGAGCAAATAAAGGGATCCAGGCTTTTACTATCAGAGAATGGAACTACAAATACACAAAGCACGAGGCTAGGATGTGCCCTGTGGTGTTGAATTGGAATTGAAGCTGTTAGCATAAACATATGGTTTTACATATATAAATATAGAAATCAACACGAACCTCAGGACATACACATATATCCCTGCTCTGTTTGCCGAGAACGTTGGAGAGCAATGACATCCCAGTAACAATGAATGCATTTAGTGCCCAGATCTGGTGTCTAAATATCATCCTCCACTAAAAGCAACTACTTCCTTGGAGAACTGGCTAGTTCCAGGGCTGGTGGAGCATCTTGCTATGCAGATAAGGGTGTGATCAAAGGATGATGGGGACTTGTCAAAAGAGCCATATCAAAGGGGCTCCCCCGACCACCTGTGGGACAATCTGAGCATCAAAATAAATCAAGACAGCAACAGATTATAAATCAGACTCAAATGAGAATCTATGAGTATCTTATATCTTATAGTATTTATATCTTACACTGATATAAATAAGTGGATAAATAAATAAGTGGGGAGGAAAGAAAGTGATCCCTTATAGTAGAACACAAACTAACAAATGAGGGATGGTGGAATTAGAAAATCGCTATTTGGTAACCATCATAATAATATTCGATTCAGGCAAGAATCATCAAGGATGGTAAAAAAAAAAAAAAAAAGTAGGTAGGGCTTCCCTGGTGGCCCAGTGGTTGAGAGTTGGCCTGCCGATGCAGGGGACATGGGTTTGTGCCCCGGTCCGGGAAGACCGCACATGCCGCGGAGCGGCTGGGCCCGTGAGCCATGGCCGCTGAGCCTGCGTGTCCAGAGCTTGTGCTCCACAACGGGAGAGGCCACAACAGTGAGAGGCCCGCGTACCGCAAAAAAAAAAAAAAAAAAAAAAAAGTAGGTAAAAATAGGAAGATTAATAGGATTGTTACATAGTATCAAAGTTACCTCCCCACAAGATAGTTTTTTATTACAAAGGGCAAAATGGTATCATTTATGGTAGAGCATGTTGGCAGACACTACCTTAACCGACTGACCAAGGTTAACATGACCAGAATGTGTCAAAACCACAACACGTGCCCTTGATAAGATGCCTGGAGGAGAACTCCACCTTGCTTCTGTGCATTTCTGCCGAAGATATGTGGCATGAAACTAATCATGAGGAAGCATCGACAAACCCAAACCTCTTTCATAGGGTAATTGGCCTGTGCTCTTCAAAGATGTCAAAGCCAGACAAGAAAAGCTGAAGAACCACCCAGATGAAAGGACACCAAAGAGACTAAGCGCCGTAAGTGATGCGGGGCTGGATCCTGGACAGGAACTTTTTTTTTTCTTTTGCTAAAAGAGCAATAAGGAGACAACTGGTGAAATGAAATAAATTCTGTAGATTGAATAATACAATAGTATCATTGCTAATTTTCTGATTTTGTTAAACCTAGTATGGGTATCTATAAGACTGGTCTTGTTTTTAGGGAATACATGCAGACACATTTTAGGGGGCATCAGTTTGCATTGTGCCATTACATGGTGCAAAAATATATATATATACATATGAGAGAGAGAGAGGAAGCAAATGTGATAAAATGTTAATCCTTGGGGAATCTGGGTGAAGGGCATTTTGGAATTCTTTATACTATTTTTATAACTTTTCTGTAAACCTGAAACTATTTCAAAATAAATGGTAGAGATAGTGAGAAAAAAAAAGAAAAAAATCTTCTTTCTCAACCTCTCCCTCCCTCTCTCCTCTGTCTCTTTGTCTCTCTGACTCTATCACTACACAAACCCACACACAGAAACATGTCCGAAGGAAATGTAGCAAAACTGTTAATGGTGTTTATATCCAGATGGTGGGACATTACGTTTAGAATTAATCTTCTTGCAAAGGCAGCAAAGGCAAAAATAAACAAGTGGAACTACGTCAATTAAAAAGCTTCGGCACAAAAGGAAACCGAATGAATGGGAAACAGTAAGATGAAAATACCACCTACCAAACAGAAGAAAAAATTTACAAATGATATATCTGATAAGGGATTAATATCCAAAATAAAGAACTCATAAAACTCAACAGCTAAAAAACAATCTGATTAAAGATTGGGCGGAGGATCTGAATAGACATTTTTTCAAAGCCAACATACAGATGGCCAACAAGTATGTGAAAAGTGCTCAACATGGCTAATTACTAGAGAAATGCAAATCAAAATCACGAGATACCACCTCACACCGTCAGAATGGCCATCACCAAAAAAAACAAGTGTTGCCAAGATGTGGAGAAAGAGTAACCCTTGTGCACTGTTGGAGGGAATGTAAATTGGTGCAGCCTTTATGGAAAACAGTATGGAGGTTCCTCAAAAAATTAAAAACAGGGCTACTATATGATCCAGCAATTCCACTTGTGGGTATTTATCCAAAGAAAACAAAAACACTAACTGGAGAAGGTACATGCACCCCTATGTTCACTGCAGCGTTATTTACAATAGCCAAGATATGGAAGCAACCTAAGTGTCCACTGATGGATGGATGGATAAGAAAATGTGTTATACACACTTGCATGTGTGTGTATATATATATATATATATATATATATATATATGCATGCAATAGAACATTATTTAGCCTTTAAAGAAGAAGGAAATCCTGCCATTTGTGACAACATGGATGGACCTTGAGGGCATTATACAAAGTGGAATAAGTCCGACAAAGAAAGAGACATACTGTATCTTCTCACGTATATGTAGAATCTAAACAAACAAACAAAACCAAAAAAATCAAACTCATAATAACAGAGAGTAGAATGGTGATTGCCAAGGGCTCAGGGGTGGGGGAAATGGGGAGATGTTAGTCAAAGGGTCTAAACTTCTGGTTATAAGGTAAATAAGTTCCAGGGATCTAATGTACAGCATAGTGATGATAATAAACAATACTGTATTGTATACTTGAAAGTTGTTAAGAGAATAGATCTTAAATGTTCTCACCATAATGACAACAACAAAGGTAATTATGTGAGGTGAAGGATGTGTTAACTAAACTAATTGTGGTAAGCATTTTGCAATATATACTTGCATCAAATCATTATGTCATACACCCTAAACGTACACAACGTTACACATCAATTATATCTCAATATTGGGGCAATAAAAATAATAATAAAACAAAATTAATCTTTTTTATGCTTTTATGTTTATACATATTCAACTATTAGTATGTATTTATTCTCATAATATACATACATTTGCAATTTCAAAAAGCGCTAGCAAAGGCTATGGCCCTTAATCTGTCCTGACGGCACCTTGTCAGTGTCAGTTGTCTTGTCCATATCACTACTCTCCCAACTCGTGGTTACACCCATCTGGGCTCTGCCAGCAGCTGCAGCAGTGCCAAAATAGTTCTCAATGGGATCATGATAGTAAGACAGCTGTAGTCTCTAATGACTTGAAGTGTCACATGTTTTTCCCCTGAGGCCGTGACTATACCATATGACAGAAGAAATTCTAAAAATGGCAACGTGCATACTCTTTGGTGCAGAAACACCCTGTCACTTTCTGGTGGAAGAAGAGTTCCAGAGTGACGAACTTGGAGTCTGTCTGCGCTGTTAACATGTCACTGATTGTTTTTTAAGCAAATTATTATTTATTACAGACTGATAGAACATGCCGTCTCAATCTCTGGGTGCCTAGGAAAACCCAAATTCTTTCCGCTACAGTTTTTAAAATAATTTTTAAAACAGCACTTTTCACAGTGTTGGGCATACATAATAGCCAGGAAATGTTCCTCGGACGAGTTAATCAAAAAATGAATCAAAAAGGTGCGAGTGACTCTGTAGTCCGGGTTTTAAAGTTTGGATTATGCAATAGCTTTGACAGTTTCTGACCAATTTATTTAACAGTTTTCTGGTTTCTGCCAGTTGGAGGTGACTTTAGTGGGTCACTGCGTTTTCCTCCGACTTCAGGCAGGAAAGTGTCAACATGTCAGTATCTCAGAGGATTAGGCTGTGCGCCAACATTCTGCAAAACTTCCAGAGGGAGGTTTCACAACTTTATGCCAAAAGACAGCCTAAATCTTTTTTTTTTTAAATCATCTGGAATACCATTATCCAGAGATAACCATTATTAACATTTGATGTTAATTCCCTCATATTGTTCTATGCTTATTATTTTGTTTGCTTTTTTTTTTTTTTTATAGATTTGGAATTACGGTGCATATGCAATTTTGTATCCTGCTTTTTTTTTTTTTGCAGTACGCGGGCCTCTCACTGCTGTGGCCTCTCCCGCCGCGGAGCACAGGCTCCGGACGCACGGGCCCAGCCGCTCCGCAGCATGTGGGATCCTCCCGGACCGGGGCACGAACCCGCGTCCCCTGCATTGGCAGGCGGACTCCCAACCACTGCGCCACCAGGGAAGCCCCCAGCCTAAATCTTGTATCACTGAAAATTCAGTCCTAACAGATCAAACTCTTCATTTCACAAAGCTGGGTCTTTAATTTGTGATTTCAGAGAGACTCATGTGTTCAGTTATTCTAGATTCTTCTCATTCCCTTCTGTCACTATGAGATCATTCTCAGAATTTATTCTCAAAAGTTGCCACCATTCAAATATGGAGACAAATCTTAACCCCTCATTAGAAGAATTAGACACGGATTTTCTATTAACCCAATTTCTGAGCAACCTCTCAGTTTGACTCAACCCAAGATATACACTTGTGTAAGATGGTGTGCTCTTTGGGAAAACCCAACTTATTTGTTGATTATTTACAAAATATTTAAGAAACCAAGATAGTCTTTAGAAAACTTGGAAATTTCAAATTAACTTTCTAAATATTAAAAAGGAAATGTATGACAGTAAACATTTATTATTCTGTCTTGAAATCTGGCATTGTGTTTAGTCTCTTTCCAGAAAATAAATGTAAATCATGATGTGAAATTAAATGTAAAAACCTAACAAGATTGGAAAATGGCTTTAGGGTCTTACAATTCAAATGTGTCTCTGCTGTTTGCATCAACATTCCTTCTCTCATGAGTATTCATAATCCCACTGCCTTTCAGCAAACATAATAGCCAATACGTATTATAGAACTATGTAAGGGGACTTATATGTATTGACTCATTTAATCCTTATAATAATCTTATGAAGAAGGTGCTATTATATTCTTTTTACATATTAATAGGCACTGAGAGTCAATTGCCTAAAGTATACAGCTAATCAATGGCAGAGCACAGACTCAAAGCCTTGATCCTGACTATAGAGTGTAAGTGTTTAGCTACTGCATTTTGTCGTGTGTGAATTATTATTAGAGGCAAACTGCAATTCCAAACTCCTTTCCCTTGCCTCCCAGCATGATATATGGGTGATCACCCCTTTTCCTCATCCATTGGTATTTGGTAAATGTTTACCAACCAGCCCCCTGAAGAGCTGATACGTAGCATTTACCAGTTTCCACAGCCAAGTTCCAAGTGGTTAATTTCAAATTACCAAGAGATGTGTAATATAATCCCATTATACAGTATTTTTATTATAAAGATACAATATAACCTCAAAGAGCACAAAGATAGTAAAATGTCATAAAATAATTAGATAACAATGAGTTTTAGTATTTAATACCTTTGGGTTTTTTTTTAATTTCTGCTGCATGCAGGCTTTCTCTAGTTGTGGCAAACGGAGGCTACTCTTTGTTGCAGTGCATGGGCTTACTGTGGTGGCTTCTCTTGTTGAGAAGCACAGGCTCTAGGTGTGTGGGCGTCAGTAGTTGTGGCTCGCAGGCTCTAGAGCGCAGGCTCAGTAGTTGTGGCGCACGGGCTTAGTTGCTCTGCGGCATGTGGGATCTTCCCGGACCAGGGATCAAACCCGTGTCCCCTGCACTGGCAGGCAGATTCTTAACCACTGCACCACCAGGGAAGCCCTGTTACTTTTGTTTTAATATAATCTACTTAATTGTAAATTTACATGATCTAATTCTAATTTAAAAAATTTTTCTTAATCCCTGAAAATTTAGCAATTGGCTCTCAAGAGCCAGTTTTATCAGATAATATATTTTCTGGAAGTACTTTTTAGTGGAAAATTGGGAGAAGGGTGAAATTAAGGTATTGGGCTACAATCTCAATGGTGTCTAACTCTGAGCCCTCCTCCGAATTTCTGGGGTTACCAAACTCTTCTTTGTGGAAAACAGCCCAAGGGGTAGGTTTGCCCTGGCCTGCTGAGAGTTTTGCGGTCTGCCTCGCCACCTGGTGGTTGCAGCTTGCAATTGCTGTATTCCCTGCGGCTGACTTCAGGGCACTTCTCAGATGGGAAACATTCTTTACCCTCCAGCATTTTCAGCTACTAAATTAAGCTTCCAGTGAGTAATTTGACTGTTTTAGTTTACAATCTCCTATTCTAAGACCTTTAATATAAACTCCCAGGAGTGGGTCAAAGGCCATCTGACATTAGGAGGATTTTTGTCCTCCACTGAGACTACCACCCCAACTCCAGAGTAGCAGGGAGGGTCTCCAGCCTTGTCTTATAAATGTTAATCAGAATATCCAATGTCCTAACAAATATCCCAGAGTTCTTGTCACTATTCTCTACGAGGCTTACAGAGTTCTCAACAAACAGATCTTCAAGCATTCCACCCTGATATCTCACAGTTCCCGAAACTGAAGGCGTAACCCTATCCTCTATCCCATAATCCCTGCTCTTTCCATCATGGACCCTATCTCATTACATAATTTTAAGATAATAAAAATACACGGAATGAGACAGAAATGACTTGGAGGCTACCTTGTAGTTGTGCTAATGCACATCACGAATCTCTTCAGTATAATTGATTCTAATGCACTTGAGCCCTAACCCTACATGGGGGGCGGGTGTTGTCAACCATTCTTCCCATCTTCTTCACTTTTGTATCTCCTGCTTGGGTATTAATTCATTCACACAACTAAGGTCTATCAGGCACAGGCATGTGCTGGTCCCTTGGCTGGGAGATGTGGATCAAAGAAGAATAAGACCCAGACGCAGACCCTGCACTTGAGAGCTCCTCAGGGCTGTGGTGCAGCAAAGGAATATACTTGGAAGCCCCAGGCAAGCAGCATTCCGTGGGGCCAGTAACCCAGAGCAATCACGCCGAAGCAGAAGGACTGGGGACGGCTTCCTGGATGAGTACCTAAGCTGATCAGGAAGTGTGAGTAGACTTTGGACGGAGGGAGAAGACAGGGAAAGACGAGTCAAGGCATGAAATCACAGACTGGAGGATTTTCAGCAGAATTAGCAGGGCTCGTTGGCCAGAGGAGAGCATGTTCACGAGGAAGAAATAATGAGCGATGACTCTGGAAACCAGGCTGGGGGCAGCTCTTAATGGTCTCGATTACCATGCGGGAAATGCGGACTTCATGCAACTGGTAATAAATTGTGAGCCTTTCAGTGTTTTTAAGCAAAGGAGAGAATCAGATCCATGATTCAAAACGTTATCTGTTTGAGCTTTGCTGGGCACATGTGCCGAATGTGGGTTTATTTTCTACCTGGGGACATAGGGCAATTCAAGCTCCTCGTCTAAAAATGGTAAGGACGTGGACACTTCTAGCAAGGGATAAAGAGTGTTGCTCGTTATACTAGTCACTTCTGGAAAGTCCTGTCCCGTGGAATGAACAGCTATTCACCAATAAAGGGAAGGAAAAGGTGATGTGAGCAAAGGGAAAGCAAAAATACTAAAAAGAAAAATTATCCAAATTGAAAAGGAGGAGGGGATGGAGATAGAGGAAGAGATGAGGGGGAGGGGGAGGGAAGGGTAGCTGGGGAGCGGGACCTGGGGACAGGGAGGTTCTCCCCACAGCCAAGGTGGGAGACAACAGGACTTGAACGTGGGCAGCAAGAATGGAAAAAGGGATCTGCAGAAGGAGAACTGATGGGTTATACTGCTGCGGAGCTCGGGGAGCTGGAAAATTCAAAAAGATTCAGAGAGCGTTCCTAGAAAGTGACTTGGTAAACTATCCACAAGAACAAGACTTAAATGTTCACCCATTGATCTTGTATCAATCATTTTACTTCTAGGAGCTTATCCCAAAATAATCATAAATGAGCACAAAATGTGTGTAAAAGATGCTTATCACAGTATTGGTATAGCAGAAAATAACTAGAAACAACCAGAGGAGATATATACATTTTGATACATCTAGAAAAGGGATAAAGTTTTAAAATCATGTTTATCAAGGAAGTTTAACGACATGGTTAAATGCTTTTGATAGATACAATCGTGTTAAGTAAAAAAAAATCTGGATTCACAGTGTATAGTATGATGCCAAATTTGTAAAGAAACTCCATATGTATAGAAAAAGAAAAGAAACGCAAGAAAATGTTAAACGTGGCTATCTCCGAATTGTAAGATTATGGACTAATTCTTCTTTATACTTTACCAAGCTTTCTACAGTTTTGTATAATTAACCTATATTATTCTAATAAACAAAAATTATAACTGTCGTAAAATATAAAAAGGAAATAACTGAACTTTCTTGCCTAAGTTACTTATAGAAAGTCTTGACAAAGATTGAGATTTGAATAGAGTTTATTACATAGGCACAGAGAATTACATTTTTTAAAAATGAAGTAAAAGCTCAGAATCAATAAAAATGAGAATACCCTTCTTTTAATTATTAAGCTCAACATGGCTGTGATTAAACTTGACATTAACTTATGAGCTTCTGGCAGTTAGGGCACAGAGGAAAAATGGGACCAGCACAATTTTTATTGTGATAACTGGGTCTCACACCAGACCAGCGAGGGAAATACAATATTTCTAAGCACTGCTTTCTAAATTAAAATCTTTAACAGGCTTCCAATAGGGGAAACTGAGTGATATAGACAACAACAAGAACTATGATATTTTAATAAATGGATACAATAGTGCCAGCAGATATCTGTTTGTGATGTTTATAAAATCCTAGGATGTAAGGTGAAACCTCAGTGAAGACAGCTATGGGCAAAATATGTAGCTAAGTACGTACCCTCCTGATGCTTCAGCTAGATCCAAAAATATAGAAACCAGATTGTCTAGAGAGTATTTCTCAAACTTTACTCTGCTTAGGAAACACATACGTTGCTTGATAAACAAAGAGCTTCCTAGGTCCTTCTTCCTAAAGATTTCAGTTCAACTGGTTCAGAGCAGCGTCTAGGAATCTTCGTACGAAATATATTAAATAAACACCCAGATCGTATTTGACACAGGTGGTCCAGGAACCCCATTTAGAGAAACATCCACTTAGAGGTGGATTGTTTCCAAGTCCCTTTGGCGTCTTGCCTAAATAGCCCTTTTCTTAGCAGGTTGTACTCTTAGCAAGAACCTGTAGTCCTGGAATTCAGAATCAGTAGTTTTTTCTCAGGGCATTTGTTTATAGGGGAGTACCCTTCCTTTGTACTTTTTTCTAAAATCCTTCTGCAGTGATGGTGCGCGGCCACCAGGGGGCTTCTCTTCCCAACCAGCCTTCCCCACCCCGCCCCCAAGTCTATTCATTGCCTTGGAAAACCTCTGGGAGGACCAGCAAAAGATATAAAGGACTCTAATGCCCGGGTAAAAGATGCTTTTGCAAGTCAGGAGCAAAGTGAAGGAGGATCTAATTGATTTGTCAGCTGACAGATGATTGGAAATAACTTTTATGATATACCAAGAGCTACAGAGTGATCTATCTTTCCAAAGGAATGTAAAGACTTGAATAACACTGCAGTAACAACATACGTTCCATTTCACTTATTTATATGAATAACGTTTCTCATCACTTAGATCTTCCATAAGAAAAAATAGGAAGAAGCTGGATGCTGAACCTGGCCTAATTTGAACTAACTTTAATCTACGGATACATGAACTTAGCAATAAAAGCCACATTCATTTAATTAAATGATGTACTTCCAATGCAATTTCACTTCTTATGTTTAATATTTATCATAATTTGAAAGATATTTAGGCTATTTTGGTTAAAATTATGTACCACTAGCTATAATCAATCCAAAAGAGAAATTTTTAATACTTAGAGGTCTTTGACCATAGAAAACAAAATTTAAAAAATTTCTGTGTGGGTACGTATATTTTTGTGGCCAAGAAATATGAAGCACAGTTGAAAGAAGACTTTCGAGCTTACGTCAAGATGGCAGAGTAGAAGGAAGTGGAGTTCACCTATCCTACAAATACATCAAAAATACATCTCTGTGTGGAACAATTCTCACAGAACACCTACTGAACACAGGCAGAAGACCTCAGACTTCTGAAGGGGCAAGAAGAATCTCCACATAACCGGGTAGGACAAAAGGAAAAAAAAAAAAAGAGAGAAAGGAATCAAGATGGGACCCTCACCCTTGGGAGGGAGCTGCGAAAGAGCAAAGGTTCCTGCGCCCTGGGGAGCCCCCTCACCAGTGGGGAGATCAGCCAGGACGGAGGGGGAGCTTTGGAGCCACAGAGGAGAGAATGGCAACCGGTTTGCAGAGAGACCTGCACAGACAGTCTGTGCCACCACCCTGCACTCCTCAGAATGAGATGCGCATCCACCAGTGCAGACTGGGGTCTGGGTGCTGAAGCTCCAGCTTTGGAGGTCAGACCTGGGGAGAGGGCTGGCATTGGCTGCACGGAGACAGCCCGAAGGGGCTGGAGTGTGGTGCGGCTGCAATTGAGGGGACGTGCAGAGGGAAGCCAGGCCTGCTGTGAGGAGAAGCGCCATTGCCGGAGGGCGTGTGAAGCGAGGGGTGACGCCCGCCACACAGCCTCTTTCTCCACCCACATGATCTCAGCCAAGAGGGCACGGCCTCCGCGGGCTATTGCTGGCTCCGAGAGTGGGAGCAAGCAGCCAACTTCACCACCACTGCGGTTCCAGAGCGGGCACCAGTCTCCGCCATCTACACACCCCCTATCAAAGGGGTAACACTGAGGGAGAGAGGCGACAGGCATCCAAACCAAAAACAGCTCTCGCACCAAAAATATTAAACCCACACAAGCTACACAGGGACGTTCTCACATAAAGATAGCCCTCCAAGACCACAGTAGATAATCATTTCTCCTAAACTCACAGAGTAAGAGAAATATAAGTAAAATGAAGAAGCAGGGGAACCACTCCCAGTTAAAAGACCAAGAGAATTCCCCTGAAAGAACAAACAATGAAAAAGACCTCTTCAGTCTAACAGACACCAAATTCAAAAAGGAGATAATGAAGATACTGAAGGAATTCAGAAAGGTTATTGACAGAACTGCAGATTACTGTAAAAAGGAACTAGAAACTATATGGAAGAGTCAAGAAGAATTAGAAAATTCATTTGCAGAGATGAAAGCTGAACTAAAGGCAACGATAGCAGAATGAATAATGCAGAAGAATGAATAAGTGACCTGGAAGATAGAATAATGGACATCCCCCAATTAGAACAACAGACAGAAACCCAAATGAAAAAAAAAGAAAGCAATACAAGAGACCTGTGGGATAATATAAAGCAGGCCTACCTATGCATAGTAGGGATTCCAGAAGGGAATGAAAGAGGAAAAGGGACTGAAAATGTATTTGAAGAAATTATGGCTGAAAACTTCCCAAAAAAGATGAACCCAAACAGATCTACACCAAGACATATTATAATTAAAATGGCAAAAGTTAAAGAGCGGCTTCTAAAGGCAGCAAGACAAAACCAAAGAGTTAATTACAAGGGAACTCCCATAATGCTATCAGCTGACTGCTCTACAGAAACACTGCAGGCCAGAAGGGAGTGGCAAGATATATTCAAAGTCCTGAAAGGGGAAAACCTGCAACCTAGGATATTCTACTCAGCAAGATTATCATTTAGAATAGAAGGAGAGATAAAGAATTTCTCAGACAAGCAAAAACTGAAAGAATATAGCAATACTAAACCTATCCTAAAAGAAATACTGAAAGGTCTTCTCTAAATAGAAAGGAAGCAAGAAGCTATAGGAAAGAGAAAATCGATCAGAAAGAAAATCACTTAAATAAGCCAGTATACAGATTAAATTCTTTTAAAAAATTTTTTTGTGAAAGCAATGATAACCACAATGAACAGCAAAAGGAAACATGAAGATGTAAAAGAGGACATCAAAATCATAAAATGTGGGGGAGGAGAGTTTAAAAAAATGTAGATTCTTCATTTTTTTGTTTTAGAATGCATTGGCGCCTATATGACTATCAGTCTAAAGCAAGCAGATATAGGAAAGGGCTAACATATTTGAAAAACAGGGTAATCACAAGTCAAAAACACACAATGGATTCACAAAAACCAAAAAGAGAACACAAGCATAAAAGGAAATCATCAAACCACTAAAGGAAAAAAAGAAAGGAACAAAGAAGAAATGCAGTATCAACTAGAATACAAGGTTTAAAATGGCAATAAATACTTATCTATCAATAATTACCTTATATGTCAATGGGCTAAATGCTCCAATCAAAAGACAGAGAGTGGCAGATTGGATTAAAAAACAAGAGCCTACGATAGGCTGCCTACAAGAGACCCACTTTAGGGCAAAGGCCACACATAGATTGAAATTGAGGGGATGGAAAAAGATATTTCGTTCAAACAGAAATGACAGAATACTCAAATCAGGGTCGCAATACTCATATCAGACAAAACAGACTTTAAAACAAAAGCCATAAAGAAAGATAAAGAAGGACACTATATAACAATAAAAGGATCAATACAAGAAGAGGCTATTACTCTTGTCAACATATATGCACCTAATATAGAAGCACCCAAATACATGAAACAAAAACTAACAGACATAAATGGAGAAATTAATGGGAATACCATAATAGTAGGAGACTTTAAAACCCCACTCACATCAAAGGACAGATCTTCTAGACAGAAAATCAATAAGGCAACAGAGATCCTAAATGAGACAACAGAACAGTAGACTTGATATTTTCAGGACATCACATCCAAGAAAACCAGAATACATATTCTTTTCAAGTTCACAGGGAACATTCTCTAGGATTGACCACACACTAGGGCACAAAATGAGCCTCAACAAATTAAGAGTACAGAAATTATTTCAAGCATCTTTTCTGACCACAACAGCATGAAATTAGAAATTAACCACAGAAAAAGAAATGAGAAAAAAATGATTACATGGAGATTAAACAACATGCTACTAAAAAGCCAATGGGTAAGAGATGAAATCAAAGAGGAAATTTTAAAAATACCTTGAGACAAATGACAATGAAAACACAACCATACAAAATCTATGGATGCAGAAAAAGCAGTTCTTAGATGGAAATTCATAGCAATAGAGGTCTTCCTCAAAAAAACAGGAAAAATCTCAAATAAACAACCTAACCTACCACCTAAAATAATTAGAAAAAGAACAAACAAACCCTAAAGTCAGCAAAAGGAAGGAAATAATAAAGATCAAAGAGGAAATAAATACAATAGAGATTTTAAAAAATAGAAAAAAAATCAACAAAACCAAGAGCTGGTTCTTTGGAAGGGTAAACAAAGCTGACAAACCCTGGGCCAGGCTCACCAAGAAGAAAAGAGACAGAACCCAAATAAACAAAGGAGAAACTGCAACCAACACCTCAGAGATACAAAAAAAAAAAAAAAAAAAAGAATATTATGAACAATTATATGCCAACAAATTTGACAACCTAGAAGAAATGGACAAGCTTCTAGAAACATACAGCCCACCAAAACTGAATCAAGAAGAAATAGATAATTTGAACAGACTGATCACTAGAAGTGAAATAGAATCTGTAAAAAAAAAAAAAAAAAAAAAGACAACAACAACAACAACAAAAAACACTCCCTACAAACGGAAGTCCAGGACCAGATGGCTTCACAGGCCAATTCTACCAAACATAGAAAGAAGAACTTATGTCAATCCTTCTCAAACTCTTCCAAAAGATTTAAGAGGAGGGAACACTCCCAAAGACATTCTATGAAGCCACTATCACCTTGAGACCAAAACCAGACGAAGATACAACCAAAAAAGAAAATTAGAGGCCAACAACTTTGATGAATATAGATGCAAAAATTCTGAACAAAATATTAGCAAACCGAATCCAACAACACATAAAAAAAATCATACACTACGAACAAGCTGGATTCATCCCAAGTTCACAAGGATGGTTCAGCATATGCAAATCAATATGGCAAACCACATCAAGAAAAGACAAAAACCACATGATCATCTCAATAGATGCAGAAAAATCATTTGATAAAATTCAACATTCATACATGATAAAAACTCTTACCAAAGTGGGTACAGAGGGAACATATCTCAACATAATAAAAGCTATTTATGACAAACCCACAGCCAATATAATACTCAATGGTGAAAAGCTGAAAGCCTCCCCACTAAAATCTGGAACATGACAAGGATGACCACTCTCACCACTTCTATTCAACATAGTATTGGAAGTCCCAGCCACAGCATCAGACAAGAAAAAGAAATAAAGGTATCCAAATTGGAAGGGAAGAGGTAAAGTTGTCATTATACACAGATGACATGATACTATATATAGAAAACCCTAAAGACTTCACACAAAACTACTAGAACTGATAAATGAATTCAACAAGGTAGGAGGATACAAGATTAACATATAGAAATAGGTTGCATTTCTTTACACTAACAATGAAATACCAGAAAGGGAATGTAAAAAAAAATACCTTTTAAAATCACAGAAAAAATCTTAGGGATGAACCTGACCAAAGAGGTGAAAGACTTAAATGCTGAAAACTATAAAACATTAATAGAGGAAATCAAAGATGATTCAAACAAATGGAAAGATACCCATGCTCTTGGATTGGAAGAATATTGTTAATATGTCCATACTACCCAAAGCAAACTACAGATTTAATGTGATCCTTGTCAAATTATCCATGACATGTTTCCAGAACTAGAACAAATAATCCTAAAACTTATATGGAACCATAAAAGACCCAGAATGGCCAAAGCAATCCTGAGGGAAAAGAACAAAGCACAAGGCATAACTCTCCCAGACTCAGACAATATTACAAAGCTAGAGTAATCAAAACAGCATGACATTGGTACAAAAACAGACATATGGATCAATGGCACACAATAGAGAGACCAGAAATAAGCCCACACACCTAAGGTCAATTAATCTTCAGCAAAGGAAGCAAGAATATACAATGGGAAAAAGACAGTCTCTTCTGCAAGGGGTGTTGGGAAAGTTGGACAGCCACATGTAAATCAATGAAATGAGAACACACCCTCACACCATCCATAAATTCAAAATGCCTTAAAGATTTAAACATAAGACATGACACTGAAAAAAGACATTCACAGAAAGACAGACAAGATGAAAAGGCAGAGGTCTATGTACCAGATGAAGGAACAAGATAAAACCCCAGAAAAACAACTAACTGAAGTGGAGGTAGGCAACCTTCCAGAAAAAGAATTCAGAATAATGATAGTGAAGATGATCCAGGACCTTGGAATAAGAATGGAGGCAAAGATGGAGAAGATGCAAGAAATGTTTAGCAAAGATCTAGAAGAATTAAAGAACAAACAAACAGAGATGAACAATACAATAACTGAAATGAAAAACACACTAGAAGGAATCAATAGCAGAATAACTGAGGCAGAAGAACGGATAAGTGACCTGGAAGACAGAATGGTGGAATTCACTGCTGCGGAACAGAATAAAGGAAAAAGAATGAAAAGAAATGAAGACACAGCCTAAGAGACCTCTGGGAAAACATTAAACGCAACAACATTCGCATTATAGGGGTCCCAGAAAGAGAAGAGAGAGAGAAAGGACCAGAGAAAATATCTGAAGAGATTACAGTCGAAAACTTCCCTAACATGGGAAAGGAAATATCCACCCAAGTCCAGGAAGCACAGAGTCCCATACAGGATAAACCCAAGGAGAAACATGCCGAGACACACAGTAATCAAATTGGCAAAAATTAAACACAAAGAAAAATTATGGAAAGCAGCAAGGGCAAAACGACAGATAACATACAAGGGAACTTGCATAAGGTTAACAGCTGATTTTTCAGCAGAAACTCTATAAGCCAGAAGGGAGTGGCATGACATATTTAAAGTGATGAAAGGGAAGAGCCTATGACCAAGATTACTCTACCCAGCAAGGATCTCATTCAAATTCAATAGAGAAATCAAAAGCTTTAGAGACAAGCAAAAGCTAAGAGAATTCAGCACCACCAAACCAGCTCTACAACAAATGCTAAAGGAACTTCTCAAAGTGGGAAACACAAGAGAGGAAAAGGACCTACAAAAACAAACACAAAACAATTAAGAAAATGGTAACAGGAACATACATATCAATAATTACCTTAAACGTGAATGGATTAACTGCTCCAACCAAAAGACACAGGCTTGCTGAATGGATAGAAAAACAAGACCCAAATATATGCTGTCTACAAGGGACCCACTTCAGACCTAGGGACACATAAAGACTGAAAGTGAAGGGACTGAAAAAGATAATCCATGCAAATGGAAATCAAAACAAAGCTGGAGTAGCAATACTCATATCAGATAAAACAGACTTTAAAATATTTAACAAGAAACAAGGAAGGACACTACATAATGATCAAGGGATCAATCCAAAAAGAAGATATAACAATTATAAATATATATGCACCCATGATAGGAGCACCTCAATACATAAGGCAACTGCTAACAGCTATAAAAGAGGAAATTAACAGTAACACAATTTATGTGTTATGACAGTAACACATAATTGTGGGGGACTTTAACACCTCACTTACACCAATGGACAGATCATCCAAAATGAAAATTAATAAGGAAACACAAGCTTTAAATGACACAGTAGACCAGATAGATTTAATTGATATTTATAGGACATTCCATCCAAAAACAGCAGATTACACTTTCTTCTCAAGTGCGCACAGAACATTCTCCAGGATAGATCACATCTTGGGTCACAAATCAAGCCTCGGTAAATTTAAGAAAATAGAAATCATATCAAGCATCTTTTCTGACCACAACACTATGAGATTAGAAATCAATTACAGAGAAAAAAACGTAAAAAACACAAACACATGGAGGCTAAACAATACGTTACTAGATAACCAAGAGATCACTGAAGAAATCAAAGAGGAAATCAAAAAGTACCTAGAGACAAATGACAATGGAAACACGACGATCCAAAACCTATGGGATGCAGCAAAAGCAATTCTAAGACGGAAGTTTATAGCTATACAATCCTACTGCAGGGAGCAACAAACATCTCAAACAACCTAACATTACACCTAAATGAACTAGAGAAAGAAGAACAAACAAAACCCAAAGTTAGTAGAAGGAAAGAAGTCATAAAGATCAGAGCAGAAATAAATGAAATAGAAACAAAGAATACAATAGCAAAAATCAATAAAACTAAATGCTGGTTCTTTGAGTAGATAAACAAAATTGATAAACCATTAGCCAGACTCATCAAGAAAATGAGGACTCAAATCAATAAAATAAGAAATGAAAAAGGAGAAGTTACAACAGACACCGCAGAAATACAAAGCATCCTAAGAGACTACAAGCAACTCTATGCCAATAAAATGGACAACCTGGAAGAAATGGACAAATTCTTAGAAAGGTATAACCTTCCAAGACTAAACCAGGAAGAAATAGAAAATATGAACAGACCAATCATAAGTAATGAAATTGAAACTTTGATTAAAAATCTTCCAACAAACAAAAGCCCAGGACTAGATGGCTTCACAGGTGAATTTTATTAAACATTTAGAGAAGAGCTAACATCCAACCTTCTCAAACTCTTCCAAAATATTGCAGAGGAAGGAACATTCCCAAACTCATTCTACGAGGCCACCATCACCCTGATACCAAAACCAGACAAAGATACCACAAAAAAAGAAAATTACAGACCAATATCACTGATGAATATAGACGCAAAAATCCTCAACAAAATACCAGCAAACAGAATCCAACAACACATTAAAAGGATCATACACCATGATCAAGTGGGATTTATCCCAGGGGTGCAAGGATTCTTCAATATACACAAATCAATCAGTGTGATACACCATATTAACAAACTGAAGAAGAAAAACCATATGATCATCTCAATAGATGCAGAAAAAGCTTCTGACAAAATTCAACATCCATTTATGATAAAAACTCTCCAGAAAGTGGGCATAGAGGGAACCTACCTCAACATAATAAAGGCCATATACGACAAACCCACAGCAAACATCATTCTCAATGGTGAAAAACTGAAAGCATGTCCTCTAAGATCAGGATCAAGACAAGGATGTCCACTATCACCACTATTATTCAACATAGTTTTGGAAGTCCTAGCCATGGCAATCAGAAAAGAAAAACAAATAAAAGAAATACAAATTAGAAAAGAAGAAACCAAATTGTAACTGTTTGCAGATGACATGATACTGAACATAGAGAAAACTAAATATGCCACCAGAAAACTACTAGAGCTAAACAATGAATTTGGTAAAGCTGCAGGATACAAAATTAATGCACAGAAATCTCTTGCATCCCTATACACTAATGATGAAAAATCTGAAAGAGAAATTAAGGAAACACTCCCATTTACCATTGCAACAAAAAGAATAAAATACCTAGGAATAAACCTACCTAGAGACACAAAAGACCTGTATGCAGAAAACTATAAGACACTGATGAAAGAAATTAAAGATGATACCAACAGATGGAGAGATATACCATGCTCCTGGATTGGAAGAATCAATACTGTGAAAATGACTATACTAGCCAAAGCAATCTACAGATTCAATCCAATCCCTATCAACTTACCAATGGCATTTTTTACGTTAGTAGAACAAAAAATCTTAAAATGTGTATGGAGACACAAAAGACCCCGAATAGCCAAAGCAGTCTTGGGGGAAAAAAGTGGAGCTGGAGGAATGAGACTCCCTGACTTCAGACTATATTACAAAGCTACAGTAATCAAGACAGTATGGTACTGGCACAAAAACAGAAATATAGATCAATGGAACAGCATAGAAAGCCCAGAGATAAACCCACGCACCTATGGTCAACTAATCTATGACAAAGGAGGCAAGGATATACAGTGGAGAAAAGACAGTCTCTTCAATAAGTGGTGTTGGCAAGACTGGACAGCTACATGTAAAAGAATCAAATTAGAACACACCCTAACACCACACATAAAAATAAACTCAAAATGGATTAGAGACCTAAATGTAAGACCGGACACTATAAAACTCTTAAAGGAAAACATAGGAAGAACACTCTTTGACATAAATCACAGCAAGATCTTTTTTGATCCACCTCCTAGAGTAGTGGAAATAAAAACAAAAATAAACAAATGGGACCTAATGAAACTTAAAAGCTTTTGCACAGCCAAGGAAACTACAAACAAGACGAAAAGACAACCCTCAGAATGGGGGAAAATATTTGCAAATGAATCAATGGACAAAGGATTAATCCCCAAAATATATAAACAGCTCATGCAGCTCCATATTAAGAAAACAAACAACCCAATCCAAAAATGGGCAGAAGACCTAAATAGACATTTCTCCAAAGGACATACAGATGGCCGAGAAGCACATGAAAAGCTGCTCAATATCACTAATTATTAGAGAAATGCAAATCAAAACTACAATGAGGTATCACCTCACACCAGTTAGAATAGGCATCATCAGAACATCTACAAACAACGCATGCTGGAGAGGGTGTGGAGAAAAGGGAACCCTCTTGCACTGTTGGTGGGAATGTAAATTGATACAGCCACTATGGAGAACAGTATGGAGGTCCCTTAAAAAACTAAAAATAGAATTACCATATGACCCAGCAATCCCACCACTGGGCATATACCCAGAGAAAGCCATAATTCAAAAAGACGCATGTACCCCAATGTTCATTACAGCACTGTTTTACAATAGCCAGGTCATGGAAGCAACCTAAATGCCAATCAACAGACGAAAGGATAAAGAAGATGTGGTACATATATACAATGGAATATTACTCAGCCATAAAAAGGAACAAAATTGGGTCATTTGTAGAGACGTGGATGGATCTAGAGACTGTCAGAGTAAAGCAAGTGAGAAAGAGAAAAACAAATATCATATATTAACGCATATATGTGGAACCTAGAAAAATGGTACAGATGAACCAGTTTGCAGGGCAGAAATTGAGACACAGGTGTAGAGAACAAACGTATGGACACCAAGGGGGCAAAGCAGAGGGGGGTGGGGAGGGAGTGTGATGAATTGGGAGATTGAGATTGACATGTATACACTGATGTGTATAAAATGGATGACTAATAAGAACTGCTGTATAAAAAAATAAAATAAAATTCAAAAACGTAAATAAAAATAAAAATGCAAAAGAAAAAAAAAAAGACATGACACTATAAAACTCCCAGAAGAGAACATAGGAAAAACATTCTCTGACATAAATTATACCAATGTTCTCTTAGGTCCATCTCCCGAGGCTATAGAAATATCAATAAAAGCAAAGATAAACAAATGAGACCTAATCAAACTTACAACCTTTTGCACAGCAAAGGAAACCATAAACAAAATGAAAAGACAACCTACAGACTGGCAGAAAATATTTGCATACATTTCCAAAATATACAAACAGCTCATACAACTCAACAACAAAGAAACAACCTAATCAAAAAATGGGAAGAACTAAAGAGACATTTCTTCAAAGAAGACATACAGATGGTCAACAAGCATATGAAAAGATGCTCAACATTGCTAATTATTAGAGAAATGCAAACCAAAACTACAATGAGGCACCACCTCACAACAGTCAGAATGGCCATCATTAAAAAGCCCACAAATAACAAATGCTGGAGAGGGTGTGGAGAAAAGGGAACCCTCCTACAATGTTGGTGGGAATGTAAGTTGGTGCAACCACTATGGAGAACAGTATGGAGGTTCCTCAAAAAACTAAAAATAGAGTTGCCGTGTGATCCAGCAATCCCACTCCAGGGCATATATCTGGGCAAAACTATAATTCAAAAAGATACATGCACCTGAATGTTCACAGCAGCACTATTTACAACAGCCAAGACATGGAAGCAACCTAAATGTCCCTCAACAGATGAGTGGATAATGAAGATGTGGTATGTACTTACAATGGAATACTACTCAGCCATAAAAAAGAATAAAGTAATGCCATTTGCAGCAACATGGATGGAACTAAAGGTAATCACATTAAGTGAAGTTAAGTCAGAAAGAGATAGACAAATACCATATGATATCACTTATATGTGGAATCTAAAATATGACACAAATGAACTATGTATAAAACAGAAATGGACTCACAGACCAAGAACAGACTTGTGGTTGCCAAGGGAGAAGGGGTAGGGAAGGGATGGATTGGGAGTTTGGGGTTAGCAGATGTAAGCTATTATACAGAGAATGGATAGACAACAAGGTCCTACTCTATAGCACAGGGAACTATATTTAATACCCTGTGATAGACCACAATGGAAAAGAATAATAAAAAAAGAATGTATATATATATATATGTATAACTGAATCACTTTGCTGTATAGCAGAAATTAACACAACATTGTAAATCAACTATACTTCAATTTAAAAAAAGCATTACCAAAGGATAAAATTCTGGTAGAAATGAAACGGAGTCAAGGAGAAAAGAAATAATGACAAATATCTTAGAAGAGTTCACATGTATATCTTTAAAATGGATGCTGATGGCTATTAAATCTCTATAGTATTTGGATTCTACTGAATAGATCAGAAATAAAACTAATACCAGTATTTTAATGTCAATATTTACAAATACATCACAAATGACATCTTGTGTAGCTATTTAAATGTGATGAAAAATATTGATATCAACTTAACCAAGTGCAAGAAGTGTGTAGATTTTACCCAATTCTATAAGTTAAAAAGTTTGAGGATCACTCTCTGATCAGTGCAGCTCTAGCATTTCTCTATGGGAGGGGCTTGGATACAGCCTTGAGGGTGGGGTAGGGGACGTGGCTGAAAGCTGCATTTATTTGCATAAGAAGTTTATTGTTTTTATATTGCATATTACAGATCACAAAAAACAGTAAAGTTTTCTGGTAGCTGCTTTTATTCTTTTAATTCACATCTTACAAAAGGTTGAAAAGGCATCACTTGTCCATATCCCAAGAATATATTTAATAATTTTATTGTGGATTTGTGAGGACTGGAAGATGATTAAGTCTGTTTGAAAGGAGATGTACTAGGAGAAGTTTTCTCATGAAGCTTCTACTGATTCATTCCAACAAATGAGCATATGCTTGAGGGAGTGTGAAGCTTTCTCACTGAAACATGACATAGTTCTTTGTTGAAACACTTCTCACATATCCGTAATCAGCTGCTCATCCTCCCAGAACTACCTCAGTAACCCTCCATAGATGAGCTAATTTGGAGCAGTAGAATTTCTCCAGCTACACAGTAGGAGGGATCAGCCACAAAATGTGCCCCTAAATCAATGAATAAGCTAATGCCCTATATGGTTATTTGATAGATACTGATTGGTTTTAGAGAATTCTGTAGGGTGTTGGAAATGTGTGATTAGAAGAAATTAAGGGAGAAGTTGTGGCTGGAGATTTCAGATTCACCCACAGAAAGATCACAGATACTTGGACATTGTATGTATCTACTCTGCCTAAGGCATGCTGACTAGAGAACCTTTAGCCAGTACTGAAAAAGCATGAAAGCAAAATAAAACAACACAAAATAAAAGGAACATCAATAATAAAAACTTACTGGAATCCCATCACTCAAAGGCAGCCACCATGGATATTTTATGATATTTTCTTCTATTTGTCTATATTTTTTAATATTTGAGATCACAGACTATCTGGGTTCGTGATGTGGTCTCAAACCAACACAGCTTGAGAACCACCCAAGAAACTGAGATGGAATCAGCACAGGGGTGGACAGTGGGGAGACAGCGGAGAACAGAGATATTACTCAGGGCTCCCTAGGCACTGCCCTGACCTTCTACATGCAAGAGGAGGGGGGCTTGTGGGCGGTAAGTCAGGTTCAAGAACAAGGAAAGATCAAATTTCATAAGTATGTCTTCCAATGGAAGCACAGAGATGATCAGTGTATGTTATTCTGGCTTGATGACACAAAACTGAGTGTCAGAGGGCAGTGGTTCTGCAAGGATTTAGCTGTTTTCTCAACTCTGGACAGAGGGTGACACCAGCCCCTTCAGAACTTCTGGGAAGTCAAGGACCAGGACACACCTCCCACAGTCTAGCACCTGCTGGGAGCCACCTCGTTTCTGTTCATTTCTCTCTTTTTGGTGAATTAAATTGGGAAATACAGAGGATGTGTGGGTGTGCCTGTATGTATGTATGTATGTAGGATGCCACTTCCTACCGACCTAAAATTCTCCATAAACACAGCAACACTATATCATGAACACTGTCCCAGGACAAAACCACCACCACCACCACTCAGTCTATTCACATACACAGTATTCTGTTTCATGGCTACGCCATACTTTTTCTCTAACGCAGTATTGTATATACTAAGTTTCTAAATATTATTACTGTTAAGTGCCCCATGATTCAACATTTAGAAAATCTTTCTACAAGTCTTATATATTCATTCAAAAACTATTTATTGATATCTACTAAGTGTAAGTTACTGGCCTGGGTACTGTAGCAGGTCCAAGGATGAAAACACACCACCCCAGACTTCAGAACTTACATGGAAATTAGTACTCTATTGATGGAAGCTGTTTTATTTTACCTTAACGAGGACGCTGGGAGATGGGCAAGGTGGGTGTTACTTCTCCATTGTTTTTATACGTGGGAACATGGGGGTGCAGAGGTTACGACACTTGCCCGAGTAACAGAAACTGTCTTTAGTATAGGCTGACCCTTGGTGGGGTATATGCCCAGTGGTGGGATTTCTCTGGGTATATGCCCAGTGGTGGGATTGCTGGGTCATATGGTAATTCTATTTTTAGTTTTTTAAGGAACCTCCATACTGTTCTCCATAGTGGCTGTATCAATTTACATTCCCACCAACAGTGCAAGAGGGTTCCCTTTTCTCCACACCCTCTCCAGCATTTGTTGTTTGTAGATGTTCTGATGATGCCCATTCTAACTGGTGTGAGGTGATACCCATTGTAGTTTTGATTTGCATTTCTCTAATAATTAGTGATGTTGAGCAGCTTTTCATGTGCTTCTTGGCCATCTGTATGTCTTCTTTGGAGAAATGTCTATTTAGGTCTTCTGCCCATTTTTGGATTGGGTTGTTTTCTTAATATTGAGCTGCATGAGCTGTTTACATATTTTGGAGATTAATCCTTTGTTCGTCGATTTGTTTGCAAATATTTTCCCCCATTATGAGGGTTGTCTTTTCGTCTTGTTTGTAGTTTCCTTGGCTGTGCAAAAGCTTTGAAGTTTCATTAGGTCCCATTTGTTTATTTTTGTTTTTATTTCCACTACTCTAGGAGGTGGATCAAAAAAGATCTTGCTGTGATTTATGTCAAAGAGTGATCTTCCTATGTTTTCCTCTAAGAGTTTTATAGTGTCCGGTCTTACATTTAGGGCTCTAATCCATTTTGAGTTTATTTTTATGTGTGGTGTTAAGGTGTGTTCTAATTTGATTCTTTTACATGTAGCTGTCCAGTCTTGCCAACACCACTTATTGAAGAGACTGTCTTTTCTCCGCTGTATATTCTTGCCTCCTTTGTCATAGATTAGTTGACCATAGGTGCGTGGGTTTATCTCTGGACTTTCTATCCTGTTCCATTGATCTATGTTTCTGTTTTTGTGCCAGTACCATACTGTCTTGATTACTGTAGCTTTGCAGTACAGTCTGAAGTCAGGGAGTCTGATTCCTTCAGCTCCACTTTTTTCCCTCAAGACTGCTTTGGCTATTCGGGGTCTTTTGTGTCTCCATACAAATTTTAAGATTTTTTGTTGTAGTTCTGTAAAAATTGCCACTGGTAATTAGATAAGGATTGCACTGAATCTGTAGATTGCTTTGGGTAGTATAGTCATCTTCACATCTACATATTGATTCTTCCAATCCAAGAACACGGTATATCTCTCCATCTGTTTGGGTCATCTTTGATTTCTTTCATCAGTGTCTTATAGTTTTCTGCATACAGGTCTTTTACCTCCTTAGGTAGGTTTATTCCTAGGTATTTTATTCTTTTTGTTGCAATGGTGAATGGGACTGTTTCCTTAATTTCTCTTTCTGATCTTTTGTTGTTAGTGTATAGGAATGCAAGAGATTTCTGTGCATTAATTTTGTATCCTGCAACTTTACCAAATTCATTGATTAGCTCTAGTAGTTTTAAAAAAACATCTGGGAGGTTTTATTTTCATCTTTACTTTCAACACTTTCCCTGATTAAAAAAAGATTGGCTGTCAGATTTTTAACTTCCAAAGCTTTTCTTGTTCTGTTCTTTTAAAAGACATACTCTTCTTGTTTCACGTATGCATATTTGCTTATTTCTCTGAGCATATATGTTTCTATGGAATTTTCTTCTGCTCCCTGCATTGTCTCTGTTTCTTCTGAACACGTTTTCCATTTGTTCGTTTGGTCTCTTTTACTTTCCTTTTTCTTAGATCATCTCCTCAAATATCTGTCAAGTTGTGCGTGGTCATTTATGAGTGAGGTGCATTTCTGAGCTGATTGTAAGTTGTGTGTTTCATGAGACTAGTGTCTGGCGGGCTTTACTCTAGCATGACTGGGAAGGGACCTCACTGGTTCACTGGGCAACATCTCAATGTTAATATCCCCCAGAGGAGGATGCATGTCCCCATTTGTTGCCAGAAGGGTGTAAGTCTGGCTGAAGATGTATGGAGCTGGGCAGAGGAAAGGACTGGGTGGGGTGAGTTTTCATGGTTCCATATATAGACCTTTCACATAGTTCTTCTACGTTTTGATCTGCCGTTCTCATTCCACCCCCACTGGAGAGGTTTTGATAACCACCTCTAAAGATACTTGTGGCTGTTCTTAGGGTTTCTTAATAACTTATTAAGTTATTAAGCACTGCCCTTTATTCCCTCATAATCCTGTGACTCAGAGGAAAAGCTGCTGATTCTGTGGCCATGTATCAGGGAGCTAAGAATTACAGCTCAATTAATATTTACACTCTGAGCTACTTAAATTTTAGTCATGATATACAAGAAAAAAATCCGTAAAATGAACATCTTACTGACAACAGATCAAACACTTGTCAGTATAAACTGTCAACAGCAATTATTTATAACTGATAAACTAGAAAGTCTCATGTCACTAGAAAGACAAATTTATGTAGAAATCTTTTTCAGTGACACTGCCAAGTATTGGCAAATACAACTAGCCTAGCATCTCTTGGCCATTGAAATGAAAGTTTGAAATGATGGTCATTTACGGGGTTTTACTGCATTTAGTTTCCTGAAACTGAGGCTCCAAGTGGTACAATAATTTGATCATTCTCCCCAATTAAACCTTACAGACTTGACAATACAGATTATTTTTTAAGTTGGGCATCGCTGCAGCAATTACACCAGATCTCTTTGTGTTTTGAGGAATGGTTGCCTAAGTTGAATTTCCAGGCTGGGAAAATTGTGTGGTCCCAGGATTACTGACTCTGTGGTCATCTCAGAGCCTGGCAAAGGAAGATGCTCCTTCTGTGAGTTAATCATTCCACTGCTTTCCACGACATGTATATATATGCCTGAAATTCCTAGAGGAAATACTCACCATATCCTTGCAGTCTTCATATTTGTATTCACTGTGCAATTTGCAACATATACAGTGTTTAAGGGACCTTTTGGCAAGTCTGAAAAATAGCATTTTTCTGGGCAAAGTGCTGTGCCCAGACTGAGCCTGCGGGTGGCAGCAGAAACTCAGGCATGGAAAAAAGCCAGCCCACAAAGGCTTCTTGGGAACTGTGGACCCTCTATTTGCTTCCAGTGACTTGCAAAAAAGGACCTGGAAGCTTTAGCAGCCATAATTTTAGTGGATTTAACACACCATTTGAAGCCATCCTATCTGTTCTTCAGCGTGAATGGAGATATCTGAGACCACTAGCACAAACTGCAAAGAATCATGTATTCCTGGTTAAGTTAAAAAAAAAAAAAAATCTGAATGTCCTTCTTAGCAATAGGGCATTATTTAGGCTAAGTTGGACATTTAATGAACGATAGCTTCCAAATTATGGCCTGTGACAGCTATTATTCATGTTACTTATGCTAGAACAAACTCTCCCCGTTTGACTGGGTTGCTAAGGAAACAACGCAGACCCTCCAAGGGGTAGGCAAGAGACAGGGGGCATAAAATGACTCATCACTTGTAAACTCATGGCTCTCCCACAGCCGATATCACAGTTGCTGCTGTTGTATCTCATTTCATCTGATATTATTTGGTTTGCATATGCCTGATTTATTTTTACCCATCCTTTAATTCTTAAAATTTCTGTTCAGCTTTACAGTTTGTGTCTTCTAAGGAATTTGCCTATTTTATCTAAGACATCTTTTTAATGTCTGGAGGTGGGGATGGTCTCTAGTGACCCCTTCCTCCCTTCACTCCCAATGTTGGTAATTTGTGTCCTCTCTTTTATTCTTGGTGAGTCTGACTAGAGTTTTTATCATTTATTTGGTTGAGCTTTTCAAAGAACCAGCTTTGAGTTTCGCTGATTTTTCTCTATTATTTTTTCTATTTTCCATTTAATTGTTTTATGATCTTATCTTTATTATACATCTAGCATATATATTTGTGCTTTTTTGCATTATAATTTCTTGCATTTGCATTATATTTTAAAATATACATTTTACAAGAATATATATGCTTGTCACAAACTTTTGTATTCTTAGTTTTTTTCCCCCCTCTCATTAGCTCTTCGATTTAATCTTTCCTTTTTTTTTTTTTTTTGGAGCATTGTGGATTTTCCTTAGTAATGAAACAAGGGTGATCCATGTTCAAGAATTCAAAAGTGTAAAAATATCCTTTTTCTGCCCTCACATTTGAATATTATGCTTCTGGACAAGATTCACAGATCACAGTTCTTTTGTAATCAAAAGTCTGCAAATGGGAAGTTTGGTACTAGCCTATATTCTCTTCTTATGCAAGTACCTGTTTTTCCTATCTGAATGTTGTATTTTCTCCATCCTTGGGGTTTGGAGATTTAAGTGACGTAGCGCCATCTCTGTCTGTTCCAATAAATTTTACTTGGGTATTGGTGAGCATCTGCTAATAGAAACAGTCTCTCCTCAGCTCAGAAAAATTTTCTTATATAGTTATGTGAATATTAATTTTTCTTCATCCAGTGTTTTTCTCCCTCTCACACTCATTTTTCATGTAATAAAATCCCAGGCCAGGTCCATTCCTATCTATTTGTATCTTCTATTTCCTTGTATTCTGTTCAGCATTCTACTTTTTCCATTTCTTCTCCCCAAATTCCAGTTCAGTTCTAGGCCAGGTCTACTGTGTGTCTCATGTCCTCTATGGAATTTCTAAATTTGTAAATCAGTTTTTGAATTTCTGAAAGCCTTCTTTTTCTCCAGTGACATCTCCTGGGAGATCTTTTTATGCTTTTATTAAAGTTCTCTCTTGTCTTGTCTGCTAGCAGAACCTCAACAGAAACAAACCTACTCCCTTTAGCCAGCCTGCTCGCCCCTCCGCACCAGATGCCTCTTCCTGGGGGGGTTCCCTCAGCCCCACAGAAGTCAGGCTGTTAAAAAACCATGGCAAGTGGTGAACTGGCAGGAAGTGGTGAATGAGTCGGCAAGTTCATTTTATGGTGGATGGGGGTGGAGCTTATTGTTTATAGGATGGGAAGAGATGCAAGTTCGGGGGGAGGGGCTCAGGGGAGAGAGGGAAAGTCTCTGATGAGCACAGGCTGCAAATAATTCATTCCTCAATGTGACGCAGGGTCTTCATTCTCTTCAAAGAACATGGACAGCAAACATGAAGAGTGCCAGAAAGCTCCTTTAGAGTCTTCAACTGGGCTCCCTCAGATGCCCCGGCATCAGCATTCTGTATCATCTGGAGTCTCAGTTGAAGAGGCAAATGTACCCCACTAGCCTGCACTTTCCGCTCTCCACCTAGCGAGCCCAACAGTGAGTCTCTGCACCTGTCCTTTCTCTACAGCATTCAGTCCTCAGATGCACCCAAGAATCCCTCTAGATACCCACGCACCAACCTTACTTGGGAGTTTAATGTAGAATCTCACGCCCCACTTCAGACCTACTGACAAGAAATGTTCATAGTAACAAGATCCCCACGTAATGTGTCCGTACCTTAGAGCATAAAAAACATGCCCTGGGCCACTGCCCCCAGCTACAGACACCTGCTGGCATGTCACACTTATCCTGGCTGTTGAGTGGCCCCAGCAAGGAGGTGGCAGGATGCTGGGTCCAGAAACACATGCTTAACCTGACATTTTCTCAGAATCCTTTCATTATAGATTTTCAAGTGTGTTTTTAGATGTTTGTAACAATATAGTTTTAGACTTATAAGAATGCTGAAGTTTAAAAAGACCTGAAAGAGGACCAATTTCCACCATCTGACTGTATAAATGAACCCATAGGCTAAGAAGCTTAATAAATATCATAGAACTAATAAGCATTGGGGCAAGAAAAGAATGTCTAGAACGCTGCTTTCTTTCTTCATTTCACTGCCCACATCTTACTGAGCAATAATTTTTGTAGTTGTTCTATAAACAAACAAGTACCAGTCTTCAAATATAACTGGGACAAAGCTAAACCAGAACCAAATCAAAACAAAAACCACCACAAAAAAAAAAAGAAAGAAAGAAAGAAAAAGGGAAGAGAAGGGGAGGAAGGAAGAAGAAACATCTAGTAAATGAAGTATGAAGCCACACTTTCAAAGTCAGAGAGCTAATAAACTAATAAAATCAGATAGCTGTAGCTTTCCCTTGGTCACGATCTGGCAGTATTTGGTAAAAAGCAGAAAAAGAAAATTGCTGAGTAAACCAAGACCTATCTTTCATTAGGTGAAAAGGAATATAAGAGTTCTTGTGGCCTTACCAGAGAGTAGCCTGCGGTAGAGAAATGAATGGCTCCCCAACACTTTGATCACAGACATTGAAGGCAAACCCGTGGAGAAGGGCGTGTGGGAGGGACTGAGGGCAGAGCCTGGGTGGGACCAATGGGCGTAAGGAGGAGGGGCAGAGGTGAGAGACAGCAGGTACCACAGATGGGATTACAGCTCCTGGCGAACACCTGACCAAAGAAGCAAGGCAAAGGTTAGCACAGTACAGAGGAAAGTCACTAACTGCCTGTCTTTCTTGTTAGAAACTTAACATGTGAACAGAACACACAGACGTTGACCCCAAACCTTTGGCTGCGGCTCTAAAGTCTTTCTCTGTACCACTGGTGGTCCCTGCTGGTGATCCATGCTGACATTTGCCACTATTCTTTTTTAAGATGAAGAATAAGTGAAACACTTTTCACAATAAGTGAAACAACAGTGAGGTCCATACTATCTTTTCCTGCTCTTTGACTTCGAGATCTTTTACTCTGAATCTCAGGTTGAGTCCCTGGGGTACACTCTTTGGAGAAACAGCAAAAGGAGTTAGGACAACTCACTTTTAACAGTGACAACAACACTTTAAAGGCTATTTAGAAATGACAAGTACATTTTAAACTGAAATCATAAGTGACACAAATTTGGGCAAGAAGTGAAATCAAATGGATCCATGGAATGGAGACTCCCCCAGAAACATGGTTAAATCAAGAAGCAGGTTGTCACTCAGGATGGGATAAGGACAGCAGTTTTTAAAATGTCTCACGTCACACCAGAGTATATTAGCAATCTGTTAATCAGATGGCCCAGATGGACACAAGCAAGGGAGGCTGGGAAAAGGTGATTCTCTGGTATTTATACTCAAACAGATGGGTTCCTCCAACGTAATTCAGTTTGCCACATTGCCAAATCAACAGCTAAGAAAATTAACACAGATTGGACTTGCTGCATAAATGGTCCTCTGTAGCAGGCTTCTTTTTTCTTCCAAATTGCTGCTTAAATTTCACCTCTTTCCTGAAATCTTTTCAGGCTAATATCTCCTGGCATGTCATCATTTAACATTTCTTCCTTTTGGCTGTTTGATACACAAATGGACACCCACACAATTCTCTGCTACCCAGCCTGAGGATAAGGTGTTGGTGAATCAGCTTGCTGATGGAGATTCACTATGCTTAAATATACATAAATTAGCAAATTCTATAGTTAGAAAATAAAATGCACCTAACACCAAATAAATCATTTTAGCATCAATTTTTAAAGTATTAAGCTTCATCACAATTTACCCTATCATTTTATTACTAATTACACATTTTCGAACTTCTGCCAGCACCCAGCATTCACAATGGTCACAGTATTTATTAGATTACTGTTTATATGTATATACTGGGCTAACTGCACACTCATGTTGTCATGAGTCAATGGGAGGGGTATATTCCATTAACCACACTGTATTTCTTTAGTACAAATTTATATTTATGACCAAGTGGGATGGATGTAGCCCAGGAATGCGAGGATGGTCGTAGTGCAAACTCCTGACAATTAAACTGTAAGGCCGGCAGGTCCGGGGAAGGGCCCAGGGAGCCAGACGGAACCCCCGCCAAGGAGGCTGATGCAACCGACCGGTCTTCCCGCTCCCCGAGGGGCGGAACCAACGGCTCTGAGGCTGATGCAACCGACACCTGACATTGCCACAACACCCAAAAGATTACCAAAAAGGGGGCTGCTTCACACATCAAGCGCCTCCCCCGCGTCCACCCCTATAAGTTTCGTTCACGCCCGCACTCGGGCGCGACTTCTCTGGCCCCTTTCTTTCAGACCAGTGAACCTCGCCCGGGAGCGTTCCCAAATAAAGCTTCTTTAAGCTCTCCTCCGTTTTCGGTGCCGTTCCTTCCATTAGCTTTTTTTTTTTTACACTGTACTATAAGCGCCTGACATTAAGCTTTTGATTGCCAAGCATCCACTTGGAAGGCTGCTATCTCGAATAAACATATTGCCAGATACGTAACTACACAAAGAGCCAGGCTACTCCACGCACACAGTTCCCCTTTTTAGAAAGCTCTAGGTGACTTAAATAACTGACCACTTGAGTGACTCTACTTTTCCGTTCCTGCGCTTTAATTCCCGCTCTTATATTTAAAATTCACCAATAAGGGATGAACCCTCAAGACCGTGGGCACCCCACTGGCAACCTCAATAAAGGTAGACCCCAGATCCACATTCGCTGTCTCTGCCATGACCTCGCTGTGCCTCCAGGACCCGTGAGTAATAAACCTCGTCTTCTCAAAGTTCTCTCTCCTGTGGCTGTTGCTGAGGTGCACCCTTCAATCATAATAAACCACAAGGGCCGGTCCAGCCCCACATTGGCTTCGGTCTGGGAAACGCCTGCGGGGGCTGCCTCGGTAGTACAGCCCAGGTGAGTGCCCCAGGCATGTCGAGCCCACAGCATCACTATTAATAGGCTGAGACTGACCCAAAACATTGGTTTAACATCTGAAAGTAGATCAATATAATGCACCATATTAACAAAGGATCAAAATCACATGATCATCTCAATAGACGCAGAAAAAGCATTTAACAGAATCTAACTCCCCTTCACGATAAAAATACTGAACAAACTAAGCATACAAGGAACTTCCTCCAGCTGTTAAGGGGCGCCTTGAAAAACCCACAGTGAAGACCTCCTGTAATGGACGAAGACTGACTGCTTTCCCGCAAGATCAGGAATATTACTGGCTCCAAATTCCAAGTCCCAGCGGGACGCATCAGCCCAGCTTGGGTCACATGCCTGCTCCCTACTGGGCTGGGGCGCACAGAGCAATGCTCTGTCCATGGGCACTGGTGGGAGGTGGGGACTGGCCCCCACCAAGACACCCCACGACGGGGAGGAGGTAATTCTCCACGAGGAGATTCAGGTGCTCTTGGGAAGGGCCCGGATCCCAAACGGCTGAAAAACAAACCCCAACAGAGTACTGTTTTATAGTACTATTTGGGTCTTCTCACTCCAACTGGCATGTTCTTTGTTTGCCATTTCACAATATTTCAATATATCTTTGATAATTCAAAATATATTTTGAGGTCCTAATTGTGAACATTAATGTTATTAAAGACTATGGCTAGTGGATTTTGAAATGAAAGTTGTTGCCGGTTCTTGCCTCCAGACCATTTCTTTCTTGGCAGATCCCGTTTATGGGGGCTCTACCCTTCTCCTGGGGTGAGAGGGAAGCCTGCAGTGTGTGTGGTTTTTTGTCTCCAACTGCTGGACCACTGCCCCATCTAATTAGAACCCTAGCTATAATAACCCCAGCTGGGTCCCCTCTTTACCTCTTGACAGCTCAGCCTGGACCTAGTTGGAATCTTTGTACGCCCACTCGGACGTGGCTTTAGAATGCCAGGTTATCAATTGGAATCGCTCTGCCTCGGCCGAGCTGCAGCCCTTCTGATTCTCTCCTTCCTTCTTCCTCCCCTAGGCTCAGTTGGCTTCTCCTTCCCAAGATGCTATGGAAAAGACAGCCAAGGTGTCGTCTTTAAACCACTGCTCGTGGGAAGTTTTGAGGAGGCATCCAAGTAGTCCTCCCGGAAGGCTACGGATTTATTTTAATGATGTTTCCATAATATAACGTGTTTATATTTTGTTTCTTGGACTCTGAAAATTTTCTGCAGGACCAGTTTATAAGTCACATAAGGAAAGAAATTCCACTATGCTATAACTATACCTTGAATACTAAATGTTCTTAGGAAAATGTGAATTTGATTAGGTCCCCTCCCTGCTAAAAATGGTCCCAAAGGTTCCCAAGAACTTCCCTTGGTTTGGCCCATCAGGTACTTCATGCCCTGGGTGGGATCTGCCCATTTGCCCAGCTTCAATGCCGGCCATCACCCCATGAGAACCTTCACTCCAGTGATTCTGCACTGACAGCAAGTTCTCACAACATGCCTCCAGGCCTTGGTGTTTTTCTATTCTGTCTGCCTGGAATGTTCTTCATATGGATAACATATCTTTCAAAAATTAGCTCAATGTCATGCTCTCTGTGAAGCCTGCCCAATCAGCCTAACCCAGGCCCATCTCTGCTTCCTCCTCTTTGCTTTCACAGAACGTCCATACATCCCTCTGTCACATGTATCACACCGCACTGCAGTGATGGGGGTGGGAAGTTGTAGGGCGTGTATCTTAAATTATTTTGAATCTCCAGTGTTTGGTGCGCCTTAAAGTTATGGACGTGCCTACCGCATAGGGAGCAGGGTGGTGCACTTAACATTTTTTTCTTTAAATCAACAAGAGCTGAGAGTGAGTGCAGATTTATTATTACTCATGACGGTCATGAGACTTTGAAAGATTAGTTTCAAATCAACTGAACTCATAAAGCATCTTTTAGTTTTCATAACAACACTTATTTTCCAGATCTGATCAGAAAGTTTAGGCATTAAATTTAAAAGTCAGAATTAAGGAAAAAACCCTCAACAGCAGATCACTAAAAGCAGTTCAATTCAATTTAACATTTGTTGTGTATATCCTATATGCAAGACACTGGTTACTAAGATACTGGTTCACTTTCACTAGACACTGAATTTCAGAAAAACAGTGAAATATAAATTTTCAGAATGAAAATACTTTAGATTTTTCTGCATAAATAGATTCCCAACTCTAAGTGTCCACCATTGCAAATTATATTACATGATTCTTCTGTCTTGTTTTGTTTATACAAGTTGAAATTTTGGGATATGACCAGAAATGCAAATGTCTCATTAGCATATGTATAAAAATAGGAGAACAAATATAAATTTTTTCTACGCAGAATCCTGAACATGCAAAAAACAAAAAATTACCTACTAGAACTCTAGAGGCCCAGGGGATGAAGTCTAGATTTTCGTTTTATACACAGTTCAAATTCAGAATGGCATCCATTCATTTCATGACACAGCTGTATTAGTCCAGGTTCTCCAGAGAAACAGACGCAACAGGATATATTTAGGCTTATAAGAGGTGATTCATTATAGGAGTTGGCTCACATGATGGGGGCTAAGATAAGCTATGATATGCCATCCACAAGCTGGAGAACCAGGAAAGCCAGTGGTATAATTCAGTCCAAGTATGAAGGCCTGAAAACTGGGGGTCTGCTGGTATAAGTGCTGGAGTCCAAATGCACAAGAACCAGGGGTTCTGGTTTTGGAGGGCAGGGGAAGATAGACATTCCTGCTCAAGGAGAGCAAGATCATTCACCCTTCCTCTGTCTTTTTGTTCTATGGGGGCCCTATATGGATTGCATGATGCCCACCCACATTGCTGATCTTTACTCAATCTACTGACTCAAATGCAAATCTCTTCCGGAAACACACTCCTGGACACACACAGAAATAATGTTTTCCCAGCTACCTGGGCATCCCTTAGCCCAGTCAAATGGACATATAAAATTAACCATGACAATTGGTTCAGGAAGCCCCAATAGGAGATTGCAAGATGCACCTTGTTGGTCCAAACCAAAGGTCAGTTAAGCATTTGTACACCAGCTTTTTTAGCTGTTACAGAAGGAAGCTGTCCTCAGCGGGAAGAGAACAGTTGGCTCCTCTGTTTAGAAATCATTCACTCACACAACAATCACTGATTCTTTATTTATCATATAGAAAAAATGTGCTAGATGCTGGAGCTCAAAGATTATTAAGACAACGTTCTTGTCTTGAATCTCAAGGGTATTAGGGAAGAGAAATGTAAAGAGATAAATACTGTGCAATAACATCAGAAGCAGTGGTTAGCATGACCCCATAAAAACTGGCTGTTTCATAAAGTCTTCCAATATTTTGAGTATATTGCTTATCAGGTAATCAAAGAAATGTTTACATAATTAAGGTCTTCATATCTCAAAGCATATATTTTATTAATATTTATAGAAATATATCTAATATATTACACTTAATATTAATAAAATCTGGTAAGATTTTATAGTTTTAATATACATCATGTACCCTTTTTATTCCAAGTATTTTATAGGTTTTGTTATTTCTAAATTTTTTTTGCTTTTCCATTTCAACTACTTTTTTGCTAGCAGAGAGAAAAAGATACTGTTATATTGTTTACAGGCATGTTAGCCAATTCTCTTATTTCAGTATAACTTAGTGTTTATTAAGTTTTTTGGATATAGTGACATAGAAAAGAAAGAAAATATTTTATTTATTTTTTAGGTTTTTTTTTTTTGCGGTACGCAGGCCTCTCACTGTTGTGGCCTCTCCCGTTGCGGAGCACAGGCTCCGGACGCGCATGCTCAACGGCCATGGCTCACGGGCCCAGCCGCTCCGCGGCATATGGGATCTTCCCAGACCGGGGCACGAACCCGCGTCCCCTGCATCGACAGGCGGACTCTCAACCACTGCAGCACCAGGGAAGCCCCTCCTTGTATACTTTTTCAGTCAATTCCACCAGCCTCAGGCAACCACTGGTCTAAATTCTAAAACCATAGCCTAGTTTTGCCTGTTCTAGACCTTCATATAAATAGAACCATACAATATATACTCTTTTGTGTTTATCTTTTTTGCATAACACAAATGTTTTTGAGATTCATCCACATTATTGGACCTATCAGTAGTCTGTTCTTTTTTATTGTTGAATAGTATTCTGTTGTATGGCTGTACCCCACACATTGTTGATCTACTCATCTTTTGATGAACATCTGTGTTATTACAGTTTGGGGCTAGAATGAGTAAAGCTGCTGTAAAATTAGTGTAAATGTCTTTTATGGACACATTCTTTCATTTCTCTTGGTTAAATCTCTAGAAGAGAGATTGCTGAGTCATATATTAAGTAGATGTTTAATTTTATAGGAAACAAACTGTTTTCCTAAACTTGTTGTTCTACTTCCCCTACTTATCAGCAATGGATGAGAGTTCCAGTTGCTTCACATCCTGCCTAACACTGCATACTATCAATTATTTAAAAAACATTTTAGCTTTTCTAAGTGCTTGTAAGCTATATTTATCTGTGATTCTAATTTGTAGTTCCCTGACAACTACAGATACAGAAATCTCTTTTTATGTATTTAGTGCCCACCCATATCTACTTTTATGAAGTGGCTCTTCAAATCTTTAACCACTTTAAAAATATGGTCATTTGGTTTCTTGTTATTGAGTTGTAAGATTTCTTTATATATTCAGGATATGAGAACTTTTTGAGATGGTCTATGGATACCAGTGAGTCCATAAGGTCAATTATTTTCAAAATAATACCAAACTATTATGCACCCTTTTTTGTGTGTGCTGACATTTGCACTGATGGTAAAAAACAAACAAAAAACTAAAGGTTGGTAAAACCACTGACTCCTTTGTGTGAATCAAGGTGGTGGCACCAACCTATACTAATGATCATTTTACCCTTTACCGCCATACACTTGTAATTTTATTGGTTTGGCCAAAAAGTTCATTCGGTTTTAAGGAAGAATAAGACATTTTTCATTTTCACGAAGAACTTTATGAAACATTCATTAACTGAACGAACTTTTTGGCCAACCCAATAAAATATGCCTGTTTCACTTAAGCATGTATTTGATGATACAATCAAATAGTAAAAATTATTAATTTTATTACATTTTAACCCTGAGGTGCATGGCTTTTTAATACTATCTGTTACTACATGGGAAGTTTGCATAAGCCCTGCTGCTGAATGCCAAAGTTTGAGGAGGAAAAAACTTGTGCAGTTGTCCAAGTTGCAAGCATACCTAGACACTCTTTTCTCAGAATATCATTTTCACTGGAAAGAATGACTGATAGACATCTGGTTATTCAGCCCCAAGTGTTTGGCAGACATGTTCCTCAAAAATGAACAGTGTGTATGTGTCATTTCAAGGAAAACGACTGACAGTGTTTGTTCCCAATGATAGAATTTGAGCTTCCAAGGTAAAATTAGAATCCACCATCATGAGCTTGATAGCTTCCCAATAGTTAAAATCGTTTCTGATGACATTTGTAGTGACGTTAACAAGTACGATTTTTTAAACATTGTATAATAGAAGGTGTCAACATTTGGAATATCAGCATAACTTAATGAACCAATATTTTCCAGATGAGCCACACCTGAGGTTACAGTTTTATATGGGAAGATCCACTCAAAGTATAAGACAGGCCAACAGATATTAATAAGGACAGTATGAAATGCTCGTTGATATGGCTTCAGGTTCCACACTACAGCTAACCTTTAAGAAATTATCATTTCTTGGGCTTCCCTGGTGGCGCAGTGGTTAAGAATCCACCTGCCAATGCAGGGGACACAGGTTCGAGCCCCAGTCCGGGAAGATCCCACATGCCATGGAGCAACTAAGCCTGTGCTCCACAACTACTGAGCCTGCGCTCTAAAGCCCGCGAGCCACAACTGCTGAAGCCCGTGTGCCTAGAGCCCATGCTTCTCAACAAGAAAAGCCATCACAAGAGAAGCCATCGCAATGAGAAGTCTGTGCACCTCAACAAAGAGTAGCCCCTGCTCGCCGCAACTAGAGAAAGCCTGCTGCGCTCAGCAACAAAGATCCAACACAGCCAAAAATAAATAAATAAAATAAATAAATTTTTAAAAAAAGAAATTATCATTTCTTAAATGTTGGCGTTGGTATCTGTATTAATTTCAAAGGGCTGACATAAAGAACCCACAAACTGGGTGGCTTAGAAGAACATAAATGTATTACGTCACAGTTCTGGAAGCTACAAGTCTGAAATTAAGGTGTCAGCAGGTACATGCTCTCTCTGAAGGCTCTAGAGGAAGAATCCTTCCCTGCCTCTTCCGGCTTCTGGGGCCCCAGATGTTCCTTGGCTTGTGCAGCATGATTCCCATCTGTGCCTCCAACTTCACATAACATTCTGCCTGTGTCTTTTTCCCTTCACGTGTTTTCCTTCTCTATATGTCTGTGTCCGAATTTCCCTCTTATAAGGATACCAGTCATACTGGATTAGGATCCACTCTAATGCCCTCATCTGAACTTGATTAAATCTGTGTAGAGGCTATTTCCAAGTAAGGTCAACTTTCTGAGGTCCTGGGAGTTAGAACTTCAACATATCCTTTTTGGGGGGAGCACTACTGAACGCATAACAGTATCAAAGAAAAATATTTGCAGTGATCTGGAAAGGCTAGTGAAATACTTCGGTGGCCAACACATATCTGTGTGAGGCCAGGTTTTCTTCATATACTGTAATCAAAACAACATCGTAACAGACTGAATGCAAAACCACATGAGAATACAGCTGCCTTCTATTAATCTCATTAAAGGGACTTGCAAAAATGTAAAATACCACCATTCTCATTAACATTTTTGTATTTTGGAAAATGTGATTATTTTTCATAAAAATACATCATTTATGTTAACATGTATACATTTATTATTATAGTGACTGAATTAAAGTGTTTAAAATTGTTTTAATTTATGATATAGTAAATATTGATAGGTACAGGTAAATATTGATAAACAAAACCTCTTTGGTTGAAGGGGGTGTCCTTAATAATATTATGAGAGTAGTCTTTACTAAGGGCTAGTGGCCTTGTAGGCATCTACAGAATGTTCCAGGTGTTCCATAACTGCTCCAAATGTCTTTGAACTCTGTCAAGGTCAGGAGTTGTTCAGCTTATAACCAACTCTTCAGTAGTTATTCTTCACCTGTACCCATGGAGTCTCACTCCATACATGTCCAGCTTAGAATCCAGCGAATGAACCCCTCTGCAGAAACTCTTTTTCTGTGTAGCACCCTGTTCTCCAGCACTCCGCCCCAGACAGTCCAGCTACTTCAGGCTCCCTGGACTCTCATCTGTCCCTCTGTCCCGAGACCACTGTGTTCCCCCTCCCTTTCCAGGTTTGGTAAATGCCTCCAGGTAGAATGCTTTTTCAACCTAGGTGTTTGGAAGATAGAGCACAACGTAGATTACTTTCATCATTAGGCCTACTGTTCTGCTTTTTTGTCAAACTGCACACGCCACTGACCCCCTGAACCGTTACTGGAACGTACGCTCTATGAAGGGACGTAGTTTTGTTCGTTTTGCTCCCTGTTGTGTCCTCAGTGCCTCGAACAGTGCTTGGAACAGAGAAGGTGTTTGACAATTTGCTAAATGAATTCAAGGAAGGTGTGAATTTTAATGCTTGTCATTATATGACCTGGATTAAAACATTTGACAAGGAGAATATAATAATTTAGAGATAAAAGTCTTATTTATATTACTTATTATTTCTATCACCTGTGTCTGGGGCCTCCTCAGATGGTATGCGTTGAGAGCTGATGCTGGCTGTTTATAACAACAATAAAGCTGCTATTTCTGTGTCTATATAATCTTGTTTAGTTGAGATTTGAACGCAGGTCTACGGTACTGCAGTCCCAGGTACCTTACCACTAGCTTCAGTGCTTTCTTGAGGACCAGTGAGGAAAACTGGTCTATATTCTTATACCTCTGAGTTACTGTGTCACTGAACATCATTAAGCAGCTCAAACAAGCTGGTTCCAAAGCAGCAACATTTCAGTAGAAATCGATACATCTAGATTTTTGCTAAAAGCAGAAGGGTCCTTTTAATTGGATTATGCAATCAGAGCATACAGTGACTTTAAAGAAAGCTCCAGAGCATATGGCATTCTAAAGTCTTCAGAGTGTGGTTTGATGGGACCAGCAGCGAACACGAAGAGGAGGTAAGATTTAAAAGAAAGCTGTTGGAGTACTGTGTTGCAAATAAAATCTAAGAAGGCACTTGGCAATTCACTTTTCTATTTTTTTCCTGCTGTTTTCCTGCTGCCTTTCATTCCCAGACACTATAAGTGTTCCTTGCCAGTTTCTATTCTAAATTCAAACTCCGTCGTGTTCTCTCCAAGAATCTGACACTTATTTCTCTCAGTAGACTGGAAAGAAGGAATGTCACAGCTTAGCTAAGTAATGGGGTGAGAGGGTGGTCTGTGCCTCCCTGGAAGGTGTCACATGGTCTCATTTTTATCCACAGTCTAATCCCTAAATGGCAGCATGTGGGTAAAATGACCTCTAAATTCTTCCAGTCCTGTAAGTCTACCATCCTACAGGGATTATGCTCGACTCTAGTTCATACCCATTAAATTTGATACACGTCCATGTCCAATTGCTTGTTAAGGCATTCCCCTCCTGGCTGTGACACAGGCTGAAAGGGGGATAGTGTTTTTTAGGGCTTTTGTTACCCTGTATTTACAGTGTGCTGATCACCAGCCGAAGAGGACTGCAATCTCAGTGCTGTCGTTACAGACCCGGGGGTCAAGAAGGCCTGTACTGCCCAAGCGGGAACACAGGAGGCAGCGAGGGGTCCATTAGGACAGGAGCCCAGGGGTCTGAGTCACAGTGATGCCCTCAGTTTGGGGCTATCAAGCCCTTGCTTTTCAAAGTGATGTCTGAGGGCTGGCAACAAAGGCATCACCTAAGAGTCTGTTAGAAGGTCAGGCTCCTCCCCAGACCTGCAGGACCAGAGTCTGCATATTCAGGAGGTTTCCAGGTGTTTTGTGGACACACAAAAATCACAGCAACAAAAAAACTTAGGAATAAGCCCGAACAAGGAGGTGAAAGTTCTTATATGTTCAGAACTATAAAACACTAATAAAGGAAACCAAAGATGATCCAAAGAAATGGAAAGATATCCCATGCGCTTGGCTTGAAAGAGTTAATATTGTTAAAATGACCATACTACCTAAAGCAATCTACAGATTTAATGTGATCCCTATCAAATTACCCATGACATTTTCACAGAACTAGGATAATCCTAAAACTTATATGAAACCATAAAGGACCCAGAATTGCCAAAGCAATCCTGAGGGAAAAGAACAAAGCAGAAAGCAAACCCTCCCAGACTTCAGACAATACTACAAAGCTACAGTCATATAGAAAACAGTGTGGTATTCGCACAAAAACAGACATATGGGTCAATGGAACGAAACAGAGAGCCCAGAAATAAACCCACATACCTACAGTCAATTAATCTTCAACAAAGAAGCTAAGAATATACAATGTGAAAAAGTCTCTTAAGCAAGGGGTGTTGGGAAAGTTGGACAGCCACACATAAATCAATGAAGTGAGAACACACCCTCATACCATGCACAAAAAGAAACTCAAAATGCCTTAAAGACTTATACATAAGACATGACACCATAAAACTCCTAGGAGAGAACATAGGCAAAACATTCTCCGACATAAATTGACATAAATTTTATTAGGTCAGTCTCCCAAGGCAATAAAAATAAAAGCAAAGATAAACATTGGAACCTAACCAAACTTACAAGCTTTCACATAGCAAAGGAAACCATAAACAAAATGAAAAGACAACATACCGACTGTGAGAAAATATGTGCAAACAATGGGACTAACAAGGACTTAATTCCCAAAATATACAAACAGATTATACAACTCAACAAAAACAAGAAAAACCAAACAGTCTAATCGAAAAGTGGGCAGAAGAACTAAATAGATATTTCTCCAAAGAAGGCAAACAGATGGCCAAAGGGCACATGAAAAGATGCTCAACATCACTAATTATTAGGGAAATGCAAATCAAAACTACAATGGGCTATCACCTCACACCGGTCAGAATGGCCATCATTAAAAAGTCCACAAATAACAAATGCAGTGCAGAGAAAAGGTTACCCTCCTACACTGTCAGTGGGAACGTAAGTTGGTGCAGCAACTATGGAAAACAGTATGGAGGTTCCTCAAAAAACTAAAATAGAGTTGCCATACGATCCATCAATCCCACTCCGGAGCATATATCCTGATAAAACTATAATTCAAAAAGATACATGCACCCCTACTATGTTCATAGCAGCACTATGCACAATAGCCAAGACATGGAAGCAAGCTAAACGTCCACTGACAGACGAATGGATAAAGAAGATGAGGTACACACATACAATGGAATACTACTCAGCCATAAAGAACCAAAATAATGCCATTTGTGTAACCCAACGGGACCCTATGGGGCCTTCCCAGAACAACCCCCCACCCCATGTTAGTCAGAGTGTATTTAATCAGAGAAATGAGAAAATGCAGAGAAAGGAAAACAGTCAAGCAAGACAAAATAATAATAGTTTAGCCATTAAACAAAGTCAAGTTCCTCCTCAAGGGCTGTAGATCCTATTCTGAGCCACACCATTTGTTTTGCAGCTACTGAAACCCCCGCCAGGTGGGAGAAGTTAACTGTATGCTGCCCACAAGCACTTAAACCCCAGACCAGTTGGAACCAGGTTGATGATGTTGATCCTGATTACCTCACCACCAACCAATCAGAAGAATGTCCAGGAGCTGATCACACACCCCACAACACCCCTCCCTCATCCTGTCTTTAAAACCCGTTCCCTGAAAGCCTTCAGGGAGTTTGGGTCTTTTAAGCACTAGCTGGCCCGGACTCCTAGCTTGGCCCTGCAACAAACGCTCTGCGGTCCTTCACCACAACCAGGTGTCAGTAAATAGTAGATTGGCTTTACTGCCCCCAGCAAGCAGACCCAATTCTGGTTCAGTAACATTTGCAGCACTGTGGATGGAACGAGAGCTTATCACACTAAATGAAATAAGTCAGAAAGACAAATACCATATGATACCACTTACATGTGGAATCTAAAATATCACACAAATGAACTTATCTAGGAAACAGAAACACTCCCACATACAGAAGAGACTTGTGATTGCCAAGGTGGAGAGGGGTAAGGGAGGGATGGAGTGGGAGTTTGGGGTTAGCAGATGCAAACTATTATGTATAATGGATAACAAGGTCCTACTGTAGAGCACACAGAACTATATTCAATATCCTCTGATAAACCATAATTGAAAAGGATATAAAAAGGTATATATATATATATATAACTGAATCACTTTGCTGTACAGCAGAAATCAACATTGTAAATCAACTATGCTTCAATTTAAAAAACAAGTTTGAGAAGCTTTAAGTATTGTCGACCGTCCCTACCTTAAGTGTGGCAAGGGCTTTGAATCAGCTGAGCGTCTGCTGTCCCACTGCAGGAGGGGCGCCAGGTCCCAGGCACTCATGGCCGCTGAGCACCCCCGGAGGAAAGGCATGCGAGGCACCCCAGATCCGTCTACAGCCCCGCTCCTTCCCGGCAGCTCTTCTCTGGGATCTGGAGAGGCCAACTCCCCGCGCAACCCGCCCACCGGCGCCGGCGTTCCCAGTGCGCGGCGGGAGCGCGAGTTAAAGCCGCCCGGGCGGCCAGTGCGCTCAGCCAGCCCGCGGCGGCCTCCCGCAGCGCGCCTCGCGCCCGGGTCCCCGCGCTGTCTCCTCGCGGCTATGGAACTCCGGTCGCTCCTTCGGCTCCTGCCGCCCGTGCTGGCCGCGCTGGGCGGCCTCGGGGGCTCAGCGACCGGTGAGTGGGGCCCGCGGGTGGGGCGCCCCGGGAGGGACCGCATCCCGCTCTGCAGGCTGCGGGGCGCGGGGCTGCCGGGCGGGGTCGGAGGAGAGCTTGGGGTGCCCTCGCTGGGTGTGCGCGGCTTGTCCCCCGTCCTGCGGTGACCTTCTGTCTGGGAGGGCGAGGCTAGACCGTCTGGAGGGGCCCTGTGCTTCTCAGCCTTTTACGCCTTAACAAGCCTCCCTGGTGGGTGGGCTCAGCGGATGGATTGGATGTCTTTTCCTCTCTGGCCCTCAGGCCGGTGAGAAAAGAAGCTCGTTCCGCACCTGAGGGCAGGGCGCACGCTCCCTTCTAGGTTCTTCCTTTCCTCAACATCCAAGGGAGTGGGATTGGCTTTCTAGCCCTGGTCTCTGATGGGCCCGCCCCCCAGGTTTAACCAGGCAGCAAATTTAGCCTCTTGGAGGCCCGGGACCTTGGGAAGAGGTGCTTCCCTCCAGAAACAGCCCGGGGGATACGGAGCTTGGGCCCAGGTGCGATTAGCAAGCAACTTCCAGCGCGCTTGTTAATACCACTCAGGTGTAGGCGGACCCCAAGGCAGAGGAGAGCTGAGTTGGGGTCCCAGGGTGACTGAGACACCCTGAGTTCCTGTAGGGCTGGTGGCTGGTGACCTGGGCAGGTGCAGGAGGTGCCCAGTGTTTGTCAAACGACCTGGCCTGCAGGATTGCCCATCTCTCCTGACAGGTGCTCCCAATTGGCCCTCATGGATGAACGCAGATTTTAAATCATTTTTTAAGTTATGCAGACACTTCGTTGGTCAAGGTACTGTTAACTGGTTTGCAGGAGATGTCACTTAGTCTCTGAGCTGTTTGCTCTCCAGGAGGGATTCTGACCCTCAGGGTTTTTGCCTAACCTGGTGGGGCGTCTCTGTGGCAGGAAGCCCTTGCCCTGGGTGGTCTGTTTGCTCCACCCCAGAAACAGGGTTTAAAGTTACTTGCCTTTTTCACTAAGCAGTGTTCGCCCAGGCCTTCTGGTATGAAGACATCTTTGTGATGTCTGTTGTAGAACAGCCCATGATCATTGTACTTTGTATATTAACAGACTCGGAGAAAGCTACCATGAACTTAATATGTAAATAGATTAATAAATACATTTTAAATTTATTCACAGCAAGTATGTACCTAAATTTGAAAAGTAATGTTTGAGACCCATCTACAGATGGTGTTCAGAATCCATGTGCACACTGGGTCTCCAGACTGAGAATCACCAGGGCAAATAGTGTTCCAGGTGGGACTCGCCTAGCAGTGTGAGTCTTTGAGGGTTGACTGCAGCCCTAACTGGGACCCTTCTGGAAGGATCTGCTAGGAGAGGTAGCAGAAGAGCTAACACTTTGGGAGCATTTGTTTGGTGGGTATTGTGCCCAGTGACTCTGTACTCTTTTAATCCTTGCATTTTCCTCTTAGAACCACTTATTTACTAGCCTCACTTTACAGACAAGAAAAACTGAGGTCCAGAGGGAGGCAGTAGTAACTCTCCCGAGGTAATGTTGTTAGTACGTGGTCTAACCAGAACTCCAACCTAGTAAGTAGCCTGACGACTGAGCCTGGGGTCCCATCTTAGGGGTTGCTGACCTCACCTGTTCGCAATTGAATGGTTTTGGTCAAGTCAAGTGGGATTGCCCGGATGGTATGTGAGTAGCCGGCAAAGTTGTTAGCTATTCATTAATAACCAGTGCCTCCTGAGTCTTTCATTTATAATGCAAATTATAAGCCAGCCTTTTAAAATCAAACACTGAGTAACTATGCTAAAAGCACTATCTTAGAGGGATGCAAGTAAGACTGAGGTCTGGTTCCTTACCAAAGAAGGTGTAGTCTACGCGGTGGGCTTCCATTGTCAACTCCCATCACATAGCTTTGCACACGACTTTCCATCCCATATGCACACACTGTCCCTGGGGTAGGATTGCTGGGTCTTCACTGCGTCTTACGGAGACTTCTGCCAAATGGGACATGTAGCTTATGTTTTCTCAGAACCAAGGATTGGCTTTTTCTCTTTGAAAGTTAGGCAAAATAGTAAACTAAGTACAACCAGGCCTTCTCTGAGCACCACATCCATAACAGGCTTATTTTTGACCATTAATCATTCAGGGTTGAGAAACACAAGTTCATGATTTGAATAAAGCTGATAATATAAATCAGTATCCTGCAAATAACAGAAAACTTAAGTATTTATAACCAGGCTATTAGAGGTATTCTTATAAAGATGGTATATAGGACCCCAAACCCTAACTTCATTTGAAGCTGTATCGACCCATGTCTAAAAGGAAACTAAAGTCAAGTACTTTGAGCCTAGACCTCTAAACTTGCAACATTTCATACTCTTGAGTCTGTAAGACCAAATCAGACCTGGAAGAAGTAGTATCTTTTTAAGCACAAGTGTAAGTCTGAGCCATTCTAACAAGACAACGGGGAGGAGATTGACAGCTCTCCAGCAACAACCCCACAGCCGCAGAAAGAATGGTCCCCAAGGATCGTCATGGCAAACCTGCATGGGTTTTCAGGGTACTGAACCCCCTAGTGTTCTCCTAGATAATAGTTGAAGGAAGGTCTTCCAAACAGAACAGTGAAAGCAGCTTACATGAAAAGGTCTCCTGGACCCAAGGAATCCAGGAACTCTGATGGCTTTGCTTCTTGGTCCTTCACTGCAGATGAAATACAGTGTCAGATGACGAGGCAAGCTGCATGTGGTGGGAGATGCATTCCTGTGGCCTGGCTCTGCAACGGAGAGCAGGAGTGCCCGGATGGGGCGGACGAGCAGTGTGGTAAGTGGTCTCACCGCCGTGTCCTGTTGTGTATCATGCACTCACCCACACCTGGCCCTTATTGCTACACATAGCAATATACACAGGTTGACAGTTCTCATGGTTTTCACCCTCTTAGGGGGTGTTCGGAAATGATGGGTGTTCTGCATTGTTGCAGGCTTTCAGTGGGGAAGGCCAGGCATGTTTTTATTAATTGTTGGCAGCACTGTTGTCCAAACAAGTGTGGAGGGCGAGTTGGGATGGAAAAATCCAGCAAAGGTCTGGCTCCTCATCTTAAACTCAGACTTAAACATCTATGACAGTGTTACTCAAACTGGAATAATACAAGGATTCCTTTATAGGAAATCCCTGCAGCCCCCAGTGCACACAATTACTTTTATATACAATAAACTAGTTCAACCCTTATATGCTTAGAGATTTTATACAACTGAAAAAACAGCTTTCAAACTGGGGACAAGAACTATAAAACCAACAGAAATCAGCCATTTGGTAAATATCTTCCTGAAATAAAGTTCAAGTAATTCTCTGTGCTAAGAGAGCTCAAAACCCCAGAAGGGAGGCCAGAGCACCTGTATGTGAGGAAAGCCTCTCACCAGGTGCCTTGCCTCCCTGTGCAGTGAATGTGGAAGGGAACTTTCCTCATTAAAAGAGGAGAACCCCCATAAGCACTTGGTGAGTGCTACCCCTCACGCACATTCCTGGGGTGGTCACTTACTGTAACTACTTTAACATGAAACCGTGGATATCAAAATGTGTACTATTACAGGTTAGAGTAAAATTTCAGACTTGCAGAAATGCCTTGTGCTTGGACCCCCATACACTTTAGCCCAGCTCCCCAAGTTTACTAGCTTCAGCCAGTAGGCAGACTTAAGTGGAAATACTTGATCGTCTTACTAAACCCCAAACCCCAGTTCTCAGGTTGCCATAGATCTTAATCATCTCAAACACCAAAGGAATTCAGAGACATGAACTCATAAAACTGGACTAACACAGGGGCCACTAGCCACATGTGAGGATTTAAATTTATTTAAATGAATACAATTAAAAATTTTAGTTTGTGTATCATACTAGCCACATTTCAACTGCTCGATAACCACGTGTGACTGGGGGCTGCCATTCTGGACAGCATAGATGTAAAAGGCTTCCATTGTCACAGAAGGTTTTACTGGACAATGGCGTTCTAGAATAATGGCAGGAGATGTTTATCGATATGCTAGGTGATTGTCCCTAAGGTAGGGGTACTGAGTGATATTGTCAGAAGTAATGTGAAAAGGACGGGCAAGTTTAGGGTTGACTCCAGCGGCAAATCAGGAATTAATTATTCTTTTGCTAATGAAAGTACTTAATATGAAATCCAAATTTAAAAGCTACTAGTGCGCTGACAAACACCTCTTCCTTTCTGCCTCTTCTTGGACACCGCCACTGCCTGCAGAGGAAGTATGTCACGGACACCCACAGGCCTGGCAGTGTGATGATGGGAGATGTATTTCCATTCGCTGGCTTTGTGATGGTGTCAGTGACTGCTTAGATGGCTCTGATGAGGTTAACTGCGGTACGTACAACTTATTTTTACCTTCAGTGACACTCTCTGTTTATTAGCTGCATTGATTAACATCAACAGTGAAACAAGCCCGTCACTAAACAGCCTTACGCATACATGCTAAACCCAGACGTTAAATTGTCTCTGGTATTACGGGTAACTGTTTTCATCTCTTCTCCATTTTCCAAAACTACTTAAAATTAAGATTATTAGCTTTATTGACTTAAAAAAACCTATTTGGGGTGAGACTTCAGAATACAAAGTTGTGGCCGCCTCTCCCATGGCTCCCCTACTTTCTGTTCTTGGTTTTCTATGGATTAAATTCATGAGCAAACCACAAATCCCTAAATAAACAAGGCCGTGGTACAGGGGTTCTACCTCACCAAGCCAACTCCTGCCTTTTAGAGAGAATGACGGCATGTCCAGACCCAAAAATCCAGTGTCCAGGAGATCCTCAGTGCCGTGATGCCTGGGAACCCTGTGATGTAGATGAGGACTGTGGAGGTGGGCTCGGGGAAGCGCACTGCCCCCGGCACCGGTGCCTGGCTGGGCAGTGGCAGTGCAGGAACGAGGTGTGTGTCCTGGACCGCTGGCGGTGTGATGGCATCGACCACTGTGGGGACTCCTCAGACGAGGAGGGCTGTGGTGAGTCTTGCCCCTCGCCCCACCTTTTGTTAAAGGGAAGGTTGGACTATGTGGGCTGCTTTCTGCAAGTCGTGATTTAATTCCTACGACTGAGACTGACATCCTGTATCTAAACACGGGATGTTTCCTAGCAATAACCAAGATTGTCTTATCCATGGAAACGTAAAGCAGTGCTTAAATAGTAAGTCTGCAATGGACACTCTAAGCATTGCCTAGAATGTTTCCACTATTCAAGTCTGGCCAACGCACAGAACACCTGAGCACCAGTATCCGAAGGAAGTCTCCTGCATCCTTCTGTAGTGAATATGGAAGGGGAACATTCCTCACTAAAAAAAGAAAGCGCTCCCCCCAAAAAACCTTGGTGAATGCTACATTCCCTTTTTTACCCTCAGTACACAAGGTAGTGGAACCTCCGACTTTTGGGTGAACCACAATTCCATTCACTCTTTCTTCCCAGAGTTAAATTTGCAATATCAAATGTGTTCAGATTCTAACATTTTAATAATAATTTATAACCTGGTTTCTTAAGAGAATACTTCTATTAGGGCTAGTGTTATCTGACTTAAATACAATTTCAGTTAGAACTATTTAATACTAGTTCAGTTCAATTTTAATACGATTTCAATCTAGTGCCCTGATGTCTTAACATAGTTGCTATCAAGTCTTAAGTCCCAGTTCCTGATTACTCTGCTTAAAAAGATAACTTCCTTTCCTACCTAGACTTGCCTTCGGTTATGGAAATACTGCTACCTTCCTGACCCACTATAAGAGTTGTCTATTTTTACCACCACCCCAAGTATTAATGAAAAGGAATGCTTAACTTCCCGCACAGCTTCCTGTCCACAAGGCACGGTTGGATGTGATGAGGGGAAATGCATCCTAGAATCCCTGATGTGTGACGGGAGCGTGGACTGTACAGATGGTACCGATGAACCCACTACGTGTGGTAAGAAGTCAATTGCTTGGCTCAACATGGGAGAGGGAGAGTAAGTGAAATAACTCAGGGCCTTAGTTAACATGGGGGTCTCCTCTCTGAAACAACACTTGGGCTCAAACTCCTCCAGAAGCAATTATCCTTCAGTGATGGATCCCTTATATTTTGCAAGTTCCAGACCTTGGCTTTGGTCTCCTGAATGTGAGCAAATATTACCTGAGCTGTAAAAATTGAGGGCCATTCTCACGTTGTAGCTTTATGGAAATAGACTAGCTAAAGCCCTCAAACTCCATGGCTCCTAAAATTCTGTAATAAGGAACATAAACTTTGCCACAAAGAAGCAAATCATTTGTTCAAGACAAAAAGGTAGATTCTCTAAGGATTTAACCAAAGAAGGACGGAGGAAGACTTTCCTGCCTCTGAGCAGGCAGCTCTGACTTTTAAACCCTTGTGGTTCTCACTATGAAAATCACTGTCGGTTCCAGCTGGGGCAGAGGGAGAGTGGGTATCTGTCCCCAGTCATTTGGTCATCTGTCTCTTATTTCCCCCCAAATCTGGTCTTCGACTTTATGATGAAAGCTCTTTAGTACTGTTAAAGGCCGCGAAAGAAGTTTTCATGAAGGGGGCACAATAAGAGATATTAAAAGCATAAACAGTGGGACACAAAATACAGGTTTCTGGTCCTGTATAGATAATTCATTGGGATTAGTAAATTATTATATCAGTTGCTGAGCTAAGAGTACCAGCTGTCCATAAATTCTGGAGAAAATAGAAAAGAGGTCGCTGGTTCCTCCATGGGTGAACAATACACAAACACTTGAAATGGTCCAGACCGTTCTCCTTTCCCCTACTCCAGGATTCCTAACTTTCCCTCTTCTCTGGTCTTCCCCCAAAGCCTCCAGTTTCCTAGGTAAGAGAGCAGGGTCAAAAGTTATCTTTAACCAGCCATCTACTCCTTACACAAGTGTGTAGGGTTGTGACACAGTATGGTTTATAAAACGTTTGCTCTTTACCATGTTCAGCTGTAGTGACCACTGTCCTGTCTCTACCAGGGAAAAACTGCTCTCTGGCCAACGGGGGCTGTGAGGGGCAGTGCAGGGACACAGCCTGGGGTGTCCAGTGTTCATGTGGACCCGGATGGCGTTTACAGCCGGATGGTTGGAGCTGTGGAGGTCAGAATTCACTAGGCTCATCTTTACAACTTTTTATTGTAGTAACATAAAATTTACCATTTTAATCATTTTTAAGTGTGCAATTTGATGTACATTCACAGTGTTGGGCAACCATCACACTATCCATTTCCAGAACGTTTTCATCACACCCAACAAAACTCTGTACTCATTAAGCAATAACTCTGTCCCCCCTCCCTGCTGAACTTTATCAACTTTCTGCCTATGAATTGACCTGTTCTAGTACTGCATATAAGTGGAGTCATACAGTGTTTGTCATTTTGTGTCTGGCTAACTTCACTTGGCCTGTCTTTAAGGTGCATTCGTGTTGTAGCATATATCAGAATTTCCTTCCTTTTTTAAGGCCAAATAATATTCCTTGTATGTATACAGTTTGCTCTTTGAATATGCAGGTTCCACATTGGCAGAGTCAACCAACTGCAGATTGAAGATACTGGGGTGTGTGTGAGGGATTCTAGAAAGTTCCAAAAAGCAAAACTTGAATTTGCTGCCTGCTAGCAACTATTGTATTTACATTGTATTAGGGATTCTAGGTAATCTAGAGATAATTTAAAGTATATGGGAGCATGTGCATAGGTTATATGCCAGTACCACACCATTTCATATAAGGGACTTGAGCTTCCATGGAGTGTGGTATCCACAGGGGGTCCTGAAACCAGTCCCCTGTGGATACCGAGGGAGGACTGTAATCACATTTTGTTTATCCATGCATATGCTGATGCTCACTTGGGTCGCTTCCACCCTTTGGCTACTGTGGACAACGCTGCTATGAGCACCGGCGTGCAAGTGTCTGTTTCAGTCCCTGCTTTCAGTACTCTTGGGTATATACCAGAAGTGGAACTGCTACACCACATGGTAAATTCTACGTATAACTTTTTGAGAAACCATCACACAGTTTTCTGCAGCAGCTGTGCCATTTGACATTCCCACTAACAATGCACACGGGTTCTGATTTCTCCACATCCTTGCCACTCATTCTGAATTAGGCCCTGGCTGGCTTGACAAGGGGCTTATCCCCAGGAATGTTGCTAGGGTAACAGAAATAAGTATTCTGTGGCAGCCACACATCTAGGGTCCCTGTATTGACGGTTCTGCTGAAATATATTCACATTTGTGGGAATTCTATGGAGGCAGGGACTTTCTGTCCCAGCACCACAGAGTGATCTCCACCTGATACACGTTCCATGAGTATCTGAAAAGTGGCCCAAAAGAACAAAAGTACTTGAGATTGTTGCTTGTTCTTCTCTAATTTCCAACTGTCTATCATCAGATGTGGATGAGTGCTCTATGGCATACAGCCCCTGTGGCCAGCTGTGTCATAACACAGCAGGGTCTTACTCCTGCGGGTGTATTCGAGGTTACCAGCTCCACAATGGCACCGACTGTCGAGTTACAGGTGAGTTTCAATACCAGAAGCAAAGCCTAGCTCCTGCTCTATTCTTAGCAGCATTTATAGGTACGAGTGATATAGACGATTCACTTCAAGGTCTGGTATTAGAGGTGATTCGACTCTTTCCATAAGGAAGCTGCTATCAGTATTATAACATTAGTTGATCAATTTTGAGTGTCAGTTCCTATTACGTGTCTTTACAATGATTTAGTTTCTCTGCAGGATCTACAGCTAGGTGCTCCAGAGACCCAATTGATGATCTTAACTTGTCCTGTGCTGCTTTCACAATGGGACACTTAATTTGGCTGCTGTATACAAGGCATGCAGAGGACCTCTGTCTAGGGGAGAAGGGCTTAATCTGAAATCAGGCAGAAAAGTTCCAAAGATTCATTTCAATGTGCTGGAGTTCAGAGGAGGAACTGAGGCTTCACGTGGCCAGCCAGGTCTCCTCTAGATCCACCTTAGTCCAGACTTCAGGGATAAGTAGGTTTTGGCATGGGCCGTGAGCCAACATCTTTAGTTAAGGAGAATGGTGTGAAAGAAGGTTTCATAGTCACATGTCACTCCTTCCACTTCTATTGCAGATGATGCTATTAAAATTCTTATCGCAGCAGACAGAGAACTTGGTGTACTGGATCGAAGAACAGGCATCTATGAGACTCTGGTACCTATAAAATCAAGGCCTACTTCTGTTGCATATGATCTGGAGAGAAGTATGTACTTCTGGGTGGATGAAGTCTTAAATATGTTTGTTCTTGGGAAGCCGAACTCTGTTCCTCTCTATCCAGGTATCCTTCTTAATATTAAGAGCCCTAGCTTCTTCAAGCTACTTGAACATAATGTAAGAAGCATGTGTGTTCATCTGGACATCTTCTGTGACTCACTTGTCATGAATCATGAGAGTACCCAAAATCTTGATTTGAGATAAGTCTGTGTAGTTTGGTTCTACAGGAGCTTTGTGGAGCGTAACCTGAGATGAGACTGCTATCAGGCAGTACTGGAAGTAAGGGGGTGTGGGCTCTGGCCAAGGTTAGTCTCAGCCCCATAACTAGGTGTGTGACCCTGAGCAAGTTGTTAACTCCTTTGAGCCACCGTATATAAGATGAAGGTAATAGCACTTGTCTCACTGGGTTAGTGTGAGGACTGTGTTGGACAGTGCAGGGAAAGAAGTGCTTAGCATAGTCCTGGGCACACAGAAACCCTCTGATAGCAGTTAAGAGGTAGCATTCAGTAACAGTTCCCCGGAGACTTCTATAATGAATATTGTCCCAAACTGAGGTCTCATTCTCTTGGATTTCTTGGTTATGCTTCTACTGAGGTCTTACTCTTTCCTTACTGCCCACTGTATACTGGAAATACCTCACACAGCTGTGGCTCTCATTCTTTCCTTGTGTTGCCTTATTGTATGGCTTGAAATCGGAAGATGTAGACAAAGTTTGTCTGAGTCTCTTTTTTCAAGGTAAGGTGGATATAGAGGAACAGAGAAACATAATACTGTCTCCTGTATCCCCAGAACTTAAAGCAATCAACAGTATCTCTTTGGACTGGTTCACGGGACAGTTGTATTGGGCTAGCAGCTTTGCCAGGGTCATCTGTGCTGGTTTAAGTGATGGCAGAGGCTACGTCAGAATCCTGGAAAAGGATCTTGTGCCAGAGCAGCTAATAGTGTTTCCTGCAAAGAAGTAAGTAGCGCTTCTTTTGGAACATATCCAAAACCACTGGTTATCCTAGATATTTAAATTGACGAGAGCACGCCAACCTTTTCAACCTAGGTCTCATTTGCTCCCCAAAATTCTTAATTTTGAAGTTTAAACTGAATACCACAGAGCCAGACTTTTCAAAGTCTACGGAGTCTGAGAGCAGCTTTCTTAGCAGTGCAATGATATGAGGTCTGTGCAAGAGACCAGGGGAGCCTGGCTGGTCAGAGTCGTATACACACTCCTGAGGGGATTCTCTTAACACTTGTGCCTTTGCCTTTCTCAGGTACCTGTACTGGGTAAATAGAGGAGGGAAAGGCCTGAGGACTATTGAAACGGCAGGGATGGATGGCTCTGATAGGAAGGTGCTGGCAGTGGTGAACATGGAGGAACCCTCAGGGCTAACACTAGACCACGTGGCTGGCAGGCTCTACTGGATCAGTGCATATAAAGAGGTACTGCGATGGGTCAGAAAAAGGTAAACCCATTTAGTAGGGGCTTGGTATGACTGTGGGTAAGTACAGAGTTCTCTTATGTCTTGCATCGTCTTAGTAAAATATCTCTGGCCATGAAAACTGAGAAGAGCACAGAATCTTCAAGTAGAACCAGACTGTATCAACGTAGGTTGGGAGACTTAGTGTGACTTTCTTAAACTCTCTACAGTCAAACTCAGCACCGGAATTTCCTGGTAGTCTAGGTTATGTTCTGTGTGGTACCTGGGATACAAAACATTTTACAATGGCAGACCTCTTCCTTGAAAGCATGCAGTTACTTAAGTACTTCAGTGTCTTGTACTCACATTTCTAGGTCTTCATATTACAGTTCATGCTTTCTCATTTTTGGAACCATCAAACTAAAAGACCAGTAGGACATGGGGGCTGAAAACATAGGTTTGGAAGTTGTAGTTTTAAGCCTATTTCTTCCAGCTGTGGTTTCTGGCTACTTAGGGTACCTCTTTGAGCTCCCACTGCCCTCTCTGAAAAGAGAGAATGCCTACCTCAGAAGATGGTTGGGGAATGTAGTGGAAGGATTTGGTACACAAAGCGTCTGGATGCAGACGCTAAGTTACAGTAGCTACTTGTACAACATACGTGACTCCAGTTTATATAAGAAACAGCCCAATCCATTGGCTTTGACATTAGCCTCTGTGGATCCCAAGATAAGTTCATCTCTATCCAGTTGTTATCAGATAAAGGTGTTTAATCAGTGTCCAAGAAACTGAGGTGCGCTAAGGGGGTCAGCCGCTCTTGCTAACACTGCCCTGCCCTCATGAGACCCTCTCACCCTTCAGTCCATAGAGACGGTGAACGTGGATGGAGCTGGGAGGCACACCTTCCCCAAGGTCTTCTTGGAAGGTGAAGATCCAGCGGGACTGGCTGTATTTGAGAACTCTTTCTTCTGGACAAATAAACTACAGCTGTTTCATGCTTCACCCCACAACCCGCAGGAGAGAGTGGTGCTGCTAAACGCTTCCATATCTGCCTTCTCGGTGCTCCACAAATCCCAGCAGCCTAAGAGTAAGTTATTGCTTGCTTTCAAAATGCTCGTGAGCCAGAATGCATACTGAACGGAAACCCCCTAAAGTACTCCCTCCGTCTGTTGGAACTTGCTATTTTGGGGGGAAATGTTCTGGGTATCATTCCAGACCTATCCAGGACTTCTGAGTAAGAAGAACGGAACAAAAATATCTGCTGGGAATATCTTCCAGGCATGTACCTGGCTCTTGTCTAATGTAGCAACCAGAATTTTAATACACAAAACCTCTGAGATACACAAAACGGGGAATACACTGTTCACAGAAGGGCTAGAATAGCTTCCTCACCGACACGTCAATTGATAACAGAAGATGGAACCAAGCCCAACATCCTGTTTATAGGAGGAAGTCAAATGTTCATTGACTAGGAGTTAAAAGCTTGTTAATCTGAAATTGTATGTCAGCTTCAACTCAGATAATGCTTCTTCAATGGGTCCAAGAAACTAACCAAAAGGGAGAGCCTAGAACCACTATTTACTTCCTATCAGCAAATTAGACAGCCATTTTGTCTTAACTCCAAGGGGGAAGATGCTGTTGGTTGAAGCTTTCTTGGCCCAAGCTTCATATAGAGAGGTCATTGTCACTGTCTGAAAGACACGGGGCTCCAGGAGTTCAAGGTCAGCCTGCCTAACCTAGAGGGTAACAAGTATATTGGGATCCTCTTAAAGCAAAAATGCCTTAACGCCCCTTGAGTCTTAGGTTTTGAACTAGTTTGGATAAATACATCTGAAATTGTATCCAACCTAATTGTACCTGTTTTTATTTTAAAACAGGCAGATACCCAGCATGCGTTCCAGGTTCTTGCAGCCACTTATGTCTCCTGTCCCCCGTCCATCCCAAGGGCTATAAGTGTGTTTGTCCAGAGGGGATGTTTCTTTTACCTTCGGGCACATGTAGTGGTAAGTATGCTGGGTGAAATGGGTTTGGCTTCAGAAGGCACATTCCATGGTAGGTCTGGAAATAATGTAGCTTCTGTTTTTGGATCAATTGCTTTTGACCTGACAACCTACTTTGATGATGAGAATTTTGTTATCAAAAGATCTTGATTAGTTTTTTATTGTGCTAAAATATACATGACAAAAGGTACCATTTTAACTGTTTTTCAGTGTAGTGTTCAGTGGCATTAAGTATGTTCACATTTTTGTGCAACCATCACCAGAGCTTTTTCATCTTCCCAAACTGAAATTCTATTCCTGTTAAACAGTAACTCCTCATTCCCCTCTCCCCCCAGCCCCTGGCAACCACCGATCTACTTCCTGTCTCTATGAATTTGACTGCTCTAGGGACCTCGTATAAGTAAAATGGTACAATATTTGTCCTTTTGTGACTGACTTATTTCACTTTGCATAATGTCTTCAAAGTTCATCCATGTTGTAACATGTATCAGAATTTCCTTGTTAAGGTGGCTTCCATTGTGTGTAGATACTACAGTCTGTTTATCCATTCATCCGTCAATGGATATTTGGGTTTTATTAGTTTTAAAAGAAGAAAAAATAGCTTATACCACTCAGCTTTACATGAAAGATTAATGACTTAGTATAAGAAAGAAGCCCTCTGCAGTCTTATGTCTGTTGTGTATTCTGACTTATGTTTGTGGGCAGAGCGTCTGCATTGACATAATTCCTCATGCTGCTGTCCCATCTTCTGAAGTAGTAAAGCCTGCATAATCCGTTGAATATCACTGTCCAAATGTCTTGACTTCTTTTCTATAGAACACTGAGGTTTTAAGAAGAATAAATGCTGTGAATGTGTTGATGTTCTAACCACCTTTGAAGAATGCAATTCACAATGGGTAGCCATGGAACGTGATTATGGTGTAATAAGCCATTGTGCCAAACGCAAGACTTAGCTTAAAATGTTTTTAACATGATATATACAGTTAAATTCCCAGGTAACTTTTCTTTATATCGGCAGTAGAGTTTAAAATTCTTCGTATTGAGACTTGTGTGCTACAGGCAAGAATTTGATGACATTACTGAATTAAATGGTGCAGCCCTGCAGCCCTAATCCTCAGGATTCTGTGTTAACCTTTCAGCAGAAATTTAAAAGGCTTGGTGCCTTGGGAAGGCTGAACAATGCTTTCATTTGCCCAAATGACTCCCTTCTCTAAGGAAGCCAGGGCACTCGTGGTGAATACCTGCTTCAGAAGCAAACTTTATAAGACCCCTTTCTAGGGGAACCTCAGCTTGAGAGAGGGGCATTGCTCCAGAGGGGAGTATGGGGCTTCTCTGACAAATGGCCAAACAGGACATCTCTCCTTTTTCCTTGGTAGAGTTAAAACTAGTGTTTTCCTCTGGCAAACGTCTCTACTTGTTGAAGGTTGGCTTTATGGGAACTGCTATAGAGAGGAGCCTAGTGCAAGAGCATCCAAGGAACATCTATTTACTGGACATTGACTGGAAAAGAAACCTCGTCTACTGGACAAATACCCAGGGACATCTGTTCTGCTCAACTGGCTATTCAGGGGAAAAGCAAGAGATTTGGACAGAGCGTACAGGTAAGTTGGGGTGGCTATTATTTTGGATTTTTTTCCTTTATTTTCTGGCTCTAAATTTAAGTAGGGCCAACCCCCACCCCCACCCCCTGCACCAGAAGACCCTACCTGTCCCTGATCTGAATCAACCTTAATACCAAAGAGTGGTTTTTAACTCATTTAAATATTAAGTGTCTCTGATTTACCCTTGTTCTTATGAAGGGTATGCAGACTCTTAAAAGGCTTCCATGATTTGGAAAATCCTAGGTTTTTAAAATTCTATTTTTCTGGCATTAAGTCTGGATAGGATGGAAACGGACCTTAAATACTTCAACTTTGCATTGCAGATTTTTCTTACACTAATTTAGAAGCAATTTGCAATGCAGATTTCAGAGAGAACTAGCAAGATATTTTCTTAATATGATAATATATACTTTCTCTCCCCTCCCACACTCCTACATGGCATACCCCACCCTTAGCTCCCTGTACTCAGCCTAAATGCAAATATCTATTTTATAAAGGAAAACTGAGACTTGAGTTCCAGGGTGAGTAATCTGACTGCTGAATGCCTGTGCCATGGGTACTCTAAGTGCCAAGGATCTGCTTTACTACAGGAAGTGCTGTATTGGAATCCATGCTCCCGAGACACCCTTCAGAGCAGTAGACTCTACCCAGAGCCCTGTGGGCAAGAGCAAAGCCTGGCACATTGGAGCTTTCAGTACCTGACTGAAAGAACTTTGGGGAGAAACTGAAATGGGCAGTGATCTTGCAGAACATCTGATGGCTGTCTAGGAAACCCTGATCATGGATTTCCTCCTGTTTAATTCAAATGCTACCTACCCCCACTGGCTAATCTTTGATAGTTGGTTTCTATGTTATAATTCTACCAAGGATTCGTAAGAGACTGACAATTTCATTTAAGCTGGCTCTGTGGTGAATACTGAGACTCTGTAGTAGGTGACCCTGAAATAATAGAAAAAAATATAGATTTTGCTCTCTGTCCCTGGTTACAGGCACAGAGCTTCTAAGACCTTTGTAATTTCCTAAGTGATGGGAGCATCTGACACAGAGTTCCTAAATCCATTAGAATTTCCTGGGTGATAGGAACAGCTTTTGTTTTAATGAGACAACTCTTGATGGGTTTTGCAATACAATGCAAAATTGAATTTAAAGTCCACTTCTATCTTACTAAGATTCAAGGCCAGAAAAAATTTTGAAACCTTATCATTGCCTCTAGGAGGTTGGTCACCAGAAAGACCAAGGCGTGATGAGAAGCTAAGAAATTTCAGCCCCACTCCTTACTCTCTAGAGAGGGGAGAGGGGCTGAAAATGGACTTAAATCATGCCTATGTGATGAAGTCTCCATAAAATCCCCGAAGTATGGAGTTCAGAGAGCTTCAATACATCTGTGTGTACTGAAGCCCAGCTCCACAGGGACAGAAGTTCCTGCACTTGGGACCCTTTGGACATTGCCCTACGTGTCTCTTCATCTGGTTGTTCATCTGTATCCTTTATGTAATAAACCTGTAAACGTGTTTCCCTGAGTTTTGTGAGTCATTCTAGCAAATTATTGAACTCAAGAAGGGGGTTGTGGGAACCCCGATTTAGAGCCAGTGGGTCAGAGTGACAACCTGGGACTTGTGACTGGTGTCTGAAATGGGGGCGGTCCTGTGGGACTGAGCCCTTAGCCTGCGGGACCTGATGCTAACTCCAGGTCGACAGTGTCTGAACTGAACTGAATTGTAGGTGTCGACTTGAAAAAAAATGCACAATGTTAAGAGCTATGAGCCCAGTTTATCCAGTGTCTTACTGAAGACTATAGCCCAGGAGACAGCCTCTCAGTAGCTCTGAGAAACTGTTCCAAAGAGCTAAGGGAGGAGCCAGGATACATATGAATTTTTTGGCTGGAAAAACATGTAGTCAAGCATCAGAAGATTACTACTAATCATGAAGGACAGCTACCTCATGTTCATGATTTTAGTGTTTTTCTGTGCGTGGGAAGATGCAGGAATCTGGGGTCGTTCGAAATTTTTCCTTAAATAATGCATCTTAACTACCTAGGGGCCAGTATCGAAAGCACAGAATGCTTCCTATTTTTCTCCATCCTGAATTCCTCTAGGGAAGCACTGCTGGTGGGCGACTGTGGTGGCTGATGGCTTGATCCTTGCAGAACTGGAATGGCAGCTGGCAGCATGGTTTTTTTCCTTACATAGGACATCCCACTTGTGTTGCAGAATTGCTTGGTGTGGGGGGAAAAACACGCATCTGGTGTCACAAGTATTGATGTATAGTAAAGGAGACACACAGGAGTGCTTGTCCTATACAGTTGGCTGGAAAGCCTGACAAAGCCAGGCAGGCTTTTCTAGGTAGTAATCAGCTTGACCTCTGCTATCAAGACCTGTTTGCACATCTCAGAGCCTCCTTACAACTCCTGGGCCTGCAGCTTTCAGCTTATTCTTAGATCAAAGTGCACTGACATCTGTGGATTTTTCTCTTGGATGTGTTAATCTCGCTCTCATATTGAAAACTGAGGACTTCCCTGGTGGCGCAGTGGTTAAGAATCCGCCCACCAATGCAGGGGACCCGTGTTCGATCCCTGGTCTGGGAAGGTCCCGCATGCCGCAGAGCAACTAAGCCCGTGCACCACAACTACTGAGCCCACATTGCTGCAACTACTGAAGCCCATGTGCTCTAGGGCCCATGTGCCGCAACTACTGAAGCCCGCGCACCTAGAGCCCATGCTCCGCAACAAGAGAAACCACCGCAATGAGAAGCCTGCGCACCGCAACGAGGAGTAGCCCCCGCTCGCCACAACTAGAGAAAGCCTGCGCACAGCAACGAAGACCCAACGCAGCCAAAAAAAAATTTTTTTAACTAATAAATAAATAAATAATAAAAACATTTACATAGATCTCAAAAAAAAAAAAGAAAGAAAAATTGAGGCTGGAAAATACTGATGAAATTCTGAATCGAAAATGAGAGGGCCTCAAATTCTGTTTTAGGAAAGAGTGCATGTTTTTAAGAACCTTTGTGGAATCGTTCTAAGAACATTCTGTGATGCTGGCATGCTGGGCTGGCCATGGTTGAATCTGACTCCAGAGGAGACCACGTGTTTCCTGCAGAGGGCAGAGCCCAACGAGGATGAGAGAAACAGAACCCAGTGGAGCCAGTGTGTTCTTAGGAACTTGCCAGTCTTTCACTTAGCTACTAACATAAAATGCAGTGCGTGTCTACCTTGCCAGGGGTTGTCAAGGATCAGATGAGCTCATAGGACAGACAAGGTGCTGGAACCAGAGTAGGCATTATGGGACCATCGTGTGAACAAGGTGTGTAGGCTTGTAGGAACTGATCTTTGCATCCCCCCAATTGTCTCCCTTCTATCCTTGACCCAAAGTTTAAGGCAGTATGTGAATGCATTTGAGTGTCCTTTCTAATGGGAGTAACTTGTCCTCACAGTCTGTTCAGCAAATGTGGACATTCCGACTGGGAACTTGTACTGGCTGCCCTGTGACACAAGTGCTATTCAGAGGACTAGAATCACTGGCCCAGACACCCATACCCTGTATAGAACGGGCAGAGTTATACTGCATCTCCTTCTCGATTGGCCGAAGAGGCTGCTGTACTGGGTGGAGAGTGGGGAACACTTGCAAAGCATGACCCTTGATGGCAAAAGCAGATGGGCAGTCTGGAGAGGAACCTGGACGGCGGACACCCACGTGACCTTAGACCTTGGCTCGTCTAGCATCCTCTGGACCACCAAAGGGTTAGGTAAGCACTGCACAACGAGTGAGGTTGGAAGAAGCTTGAGGGGATGAGTGAGGGTCTTGTTTTTAGTATAATGATTCCATTTTTAGAACTAGTCAGACATAGGCTCAAACTCTGATTTTCATAGTTAAAGCTTGGGCACAAGTCACTGACCTCAAACTCTGTTCTCATTTATAGTTTCTAGATTTATGATTGAAGAGATAGAAAACTTCAGAAATAACATAATTTTGAACACTGCTATTTGTTTTTACTTCCGTAAGTAGAAGTAATGGAACCAAACTTCCATTGCAAATGAAGTACAGGTGCTCCAGTTATAACTTGCAGCAGGTACCAATTATACCTTTGTAGCAGAATGTGATAGTCTTTTCACCCAGAAGTCATCCTTGAGACCTGGCATCTGTGTGCTGATGACCGGGGGTTGTAGGACTATACCTGGAAGGTGGTCAAGTCACATCTGATGTTTCCATGCAGCAGACCTCACTTTCCTGGAGCTTTAAACGCTTCCTTGGATTATCTTTAACTATAAAACTAAAACCTACAAAACTCAATAGAAGAATCTGTGCTTATTTTACCTTTCAATCCAATGGTGGCCTTGCCTCCTTGCTGTCACAGGTTACTTGTTCTGTATCAGCTTATAAGAACCTGACTCTTCCTTAGGGTTGCAAAGTCTGAGTCTCCGAAAAAACAGAACCTACATTTTGAACAAGACCTGGAGTGATGGGATGATCGTGGCCCACGAGCCCTACCTGGTGACTCTGAACAGAACAGCTCTCATGCTGTGGAACAGGAGGATGCCAGAGCCCTTCTCAGTGTTGAAAGAGCCCTACATACAGAAGATGATCATCCTGGCAGAGAACCTGGAGGTGCCAGGTGAGTCTTCCCCTGGGAGGTGATTCTTGGGGATCCACTTTACCCGGGTCCCTTCGGTGTGTTTTTCTAGGAGAAAATCCTGGGTATCTTCTAGTTCGTATTGGCAGTGGTCCCAACCCACAGTTCAGCAGGGCTTCTCCCCGATGTGTCCTTGTCCTGGAGGAGTGAGAATCTAACACTGCTCTCAAAGTTGCTAAATGACACCAGTTCCCGAGTAACACCCCAAGCAGGGTGTACACCGCAGCCCTTTTGGGAATCATCTTTCACCTCAGCATGTTAAAGCTCTTAGTCTGGCAGTAAAGAGATCCATTTAACTTGCTCTAAACCCCTTTCCCAAGCTGGTTTTTTACCAAGGAACCCCTTTTCTCATAGCAGTGACATCTTGCAGAGGACCCTCTGCTCTGGGTCCTGGTTACCAGGAGAAGCAGCTCTTCTGTTGAAGCTGCACCTTGGTCACTCACGTTAATCTGCTTAATGCTGGTTTAACTCTTTTCTTTTCATATAAGCCTTTGGCATGGCACCAAAAACTCTGATTCTGGACCTTGAGGCAGAAGAAGAAGAAATCCTATCACAGGATTCAGGGGGCTTTCTTGCCAGAAGCAGCTGGAAATCCCAAGGAAGAGTAGAAACAAAGATGGACAGAACTGTTCCTCCTCCTATATACCTGCTCCCTAGAGGTCTCTAAACTCCCCCTGCTGTCTAAACTACCTTAATTTTTGATTCACTGGTTTAACCTGATTTGGGGGGCTAAGAAGCGTTAGGCATAGGAACATAGTTCTTAGGTGGTAAAGTATGCTAATAAAAAGTTAACTGTTTGGTAAAAAATCCAAGTTTGATTATTCTACTAACAAATCTATTACGTTGCTGCAACAGTTGCTGAAGAGTACTAAATGGTAACTTTTGGTAGTGTAACTTAGACATCTCAGCATCTCTAGGCCCCTGTCCTGGACCATCAGATGCTACAGCAGGAACCAGACAGAACAAGTCCCTGTCTTCAGAAACTTACTTTATTTTGCATGCCTAGAATATAGTACCAGGCAGTGAAAAAATTAAGGTTAAAGTTTATAGGCCTGAAAGGAGAAAACAATTTGCCCAAATTCAAAGCCATGAGATGATGGGCCAACACACCACACACGTAGTCAAAAGATCAAGGGTCCTTATTCTTTCTTCCTATGAGGCAGAGGAACGTAGCTACCCAGCCATGACGTGGGTTTTTGGGGAGGGGGGCAGTGGAAGCACATCTCCATTGCTGAAACCAAATGGACTGACATGCTGACACACTGTTCATTCTAGATCCTGAGGTCAAAGGACCTGCCACACCCACCCCTCCTCCACCCCCTCCGCCACCCCCTCTCCTCTGCACCCGATCTTCTGTGCCGTGTCGGGATGGGCTGGAGTGCATCTCCCGGGGGTACCTCTGCGATGGCAAGCAGGACTGCGGGGACGGCTCGGACGAAGAGAACTGTTCCCGCTTCTGCAACAGGGCAGGTGGGTCACCGTCTCCTGTTCTCAGTCTCCTGTTCCAGGTATGCTGATTCAGCCTTGGGGGCATGATGTGACTTGCCAGAGGGTTTATTATAATCACACTTGCTTTCCCTATAAATTCTCACAGGTAAAAGTCCCCGTCTGTCAGAACACGGATCCTATGATTGCCCATTTTATGACATTTAAGTCCACAGTGTTTTGCCAGGTATAATTTGACTATTCCTGCCTTGCTCCCTCAAATTTGCCTAAGTATTCCAATATCTGCCTTTATATTGGCACAGCGTGACCTAAATGGACCACTTATAACCGACTTGGTAGTGTTTTAACAAGTTGTTAAAGTAACCAAACCAGTATGAGGCCTTAGTGTTTCAAGAACCTAGTTCAGCTTATTAACCTTCGTACTTTATTAAAGCTCACTTATGGATCAATAAGATATAGGACTCAAACAAGTAAGGTCAGTCAACTTACGCCTCAAACTCCAGAAGGAGTGTGAGTTAATCTAATTATAAATCTTCAGTATGATGAGCAAATGCTAGCTTTTGACCCTTTCTATTGAAGGGGTCTTCCAGTGTCTGGATGGAAACAAGTGCATTGAGGAGAAGTACCACTGTGATGGGGCCCGGCAATGCCTGGATGGCTCGGACGAGCTGGGTTGCTGGAAGCCTGTTGAAGACTGCTCTCTGCGTTGTGACAACAAGACCCGCTGTATCCCCAAGAGCTGGCTGTGTGATGGCAACCCTGACTGTTCTGACAGAAAAGATGAACAAGGATGTAGTAAGTTCCATGGGAGTTCCTTGGAGTATTTCCAACTGCATTACAGTCGATTCTCCTTATTCATGGTAGTTATATTCTATATGACTATATATTCTATAAAGTTGCCATGAACATTGAATTCAAGGATATTGAATCATTGCTCCTAGATAAAGTACAGGGTGGGTTTCTTTGAGTCTCTGGTCACAACATTTTTGTCAACCAATCAGTATATAACCTTATTTTATGTGTGTTTCTGTTGAAAGACGACTTAACATAGAGTGTTTGCTCATTAACGGCAAACTGTAACTCATGCTGAACAAAGCTTATCTAATGAACGTATTTTCTCCATAAGACACACCGTGGACTTCTGACCCTTAGGAGCACCAGACAGCAGTTGAGAACTATGGTTGGGGCCATTTTAAACAGCAAAATCACCAAAAGGTACAAAAATGTGAAAACCACGGTCCGAAATGGACACTTTTTTATATGAGTATGAGAACGGAAACAAGAAGGCAGAACGGTGCCTTGTTCAGCCTCAACTGGAAAGACGTGTGTTGGGCAACTCACATTTTTGCTGCTTTGTGTTATCTCTTCACATGACCATGGAAGTGTGGGAGTGTTGATTTGGGGGGTTACAAATTTTAGCAAGTAGGTGAATGAGCAAATACTGAATCCACAAATAATGAGGATCGACTGTACTTAACTACTTAGTTAAGACTAAGATGCAGGTTTCTGAGTTACAGGGACCTTGGTGATCATGCTGTAACATTCCCCTTTCCATGACATGAAGAAAGAATAATTCCATTAGTGGACAACCAGTCTGCATATCAAAATAAAGTATTAGTTCTCATTGGGCGAAAAGCTACCTCCTTGAAGATTTTGATTTTGGTCCTGGGTCTTCTCATGGGATGGACCACCTCATTGTAGATGTCATTGCTTTCCCCTCATTTTTATGGGATGCACATCTTTACCTTTATTCTTCCGAAAGACATGCTTCAAAGACCTTAATCATGTTGTGGGATTAGGGTAGAAGAGGGAATTTGGAGAACTGAAGTGAAAAGAAAAGGAGGCCGGGTAAGGCACCATGATGGATTTGGATGTGAAGGTGACTAAGTGGGTAACCAGAGGATGTGACTGCACTTGGGCTTTAGGAGAACATCAGGAGGCAAGAGGTACAAGAAGGAAGTAGGGAGGAACCCAAGCTATAATTTACTTTTCAATTCATATGTATAGTTTTGCCTAGGGCCTGACTCTTTTTCTTGAATCAAGCCAATGAACTTCTGTCTGGAGGAACTGAGTCCAAGAACATAAGTCGTAGGGTCTGTTGGGTATTATGGGAGAATCTCTTTTTTCATGCGTGACATTAGGGTTTCAGAGGGGAATCCCACTACCCTGCCTATCCCAGCATCCTTCTACAGTCCTCCCATCCCTCAGCCTCGTTCTCCAGGACAAAGAGGATTTTCTGGGCTAGCTTGGTAAGTCTTTTCTGCCCTAACACTCTAGTTGAACCACCTTCCTGCCCTAATACCTGCTGGGGCTTAGTTCCCAAGGTGACAGCAGAAGACTGGGAGTCTTCAAGTCATTTTGTTTGCCATCAAATTGCTTCTCCATCTGGCTGAGTTCTTACCTAGAGCTTTGTTTTTCAGTTCATGAAAAATGCAGTGCATCTGAATTTAAATGTGAGAATGGCCAATGTATATCTTCTTCTCTGCGTTGCGATGGGAACCGGGACTGCCTGGACCACTCAGATGAAGAGGGCTGTTCTGCCTGGCCCCTGCCATGCCCGTCAGGGGAGGTGAAGTGCCCGAGGAGTGGAGAGTGTGTGTTGGCAGACTGGATATGTGACCACGACTTAGACTGCAAAGATGGAACTGATGAGAAGGTAGCCCAGTCTCTTTCAGAAAAACACAGGAGACTTCTAATTGTAACAGTAACACATGCTTCCTCGTAGAAAACTTGGGAAAACGCAAGAACAGAGAAGTCTCCCACAATTCCTGCCCAGAAAGCCACTCATAACTACATCAAAGTGTCCAAAGTGTTAAGATCCTCTTGTTGAAAGTCAAACCTGTAAGAGGTTTTATTGGGGGTTTGCAAGTGTTAGGTCCTGATGGTCGTGGCTTAAATGTCGTGCTTAGAGAGATGCTTTGAAGCTCCACCTAACGGTCATCAAGACGTACAATGATGCTCCTGCATCGTATGCAGTGCAGCCCGGGTTTGAACCTACTGCTTGCATTTGACCTCAAGAAAGCACTTATACCCTGATGCTCTATTTCCTCATCAGTAAACTGAGTAGTGTCTGAGGGGCTGAGACTGTACCTCCAGGTGCTGGGGTATAGCAGATGCACAGGTCTGAGATATCCTTCCCTCCTGTACCAGACATCCTTCACCAGATCTGAGAATCCAAGTCAGATTAGGTGCAAAATGCTGGAGTGTGCGTTAGAAATGGTGTGAATTCTAGAGAAGAGTTTCTAGAGCAGACATTTTTTGCTTATGCTTCTTAAATGAAATTAAGACTTCCTGGATGCTCAGTTTGCAAAACAAGAGATCTCCTTCCACTTTCCCACCCACGTTGGTATCACCTACGGTTCCTTGCCTAAACTCCAGCTGCGGAAGGAGTTTCTTATAATCCACGTCGCCCGACTTTTCCGGCTCTGGTCTCGTTGCAGAAGGGATTTGAGGGCTGTCTTGTAACCCAGGCTTCCTCGTCCTCTGAGGACCCTTCTGGGCTCTGAATGCAGGTGGTGTTGACCAAGTCGCTCGCTGTCTCCTCAGGACTGCGACCCCGAGGAGCTTCGCTGTGGCTCGAGGCAGTGGCCCTGTGCCAGTGGAGACCAGTGCGTGCCTGAGCCCTGGCGCTGTGATGGGCAGAGTGACTGCAGGGACGGCAGTGATGAGGCCGGATGTAAGTGCAGGGGGAGAAGGCAGATGGCTTCAAAGGGGCGCCTGCCGCTTGCTGCGTCTCGGCGTGGGAACCCAGCTCAGCGAGCAAATGCTGCAGGACCTGAAATCCATCCCTTTGCCAGGATGGAGGCATCCTGATTGTATGCACAGGAGAGAGCCTTGCTGTGGGAGGGATGTTTGGTGGGGAGCGGGGTCGGGGGGGTGGTTTGACTATAAAGGCAGAAAGTCATCCTCTCCAGGCCCCCCGGAGAACTGCGGGAGTTCCGAGTTCCAGTGCCGCTCTTCTGCCTGCCTGGACCTCAGCCTGGTGTGTGATGGGAAGGAGGACTGTGCCGACGGCTCCGATGAAGGCGAGCAGTGCTCGTCCGCGTGCAGCCAGAGACAGTGTTTCCACACCTGCTACCCATCTCCACGTGGGCCTGTGAGTTGCTTCAGTTCCTGTGCTCTGGCAGCTAGAGACTTGGTGTAGGGAAAGGGGCACTGTCCTCATTCAGGGTGTCTGCTCCCTACGCGCTGAGTCTTACACGGCAGAGCCGTGCTGACCCGTCCACCCACGTCCCTGTGCTTGAGGCTTTCTGCTGAGTCCTGTCTAGCTCCTTTCCTATCTCATGTCTTCTGGAACCCTACTACCCGGCTCCAGGAACTCTCCTATGGGGGTCCTTCCCACGCCATCTATGAGCACCGGGTGACATTTAGGGTGAAGCAACAAGTTTTGGGGGGATTGTCCCAAGAGCCAAGCAACTCCCCACCATGTTGCAGCTCAGGAAACTGAGTACATACCCATGTGGAAGTCCTTTCCGTGTGGGCATTTGGAATATGACTTGCCCTTCAGTGGAGGACTGTCCGTGTTCTGGTCTGGCATTATTGAGTGGCTAGACACGGTGAACTTGATTCTGATGGGCAAGTGGAAGAAAACTGTGCTGATGTCTGGTCCTGGTAACATCTCTATTGGCAGAAAACCAGTTCAGTGAAGTCTACGAGTCTCCTCACTTACGGATTCTGCTGGGGTCTGGGCGTCCTGGGCTGAACTGGGCATCTTTGCTAACTTGGGGCCCCTGGTGGTGGCAGGGGTGTGGAGTGTGCGGCAGGAGATGGAGAGAGTGACTGCATTCGAGATGAAGTCGGTTCCAGGAACAGTTTGACTTGCTGACATCGATTGTATCGCCGTGTGCTTTTTATATCAAGGCTGAGGTCCTTTTATCAATATTGTACTTGTCTTCAGAAAGTCTTCATGTTTTCCAACCTCTCTCAGGTATGTGCTTGTGAGCGAGGCTTTGATCTGAAAAGCGGTGGCCGAATCTGCGAGGATGTGGATGAATGCCAGAGATTGGGTGGTCAGCCTTGCAGTCAGACCTGTATCAACACCAAGGGCTCCTATAGCTGCACCTGTCATCCTGGCTACTCGCTGGAGCCTGATGGCCATACCTGTAAAGCAACAGGTAAACTGGAGCTGGGAGTATCTCCTAAGCTGTGGGTCGAGAGTTTGGAGGTCCTAAATCGTCCAGGAAAACCAATGCACATCTCTCTTTCTTAGGTCGTAAGTGCTCCTGCCTGCTTTGTCTGTCTTCAGAACAAGACTTGCACAATCCCAAAGCTCCCTTTTTATACCTCATATTTCAGACTGAATTCAAGTCTGAAAGTATCTACCAATAAGGCATTATTATAAGAAAACCATAACTTGAACCTCTGTAGGCATGGATCAGCCTTACCAGCAGTTAGAATAAATATCCAAAGCCCTGAAAAGCACTTCTTTCCTACCCAACTACCCCCAAATATTTAGTTGTAAATGTGGGTTTCAATTTAAGCTAATTATGCCTTATTCTGGGTATCTTCAAACCATGGGTATTAGCTTAACCATTACATGAAGGAAAGAACTACTTAGATGCCAGCTAGATGGTTTCACAGCCTTGGCAATGAGAAGGCAAAAACTACTTTGTCCTCTGATTCCTTAGCAGTGCTGGGTTCACTGTTCAAACTCCTTAAGAAAGCAGTTCTTTTTTGACAGGTACTGAACCGATCCTGCTTGTGGCAATTCAGTTTAAGCTACTCCTCTATGGATTGCGGAGCTTAAAAGAAGATATTCTGGCAACTATAGACAAGAACCTGATTATTTTCTCTATTGACTATGACTTAGTGGATCAGAAAGTCTTCTGGACCGATACCAGTGCAGAAAGTATTAGATGGATAAGCATGGACACAAAGAAGAAAGGGACTGTGGTGAAAGGTATGTCCCCTTATAGAGACTCTCACCTTGCCCTTACTAAATACATGTAGCATGAAAAATAAGATGAGTGGCCATGAACTTTCTAAACATTGGTTTATACCCCCTTAACAAAAAGGGATCAAGCCTTGCTAGTTGCTTAGAAATGAGAAGAATGCGTCTCAATAGATATGGAGTCCAAAGATAAGTCAGTGATCATTACTCGTAATGGTCATCTTCCTCTACAAATAGTACTTTGGGAATGTTTAAATGAAGACTGCTCTGACGGAGATGCATATACCAGTTGGAAAATGAATTAACATGGCATGCAAGTCTGATGCCTGTGAGCTTCAAGCTTGTAAAAACCTATAATTTAACCTAAGTACACATGTTGAATGGTTTCCTTTCTTCAGGAATAAAGTCAGACTATATAGCGGTTGACTGGATTGGGAGAAATCTCTACTGGACAGATGGGACAGCTGGTCAGATTTTGGCAATTCAGTTGACTGCTGTTTGGAGAGGAAAATCTGAGTACACGATCGTCCTGGACGATGACTTGAACCAACCACGGTCTTTGGCTTTAGATCCCCTAAATGGGTGAGTCCAGATGTCACAATGCCTGGTCAAGTCTGTTAAGTTTGTTGTTCTTCTTTAGTTCTACTTTGGTTGTGTTCCCTCAACACAGAACGAGTGAATAGAAACCTTATCTGACTTTATTTTAGATCTTATGACGATGTGAGTCAACCATACATAGTCGTTTTGAAAGCTCCTGGAAAAAGTCCTTTATTTCAGGAAAGTGAGATGTAGGTGTGCTCACTTGGTGGCCCATCTATACTTTCTTTTGCTAAAATAAACAAATATACCTCAGAGTGGAAAATTATTATGGCTTTAAAATGGCAGGAGGAGGGAGAATGAAACTAAGGATTGTGTTTAATTTACAGTAATGTGATTGGTGGTGGTGATGGGGGCAGAGTAATTGGGTGTGTGGGTGGAGCCTGGGCTCTTTTGTCTAGAGCCCTTCCCTCTGCAAGGGCCAGGAACTTGTAGACAGCATTTCCAGCTTGTCTGAGCTAAGCCCTGACTGGGATGGCCACATGTATCAAATGTAAGAACAGGACAGAGCAAAACTCGGGATCCAGAGGTGACCCAGATCAGTTACCTTCCCTCTGCTTTTCTCACCTTTTCAATACCTCCAACCAGGAATCTGGTAACATAGTTCTCAGGAAATTGGCAGGAGCTTCCTGACGCATCTAATGACTTGTGGCCAAGAATGAGTTCTGAGGCACACATCTGCACGTGGAACCAGCCTACTTGCTAGCCCAGAAAAGATTGGCAGGTTCCCAAAAGATTGGCTAGCCCAGAAAAGACTGACATTTTCCAGGCTAGGGACTAATATATTTCTTAGACTTTTTGTACAGCTGTCATTATAGATATTTTATCCCTAAATGATAAATAAACAATCACCATAAAATTTCAAGGAAAACGTTTTACTATCTTACAAATTATGCTTAAGGCACAGACCAAGTTTAATTTTGAGGGAAAGAAGTAATTAGGCTGTAAGTCAGTGTTTTAAGGAATGAGCGGATGTTATTTCCCATGAGGTAATGCTTTATCTCAAGGCTGACTTATCCACATAGGTTAATGTACTGGTCTGAAATTGGAGGAGAACCTCAAATAGAACAAGCTGGAATGGATGGGAGCAGCAGAAAAATACTCCTCAATCAAGGTCTTGGCCGGCCAACTAGCATAGCTCTCGACAAGTTGAGTTGGAAGATATTCTGGTCTGATGACAAATTTCACTGCATTGGCTCTGTCAATCTAGACGGTACTGGTATTAGCGTAAGTGTTCTTTTGGTATTAGGCTTGTGTGAGATGTCATGTACCTTGTGTAAAACTCACCCCGGGAACCTCACCATCACCATTTTAGATGTTGCAGCTAACACAAATCAAGAGCCCCTTTTTGGTTGCTGTGTTTGAAGATGAAGTCTTCTGGTCTGAAATGAAGACGAGAACAGTACAGCGCATGAAAAAGACGACGGGCAAGAACAGGGCTGTCCTCATCAAGCGTTTGGAGCAGCCTTACGGACTTAAGGTCTATAGTTTACGTTGCAAAATATCCCCGATCCTCCCTGGAAAGGCTATATGTATGAGCTGCCCAAGGACAAACTGTAGTGATATCCATCTATAATGACTAAAAGGCAAGATTGAGCCACTTGCCATTTTGAAGGATTCAGCAATGCAGAGTGACATCTAGCTGTTTTCTTCCAGATAATGCACGAAGTGCTCCAGCCCAGGTCTTCGAATCCTTGTCTGGACACTGGATGTTCTCACTTGTGCCTTCTGAGCCCGCAATCCAAGGGAAGCTGTCGTTGCCCAGTTGGACTCCTGCTTGCAGATGATGGCGTCAACTGTGTTCCACTCAAGGAGTCTGCGTTTCTGTTCCTTGGGTTGCCCACAGTTATCATGCAGGTACTGTCCTATCCTGTCACATGTCTGTGCTTGGGCCTCAGTCTGTTTCAGACTTTGAGTAACTTGAATTCTCTTGAATTCAAGAGAATTCCCCTTGGAATATTCTTCAAATGCAATTTAAATTTGAATAGTCACTGTGTGCTGGGAGCTATGATGACCAAAATAAGGTAGCTATGAAATGAAGCCCACTTCTACTCAAATTCCTTAAGAACTGCTTAGTACCTCAGAACACAATGAGGTTAGGAATCTGACAGTGTGTTTAACTCGGTTGAGTTGTCCAAGCACCTAGCTGATGTTGTAGAGTAATTCCAAATACAAGCAACTCAGCTGGGTTCTAGCCTAGGGGGCAAGTACATTTTGTGAGGGAACTTTTCTTAAATCATAGGAGGATAAAAGGTACTAACAAGCAATTCACCCCTACCTTCTACCATCCAGAGGACTTGTCGACTTTGGCATTTTAAAATGACAAAACATATTTCGGGGTTGGAAGACCGACTTCAGTTTCAGTAAGATCTTAACAGTGGCATCTCATTTAAAGAGGAGGGTCTTTAACATACGAGCGTATCAAATCCACACGCTGTACCCCGTAACTCACGCAGTGCTATACGTCAATTTTATCTCAATAAAAATGTTAAAAATTAAGGGGAGGGCCTTTCACAGAGGAGTAAATCTTCAAAGCACATGGATTCAAGGAATTTTAAGCGCTTGAAGCTCCAGGAAGGGAGAGAAATACGATCTGCTTTTAGACGATAGACTATATGAAAGTCTGAATTTAAGTATCTTAACAGCAAGATCAAGATGAAGAATTAAATTAGACTCAACTGGTACCATCCACTTAATTTTTTTCCCATAGATTTATCTGAAAAATCTAGAAGCTTCAGGAGGACAAGCAACCTTGCCAGAACATAGGCTTCTTCCCTTTACCAATGTGAACCAGCTTGCATCAATGGACTACCTTGTCCAGGAGAAGGTACTCTACCTGTCTGAGATGAATAAGGGTGATATCTGGCTACTGAGGCTCAAAGAATCTGGAAAGCTCTCTTGGAGGAAAATCGTATCTGTGGAGGGCACAGTGATTGACCTTGCTGTGGACTGGTTGAGTGGACACATATACTGGATTGACAGTGAGAATCCTTACATCAACGTAGCTTCCTCCAAAGGCCAGTATGCCACGGTCTTGCTCAGTGAAAGTCTTTACCGCCCAACCTCTGTCGTGCTCCACCCGCCGCGTGCAGTCATGTGCTTTGTGGACCTGGGTCCCCAGGATGACGGTAGGCGTGGCTCCAGCATTGAATGCGCCTCCATGGATGGCAGCAAGAGGAAGGTGCTCTGGCAGAAACCCCAGGTCCCTGTGGGCCTGACCTTTTCTGACGCAGGGACCCGACTGTACTGGGCTGATCCTGGTAAGCAGTTATCTTCTACACCCTAAATCTGAGTGTGAGGGACCCTGCCAGAGAAATGGAGATTTCTGCTTTCTGGTCTTCAGCTATAACTTCAAATAGCTTGTAGGTCTGAGTTTACATTTTCTGCACCACCTTCTAAACGAATACAATCATTCCCCATCCTGAGCAGCATATGGTAGCCCAGAGAGTCTTGCCGTTGCCTTTTGGTGAAGGAATGAAATCAAGAACTTAACAGATATGCATGAGCAAATCTTTGTGTATTACTGTTAGAGTAGAATAAATAAGAACTGGTCTTCAAAAAATGCATGGCAGACAGTGATCTCCTGGAGGGGAGGCAGGACAAGACATAAAGAGCTACAGGATGGAGTACAGCTGTTTGGGCTCCGAGAAATTAACTGAACCTCTCCTTCTAGGGAGAGGACTCATAGAAAGTATTCAACAGGATGGCTCTAGATACAGACTAGACCGCAGAGGAATTCAGGGCCTTAACCTCTTCACGTATGGCCAAGGCATGATGTTCTGGAGCACAGTGGATGATGGTAGGTCTTAACTCTACAACTGATTGTCTTTGTGAGCTGAATTAACTAGTGGGTATCTAAAGCGAAGCTGCTACTGCTTAGCACCGATCTTTGGCAGTGCCTTTCTTTTGGAAGAATAGCTAAGCAACTTCCCTAATTTAACATGTATATGTTAATAGTGATTCTGTGATTTAGAGGAGCTTTTACTGATTTGGTTATTCTTTATATATGAATATGCTTAATCCTGTTCTGCCTGAGATTTCTGGCTGTGATATGAGGCTCTTGGCTTTGGAGGACACCAGGGTATGGTACAGACAGAACTGGGTCAGGAATTGGAAATAGGTGGTAAAACTGCTTTGTCAGTTAGTAGCTGTAACACCTTACCTATAACATGAAGGAAGTGTACCTGTCGCAGCTGACTAAGTACACATGAAAGTACTAGAAGAACTGTGGAGCATTCTATACTTGCAAGGTATTTCTAGTATTCAAAGAGATTGTCTAAACCACAGTACTCTAGTATATTATTTCCGACTAGTCTAGATTTGGTAAAACTGGAAAATGCTGCTTAAAGTAAATCTGTCTCTTTATATTTCCCAATGTTGGTCCACTGACCAGTTGGGCTGGTCTCATGAAAATTGCAAAAATAAGTTGTCAGATCCTACCCCGAAGATGCTAAATTATTAGGTATGTGGTGAGACCTTTGCCATTTATTTTAAGATCCCCTGGTGACTCTTGTTGCAGACAAGCCATTTTCAGAAATATTGTTCTGGAGCAATGTTTAAAATCACTATCCACCAATTGCACGAGCTGCATTTAGGTGTCTCGTATCCTAATTTTCTGTCTTTATATTTGGATGTATATCAATGTGCTGGCTGTAACTTCCACCGGACTTTATTCTCAGCAAAGCCATAGAACTGTTTTTTACTGATCTTGAAGTTTCTTCCCAGAAACACGATTTAGAAAAATGCATGTCTCTTCTTAAAACTCTTGTTATTCACCTGGAATTTGTGCAGATGAGTGACAGTTTTCATACTGAGCAATGGTCTTTGCCTAGGAAATGGTCATAAGATAAAATATCACTTCTGTTAACGATTGTTCACTGGCTTTTGTTTCAGCCCAAATCAATAAAGTTTGGTACAGCAAAGCAGAACTTTCAGAAAACCAGTGGTTCCAAGTAGACCAGAAGATTGTGGATTTAAAAGTTTATAGTAAACTTAGCCAACAGGGTAAGCAACCTTGCAGTGATTATAACGACACTGAAGTCTACTGAATTCCCCATGAAGGGATTGTTCCGTCCTGCAATACCTCCTTGGAATGTCTCTGTGTTTCCCATTAAAATATGCTCTGGTACATTCCTGTAGGTCTGCATAACTCCCTTATCTTTATGCATTATGTATGGTCTGGTTCTGGTATATAGCTAGTCCTGTTATGGAGCTAGTAGACACAATGGTGGTAAGGATGTTGGGCTGGGGTTTGGTATACTTGGGTTCTATTTTAAGTTCTCTTACTGTAGACTGAATTACAGCTGTGATATAATCGAAATCCCCTTTTAGTTCTAAAGTGAAACTGGTCTTCATTCTACTCATTGTCACTTGTATCTACTTGTGATGTTAACTTTGAAATATCAACTCCGGGTGCTCAGATGTGTTTCTCCACCTTTCTTATAGACACAGATGCCTAACTGGGTGTTTGAGGAGGGTGCTGGGCTTAACATAGTAATAGATGAAATCTGCTCCTAGTTGAGATAAACACCAACAATAATTGGTGTTAAACAGTTAACCATACCTATCACTGCCATACATGATGGGTGTGTTAGTCTTAAGGGAGTGTGCTGCTCCACTGGTTGGTTTTTGAAAGCTAAACTTTATAAACCAGTACGAGTCATGCCTAAACTCCTCAAGTCTTGGCTTTGTGGGGAGAACCTTTTCAGAATTCTTCAGCGTAATAAAGAGTCATCCAAGTGATGATGATCTATTACTTACTTCTGAGAACCAGAAGGAGGGTCCCTGTCACCTCTGAAGTACATTTTATCTTCAATATATCCATAATCTATTCCAGAATTCCTGGAATATGTCAAGAGGTAAAACCACTAGAAGTCAAGGCTTGAGATAGAAGCCTTAGATATAAATGGCTGACTTAATCAGATTCCTGTCCCCCACCCTCCAACCCCCACCCCTAGCAACCACCAATCTGCTCTCCGTATCTATGACTCTTAGAGGGATGAGAGAGACCACAGCCTCCATGTTCTCATCTAAAGAGAGCTTTATTTCTAAGGCCCTTCTAGTTCCAATGTCGGCTACATGGTGCAAAGGGAAAAGAGAACTTATAGTGGATCTTGGATGGGCCAGAGTTCACCTCAATTTTTCTTAAGCTGGTCCTTTGTCTGAACTCCTGGCCTTCTAAAACCATCCTTATCCATGAAGAAGAATCACCAGTCACTTGGTACTTAGTTGGCTAAAACGAATTAAATTGAAAAGCTATCTACTCTGGGAAAAAACATCTGGGTCCTTTAACTCTGATAGTCTATTTGTAAAAGTTGGCAGAAGACCCTTCTGAAATAGTCTAAATCAGTATTTTTTTCGGGGGGGGTGGGGATCCACAGGTAGTAACCGTTGCTCAAAAGACAATGGAGGATGCAGCCATATCTGTTTACCAAACCCGGAAGGACAGACTTGTAAATGTCCCAGTGGGTACTACTTGGCTGACATAAAGAAATGTATTGAAGCTGTCCGATGCTCTGCGCCGTCACAATCCTGTAAGGATGGTCAGAAATGCATTTCTGTGGCGCAGGTTTGTGATGGTCGTGCTGACTGTCTGGATGGATCTGATGAAATGGACTGTGAGTAACTCCTACCCAGGACCCACCATTGGTCACCACGGTGATTTACCTTTAGTAACATCTAATTCCACAGTGTCACTCAAGATTTTATCCTTTCAACTGTTACTTCCTTCTCACTGTGTACTCTTGAAACTGAACAATATGACACTTCTAACTGTGGGCAATTGGATATAGATTATGTGGACTCTTTGTGAAAAGCTTATGTCCCCGCTGATTTGATTTTAGAGTAGGGTGTATGAGAGTGTGCTCCACAGGGCTCAACAGTGTATTCTGTCTGAAAGAGCACTCATCTAACCCAGATCTGATTTCAGTCCATGGAAACTGATCACAATAGTGAGCATCGCCTAGGGGGGTAAGCAGTTGGGCAAACTATTTGACTTGTCTTGGTTCCCCCTTTTTAATGTGGAAATAGCACTTTCTATCTCATAGAGTTGTTAAGGAATCCAAGAGAATGTGTAGAAAGCTGTCATATTAGTATATAACACCGTCATGTTAGTACTTAAATGCTAGCCTCAGATGGTTGTTACAGAAATATTGTTCCAAATCGTGCCTTCATGGGAAGGTGTCACCGTGGCCATTCAACTGAGTGACCATAATACCTATTTCTGCTGGAACCACCAGCTATAGCTCCATTGATATCAAAGTCCCCTTCACTGTAGAGTCAAAGAGACAGTGGGCTTGGTACTGAAACTGGTCATAACCAGTAAAGGAAGAGATTTGGAAAAGGAGCCTTACAGTGAAGAGTTCTCCTTGACTTCTCAACTTAAATTCTTGTTTCCCTAAAACCTGACTAACTGGAAGACCACTTATTACCTCTAAACATTTCATCTTAAATAGGAAAGAAGCGATTTTGATTCCCAGAGTTGATTCTATTTTTTAGCAAATAAGGGTGGTTTTGTTGAAAGTCCTGTGTTGGCAGTGACTCAAGGATGGGGGTAAATGAGTGAGAAATTTATCACCTTTACCCTTTAGGTTAGGTTAGGTTTCTGATTTAAAACGAAACCAGAAACCTAACCTAACCTAGCCTTCTCTTGCTCTTCCATTCTTGATGACCCGGGCCCAAGTATTGACTCTGCTTCTTAATGATTTCACCCTGACTTTTACATAAAGCTTTTTTGGGGGAAATGGCTCTGGGTGTATAAAATTAGGCTGACTTCCTCTGGATGTACCCTGCCATCAAGGACCCTAAATGCCCAGGAGTGGAAATCCTCCTGTGATGCCAGCTTAGGGCAGAGGCAAGAAGTAGTTTTTTTTGCTAATTCTGCTGTTTTCACTCCTGGTACTTCTGTCTTCCATGTGAGGAATAATACTTGTGCCAACAATGATGGAGAATATGGTGAAATGCCTTAAACACAAACTTAACTCTTGGATTCCTCTTTGGTTAGAACCCTGTTGCCTACTCCCTGCTTTATGAGTGCCCCTCCCACACTGCCACCAAATCTGGTTCAATATTTGCAACTTGTACATCTTGATAAACCTAGTTTACTTGGACTCAAAAAATTTGAAATATTTACCAATAAACGTAATCCTTCTAGTCTGGATATTTACTACTTCGATCTACTACACTCATCCTTATAGAGTAAAACATTTTTGTAACTGGTGGGATCGACCTTGGCTAAAATTCTGCATACCATCATTTGAAGACAGATTGGTATGATAGACTACACTGGTCCTGAAACCAAGTATTTTAAGTGCCTTAAGATATGTAGTTTTTTATCAGCTTTTGATAGTTTTTTTGTTTAGCCAAAAGTAATGGTAGTGATCATGATTTCATAAATTCAAACTTATCTGTTTAAGTTCACTACAATTCTTGTTCTTCTGAAATAGTTCTTAATTGACGATGACAAACTTGTTTATGTACTCACACTCACACCTACGGTTTTTTATAGGTACCTATCCACATAAAACCCATTCGACACCAACACCTAAAATGTCAGAGGCTGGAAAAAGACTGACACCAAAAGCTGCCCAACCTCTCCAGGGCACCAAGTCTACCAAGGCTAAATCTCCAGGTCCAGAGGCGATGAATTATCCTGTCAGAAAAACGCTAACCCCTCTGATGCCTGCTGTAGAGAGCAAGACTCCAGAAACCAAGGAAGGAGTTCAGCCCAAGGACTCACAGAAGGGAAAACTTCTGCTCTGTAGCAGTGATTTCTGTAATGGGAGGGGAATCTGTACAATGGAAGGAGAGCTGAGAAAATGCAGCTGTCTGATGGGATATGGCGGAGAGTTCTGTGAAGAAGCAGCACATAGACCTGCCCCTGGCCACATGGCCCTCAGCTTAACCATAGCCCTGTCAGCTGTTCTGGTCATGCTGGGAGCATTTGTATATTTCAGAAGAGAACACAAATTAAAACGGTGAGCAGCTACTAATGTCCTCATGGGAGAATTTTATTCCAAAGAAGGCTTATTAAATAAAATTAAAACAAGATTAACGAGGTTGGAGATATGAATCCATTCTAGAAATTTGCCCTCTGAGAAGAGATTTGAGCAACAAAGCAGCCTGGATGCTGACCTGGAAAAATCATACTTGGGACCATCTCTTTGAGTGAGACCTGGGACAAACAATATTGTAAGGGGTACGTGGCATTTATGCAGATAAAATCTGCCTCAACCGCAGTCAGTGACACAGTCTCAGGGAATGATGTGAGGAGAGTCCCCTCCAGCGAGGCAGAGTTAGGGCCAGTGACCGTTTGGAGGAAAAATTTGTTAGGTGTGTTAGTTTGCTAGGGCTGCTTAAACAAGTACCACAGATTGTGTGTCTTAGACAACAGAAATTTATTTTCTCACAGTTCTGGAAGCTGGAAGTTTGAAATCAATGTGTCAGTAGGGTTTATTTCTTCTGAGGCTGAGGTTTGCTTTTCTCCTTGGATTGTAGATGCAGACTTCTCCCTGTGTCTTCACGTGGTCTTCTCTCTGTACATGTTCATGTCCTAATCTCCTCTTCTTATAAGGACACCAGTCCTATTGGATTAGGGCCCACACTAATGACCTCCTTTTCATATAATTACTGCTTTGATGACCCTATCCCCAAATATGGTCACATTCTGAGGTACTAGGGGTTAAGACTTCAACATATGAATTTTAGGGGGACACAACATAGCCCTTGACAGGAGGTGAGATAAACTCATGAGAGGTTTAAGGCAAAAGCATAAAGTTTTGTCTAAAAGCAAGAGTCACTGGGTTAAAGAAACAAACAAGAATGACTCAAAAATGATTAAGAATGACGACAAAATAAGCTTTAGGAAGATACACTAACTGAAGAAATTGATTCGATAGACATATTGGCAAAGGACATTAAGCAGCCTATGTATGGAGAGATGTTACAGAGAGGACCGAAATCCTTAAAAGTTACATTTCCTCTGTCCAGCCTTCACTTTGCAGACTGAAGAAAAGGCCAGGAGAAATGATATATCTTTGCCTAAAGTAACACTGGTCAATAGCCAACTGCTTAATGTTAAGATGAACTGAGGTGCTTCCTTTGGGCTTCTGACTGTCAGTCAGGCCTGTCTTCTACATTAACCTGCTTTCTGAACTCACCTGTGTCCAGTTGCTACTTACCTGTTTTTGGATTCAGTTCTCACTGACTCCAATTTCCTAGTTTCCTCTCAATTGAGAAGATGTATCATTTTGGAAGTTAAGTGAATGCCTAGTAACAAATCATAACTGACTCAAGTATTGGCCATTCTAGGCCAGTTCTTTGTTAAAGGGACATTTAAAATAGGGCATAGTTCCCATAACAACTTTTGATAGGGGACGAATTGGCCATTTCTAACCATGTCCCATTCCCAGCTTCTACCTTAAGGAACAACTCTTTTGACTTTCTCTGATTTCTAGAAACAGTACAGCATCATCAAGGAATTTGACCTGCCATAAAGAAAATAACCAAGAAGAGGAGAATCTAATGAATAGTGAGACTTTTGTCAATGAAGCCTATGATGAAGAGGTATGCCTGGGAACTGTCTTCGAGGAAAACAGGTGGTGAGATCCAGTCACAAAATGCCCCTTCCAAAATATCCTAGCAGGGTGAAAGTAGGCAGTGTTAACTTAAAGAGTTTTTTGTTATTGGCGAATGATGTTATCATGTAGACCAAATGAATGCTCAGTAACTTTTTTGATTTCAGATTCTGTTCAGTCTCTAGTTGTTCAAACCAAAGTGAAACATACATGAAATAGTAATCCAGAAATTTGGCTTTTGGTGGACTTCCAAAAGGAGTTCAATACTCTTGTGGGGTGGAGTGAGGTGTATTCAGGGTTAGTTAACATTACCCTTAAAATTTATGTCCCTCCCATCCCGTGATCTCTGCTAACTTCCACATAGCTCAACCACCTCTGTGTTTTTGCTTTGTTTTAATATAATGCGTATTCTCTAATTTCAAGTCTCTTTTTCTACAGGAGTTCTTAACCTCTTTACAAACTGACTAACCTGACAAAAAAGGAGCTGAAACATCTCAATAAAAACTGTTTATATATTTCACTGTGTACTGTTTTAACTTCTGTAACAGTTTGTGGTAAATGGTAACTTCATATTAAAATAACTGCTTTTTATTTTTTTAATTTATTTTATTGAGGTATGGTTGATTTACAATGTTGTGTTAATTTCTGCTGTACAGCAAAGTGTTTCAGTTATACATTTACATACATTCTTTTTCATATTCTTTTCCATTCTGGTTTATCACAGGATACTGAATATAGTTCCCTGTGCTACACAGTAGGACGTTGTTGTCCATCCATTCTCTATATAATGGTTTGCATTGGCTGACCCCAGACCCCCCATCCCTCCCTCCCCCACCACCCACCTTGGCAACCATAAGTCTGTTCTCTATGTCTGTGAGTCTGTTTCCATTTCATAGATAAGTTCATTTGTGTCATATTTTAGATTCCACATATAAGTGATATCATATGGTATTTGTCTTTCTCTTTCTGATTTACTTTACTTAGTATGATAATCTCTGGGTCCATCATGTTGCTGCAAATGGCATTATTTCATTCATTTTTATGGCTGAGTAATATTCCATTGTATATAAGTACCACATCTTCTTTATCCATTCAGCTGTCAAAAGACATTTAGCTTGCTTCCATGTCTTGGCTATTGTGAATAGTGCTGCTATGAGCATAGGGGTGCATGTATCTTTTTGAATTATAGTTTTGTCCAGATATATGCCCAGCAGTGAGATTGTTACCAAAAGTGGGGTCTAGCTGCTCACTGCTCAAAAGCCAATAAAGAGGCAAGGTTGGTGGAAAGTTTGCTTTATTTCTCAAGCCGGCAACTGAGGGGGAGGGTAGACTCTTGTCCAAAGGCCAACGCCCCCTGTGACAATCAGTGGACAAGAGCTTGTACAGGTAAAGGGAGGGGGCTACACGCAGAAAGAGCACAGTCATCTTGAAATTGGTCAGGCTGTGGTCTGATCAGCGTCATCCTGACTTCGTAAGTACAGTAATCTTCAGTTCCAGGGTCAGTTTGTTCCCATTTCTTTGAGGCCTGTTCTCGGAATTGTGGCAGCTTATGTCATGGCTACAGTCTAGTAATCATGTAGTTAACTTCTTCCACCTGGTGGGGTTTTAGTATCTATAATACTAAATACTAATACATTTTTCCTTAATGGTTAAAGCAGATGTACAATGTAGGTTTAATAGGCCACAAACAGGCTGTTTTGGTTAACCTAAAGTGCAAATTAAATCATGTATAAGCCGGAAGGACTTCCCCATACCTCAATATGTGAAAATTTCTTCTATCATTTTCCCCTTTTAATTGCAAATCTTTTCATAGAAAGCATTGATAATCAGTATATTTTTCCAGCATTGCCAGACTGACTCAGTTGCCTGCTCTGGGTCCATTCATGTCCCTTGGTGCTAGGCCTACTTTTTGTTTATCTTTTGGCCTAGTTATTCACGTTGGATTCTAAAACCAGACACACAGAGGTATTGGCACAAAGGGGCTTTGGAGCAGAAGTCATCTCAACCAGCTCACGTCCGTTAGGGAAACATGTAAACGCTACTTAGATCCCAAAGCCCCTTTGTGCCAATACCTCTGTGTGTCTTCCTGGATCATTACTTTATTCATACCCACATAAGGAATCAAGGGCATTGAATCTGTGATGGGACACAGGTAACAAAGCAGGAGTATGGTCTAAAGTTCAACAGCAGCAACCCTGGGCAAATCACTCAATCATAGAGCTGTTACCCCAATGATAAAAATAGGATTAACAGAACCTACATCAGGCCATTTGGGTATCGAATTAAAACACAAAAATGCCTGCTTAGCCCGGTACCTGAGACTGATGACATGAGACTAAATTTTAATAAACACAATGATTTGGAAGACTTCTTGCTTGGAGCTTTTCCAGACTATTCATATTTAGTTTCTTGCAGAATGAATTTGTATAGGATGCCAAGGATAAAGAGAAGTCCTAGGCTTATTACTGGGGTTGTAGTGCATAAAACAAACTGTGCTTTGCAGTCAAGTACAAAAATTCCCAAGTACAGATCAACCTGACCTGAAGAACACACGTTGGGGGCTCACCTTCCTTGAGGCTGGGAGACAACGTGGAACATCATCAAATTGCCTCTGGGGCTCAGCTGTACTTGAGAGAACCTATCTCAGACGCACAGTACCCTAGACCCCTCTCATCCACAGGGTGAATCTCACATTTCTCTTGCCATCTCGCCCAAGAGCCATCCTCACCGCCAAGCCTGCCCTTGGCAAAGCTCTGCCTCTGTCCGCAAAAATGCATACCAATGACACAAAAGCATCCAGATTGAAAGCCTGTATGGAAGATATACAACAGAATTATCACTTTCTGGACATGCTTAAGCCGCTGCCTTGGCTCCTTAGACCCTAACCCTCCACCAGACTTGTAGGGCTGGTGTCCTGGCTGGCTCAGTCCACTTTTGTAGGCTCTGCTGGAATGGCACTCTCAGCCCTCCCTTCTGCTCTGCAGACCCATTTCCTGTCTGGGCCCCAGAAACACCCCCTGTCTGCTCTTCCTGGGGAAAAGGGAGCTTACTGCAGCCAAACTGTCACATATGCACTCCTTCCACCTTGCCCACTCTTATTTATATCTTTCCTATTTTTGGTCCTTTATGAATGTGTGCCTAGGTGTTATCCCATCTGAAGTTACTTAACACATCCTGTTACGTTTTCTCTATTCAAGAATTCACAAAATATCTCAATGTCCTTTTCACCAGAAAGGCTTAATTTTATGAAAGAACACTTAAGATTTTATACTTAATTCCTAACAATCCCATCCCCTAAATTGATTGTAATATGTCAATTTCATGACCTTATCTATTTGGAGCAACGGGCATGTTATGAAGCATAAAGCTTGCTAGTGTGATAATCTCTACATTAATTTCTTAATTTCTCTACAGCTAATAATCATAGCAGTAAGCCTGTAGAAGATAGAAAATTTGAACTTCCTTATAGAAACTGAACTTCTGTAACCTGGTAAATACGTTTGAGTTTTCTGCTGGAAGAAAAAGAGCTTTGGAAAAGTTAATTGTTTTATGGTTTAGGCTCAAAGATCCCTACACAAAACTTGACCTTTTGTGTCTATTGCTAGCAGTTGAGTTAAATTAGGCATTTTATACTGTTGTCCCTTGGTATCCGCGAGGGATTGGTTCTAGGACCCTCGTGGATACCAAAATCCACGGATGCTCAAGGTCCTTACAGCCAGCCCTCCGTATCCATGGGTTGTGCATTGAAAATATTCCATTGCATTTGGCTGAATCCACGGATGCAGAGCCCGCAGATAGGGAAAATGGACTGTGCTTATTCTCTTTAGGAAACAAATTAGGGGAGGGGTCATGGATGATGGGTGGGCTGTACTAAGTTCCAACTGTTTTAACTGCTGGGTGGCTTAGGAAATTCAGGAAAAATGAGAACTAGAATATGGAGTTTGTTGCTCTCAGGCCAGTTACTAATTTTATGGGTCAATCAGCTTCCCCAACGTTCACTGTTCAAATTTCACATCTCTTCTCTCAGCCTCCTCTAGTTCTTAACCCTCACTCTCAGAATATTAAATTCAGGAAGGCCCTCTGATAACACTGAATCCAGTCTTCCCAGTTACACAGCTGAAGAAACTGAAATCCAGCAAGAGCAGGGCTTAGGCTATAATTAGGGAATATATTGTTACCCACGTTCTAGAAAAATTGCAGTGACTTTTGCAGTTTCTTCAGCCCTTTGGTGAGTGGCAGTTCTTTTGGAGGCAACCATGGTGGTGGGGGAGGGTTGGCAGGCCATCTGTCACATGGATGGCCAAGGCGCTTGGCCACTGGACAAGAATGCGGTAGAGCTGTACTTAAGCCCCTCTCTCCCCTTGCCCCACTGGAGAATCAAGCCCTCTGGTCAGTACTGTCTGCCCCATACCTCCAGCCTTGTCTACATTTTCCTTTATTTGTGCAAATTAAATCTTGTTTTCCTGTGTTCAGTCCTGCTTCATAAAGATTTTCTGGAGGAGGTCATTTTATTGTTTTTAGTGAAAAAAGAACAGAATGTGGGTAGAATTTGTTGGGAAGATGGGGTGAGAATTTCACTTGAAATATTAAGGGAATTCCCTGGCGGTCCAGTGGTTAGGATTCCACGCTTTCACTGCCGAGGGCGCGGGTTCAATCCCTGGCCGGGGAACTAAGATCCCTCAAGCCTCGTGGTGTGGCCAAATTTAAAAAAAAAAAAGAAGAAATATTGACTGAATTCCTTACTTTCCTCCCTTCCCAAAGGGAGAAAGATCTCATCTGTAATGTCTTGGGAATAGAGGAGGCATGGGTTGTGCTCTACTGGTCTTTGTAAGCCAATCGTAACCCAATTGACAAAGCTGCTCCCGTGGCCTCCTCCCCACCAGTGCTGGTGAGCCCTTGCCCCTGGGTTTCGAGCCAGTGGCCTCAGGCCACAAATTACTTTCCAAGTACCTGATAAGCTATGCATAATGTGAGGAAGTACTTGGGTACAGAAACGGCTTTTAGAGGCAACTTTAATTTATTAAATTTCTAACAGGCTCTGAAGAAGTGTTATAACCATTCTAGGATTACAAAAATAAACAGAAGCCGTCCATGCCCCTACCTTAAATTCTGAGGTAAAATGAGAAAGTACACCAAGAAAAGTACACATTTGAACATTTAAATGACATGTTCAAAGATGACACCTCTAAGCTGATGGGGGAAAGTAGTTTAGGGTATGCGTGTAGGAGAAAGTGATGAGGGTGAAAAACCTGAGCTTTGGCCAGATCATGAATGGAATTTAAGCTAAGAGTGAATGATAGGTAAGGAAGATCCTGAGAGTTCTGAAGATGAATTAGGCCTTCATTTGAGGAAGGTCAGAGTGAAGATGTGAGGTGAGTGTGGGGAGAGAGATTCTGGTTATTAAACTTTCCCATCACTTTGCGGATGTGATGAGGCTCTGAAGTTGAAAGATCTTTCTCTGCCTACCGTGCTGTGAGGCTGTCTATACATTGGCAGAATAGAATGTTCTTCACCTGCTATTCTTATATCAAATTGTTTATATTTGACTCTGAAAATATTCTATACAACAGACTGAATCCAGACTGTATTCCCTCCAGAAGAAGCTATTAGACCAGAAGAGGCCCTCAGATTCACTCAGTTGTACCCCCAGCTTCTTCCTGTCCTTACCATCCCTGTCTAGAGTGAAGGAGAAGCAAAGCAAGCCAGTACCAAGACCACTATGGAAACCTGTTTTCACTAATATTTCTTTACTGGGAAATTGGAGTTTGCTGTTCTCTCTGATGTCCAATCTTTTCTTTCAGTTCTCTGCACAAGCCCCCTCTCCTTCCTGACCACCTTTCTTAAAATACTGCCTTTTTTCTCCAGTCCTTGACCCTGGTTTATTATTCTTCATTTTCCTTGTTTATCTTTCTCACTCTAGAGTATGCAAGTTCTACAAACTTGGGCCTGGAATAAATTTGCTTTCCAAGGCATCCAAAGATGTCCTGACAGGATGACAGGTGCCCCCAAACTTACAAATGATCTAGGCCATGAAGGGGGGGTGCCTGCTGAAGCATCTCTGACAGCACCTCCACAAGGGATCAACAGCCTGTGTGCCAAGAACCTTACTTCTCCTTAGTGAGGGCGGGTGTCTAGATCAGAGCCCGACTGGCAGATGGGCAGAGCAGAAGCTGTGTTAGTGCAGGGTCTGCTCTACTTTCACAGATTCCTCACTGCTCCAGGCAGAGCTTGAGTAATCTTGAAAAGACTTCACCCATTAATGGGGACACTTACTCTGTATGTCAGTAGGATGATTAAGAGTAAGTCCTCACAACATTGTAAATCAACTAGACTTCAATTTAAAAAAGAGTCTAATACGAAAAAAAGTGAGTCGTGATGCGCGTCAGAGGTGTGAAGGGCTTGAGGCCGGGAGGCAGTACTATTTCATGTTAGAGTCTCACTGGGGTGTAGCTGCTTGGCTAGTTGGGTATTAGATTTAGGATAAGTGCTCACCAACGACAGCAACTCCTGAGGCTCCAGCCTCCTCCAGCATCTTGAATCTCAAGCCCATTGTCATTTTTTCCTGCTGTAGCACAGAAAGACTCAGGTCAAACCCAGATCCTGCCTGATGTAGGAGTCTCATGCCATCTTGAATATTTTTATAGCAAAAAGAAGTTAAGTTTTCTTAAAGGGATTTTTGGTTTTATTTCTGTGGATGAGGCAAAAATGCAGTTCTAACTCAGAGCAAATCTTAATCACCAAAGAGGAAGTGTTTTGGATATAAGCCAGTGGACAGTAACTGGGCAGGGAGAAGTAAAAACATACAAAGCACCAGTATTGATTGTTTTTACCACAGATTCCCTAGAAACAATGGAAATGTGATGCAGGCAAGATTCAGTAGATTCGGTACTTGCCAGAAACCCAAAATCTTTACGTTGTCTGCCAGGTCCTGACTTCTCAGGTGCCCAATTCCTGCCTTTTGAGGTGTCAGCTGAAAAAAGCAGGGTTGCCTTTTCTCCATTCTGGCTCTGTTCCCTAAATCAAGTCCCCTAACTCATCTAGGCAATAGCTCTCAAAGGTCTGATTACGTGCTGCCAGTTGGGATTGAAATTTGAGTGGGGCACAGTCACAGTGAAAGCCATGCAGCCCCAGCAGATGTCTGTGAAGCAGCAGCATTGGCACCTCCTGGGAGCTAGTTAGGAAATCAGTTTCAGGTCTCACTCCAGACCTACTGAATCAGAATTTGCATTTGAAAAAGATCCCTGAGTGATATGCCAGCACATTGAAGTTTGGATGCAAAAAGAAATAGGTGATTCCAGTACAAAATGGCAAGGGAAGTGAATCTATAATATCCCGTCCACTGCTAACAAGCAGTGTGTGCTGTTTAGTTAGTTCTACTATAGCTGTGTTGTCAGTAATTACTGCACTGAATGTTCCTACCTCTGAATTGGCTACCCACAGCAGGTGTGGGGTTTTTTTGTTTTTTAATTTAATTTTATTTATTTTTTGGCTGCATTGGGTCTTCATTGCTGTCCGTGGGCTTTCTCTAGTTGCCACGAGCAGGGGCTACTCTTCGTTGTGGTGCATGGGCTTCTCATTGCTGTGGCTTCTCTTGTTGCGGAGCACGGGCTCTAGGCGCACGGGCTTCAGTAGTTGTGGCTCGCGGGCTTAGTAGTTGTCGCTCGTGGGCTCTAGAGAGAAGGCTCAGTAGTTGTAGCGCATGGGTTTAGTTGCTCCGCAGCATGTGGGATCTTCCTGGACCAGGGCTTGAACCCATGTGCCCTGCATTGGCAGGCAGATTCTTAACCACTGCGCCACCAGGGAAATCCCTCGACAGCAGGTTTTAAAGATGAGATTCAGTTCAGTTCAAGACGCCCTTAAAACCAACTAATTGGAATTGGAGCCGGTCCTGCTAGAGATTTAGTCCTGAGCATGGAACACACAGCCGCCTACCTGTGATTTTAGGCAGCACCGTTACAAGAGGAAAAGATTTCTAGTCTCACCTCATGTGGAAACTGGTGCTTCTAGTTTTTTCAACAAGAGACTTGGCTTTGCACAGAAAACAGCATGAACCTGAAAATAAAACAATCAGGGATTGAAGTGGGGCCCATTGGCTACTTTTAGTAATCTTATGCTAAGAGGTGCAAAGATCTGAGTGCTAGATTTCAGAAACAGTGCACAGGCAGCCAGAAAATGGTTAGTAATGAATGCTTAAACTCCTAAAGATTATACTGAAGACAAAAGAAAACTTGTGTGAGTTGAGTAAAACTCTTGCTTTCAAATTTTATTTATAAATAAGAGATATATATACATGTACGGTAGCCTAATGTGATTAACAGGTTCCATTTTGTTCTAAATATTTAATATATAGTCTTTAATGTCCAGGGTGAGGTAGCCAAGAAATAGAACAATACAGCATCAGTCCCTTCATTCTCCTTCTGGCTTCTAGAAGAGAAACTCTGCAGTGACCTCACCTTTCACACCAAAAATAAGTGATAAAAATGATAGATCCTATTTATACATGAAGAAATGTAAATATGAGTTAATCAGGTTATTTCATTCCATAAAAGCCACTAAAGCTGCTGGTATTTGCATGGCTCTATGTTTATTTTAACAGCCCCATTCAAATATAACCAGAAAGGTACCGGTCTCTTGACAGTTTGTGTGAAAATGAATTATGCAGCAGAAAATAAATTAATAATAATTATACTGATGCAAGGTTCATCAGCATTTCAGAATGTTGTTTGGAGATGTTAAATCGGTTTTGAGCCTCCATTTGCTGATTCTGACATTGTTATTATCAGCAGGATGCAAAGTCACCCTTCCTATGTCTCCAGCTAAAAGTATGAAAAGGCTGTCGTCCAGAAGACGGCCCTGATCCCTCGGGGGAGAAACACTAAGCTCTGTAAAAAGAAAACCAAACCCAACCTGAACTAATCGTCCAAGGAGTCGAGTTTGGCTAGGAAAGGAAGATCGCCCTCCAAACCAGTTACAGGAATGTGTCCGGGGGTCCGACTCCGAGCCAGGTGTTTCCAGCTGAAAGGTAACAGCCAAGTTCAAGGTTGGACCGTGGTGGGGCGAGTCCTTCATCCAGACAGGGCCCGGCCAGAGCAGGCTGGGGGCGCCGCCTACAGGTCGGAGTCGCAGGGCAGTGCGCTGCCGCATGACCGGGTGCTGCGGGAGGACCCGCCGTGGTGGGATTCGGGAGCCTTCTCCCCATCGAGCACTTCCACCGGGTTGCTGTAGGCCTTGGGCGGCGGCCGGGGCATCGGGAAGCCGGCCTTGCGCTGGCTGGCGGCGCCGAGCTGGACGGGCCGCGGCCGGTGCTGGCCGTCGCTGTAGTACTTGATGGCCGGCGTGAGCGCGGGCTCCGGCCAGTCGACGTACACGGTGCTGATGCTGCTGCGGCGCGCCCTGCCTGGAGGCGCCTTCCGGCAGCTGCGACAGCGCTCGGCGCACCAAGGCGCGAAGCTGAGCGCCAGCGAGAAGCCGCCCAGCAGCAGCAGGCAGCTGCCCAGGTAGCCCAGCACCAGGCTGTAGCCGACCTGCACGGTGACCGGGCTGGACTGGGCAGGCAGGACGGCGCGATCCGCCAAGAAGTGGTTGTACCAGGAGACTGGGATGAGGCTCAAGAGGCCCGCGGCGAAAAGCACGACGCCGGAGAGGCCGGCCAGCGCGAAGTGGGGCTCGTCCTGCCAGCAGCGCACGCCGACCGTCGCCAGCAGTAGCCCCAGGGCCGTGGCGGCCAGCGACGTGATCATGAGTCCCCGCGCCACCCGCACGGGCTCGGCGGCGAAGTAGCTCAAGTCGTCTGGCTGACCGCACTGGCGCTCGCTGCTGCTCTGCTCGCGGCATATGTCCCACAGGCCCTGGTACAGCACCAAGTCCACCGGCTGGTCAAGGAAGCCCTTCACCAGTCTCCAGCCGGGCGTCAGCGTGCCGGTCAGGGTGAGCAGCAGCCCGCAGGGTGCGAGCACCATGCCCAGAATCATCACCACCGGCGTCCTCATCCTGGACGGCGCACCTGCCTACTCCTCCGCCTCCGCCGCCGGCTTGCTATCTCGAGCCCTTGCGCCCCCGGAGAGCGCTCCAGACTCCGGCTCCCTGAAGTCCACACGCTCGTCGCCGCCACGCCCGGAGTCCTGCGCCCGGCTCTCCTCCGGCCGCTCTTTGTCTCCGGCGCGGGGCCGTCTGCGCTCCGCTACCCGTCCCTAGTTTGCTCCCCGCGTCCCGGCCGCTCCGCCCTACCTCCCGCCCAGCCGCCTAATCGAAACCAGCTCGCGGGCAAGTCTGATCGAAACCTGGGCCCGAGATGCCGGCGCGCAGAGGTGGCGGCAGCCGCGGCCAAACCCGTCCGGGTGGGAGGGGCTGGAGTGGCGAGCAGGAAGCTGCGCGGCCCTGCGGGACTCGGACCAAGCAAAGGTCGCCCCGCCCCTGCACCTCTGCGCGGCTCGGCGGGGCCAGGTCGGCCTGGGGCGGGGAAGGAAAGAGGCGCCGCCCGAACGGCCGCACCTGGCCCGGGCACTGCGCAGGTCCCTGCTTCTCAGCAGATCTCGGTAACTAAAGTTTTTCTCCGGTCCCTGCCCGTCGACCCTGCACCTGCAGCTTGTCCTCCCTCCACCCCCAGCGGGGATCCGATGGCCCCTCGAAATTTTGCGCTGTTAGCTTGCAGAAACCCACGGCTGAGTGGGCGGAACCGCCCGAGATGCGCTGGGCAGGTGTGCACCGAGGGTCCCCCCGGTCGAGAAGCGTGTCCCAGAGTGTTGCACTTGTGTATTTTGTTTAATTTGCTTAATAAAGACGCCATACTCCGGATTAACCTTGATGGAAAAGAATCAAAGCGACTGTGTTTCTGGGATGAGGAATTACCGAGGCTTTTATTTTCTTTGTTTGGCCTCTTGAAAGATTTTGAAACTGACGAAAAAATAAAGGGGTGTGTGTGTGCCCTGTCTAGCACACTTTTCAGGTTTGTCCACCTCTAGGGTCCTGAGACTTTCATTGTCTTTGAGCTGTTTACAACTCTGTAAATTACAGAACACCTGTAGTGTCACAAGTGATTTTTGTCCATAGTAACGCAAATGAGTTTGTCAGTAGAATGTTAATGACTATTGCCCGATGGATACAGACTGCTTTGGCATTGGTTTGTAAATTCACTTTAGCAGGCCTGTTTGCCTATATATGTGTGTCCTTTGCATTGTTCTTTAAATCGGTTGTAACATACTGGTTCCCTTAATAAATTAAATAAAATCTTTGACACGCGTTCATTTTACATTTGTGTGAGAATCATGATTTTACAGTTTCCTAAAAATTATTATTTCTAAAAATCAAAGTTAATTAAGCATTGGTTTGAAGTAATTTTGAACATTCTAGAGTAGACAATATCAAGGATGGGTCTTTTGTTTTTTGAAGATTTTTAAATTAAAAAAATGGTGGTAAAATATACATAAACATAGAATTTACCATCTTAACCATCAAGTTACAGTTCATTGAAATTAAGTATATTCACAGTGTTGTGCTACCATCACCATCATCCGTCTCCAGACTTTTTCATTTTCCCAGACTGAAACTCTACTCATTTATCGATAACTCCCCATTTCACCAACACCCCTCCTACCCGCCAGCCCCTGGCAACCACCATTTTACTTTCTGTCTTTATGAATTTGAGGCCTCTAGATGTTTCATTCAAGTGGAATCATGCAGTATTTATGACTGGTTTATTTCACTTAGCATAATGTCTTCAAGGTTCATCCATGTTCATAGTGTGTCAGAATTTCCTTCCTTTTTAAGGATGAATAATATTCCGTCACATGTATATACCACATTTTATTTATCCATTCATCCTTTGATGCACACTTTGGTTGCTTCCACCATTTGGCTCCTGCAAATAATCCTGCTACGAACAAGGGTATAGTACTATCTCCTGGAGTCCCTGCTTTCAGTTCTCCAGAAGTAGAACTGCTGGATCATATGGTAACTCTGTTTTCAATTTTTTGAAGAAATGCACTACCGTTCTCCATAGCAGCTGCATCATTTTCCATTCCCACCAACAGTACACGAGGGTTACAATTTCTCCAATTACCCTGCCACCTCCTCACCCCACAACTCAGGAAAACTGGATTTTTTCCTCATTGTTTCCGAAGTGTTGTGCTCCCTTTTGCCTCTAGACCTTGGCATATGCTCTTTTCCTTCCCTAGAGTTCTGCCTGCCACTTCCCAAACCCAGTGCATCCTTCAGATCTTCGCTTAAATGCCATTTTCTCTGGGAGGTTTCTCAATCTCATAGATTAGCTTTTCCTATTGGACTTCTATACACACCCTCTTCTGTTGTAACACTTGCCACAATTCCTTATTACTTGAATCACTTAGTTTTCTAGGGCAAGGATAAATTCTTTGAGGGTAGGGATAGTGTTGTTTGGTTCCGCCCTAAAATCCATCTTGATGGCCTGGCCCATAGTAGCCACTCAACAAATCCATTTTATCTTGTTCCGCCATGTCTCCTTTCACATAGTATCCACGGAATTCTCTTACAGATGACTGTCTGGTCAAAATATATTGTTAATGCATTTTAGTAAAGTTGTTGGTTGTTTGAATGATTTTTTTTTCCAGCATAGAAAACAATGAGATATAGGGTAGCTCCAATATTTATGACAAAAAAGTGTAGCCCTGTGGGGGTAACTTTCTACGGTAATAAAAGATGATTGCACTAAGTGTGGCGTCTGATTCTAGATCTGGGCTCTTTGTTCCATTGGGCCTCTGAGTTTATCACAAGGCTGAGTGAGAAACAAAGCATGAATCACAATGTGGCAGGAATGAATTATTGCTGAGATTAGTACCCGTCTGTGTAAACTGATCCTCAGGCCCTAGAATAGCTTTCTTTTCTGCAGAGAGGCCCTATGGTAAGGCAGGAATCTGTTTACAGTGCCCTACGTTTCCAGATAATAGGGGGCTCCCAGCGACTAATTCTAAACGGACTAATGCTGGGGCCCCTGTTAGCCTACATACCATCACGTTGCAAACTCCGGGGAGCAAAGATCAGTGTGCTGTTATGGGGTGTCCTCAGAGTCCCTATATCAGGTCTTTATATTTTACTCTCTCCACATAATAAGGCCCTAAACACTGTTGTTAGTCTTCCGGTGGCAAATCCAGTTCAGTAGGTTATAGAATAAAAATTAAACCACATGGGGCTTCCCTGGTGGTGCAGTGGTTGAGAATCTGCCTGCCAATGCAGGGGACACAGTTTCGAGCCCTGGTCTGGGAAGATCCCACATGCCGCGGAGCAACTAGGCCCGTGAGCCACAACTACTGAGCCTGCGCGTCTGGAGGCTGTGCTCCGCAACAAGAGAGCCCGCAACAGTCAGAGGCCTGCGCACCGCGATGAAGAGTGGCCCCCGCTCGCCACAACTAGAGAAAGCCCTTGCACAGAAACAAAGACCCAACACGGCCAATAATAAATAAATTAAAACAAAAAAACTAAATGCGTGACTCTGTTCTGCTTAAAAAAATAAATTAAACTATGATCATTCTCTTTTTAAATAGCATTAAAACAGCCTGAAGTGAACGAAGACCATCCACATGTCATTAGCTTTCCTTGTTGACCTATAGCCTGACAACTGGTTTCAAGTTTTGTGTGCCCAATATTGTAGAGAATAAATAGATAACCTTTGACATCCAATTTAAAGTAGCCCGCAATTAGCTCAGTATCACAGCACCCTAATTTATTTTCTATAGAGAACTTATCACTACCAAATGTTTTCTTATTGTGTATTGACCTATTTATATTCTGTATCTCCCACTGCATTGTTAAGTTCCAAACTCTAGGGACCTTGCTGGTCTTGTCTGTGGCTATATCTCAGCACCTGGAATAGTGCCTAGCTCGTAGGAGGTACTCAATAAATAGTCTTAGTTTGTTAAGTAAGTGAAAGAAATTTTGTAAAATTCCTACACAGTGAAAGGAAGATACAGCATACATCATTTTAAAAAATCATAAAATACACAGAACATGAAATGTATCATCCTAACCATTTAAGTGTACAGTTCAGTAGTGTTAAGGGCATTCACATTGTTGACTCCACATAAATGTTTTCATCTTGCAATACTAAAATTCTTTACCCATTTAACAACTCTCCATTCTCTTGTCCTCCCAGGTCCTGGCAACTACTGTTCTACTTTCTGTCTCTGTGACTTTGACTACTGTATGCAAGTTATGTAAGTGGAATTACACAATATTTATCCTTAGACTTATTTCTTTTAGCACAATGTCCTTAAGGTTCATCCATGCTGTAGCATGTGTCAGAATTTTCTTCCTTTTTAAAGATGAATAATATTCCATTGTATGTATAGACCACATTCATTCATTCATCGATGGACATGGGTTGTTTCCACCTTTTGTCTATTGTGAATAATGATGCCATATTAGTAAATCTATTTATTTTTTTATTTGGCCTCGCGGCATGTGGGATCTTAGTTACCTGACCAGGGATCAAACCCGTACCACCTGCAGTGGAAGCACAGAGTCTTAACCACTGGACCACCAGGGAAGTCTCCAGTAAATCAGTTTAAATTTATTCTATATCATTCCTGTGTAGTGATTGACTATCTAAAGCAAAAATCTACTTGCCATCCCTCTTGTACATTATCAGAAGGTACCACAGGATATCATGCCACTTAAAAAGAAAAAAAATTGCATAAGTTTTATCTTCTAGAGGCTTCTAACCCTTCTTGGCCTAGCATCAAGGCTGCCTCCTTTACAAAGGTGGGGATGCATGGTGGGGGTAGGGCTGGTCCCAGGAATCAGTAGCTTTGCTTACACAGCCTGCTTCTCTTCAACCCTGTCCATTTCCATCTACTGCAGGGGAAGAAGATTTACCAGGCCACAGACTAGGTTCATTCAGGTCATTATTTTATATTATGAAAACATTACATCTCCCTTTGATTACTTTGTCATAGTACCTGGACAAACAGTTGAAAATTAGTAGGCATATTACAATGAGGATGATAATCAAAATGCATCTTTGTATTATTCTCGGAATGTGTTCTTTTCTCTTAATGGTTAAAGCAGGTATACAATGCATGTTTAATAGGCCACAGACAGGCTGTTTTGGTTAGCCTAAAGTTCAAATTAAATCATGTATAAGCCAGAATGACTTCCCCATACCTCACTATGTGAAAATTTCTTCCATCATTTTCCCCCTTTTAATCGCAAATCTTTCCATAGAAAGCATTGATAATCAATATATTTTTCCAGCTTTGCCAGAGTGGCTCAGTTGCCTGCTCTGGGTCCATTCATGTCCCTCAGTGCTAGGACTACTTTTTGTTTATATATTGGCCTAGTTATCCACATTGGGGGAAAACTAATCAGACATAACAGACAAGTACAGAGGTATGCTGATGGAGAAATATTTTATAGGCTATATGTTTTATCACTTATACCCAATTGTCACACAAGCATTGTACATGTGCGTTTAGCAGGAAACTTAAAGCCAGCAGCGATACACATCATGAGTAGTTATACGCTGTGACAACCTCACTAGACAGTTTTTTCCATCCTGAACATTGGGGTCAAAAATATGATTTGAAGCAAAACAATACTTTTCCATTAGAATTCTTTAAATCTCTTACCCAGTTCAGTAGTGTGAGCTGAAAGTTATCAAATGTTTTCCATATAATTTAACATACCAAATAACAATAGTTACTTTAATGTTTCTTCTAAGATGCTTAGGGGCCCTTTGAAATACTCAAAGTTAGCTAGAGAAAGAAACTTATAATCTGTTACCAAAAGCAGCTCAGTATTCCAGGAAAATTTTGTTCTCTTAACAGGGTGAAAGAAAACCAAATTCCTGTCTTATACCAGCTTACTATTAATAACAAAGTTCATTGACCTAATTAAATCCAGTCTAATTCTAATCGCTCCTGACAATGTACAAAATTCTTTTCTCAAAGTTCCATTTTTCCACAAACCTTTTATCACTTTTTGTATCCATATGCTTTGTTCCTTATTTTTCCCCATCCTGAAACAACCAGTGCTAGGAAAAAATTATTATCATCATTTTTCCTCAACAAAAATATCTCCATTCTTTGTACCTTCTCTCACCGACAACACATATCCTACTTGATTTACACACTGAAATGCTTCCCTTGTCACTTTTAGTAGCTTTAATTACATATGACAATTTTTAACCCTTAAAAGCCTTAACAAAACCAAGAAACAAGTAACTGAACTGTTATACCAGCATTTACTGATTGGCAAGCTCAAGAACATATTCCATAACCTCTAAAAACTTACATTTTTCTCATTGCATCACTTCTCTTTAATGTGGTATATGATGCATGTTTAATAAACCCAAACATCTTTTGAAGTACTGCTAATTAACCCAAGGCTAAACTCTCAGGTAAAGTGGGATGTGCCTGTATTTCAAGGACACGATAAGAGTTAACTTTAAGCTTTCTCCAAGGCATATTTTTGTTCTCTCAGGGTGAGAAGTCTGAAAACAGTATTTTTTATCAAGCTAGCTTTCTCTAACTGCATATGCAAAAAGAACCAGTTTTGGAATTTCAAAAGTTTCATCTTAACTAATTTTCTCTGGAGTTTGAAGAATACTGTTGCCATACATTGTTTTAAAAAAAATCATCAGGCTTCCCTGGTGGTGCAGTGGTTAAGAATCCTCCTGCCAATGCAGGGGACACGGGTTCGAGCCCTGGTCCGGGAAGATCCCACATGCCACGGAGCAACTAAGCCCGTGCGTCACAACTACTGAGCCTGCACTCTAGAGCCCGCGAGCCACAACTACTGAAGCCCGCGCGCCTACAGCCCGTGCTCCACAACAAGAGAAGCCACCACAATGAGAAGCCCGCGCACCGCAACCAAGAGTAGCCCGCCTCGCCGCAACTAGAGAAAGCCTGCACGCAGCAATGAAGACCCAACGCAGCCAAAAATAAATAAAATAAATAATTTTTTTAAAAATCATCTTTCTTTTTCTTTAGTCAAAATTTCATAGGGGCTTCCCTGGTGGCGCAGTGGTTGAGAGTCCGCCTGCCGATGCAGGGAACACGGGTTCGTGCCCCGGTCCGGGAGGATCCCACATGCCGCGGAGCGGCTGGGCCCGTGAGCCATGGCCGCTGAGCCTGCGCGTCCGGAGCCTGTGCTCCGCAACGGGAGAGGCCACAGCAGGGAGAGGCCCGCGTACCGCAAAGAAAAAAAAAAAAATTCATAGCTAAATTTTTTCTAATGAATTGAACCTGAATTTCCTATTTTACCAAAGACAACAAAGGTAGCAATCACACAAATGGAATATACATTCACACATGGAAGACAGAACTGTCAGAAATCCGCCAAGAAAATGACCAATACGGAGTCCCAAACACTTCCCCAACACAAACGGTCCTTGATGTCAGACACACATCAGAACCAACTGGCAAAAATGACCAATAGCACTTTGTACTCACAAACTGCCCTCGAAGTCAAACACAAGTCAGAACCAATTGGCAAAAATGCCCAGGTAACACTTCGTGCTCACAAACAGTCCTCAACAGTAGACACACGTCAGAACCAATTAGCAAAAATGACCAATAGCACTTCATGCTCAAAAGAGAAGTTTGCCGGGGTGACCGGTGGACTTACTCGGTCTTGGAACTCGTCAGCTTGTCCAGATGCATGTTTCCGTTCCACCAAGGAAAAGCATACATTGCCACGCAATGCCAAGCAGGGGAGAAACAGGAAGGATCCCCGTAACACATGGTTTTGGCAGCTGCTAGGAACGTCCCCCAAAATCCCCTTCTTGGGGCCAGCAAGCCTTGAGCAGCGGGCTCCTGACAGCCCTCCTGGCGCGCCGCCATGGCTGCGGCTCTGCTTGGGGAAAGCCCCGGGAGCCAGATGTCGCGAGAGTACAGCCTCACGTTGGAAGCTCAAGAAACTTACCAAAAGTGGGGATCCCGCTGCTCGCCCCTCTAAATCCAATAAACAGGCAAGGCTGGTGGAAAGGAAAGTCTGCTTTGTTTCGGAGGCGGCAACCTGGGAGGGGAGGGCAGACTCCTGTCCAAAGACGGATTCCCCCCCAACCCCGCTGACAATCAGCGGGCAAGAGCTTTTTTTTTTTTTTTTTGCGGTACGCGGGCCTCTACTGCTGTGGCCTCTCCCATTGCGGAGCACAGGCTCTGGAAGCGCAGGCTCTGCGGCCATGGCCCACGGGCCCAGCCGCTCCGTGGCATATGGGATCCTCCCAGACCGGGGCACGAACCTGTGTCCCCTATATCGGCAGTTGGACTCTCAACCACTGCACCGCCAGGGAAGCCCAGGGGCAAGAGGTTTTATAGACGGAGGGAGGGGGCTGCATGCAGAAACAGCACAGTCAGCTCTGACAGTCATCTTCAAATGGTCATGCAGTGGTCTGAACGGTTTCATCTTGATTGTTTTAAGTACAGTTAATCTTCAGTTCCAGGGTCAATTTGTTCCCATTTCTTTGAGGCCAGTTCTCAGAATTGTGGCAGCTTATGTGATGCTACAGGCTGGTCATCATGTAGTTAACTTCTTCCACTTGGTGAGGGTTTCAGTATCTACAAGACACATCGCAGGATACGGGTCAGAATATGATCTATAGCCCTTGAGGAGGAACTAAAGGTCTTTGACTTTGCTTAATGACTAAACTATTATTATTTAGTCTTATTGGACTGTTTTTGTTTGTTTCTGCATTTTCTCACTTCTCTGATTAAACTTATTCTTTAGCTAAAGTTTTTCTATAGACAAAAGGCAGGTTGAGGACATGAGGGGCAAGGACCCTACTCTGTTTCATTAGGACAAATCTTTTTCATTTTTGTGGCAGAAAAGAGGTTAATATTTCATATCTCTCTGGTAAATCAATAAGAACACAATATCACAACAAAAAATGGGCAAAGAAAATGCACAATCACAGAAGAGAATAAACACCTAATAAGCATATTCAAAGGTGATCAACTAAATGACGCTTTTACTCATATAAATGCAAAATAAAACATGGGGGAACCATTTTTTCTCTTTTTAAATTGGACAAGTTAAGGGGAAAAAAATGTTACCAATTTTGGCTAAATTTGGGAAAAAGTCACTGGAGGAGGTAGAGTGTGTGTTATATTTCACGAGACGTTGCAGTTTGTTCTGAAAGCCTTAAATATGTGCCTTCTCTTTGATTTCTCAATTAACCTTCCAGGCATTTTCTCCAAGGAAATAAACAGAGTATGTGGAAAGATTTAGCTATAACGATATTCACTGTAGTACCCTTTATAATAAGCAGATTATAAAATAGTACTGAAGCATGAAACCAATTAAGTTAAAAAAAATTTGTGTATAGAAAAATACTAGAAGCAGATATACCAAAATGTTAGCTGTTCTTGGAGTGATGGGATTCACAACCGATCTTTATTTTCTTTGAGCTTTTATACATTTTCAAATTTCCTTTTTCTAGATTGTTTTAAATTTGAAAAAGATTACTTTTAAAAGTTCATGGCCAACTAAGTTTCTCAATTTCTCTAACTTTGAAGTCAAGTCCCATATTCTTATGACACTAATTTTTCTTCCATAGTTGTGAATGTGCAGTCTTTTATGGCTATAACTAGGCCTGGTCTTATGTAAAAAGTGGAAGAGCTGAATTCTCTGTTGATGTCAAATCAAGTCATTCACAGAAATGTACACACAATAAACAATATGTACATATACCAGAAAGAAAAACTGGGTGGTATTTTTCTGTATTTCTAAGTATTTTTCATGTTTACGCATGATACAGAAACACTCTTTAGCTAGCAACAAATAGTAAGGGCAAAATTCAACATATAAATCAGTCATGAGCCTCACAATTCACATCTGGCATTGACTTTGAACTTCAAGAATATATTTGGCAAATATGTTGTAGACTGGTAAACAGAGTACCATACAACAAATTTTCTCATTTTTACATTATTTCTTCTTTCAGAAGGTCATTTTTATTAATGTCTTATTCATAATAGTGGTGAGTACTGTATACTTAGAAATAGTAAGAAACATATTTTCTTTCATCTTCCTGGAACTCTGAATACACTTTCCTGTGGTAGCTAAGCAGATAGGACAATCCTATGAATGACCTAATGTTATGTTTACAATGTCATGCTGTGTGAATTCTAAATACATGTGAGCAATGCATTGAACCTAATAACACAGGCAAAGACCATATACTTTTAGTCCATAAACTTCAGTTAGGAAGTTTAAATTAGATTTAAGAGGAAATTTTAGCTTAAAAATATCAAACAGAACTATAGTGGCTTTATGGGAAACTATTGCTCCATCCCATAAGATTTAATTATTTTGGATGAAGTAAAAGTGAATAAATTTAACAAGCAGTTGTTTTGACTGAAGGGTCCTCTGGACTTGGGAATGAAAAAGGAATATGAAAAAGGGTCTCCCTCCTGATTTGAGGACAAGATAATCCCCTTGCCTGGACACTTGCAGAACATATTTGCTTTCTGACACTCCTTGATGAGTAGAAAACAGTGTAGAATTGTTCTGGAAAGTTTTTTGTCCTGTCTTGCTCCTGTGCACAGCTATGTTTCACATTAGCAGACAAAAGTGGGGTGAATTTCACTGAAACAACTAAAATATGAGAGATAAAGGAGTTACACATCACTAACATCTAGATGGCTATCGAAACATGCAGAAATGCATATTACTCACTTTATGGTTGGCATGAGATTTGTTTAGTGGCTAGGAAGCAAATGTTAAAAAAATTGAGACCTTTCTAAGCATAAGCTTTTGAGAAAGACCATTTTCTCCTCAGTTCAGCATTCCTCTCCACCTCAATCTTGTAGAAGCAATTCAGAACAGAACCTGTTAAACTTGCAGAACTTGTCAGTGTGAAGCTTGATGCCATCACTCAGGCATTTTATCAGTTTTTCAGTTCACCTGGATCAATAACAACACATAATGATTACAACCGGACAGGCATACTTCAGTTCATGACCCAGTTACCCGTCAGAAAGACGTGGACAAAACCCAGCAATGGAGAAATGGGCAAACCCACCATGGTATGTGCAAATAAGCTAATGCTGGGGCTGGAAGGACCAAGAGAGCAGGGACTCTAATCTCCTTATTTTCCTGATGTGAAATCAGAGGTTCAGCGAGGAGAGGCGACTTCAGAATGATGGAGTGAAGGTAACCGGCACCAGCTTTGACACAGAGCAGACCTTCTGTGTCAACCAGCTCTGCTGTGCATTGCTTACCATTGGGCCCATCTGAGCTCTCAGAAGCTTAACTTTTGTCTTCAAGTTAAAATGGAGCAGTTAGTGTCTACTCAACAGGATTGGTATAATGATGAATGAGATAACCTTTATAAAATAGGTAACATAAAGTAGGTACTTAAAATAACATTTTATTAACATTAATGAAACTGAATTAATCTATATTTGAGTGATATCAGCTTAAACCTCACTATACTCTTTTTTTTTTTTTTTTTTTTTTTTGCTGTACTTGGGCCTCTCACTGTTGTGGCCTCTCCCGCTGCGGAGCACAGGCTCCGGACGCGCAGGCTCAGCGGCCATGGCTCACGGGCCCAGCCGCTCCGTGGCATGTGGGATCCTCCCGGACCGGGGCACGAACCCGTGTCCCCTGCATCGGCAGGCAGACTCTCAACCACTGTGCCACCAGGGAAGCCCTCATTATACTCTTTATATAGTGTTTCTAAAATTTATAATAAAAATGGTAACCTAGAAGTCTTAAGAGCATAGCGGAGAGCAGTGTGTTCATATGGGTGATGTGGTAGTGACTTGAAATAAAAGTAATATTTAGGTACATCTAGTTTTCCGTAGCTGCAGGATATATGATAAAGAGGCAACATATGAGGTGGTGGCATTAGAACAAGGGTGTCCAGTCTGCAAACCAGTGAGAGCATGAACCCTGGGCTCATACTCCTTTTGTCTTTAGACCTGAGGTGTTCATTCTGTAAGTCAAATTCAAGTGTTGAAAACCTAGACGCTTTTAAAATTGAGTTCTTTCTGCAGAAGGAATTATATAAAAATGTTAGAAGTTGATTCTGGCCAATTTTTTTTTTGGCCATGCTTTGCTGCTTGCAGGATCTTAGCTCCCCAACTGGGGATTGAACCCGGGGCCACAGCAGTGAAAGCACCCAGTCCTAACCACTGGACCACCAGGGAATTCCCAATATCTGGCCAGTATTGATACAGAAGTCTAAAGCTTATTAAATTTTTTTTCTCAGTCATTGAAAATGTAATGGAGCATTTCTGAAAGTAGAATGTACATATATAATTGGACAATGCAAATGCAAAATTCCAAATTGGAATAATACAATTCAAATGTAAATTCCAAATTGGAATAATACTTTGTTAAGGGGATGCAAAATACAGCCACAGCCAGTATAATGAGGAAGACAGAATCAAAAGAAAGTGAACACATTGGGATTGGAATCTCTCTTTAAGAAACCTGGAGGATGGTCAGTCGATAGATACCCTCTTCTGTTGTCAGACCCCAGCTACATGGTATTTGATTTGAATATGTTTTAAATTTCATGGACAATTGATTTCATTAGGGTACAATTCATGAACAATTCTGATCATGATGTTACTGGGCTGCTGGCCAAGTTAGCTGGTCGCTCTGCTCTAAATAACAGATTTAATTAATTGAAAGACGCGTGCTCCCTCTTTTGCCTGGGGACTTGTTGATCCCATGGGGAGGAGGTTGGCTTTAAAGGATTAGTCAGCTGGAAGGCTCCCTGGAGAAGTAATGACCTAATTCAGAAGTGCTAAATCGTTAGTCACATCACCTATGAAAAGTTACTTATTGTTGGGGCAATAAAACCTACCTCATGGAGGTGAGAGTGCTTACCTATAAATGGTTAGGAGAGGAGGAATTTTCTTGAGAGAAACCTATAAGGTATGTACATTGTGAACTGCGTGGTAAGGCAGGTGAAAGTAAAAGAGAGAACATTGGTAAGAAATGACATACTGGTGAAGATTTAGCTAGTTTAAAATCCATTTGTAACAGACTTGAGATAATTTGGCAATGTGTTTTACATTTATATATAGTTAAAGTGAATTATGACCAATCCTCACTACACAGATAGCATGATATCTCAAAGACTGAAAATACTGAATCAGTTGACCTTTGCTGCATAAAAATTATACCAACATTTCATGGCTTGAAACAATAATATTTTATTATTTCTTTTGATCCTATGGCTTGGCTGGGTGATGCTTCTGCTGGTCTTGTCTGGGCTTAGTCACGTGTCTGTGGTATCTGGGCTGGGGGCCAGGCTATGCTGGGACAGCTGGGTTGCCTAGCACAGCATGGCCTTTCTCCTTAGGGTCATCCTGCAGGAGGCTGCCTAGGGCTGCTTCACCGGTGGCTTCAGGATTCTAGCAGCAATAGAGGGCAGCTCTGATGCACAGGTACTCTTCAAGCCTCTGCTCCCATTTGCTAAGTCACATGGACAAGCTCAGGGTGAGTGGGGAAGGGATTTTCTGGGGTCTGGATAAAGTGTGATGAGAGCAAATCCGGGCCATTACTGCCACCATCTATCACAGGTATGTTCACCCATCTTCGAATAGGAATGTCAAACTATCTCAGGAATGTTTACAACTAAAGAGTAGAATTCAGCTAGATCTGCTGTCCAATACAGATATATGTCGTTAGGTACGTACATATGTACTCATCTAAGTAAAAGTAATTTAAAATGTTCTAGTGGCCACATTAAAAAAAGAAACAAGCAAAATTAATTTTTAATACTATACTTATATTGAACCTAGTATATCCAAAGTAGTAGTATTTCAACATGTCCTCATTATAAAAATTCCAAATGAAGGATTTTACTATTTTTTGTACTAAGCCTTCAAATCCAATATGTATTTTACACTCATGGCACACCTCAGTTCATACTTGGTCCATACCAAGTGCTTAATAGCTTCCTGCGGCTGGTCACCGTTGCACTGGTCGGCACAGACGGAGATGTTAACAGATGAGGCAAACGGGAGAAGGGGGATTGGAAGACTGGGATTAATGGACAGTCTGTATTCAGGGCAGTCGTCCCCCTCCCAACCATGCACACAAACCTGGCAGCAGAGGGTGGGAGGTGGGGGAGGGAGGCTTTGTTTAAGAAATGGAATGAATGCCCATAATATAATCCATCATATTAATAAATCAAAAGCAAACAAATAATCATACTAAAAGGTTCTTTTTTGTTAAAACTCAACATGAATTACTAATTAAGACAAGTGAACGACAACAACAAAAACCCTAATGAAATAAGAGAGAGAGAGAGAATTCCCTCGGTGGTAAAGAATATCTACTTTAATCAGTAGCCAATATTATAAGTGGTGAAATAGCAGAAGCTTTCCTGATAAGTTCAGAACTCGTTTTCAGCAATGACCTGGAAGGGCTAACCAGTGAAATTGGATAAGAACCTAAATTGAAGGGTAGAAATATTGGAAGGAAGAAGAAAAAAGAAAAAAAAAAAAAAAGGTCCATTCACAACAGCGACAATGATACAATTAACTTAATAGGATTTCTATGATGTAGAGGATTAAAAATGACGACATATTCTTTGCCACTTTGTCTATCAAATGGTAGAGTCTAATTAAGTTCCCTCCCTCGTTGGCTGGGGTTGGCCATGTGACTTGCCTTGGCCAACGAGAACACCATGTATAACTAAACAGAGGCTTGATAAACGCTTGTGTAATGGAGCCTGTCCAAGTAAGCTAGTCTAGTGGATGGATGGAGGATGAGAGGAATCTTGGAAGACAATCAAGGCACCCAGCTGAAAGCTAGCACCAAGTGCCCCTGACGTGCGCGTCCCTCTTGGACCTTCCATCTCAGCCAGCTGAATGCAGTTGGATGAGTAAGCCCAGACCAGACCAGAGGAAAAAGCACTCATTAAAGTCTAGAGAAATAATAAATAGTAAACCATTAAGTCTTGGGGTAGTTTGTTATGCAGAATAATTAACTGATAAAGAACACAGCCATAGAATCCTAGAGTTGTAATTATTTTAAAAACCATTGAATTGCATTCCCTCATAACAAAGGGATACTAGAAACTAGGATTAGAGAGTTGAAATGAGGGATGACATTGACAGGCTTGGTCCAGAAATCTAGTTTCCATCAATGCATTAATTTATTCATTATTCCACCAAGCATTCATTGAGTGCTCACACGGAGCCTGGTGCTGGCAACAGAAAGATCAGACTGGCTCCGTTTAGAAGACAAGATAGAATTATAAGTAAACAGTCATGATGCAGAGATAGACACTATAAGAAAGGCATGTACAAAGTGCTATTTCCGGGAACTCAGGGTCAGGGTGGGAGGGTCACAGAAGTGACATTTGCACTGGGTCATAAAGGATTAGTAAGATGTTGTGCAACAGAGAAGGTTGGGGAAGGACAGTCCAGGCAGAGACAGAGGGAGTGAAGGCCCAGAAATGTCTAAGTGAAGCCTGGTGTGGGGAATCATGAGCACTCTGCAGCCTGGTGACAGGAGGACTTGATTTGCCCTTTGCCCTTTGTCGACCTAGTTCTTCAATCCATTTTGGATTACCCTCCCCCAGAGAATCCTAATTTCAGCTAACTCTTCACCAACCTTTTTGCAAAAAGTTCCCACCAGGGTCTGTAAATTTAAAAGGACACACCTTGCAATATTTTGCTAGAGGGTTCAGAATTTATACTTTGTCTCCTCTCTGCTGTTCTGCCTTTACTATGTCATACGTTTCGCTGCTGATTAATTTTATCCTAATAGACAGGTGAACATAATTCCCAGCATGACTTCTGGAGATAATCTGCACTTGTAAAATGAACTGATTTATTTCCTTCTGGGCAGAAGATGGAAGAGGAGAACCCTACTAATTCACACCCGCTCTGCTTCACCACGTCTCCCTGCGTCATCAAAACATGCCCTTTGGTTTCCGTGCTGTGAATCTGAATATCATTTATTGGAATTTGGCCCATTGTTCCTCATTGTCTACAGACATAACTAGAGAAATGTGTTTTCTGGGAGTTTTAAAATTCCAGTCTAAAGTCTAGCTAATCTTTTTATCGCTGTAGATAAATAGGAAAAAATGTAACAAACATTGTTTTTATTTTTACTAGCCCACATCCTCATTCAGAGGTTGTGCTGTTGACAGTAATAAGGAAATCAGGTTTTTTTCTAAACACCTGACAAATTACTTGTTCCTGGTGAATATAGAAATAAATAGCTCTTATTTTAAGGCTGGATTATACTATTCCAGTGCTTAAAGTAAAACTGGACAGAATATCATATCAAACCACTTGAAAATAAAGGTCGTGATATCATCTTGTCTCCTTATTTTGTGGGTTGAAAGTATGTACACATTGTCAAACATGCTTCGTTCTCATTTCAATGACATTTTAATTAATTTTTAAATTTTTGGCTGCATTGGGTCTTCGTTGCTGCACGTTGCAGTGAGCAGGGGTTACTCTTCATTGCAGTGTGAGGGCTTCTCATTGCGGTGGCTTCTCTTGTTGTGGAGCACGGGCTCTAGGTGCGCGGGCTTCAGTAATCGTGGCACGTGGGCTCAGTAGTTGTGGCTCACGGGATTAGTTGCTCTGCGGCATGTGGGATCTTCCCAGACCAGAGATCGCACCTGTGTCCCCTGCATTGGCAGGCGGATTCTTAACCACTGCGCCACCAGGGAAGTCCCTCAATGACATTTTAAATTCATTTAGTTTGCTTCCATGTTTGTCATTTAAAAAAATATGTCCTCTTGTTTCTTTGATTTTGTTGAGTAGCGTAATCCACCCCCAGCCCCTGCCATTCTAGACACACACAATTATTCTGTCAGGTACTGTGCTGGATTCTTAGGAAGAAGAATATCTAACTATCACAGGATGTGGTGAGACCTCTTCCTGGAACACAGGGAGCAAGAGACGCCTTGCAGAAAGCTGCGGAGGGGATACAGGTGAGCTGGTGCTTGAAAGATGAGACTTCATTAGGCAGATAAAGAATGCAGGCAGAGGAAACAGTAGGAGCAAAAGCACAGAGGAGTGATTTTTGAGAGTCATCCCATGTGTATTTGTACAAGCATGTGTGTGTGTGTGTGTGTGTGTGTGTGTGTGTGATCTCATCATCATTGCTATGAGACTGCTAAGGCTGGTTCCAAAAGAACTCGCAAGCCATGCTGAGGTGTGTGGTTTTCATTCCACTGGGAACAGAAGTATCAGAGGTTTTAAAGTAAGGCAATGTCATGTTCTGATTTGGGTTTTTTTTGGGTTTTTTTTCCAGTTATTTCTGAGATACACATTTTAAAATAATAACTAGAATTATGACTTATAACATTATACCAGAACATATAAGATTTTTAGAAATTTCATGTAATGTCTGAAACATTTATATTAACATATTTCCATAAAAATAACCCAAAGAGAGTGTAGTATTAGTTTTTTTAATTCTTTAATTTATTTATTTTTTAATACAGCAGGTTCTTATTAGTCATCAATTTTATACACATCAGTGTATACATGTCAATACCAATCGCCCAATTCATCACACCACCATCACACCACCCCCCGCAGGTTTCCCCCCTTGGTGTCCATATGTTTGTTCTCTACATCTGTGTCTCAAATTCTGCCCTGAAAACCGGTTCATCTGTACCATTTTTCTAGGTTCCACATAACATGCATTAATATACGATATTTGTTTTTATTTTCCTGACTTACTTCACTCTGTATGACAGTCTCTAGATCCATCCACGTCTCAACAAATGACTCAATTTCGTTCCTTTTTATGGCTGAGTAATATTCCATTGTATATATGTACCACATCTTCTTTATCCATTCGTCTGTTGATGGGCATTTAGGTTGCTTCCATGACCTGTCTATTGTAAATAGTGCTGCGATGAACATTGGGGTGCATGTGTCTTTTTGAATTATGGTTTTCTCTGGGTATATGCCCAGTAGTGGGATTGCTGGGTCATATGGTAATTCTATTTTTAGTTTTTTAAGGAACCTCCATACTGTTCTCCATAGTGGCTGTATCAATTTACATTCCCACCAACAGTGCAAGAGGGTTCCCTTTTCTCCGCATCCTCTCCAGCATTTGTTGTTTGTAGATTTTCTGATGATGCCCATTCTACCTGGTGTGAGGTGATACCTCATTGTAGTTTTGATTTGCATTTCTCTAATAGTTAGTGATGTTGAGCAGCTTTTCATGTGCTTCTTGGCCATCTGTATGTCTTCTTTGGAGAAATGTCTATTTAGGTCTTCTGTCCATTTTTGGATTGGGTTGTTTGTTTCTTTAATATTGAGCTGCATGAGCTGTTTATATATTTTGGAGATTAATCCTTTGTCCATTGATTCGTTTGCAAATATTTTCTCCCATTCTGAGGGTTGTCTTTTCATCTTGTTTATGGTTTCCTTTGCTGTGCAAAAGCTTTTAAGTTTCATTAGGTCCCATTTGTTTATTCTTGTTTTTATTTCCATTACTCTAGGAGGTGGATCAAAAAAGACCTTGCTGTGATTTATGTCAAAGATGTTCTTCCTATGTTTTCCTCTAAGAGTTTTATAGTGTCCGATCTCACGTTTAGGTCTCTAATCCATTTTGAGTTTATTTTTGTGTATGGTGTTAGGGAGTGGTCTAATTTCTTTCTTTTACATGTAGCTGTCCAGTTTTCCCAGCACCACTTATTGAAGAGACTGTCTTTTCTCCATTGTATATCCTTGCCTCCTTTGTCATAGATTAGTTGACCATAGGTGTGTGGGTTTATCTCTGGGCTTTCTATCCTGTTCCATTGATCTATGTTTCTGTTTTTGTGCCAGTACCATATTGTCTTGATTACTGTAGCTTTGTAGTATAGTCTGAAGTCAGGGAGTCTTATTCCTCCAGCTCCACTTTTTTCCCCCAAGACTGCTTTGGCTATTTGGGGTCTTTTGTGTCTCCATACAAATTTTAAGATTTTTTGTTCTAGTTCTGTAGAAAAATGCCATTGGAAATTTGATAAGGATTGCACTGAATCTGTAGATTGCTTTGGGTAGTATAGTCATTTTCACAGTATTGATTCTTCCAATCCAAAAACATGGTATATCTCTCCATCTGTTGGTATCATCTTTAATTTCTTTCATCAGTGTCTTATAGTTTTCTGCATACAGGTCTTTTGTCTCCCTAGGTAGGTTTATTCCTAGGTATTTTATTCTTTTTGTTGCAATGGTAAATGGGAGTGTTTCCTTAATTTCTCTTTCAGATTTTTCATCATTAGTGTATAGGAATGCAAGAGATTTCTGTGCATTATTTTTGTATCCTGCTACTTTACCAAATTCATTGATTAGCTCTAGTAGTTTTCTGGTGGCACCTTTAGGATTCTCTATGTATAGTATCATGTCATCTGCAAACAGTGACAGTTTTACTTCTTTTCCAATTTGTATTCCTTTTATTTCTTTTTCTTCTCTGATTGCCATGGCTAGGACTTCCAAAACTATGTTGAATAATAGTGGTGAGATTTGTTTTTGAGCCATCACTCTGGAGCAGAATAGAGAATTGGGAGAAGAGAAGCAGGCTTAGGAGGCTATTGTAATTCTTCAGGTGACACATTTTAGACTTAGAGGCAATTATTCAGCATTTTTATTCCCATAATGAAAAACCACTTTCTAAAGAAAGTTATTATTCAGAGAGTGGAATTTAAGATTATAGGTACAGTTAAAGATTTTGGTGAATTTTAGCAACTATTCTGCGTACTCTAAAATTGAGATAATTTATCTTCCATAAAGAAACAACAGTGGCTGCCATTCCCTGGTGCCTACTGTGTACCAGGCAAGGTGCAAAATATTTAGCTCACATCAACTCATTTTATCCTTTTGTAACAGGCTGTGAAATGTGACTTTTCCTGTGTTCTCCGTGTGTTTGGCCGATGCTTCAAAGCTAGAGAGCAACAGAAGCCAGACTATCTCTGCAGAACCAGTTCTGCCACCATCACCCATCAACCACCTCCAAGCTACACAAGAGAAAGTGAAAAAGTCCACTAAAAATGTCTAGGGAGAGAGCATTCCTTTAGAGAGAGCACTGCTCTGTTGCCTGCTCCACTTCTCCCCACCCACCTCCCAAAGCCCCCCATCCAAGCAGAAGCCAACTCCATTCTTTCTCAACACTGCATCATTACACTCTTCTGTAGAGTTGTTCTTCCCTGCCCTTGGATGGATATCCGATCCATAGCATTTCTTGTCCCTTTTGGATATGAAACAGTCCAATAGCAAAATGCCAACCACACACTTAACTCACAGTCTTTCCCCTCCTCAGGTCCATCCTGGCTGAGGCTGGGAAGCCTGCAGTGTGGCCAGGAGAGGGTTAGCACCATTCTATTCCCTCACCTGGACTCTCTACTTGGTGTCCCCTACTTACTATTCTCCTTTGGGATTCAAGGGAAGAGAGAGAGAAGAGCTGAGGGGCCGCAAATGTAGGATCAGACCCGGACAGTTATAATCTGCCCACTTACATGTGGCAGATGGCCAAATAAGGGCTCATTATCTCCTGGGGGCATTTTGTGGGGATCTTGGAGACCCCCATTGGACTCAGCCAACTACCATCCCCTGCCTGGCCCCTCTGACTCCTACTTATTCTGACTCCCTGTAAGTCAGGATTGCTACCATCTGCCCTCTTCATCCCAGGCGATCTTCTCAGGTGAAGTCTTCCTCTCTTTCAACATAGATTAAGGTAGGTTCTCTCTCCAGGGTGCTCCTTTGGCCCACCATCACTCCTATGATGCTTTCAAAATTTTTATAGCTTATATTCCATTTAAAGTTATTATAAAATATTGGCTATATTCCCTGGGCTGTACAATATATCCTTGTAGCTTGTTTATTTTATACATAATAGTTTGTACCTCTTAATCCCCTACCCCTATCTTGCCCCTCCCGCCTTCGCTTTCCCCACTGGTTACCACTAGTTTCTTCTCTATATCTGTAGAGTCTGCTTCTATTTTTTTATATTCACTCATTTGTTTTATTTTTAGATTCCACATATAGTGATACAGTATTTGTCTTTCTCTGTCTGACTTATTTCACTAAACATAATACCTCTAGGTCCATCCACATTGTTCCAAATGGCACAACTGCATTCTTTGTTATGGCTGAGTAATATTCCATTGTATGTATATACTGCATCTTCTTAATCCATTCATCTGTTGATGGGCACTGAGGTTGCTTCTGTATCTTGGCAATTGTAAATAATGCTGCTATGAACATTAGGGTGCATGTATCTTTTTGAATTAGTGTTTTAATTTTATTTATGGATATATTCCCAGGAGTGGAATTGCTGGATCATACAATACAACATGAAACTTCTGAGGACTTAAAAACTTATGTCATATCCTACAAAGATTTGAGAGGTAAACCCCGAAGGAGGACTGCCAGCTTGGAAACCAAACTCAGACTTGATAAAGGCAAACACGGAATAGTGAGTAAAATGTCACAAAACTTTCTGTATTTAATGAAAGATTCTAAGTCAATAAATATAGTTAAAAATAAGGTCATTTACACTTACATGTTTGGCATTACACTGTGTCATTGTGTGGCACAGGAAAAAAATTACTTAATCTTTGCTTTTTGTACTTTAGCAGCAAGTGTCAGGGTCAGGAGGAAATAATTTAGGTTTTGCATAATATTAGCACTTGCTGTTTGTTAATTTATAAAAATTTTGATGAGTGGAAAATTAACTTTTCTGTTTCCAGTTTTCTGAGGTGTAAAATGAGGACAATGATATTTGTATCACAGGGTGAAAAGAATCGAGATGACAAATTTGTCCTTAGATCCCACAGCCCTTCATTTTTTTTTTTAAATTGAAGTATAATTGATTTACAATGTCGCGTTAGTTTCAGGAGTACAGCAAAGTGATTCAGTTATACATATGTATAAAAATATTCTTTTTCAGCTTCTTTTCCATTGTAGGTTATTATAAGATATTGAGTATAGTTCCCTGTGCTATACAGTAGGACCTTGTTGTTTACCTATTTTATATATAGTAGTGTGTGTCTGTTCATCTCAAGCTCCTGATTTATTCTTCCCCCCACCGCCTTTCCCTTTGGTAACCATAAGATTGTTTCCTATGTCTGTGTGTTTGTTTCTGTTTTGTAAATAAGTTCATTTGTATCATTTTTTAGATTCCACATATAAGTGATAGCATATATTTATCTTTCTCTGATTTACTTCACTAAGTATGATAATCTCTGGGTCCATCCATCTTGCTGCAAATGGCATTATTTCATTCTTTTCTTATGGCTGAGTAATATTCTATTGTATAAATATACCACATCTTTATCCATTCATCTGTCGATGGACATTTAAGTGCTTCCGTGTTTTGACTATCGTAAATAGTGCCGCTGTGAACACTGGGGTGCATGTATCTTTTAGAATTAGAGTTTTCATCTTTTCCCACATCCCCTTCCAGATACTGCCCCAGGACTCAGCTTCTCCCCAAAGTCAGTTTCAAAAGAGTTGCCCTCATGCCTACGTTCTCACTCACTCTTTTCTCCTCAGCCCTCTCCAGTCAGTTCTCTGTCCCTCACATTCCATGGACATGGCTCCCATCAAGTTCACCCATGACTTCTATCTGTCATCTCGCAGTCAATTTTCTGTCCTTAGAGTAGCATTTTCACAGCTGAACACTCTGTCCTTCTGGAAACACATTTTTCTCCAGGCTTCCAAGACTTCATTGTTGTCTGGAATTCCTCCAACTGCACAGTTCTTTTTCTGTCTCTCTGGTTCCCTGGTGGATTTCTAAACGTGGAAGTGTCCAGGACTGTCCTGGGACCCTTGTCCAGGAGTGAAAGCCCTAGTGTGGGCGGGAGACTCATAAGAGCAGAAACAGTAGAAGTGAGATGGAGGTTTGTGAAATGTAAGGAATGTGCCTTCCCCAACGTGCTACCTTGTGTTTACTCGCCTCTCTGAATTTCAGTTTCTAGAGCTCTGAAGTGGGAATAATGATACCACTTAGTGATCTTAAGAGAATTAGATGAGATCATGTATGTAAGCACTCAGCATGGTACTTGGTGCATGTAAATGCCCAACGAATGGTAGCTATTATGATCATTACTATTATTATTGGGATCAAGTGACATATGAAAATGCCTGAAATATAGCAGGTACTCAATAGACAAAAACCCAGTTGGTTGGGTTTTTGTCAGCAGGGTTGACGAAGTAGCATCTGTGAGGTGGAACATTTTGGTGTTTTGATACCCTGATTTTCCAGTTTAGGCCTGAGATTGGAGAAAGAATGACTCGGTGAGGGCAACCAGCAGGGAGGCAAGGTGTGGGAGGTCCGAGGTCTCATCTATACATAGTGAAGTGGTTTTGGTAGCTTGTTATGAATAAAAGGATGGCTGATGTGAGGGGAAGATGAATGAGGTGGATTGATATGGGCTCCCAACTACCTCGTTCACTGATCCCAACAAATACAATGCTTGGCAAGTGCTGGAAAAATAACTGGAAGACACTTGTCAAGGCCCAGGATGGCAGACCTGCAATATACTTCAGCTGACTTTGGGTTCCACCTAATGGAATGAAGTGGTACTTCATTCTCTGAAAAGTCTGGATCTTACGGTCATCTTTAGACCCAACTATTATCAGTAAAAGGGATGGCGTTTTTTGTGTGCGTTTATGTTTATATTTGTTATAAATCTACACATACCTTGTACCAATACGAGCTTATTTAGCATAACTCTAGAATGTGTCCCATCTGAGTGCTATAGGAAAGCAGAGGCATGGACGTGCGGTAATTTCCTCGGGTTACTCCAGTGAGTTTTATGACTTTCGTTGTTAGAAATTAATGCTCATTACACGTTGCCCAGAACACAGAACATCCAATGCCTCGCGTCAGACCACCCACGGGGCAACAGGTGTTTATGCAGCACGACTGGGGGTCCTGTGGCTCTAGCCACCTGGCCAGAGACCTGGAGGCTGCTCGTACCTCTTACCTTCGTCGTCTTCTCCTGGGCGATGGTTACCTTGGCCTCCTCGCTTGGCAGGGCAGTACGACAGCCTGTTTTACAAAACTTCTTTACCCACTGTTATCCTTCCACTTGTCAGCAGGTGTCAGCAAATCTCAGGGAGTAAAATACACTGTCCCTAGATGAGGTCTTTTGTCACTAAAGTGGGGGTGGGGGAGAGGGATGAAGAAAAAGGATAGTGATTTACAAACAGTGATTTACAAACAGTTTGCTAAGGTTTCCGTGAAAGACGTAGAGTGTCGTTCTTCAAAAGTGCCTTGACCTTGGGGTCTAAATACCAGGAGAGTCCTTCGAGGGCTCTGTCACTTTTGGTTCTTAAGTGGCTTAAACTCTCTGGGCCACCGCTTACTCAGCTGTGAAAATGAGAGCAAAGCCCTACCTGCCTTTCAGGATGAAGTGCCACAAAATGTGTGAGGCTCCTTTTTAAAGTTAACTATAGGGAATTCCCTGGCGGTCCAGTGGTTAGGACTCTGCGCTTCCACTGCAAGGGCCTGGGTTCGATCCTGGGCTGGGGAACTAAGATCCCACAAGCCGCAAGGAGCAGCCAAACAAATAAATAGATAAATAAATAAACTATAGCACCCTCTGGAAGTAGAGTATTAGTAAAACATTTTTGGTGAGAAACACGACTGCCTTCCCTCATTGCTGCTTCTGCCGGCACTAACTCAATTTATACTAAAAACTTGATTGACAGCCTCTGCACAGATAGAATTGGTGATCTGAGGGTAGGAGATGGAACACTTCTTGGTTTGCAGGAAGGTTCCTGGTACATCTGAGCACTGGGTCTTCTGGAGCATCCTGGGACATACACTTTGTTGCAACTGCATGAACTGCAGCTCTTCCCTTTGACATTCTGTTTTCCCAGGTGGAGGAAGCAGGAGAACCAAGTAGAGATCTGTTCCTTCCAATCTGCAACTTGCCTGGGGCTGGGGAGTTCTTGTGAAGGTGTCTGGCTCTACTGGACTCTGAGTGAAAGGAGGGTTTATTAGTTTCTTGTAGCTGCTGTAACAACTGACCATGGAAATTTATTCTCTCACAGTCTGGAAAATGGAAGTCTGAAATATTTTCCATCTGGAAACTCAGGGAGAATTAATTCCTTGCTTGTTCCTGATTTGGGGGGTTTATGGTAGAGCCTGGGATTCTGCATTTCTAACAAACTCCCAGGTGATGCTGTTGGTCCATGGACCACATTTTGAGTAGCAGGTGTAAAGCACTGGGGTTTTGGTTTTGGTTTTTTTGCAAGAGATAATGGAATTACAATCATTTCTCTTCTAATGAATATTCAGTTCACAAATAACAAATTTATGCCCCGCTTCTCTGTCTCCCTGCCTTTCTGAATACACTGTAAGTTTTCTTTTCAATACCGAATCATGGTATAATCTTTCTGAAGACATCTTACACGGCAATTAAACCTAGCACATGTAGTACCAACAATGCACATAATCCTGCTGAAGTGATGACAACAGCAACAGCTGTGAACAAGTTTGCACATGCTGGCAATGACAACTAGGTCACATTGATGCTGGAGGCCAGCGATTGTAAGATGCTTGGGATTATAAGATATGTTTCAATTTCAGAGAGTTCAGACATGTCAAAATGTGAAAAAAATGTGCATCTTAGATTCAATGCAAAATGGAAAGTACTTTATTCTTTTTGTTTCTTACATTTCCCTCTTTCCTACTTCTTTGCTCTTGAAATTTGCATCACCGATTGATTTAACTTAATGTCTGCTGTCATCTGGCTTTGCTTTTGAGTGGGTGAGTTCTCTACCCCATCCAGACCCATCCAAGGTTCTGCACAAGTGGTCAGGGCAGTGCCACCCCATGACCTTGTTTGAGGGTCTCTGTACTGGAGACGACAGTCACCTTCCAGCCCGGCTACCCATCCTCTTCCTCAGAAGCCTCTGGGGGTCCGTGAGTCATCATGCCTCTTGGATACCTTCTTTGGCATGGCCACACCTTCTGTGAGCTTGAAAGACCAGTGTGCTGCTGGCAGGCTAGTAATGCACTGGGCTTAACACAAGGTAGGTGCTTAGAAAATGTCTGCTGAATGCCTTAGGGCGATAAGCCGAGCCTGATCCGCGATGCCTGAGCTTCTTAAGTTATGGTGGATGCATTTTATCTCAGGGGACTGTGGGCTGCAGCAGTGCTTCCTGTCACCTCGAGGTGGGGTCAAGGTGAGCAGTTACGCTGGGAATTCTTCTCACAAATTCACATGTTATCAACCCCTGACCTGGAGTGAAATATCATCATAAAGAAGGGATAGGATAAATAAACACACGATGAATTTAATCTCTAGACCCACATTTCCCTCAAATATTTTCCATGCAAAAACATTTGCGTTTCCAGGGATTAATAGGTGTGCCAAAGAAATGACTCCGCCGACTATGTGAAGTAAACACACACCTCCACTTACGTCCCACTGAACTCAACTATAAAACTTGGACAGGGCTTCCCTGGTGGCGCAGGGGTTGAGAGTCCGCCTGCCGATGCAGGGGACACGGGTTCGTGCCCCGGTCCGGGAAGATCCCACATGCCGCGGAGCGGCTGGGCCGTGAGCCATGGCCGCTGAGCCTGCGAGTCCGGAGGCTGTGCTCTGCAATGGGAGAGGCCACAACAGTGAGAGGCCCGCGTACCGCCAAAAAAAAAAACAAAAAAAACAAAAAAAACAAACTTGGACAGAATACATATCAAATAGGTTTGGGAATTTCTGGGATAAACCAAGTTAAATAGGTTTCTTTTCTGCACAAACCTGGATCGCCTTTTTTTTTAATATTAGGAAAACTAGAATCTAATAGGTATTTGAGGGGGGAAGAGGAATACTTCATACTGATAAATGATCCACTAGGTCAGTATAACAGTCATGATTTCTATACATCTTGAAACCTGGGTCATCTTTATTAAAGGTTGTGAAACTCTAAAAGGGGTCGATTTGTATTTTAGTGTTTTGCAAGCAATTTGATTATGATTTTTTTTTCTCAAAGAATATCCCAAGAGATATGCTGCTTGTTTCTATGGGTCCTATGGTCCCCCACGTGCATTAGGTGGGTATGACACCACACATAGCTCACCTGGAAATCACACTTTTTTTGACAACTGTCATATTTCAGGGAAAACAACCTGTCAATTCATGGTGACTTTAACTTGGCCTATCGGATGCGGGGTTACAAATGGTCACTTCTTTTAGTTTCTCATTATACCAGGCTTGCTATTTTTCCCTACTGAGTGATTCATGTAGCAATAATTAATGTAATTACATAATAGGATTAACTTTCCTTCCCTATAACTCAGTAAGTTTGATGGACCAAGAGGACAAGGGAAACAAAAGTAATGAAGCAGCTTATAATTGTACAGAGATGAATAGCTACATTTAGCACTGCTGGAGAGTTGATGTTGAGCAGATTGGTAACTTTGAGATATTTCTTTAATACTGTATTGGGGATGCAGAAGAAGGAAAACCAACAAAGAGCTTTGTTAGAAAACAGGTTGAGAAAAAAAATCAACACTTTCAAGATAACATTTGCTCAGACATAGACTTTGTTTTAAACACTGTTTCAGGTAGGATTAAGTATATTAGATTTTTTTCAGTGTTACAAATTATCACAAACACAGAGGTTGCTCAAATGTAGTGTATATAGTGTGTAGTGTATAGTATATAACTCTAACTTATCACTGTCTTCCTGTAAGTGATAATTTACGACTTCATGTATAGTATAAGTACCTTAAAATAGAATATTTCAATTTCCTCCTTCCTGGTTGTTATGCTATTGTTGTCATGTTTTGCTTATATATATATATTATAAACTCCACAATACAATGCTATTATTTATGATTAAACAGTCAATTATCGGGACTTCCCTGGTGGTGCAGTGGTTAAGAATCCACCTGCCAATGCAGGGGATGCAGGTTTGATCCCTGGTCTGAGAAGATCCCACATGCCGCGGAGCAACTAAGCCCATGCGCCACAACTACTGAGCCTGCGCTCTAGAGCCCACGAGTCACAACTACTGAGCCCATGCACCACAACTACTGCGCCTGCACTCTAGAGCCTGTGCTCCGCAACAAGAGAAGCCACCGCAATGAGAAGACTGCACACCACAACGAAGAGTAGCCCCCACTCGCCGCAACTAGAGAAAGCCTGCATGCAGCAACAAAGACCCAACACAGCCAAAAGTAAATAAAATAAATTAATTAAAAAAACAAAAAAAGTCAATTATCTTATAAAGAGATTTAATTTAAAAATCACATATACTTACCATTTCCAGTGCTTTTTGTATAGATGCATATTTTCATCTGGTATCATTTTCCTTCTGCCTGAAAGACTATTTAAAATTTCCTGTCGTGTGGGTTTGCTGGTGAATTCTTCAAGTTTTTGTGTGTCTGAAAACGTCTTTATTTTACCTTTGTTTTTGAAAGATATCCTTGCTGGTTGTAAAATTCTAGCTTGACAGTTTTTGTCTTTTAGTATTTTGAAGAGATTGTCTTGCTAACATTGTTTCTAGTGAAAAATCTGCTCTCATCTTTAGCTTTGTGTCTCTTTGTGTAACATCTCATCTTTTTCTCTGGCTGCTATAAATTTTCTGTTTATCACTGGTTTCTTTAGAATTTGATTAAGATAGGCCTTGATGTAATTCTCTTCATGCTTATCTTGCTTGGGGGTTTGTTGAGCTTCTTGGATCTGTGGGTTTCCAGTTTTAATTAAATTTGGAATATTTTCAGCCATTATTTCTTCAAATATTACTTCCATGATCTCTCTCTCTCCTCTCCTTGGGTGATTCTAATTACACATGTATTAGGCCACTTGACTTGATACCCTTCATTAAAAAAATTTTTTTTCTCTTTGTGTTGTATTTTAGGTAGTTTCTATTGCCATGTTTTCAAGTTTACAAATGTATTCTTATGACTGTCTAATCTACTATTAATCCCATCTGTTTAGTTTTCATTTCAGATGTTGCAGTTTTCATCTGTAGTTCAATCTGGGTATTTTTGGTTTTTTAAAAAAAACTTTCTTTACATCCGTACTTAACCTTTTGAATATCTGGATTATAGTTATAATAACTGTTTTAACATTCTTGTTTACCAATTCAGTTCTGATTGATTGATTCCTCATTATGGGTTATGTGTTCCTCATACTTTGAATGTCTGGTAATCCTTGATTGGATGCCAGCCATTGTGATATTACTTTCTTTGGATGCTGGATATTTTCTTTTCCTATAGTCATTCTTGAGCTTTGCTCTGGGATGCAATTAAGTTACTTGAAAGTCGTTAGAACTCTTCGGGTCAATGTTCTAATTTGTGAAGTGGATCTGGTACAGTATTTGGTAGGTGTCTAAATTTTTCCCACTACTGAGGCATAGCATTCCTGAGTATTCTGCCCAGTGTCCCAAAAAGTTTGATTTTTTTTCTAGGCTGACTAGTGGGAACAGGCTACATTCTTGGCCCTTTGTGAGAATTGGGTGCTTTTTATCTAATCCTGTCAGGTTGCTTTTTCCTCTGGCAAGGGGTAGTATCTTCACATGCATGTAGTGGTCAGAACTCTGCCGTATACTCCAGGGGACATCGTCCACATCTCCAGGGTTCCCTCTCTGTGCAGCTGTTTCCTCTCTGGCACTCTGTTTGGTACTCGAGCTGCCTTGGGCTCCCTGGACTCTCATCCCCATCTCCCTACTACGGAGAGTCCACCAGGCTCTGGCCGGGTCTCGCCTTCCTATGCCACAGAGCAGAAACCCTCTCAAGGCAGTAAGCTGGGACAATAGTAGGGCTCACCTAATTTGTTTCCCATTCTTCATGAGACAGGTCTGGGACCTGGGACCCTTTGCTGCAGTGCTGCAAAGCTTGCACCTGGACACACCTCTCCTGGAGCTACAAAATAAAAAGAAACTATATGGGACTAAAGGTAACTGTGTGCATGCAGCAGTTGGGGCAAATTCTGGACCAAAAGACACAAAAAGACAAAAAATCCAGCTGCCGTTTCTGAAGAGCCGGGAGCAAAAACTGGGTGTAGGGAGCAAAAGCAGGGTACTGTGCATGCCACACTGCCCTCAGTACCACAGAGGGGTGGACACACCACCTAAGCCACCCCTCTAGCCCGACACCTGGACACACCCTTACCCTCACCCGATATAAGGAACAATCAGGGGAACCTGTTACTTGTTCTCACTCCCTCCTGCAGCCGGCGCAGGGGCCCCAGTAAAGCCTTGCCTGAATTTCTTGTCTGGCCTCGAGTCAATTTCTCTTGATTGGGGAAGGCCAAGAACCCTGGTCGCTCTCATTCAGGGATCACTGTCCTCCATTGCCTGATAAGCAGTGTCTCAAAAACTGTTGTGTCATGTTTTGTTTTGTTTTTTTGCGGTACGCGGGCCTCTCACTGCTGTGGCCTCTCCCGTTGCGGAGCACAGGCTCCAGACGCGCAGGCCCAGCGGCCATGGCTCACAGGCCCAGCCGCTCCACGGCATGTGGGATCTTCCCGGACCGGGGCACGAACCCGTGTCCCCTGCATCGGCAGGCGGACTCTCAACGACTGCGCCACCAGGGAAGCCCCTGTGTCATGTATTTTACTGTTTTTGTGTGTATGTTTGTTTCAGGCAGTAGGCAAATCTGATCTTGTTTCTCCTTTAAGTAGAAGCAAAATTCTTCAACCAGTGCACCTTTAACATGAATACTGAATAATCACACAATGTTTTACTGATGAGGAAAGTGAGACACTGCGAGGTTAAAGGTCACAGAGCCAATCTACGCCCTAATCATGATGCCGCCTCCCGGGGGAGGAGCATGTGCTTTTCTTCACCAAAGAAATTTTAGTGAAAACTTCCTAACATAGCCCAATACTTGGCTCTAATTATATTTATAAATGCTAATAGGAGTTACAATCACAATTCTGCTAATCTCTGTGTCACATGCCTACTGTCACAAGAAATTATGGTCAATGGGCTCAATTCGTAAGCTGGAAGTTATTCTATCCAGCCACTTAAATACACCTCAGTTACAGGAGACTGCCTCTAACATCTTTGACTAAAACTATTTACTTAAAAATGTCCTAATAAGATATAAAAAGGCTTTTCATCTTTATTTTCCTTTGATAGAACAGAAAAGGAAAACATGCCTGGAGTCAGATTTTTGGCCTATCTATTAGATAACAAGGACTCTGTGAAGCTCTTCAAAAATATTTCAAAGAATGTTTTCTGAAGACACATGCCCAGCTCCAGCTCAGAGGAGTAAAGGAACAGTAGAGGCATCGAGTGAGAGGAAACTTATATCCTGGACAGCGGCAAACAAGAGAGCTGGCAGCACAGGTAGTCGGTGGAAGACAATTAGGGCAGAAAATTAAACATATGTAAGATCTCTTTATATTACTTTTCATACCTTTATTTGGACATCCATAAAATGCAGATATGTTAAGTGGATTTAGAACTACCTTTAGGCAAGATTCTGAAGTCTAAGTTATTCTCGTTGGTAAAACGAGAGGTGTAACTGAGAAGGTCTTGAAGGCACTCGCTTTTTCCAAGAGTTTATGGCTCTCTGGTCCCCAGGTCCAGGCCTCTGAGGCTCAGGCCCTCATGCTGGTCTGGGTTCCCAGAACCTACCTTGTGGTGCCTTGCAAAACCCACCACAGACGAGGCTGGCTTCGGCCCGTGTTCCATCCTCTCTCCCAGGGTCAACATTTACCTTTTCTCTGGCCCATTTCCTTCAGGCATGATTTCCCCTGGCTAATCCGATCAACTAACATCAGGAAGTTATCCCTTGTATTAGGGGTGTCCCATGGGGTGCAAGCAGGAGATGCATCAGATTCACTGGGAGGAGGGAAAAATAATAGAATGCTTATTTATATTTATTTTTACTTCATCCTTTTGTTATTTATATTGTGTTTTATAATGTGCATAATGTACTAATTATAATAGTACACATATGCAATATATACATATAATAGTACATATAGTATAGTACATATATATAATCCTAAGCTTTCCCTAATTGTGTAAATTTCCTCTCTAATCAGTATATTTTGTGAATTCATCTTCTTAGGCTTTCCCTTGGCCATCATCTTGGGAATTGTTATTGCTTCTCTCTCCATTGGTTCATCTGTTTCCTGGATCTCTTGTTTCCCTTTTTCTGCATATATTTCTGGCATATCTAGCTTCCAAGAGCTTCCAGTAGCTTGCTGAGAAAAGGAAGAAAGGTAAGTCTCTAAAGGCCTTGTATGTCTGAAAATACGTTTAGTGTACCTTCACAATTAATTGATAATTGGCTGGATATACAAATCATTCTTCCTCAGAAATTTGAAGGCATTGCTTCATTATCTTGTAGTTTCCAGATGCTATTGAGAAATTTAATGCCATTCTGTTTCGTGATCCTTTGCATAAAGCCTATTTTATTTTTATTTTCATACTGGAAACTTGTAAGATTTTCTCCACTCCTTCCCTTTAAAAAGTAACTACCATGCTGACTTCTAACACTGTAGCCTTTATCGTGAACATTTTCTAGCTGGAATCACAGAATATATGCTTTTTTGTACCTGGATTCTTTTACTCAACATCGTGTTTGTGAGATCCATTGCAACACACACTGATAACTATTCAGTCTCACTGATGTATGAAATGCTACTGTGTGAATAAAATACCATTTATGCGTCCCAAATGTTCATTTTGTATATCATCTATTTTTGCTTTACGGATCCAGTATATTGTCTTATCTCTATATTAATATTAAATACTTTTTTTTCTTACACCCATATAGTCTTTGTATTTTCCTTTATAGGATTTCCTCACATAGTCTGGTGATCCTTGGCTTCCTGCTCATATTTATGTATGAAGGGCTGAAAGGCTGATGGCTAGAGCTCTGTGCCCATGGGTGGTCTTCACTGTAGGGGGATCATGCTGCACTATTTTCGTGGGGGAGATCCCTAATGTGGTACCTTTAGTTTCCCTCTCCCTCTCTTGAGCTGGTCATGTTATTTTTATCATTCATCAGAGAATAAACTTCTAAGCCAGAATCTAACCTTGACTCCCAGCACTTTGGGAGCCAACCTGGGGGAGAAGGCTGGAGAAGCTCTACGTTGATTGGTATGTGACCCCATTTTCAGTATGGCTCCCACCCTCAATAGGCCTAGCATCTCCTGTCCAAGACCTTCTGTTTTTCCCCGTCTAGAGAATACGCCTCAAGTCTTCTCCTGGTGAGGGAGGGAGAATCTGCCTGGTGCTTGGATTTGGGGAGGCCACCTGGGGGTCTAACTCTTTTCTCAACTATCAACTGACTTTGTCTTTAGCTCCGTCTTCACCTCTACTTTCAGAAGTATCTGGTACTACCAGCTCCTGAGGTTTTGGAGGGTTCTGCAAAGTAAAACAGGATTTTCATGGCTGTGAATTTTCATTTGCTCTCTGGTTTCCAAAAGTTTTTTGTTCTTCTCTCCTCTCCTGTTGTCCTTTGCATTTGTCTTTGAAAGTCCTTGCACTTTTACTTTATGCAGCTTTAGGAAGGAGAGGGGGCAAGTAGGTATGTTCAGTGCTCAGTTTTCACCCAGAAGGTCTGGTTTGATAATTTGTTTGTTTGTTTGTTTGTTTTTGTTTTTGTTTTGCAGTACACGGGCCTCTCACTATTGTGGCCTTTCCCGTTGCGGAGCACAGGCTCCAGACGCGCAGGCTCCGCAGCATGTGGGATCTTCCCGGACCGGGGCACGAACCCGTGTCCCCTGCATCGGCAGGCAGACTCCCAACCACTGCGACACCAGGGAAGCCCTGGTTTGATAATTTTTTGAACTCAACTGTCTAGCACCTCGATTCTGAATAAGCCTCCAAGACCCAAAGAAGCAGTGATACTTGTGCCAATGTTTATAACTGTTTACTTTTGTTAATAGTTCTATGCTTATTCACCCTTTCTTCTAGATTGGCCTAATAAATTTTGTTTCTTGTGCTTATAGGCTAGGATTGACATACTGAGTTTTAAAAATATTTCCAAGGTACAGGTATCATTTGCTGAATTATCTTCTAGATTCCTTAGGAATCAATTACTGTGGGAGGAAATGTAGGAAAAACATGTTTTTGATGATACTCCAAATCCACTCACCATATTAGTCATTTGTGACAACATGGATGGAACGTGAGGGCATTATGCTGAATGAGATAAGTCAGAGAGAAAGACAAATACTGTGTGATATCATGTATAAGTGGAATCTAAAAAAGCTGAACTCGTAAAAACAGAATAGAATGAGATATCATCTCACACCAGTCAGAATGGCCATCATCAAAAAATCTAGAAACAATAAATGCTGGAGAGGGTGTGGAGAAAAGTGAACACTCTTGCATTGCTGGTGGGAATGTGTGTTGGTTCAGCCACTATGGAGAACAGTATGGAGGCTCCTTAAAAAACTACAAATAGAACTACCATATGACCCAGCAATCCCACTACTGGGCATATATCCTGAGAAAACCAAAATTCAAAAAGAGTCATGTACGAAAATATTCATTGTGGCTCTATTTACAATAGCCCGGAGATGGAAACAACCTAAGTGCCCATCATCAGATGAATGGATAAAGAAGATGTGGCACATATATACAATGGAATATTACTCAGCCATAAAAAGAAACGAAATTGAGCTATTTGTAATGAGGTGGATAGACCTAGAGTCTGTCATACAGAGTGAAGTAAGAAAGAAAAAGACAAATACCATATGCTAACACATATATATGGAATTTAAGAAAAAAAATTGTCATGAAGAACCTAGGGGTAAGACAGGAATAAAGACGCAGACCTACTGGAGAACGGACTTGAGGATATGGGGAGGGGGAAGGGTGAGCTGTGATAGGACGGGGGAGAGTCATGGACATATACACACTAACAAACCTAGTAAGGTAGATAGCTAGTGGGAAGTAGCCGCATGGCACAGGGATATTGGCTCGGTGCTTTGTGACAGCCTGGAGGGGTGGGATAGGGAGGGTGGGAGGGAGGGAGACGCAAGAGGGAAGACATATGGGAACATATGTATATGTATAACTGATTCACTTTGTTATAAAGCAGAAACTAACACACCATTGTAAAGCAATTATACCCCAATAAAGATGTTAAAAATAAATAAATTTAAAAAATTAAAAAAAAAAAAACAGAATAGAACGGTGGTTACCAGGGGCTGGGAGGTGGGGGAATTATGGAGATGTCATTTAAGGCTACAAACTTGCAACCAATAAATAAGTATTAGAGATCTAATGCACAGCATAGAGATTATAATCAACAGTACTGTATTATAAACTTCAAAGTTGCTAAGAGAATAGATCTTAATTGTTCCCACCACAAAAAAGAATGTTAATTATGTGACGTGGTAGAGGTGTAGTTGATACTATGGTGGTAATCATTCTACTATATGTAAATGTATCAAATCAACGTGTTGTACACCTTAAAGCTGCACTTTATATCAATTATATCTGTGTAATAATACTAAAAGGAAAAAGAGGTTAGGACAGACAGAGACAATCTGGGCATGCAGATAATAACGCTCTCCAGTCTTCCAATACTGGGAATAGTCAATGAGATGTGTTGATTTTTTTTTTTTTTTTTGCCATCTAGGTGGACAAAAATGGGAACATTTGGCAGCACTAAAGGAACCTATCATCAGAGCCTTCCCATGAGAACATCGTAAGGAAATGTGAAAGTTATGACTTGACCACATAAAATTAGAAATGTCTGGGCAGCACGAGATGCATCTGTGTTCCTACAGTCACCTTAACAAATGCAACAGATCAGTGCTCCCGTTTCCAACGGCCAGGAGCCTGCCGTTTTTGTCTGGAAGGCTGTCCCTTCAGGCGAGGCCCTCTGGTCTTCGGCAGAGCAAGCGGCATTTCAGAACTTGAAGGCTCCTGGCACCTTTCAGGGCCAACCAGACACACCCAGCTGACGCGCATTCCAGAGGACTGTAGTCAAGTTGTCCTTTTGCCTGAGCACAACCAAAAGAACACTTCCTGGCAACCAAAGACACAATGAATGTGACCCAGCTCTCCTTTTCTCCTTGGAGAAAAAAAAGAAAAGAACTGAATCTAGGCCAGTTAGTAACACAGTCCACTGGTTCGTGCCCAAGACGTTGAATCTGAGAGTAGCAGCCGTTTCCAAAAGATGATCTGTGCCCGGAGGAAACGTGTAACCTTTCTCCCAGTTTGTCTTTTAAGGTTCGATTACCTTGGCGTGACCTCTTTACACCGGCAGCAACGCCCCAAATTAGTCTCCATTCACAAAGTATCTCTGATGCAGCCTCCCTGGGAAAACTTAAAAGCCTATTTAACTAAAGGAGAGCTTGCTGCCAAGACGTTGGCCTGGGAGAATGGCAGTAATTAAATGATGATAATATTTAGGTTCCTGCAGGTATGACAAAGGCCCCTTTCTTTGTCTCAGGTGGGGACAAGTTAACACATTGCCTCTGTCTGGGAAAGGATGTAGGCCAAAGAGGGGGGGAGTGTGAGAAAGAGGAACTGGGGAGAGCAGCGTGGCAGGGGAGGGGAGGCTGACTCCTGAGCCTGGAGGAGAGACAGATGCTGGGAGGGAGAGGAGTTTAATCTTAATATTCATCAAAGGTGGGCCCTGTGGCGTTTCAGCCTAAGATCTATTAGAACAGGTGAGAGATGAAACAAAGCCGTGCTTTTTGTTCATTGGCTGATTGTCTGTGGGAGGGAGGGCAGGGAGGGAGGCGGGGTTGGGGAGGAGCTAAAGGAAAGAAGAGGATAAAGAATTACCATCGCTGGAAAGGTTTGCTCGGGTGAGTCTTGCACTGTACACTTGGCTGGAGAGGTGAAGATGCTAAAGGTCTCAGCAGAGCCGTACGTCACAGCCTCACAGCGGTGGGAAGATGGAAATTTAAGTCCTAACAACCAGCCTTTCCTCTCTCCAGTTGTGTGATCTCCTGCACATCGCTGAACAATCAACTCTACCTCTGGGAAGGGGAGCCGGCCCAGCTCCCCGCCCACCAGCCAGGCTCACTGACAGAGGGACGCCTGCCCACCCAGTCCGCCTGGAGCCGGAGCGACTGTCACTGTCTGTGAGCTCCAGGGAGGACTTGTCTCCTGAATCGGGTGGTCCAGAGGTCGGTCTGATGGATGCATCCTGCTAATCTAATACATAAGTAAATTTGTGCCACTTCCTTCAGCTAAAGCAGTTTCACCTGTTCAGCCCACAAAGAAGATAAATAAAATACACAGCTCAGGGCTCAGGGCCAGGGTTCCAAACCTGTGGGAAGGGGCCTGAGTTTTTCATTCATCTCTGCCCGAAGTGGACAGATTCCATCCAGGAAGCCTGCATCAGCCTGAATTCAGATCCACCTATTCCTCTCCCCTCCTCTCTCCCCGGCCCCACCCCCTGCTCTCGCTCTGGCTCAGCAATCTGAACCTTAGAGGGCCATGGTGCAAAGACCAGGTTGCTGTTTGCAGTGTTTGTCAAGATGCCCTGTACTCCGAGTTAGCACGAAGGGCAGTGAGAGGAAAAAGGAGGAGAGGAATCTAGCCAGAGCGTCTTCTCTTATTGTGTCGAAGCAAGTCTGACCTGGGATCCTGCACTGTTTACTTCTTAAATGAAGGCAGGAAAAAGAAACCTGAAATTCCCCCAGGGGAGGACGAGGGGAGGGCTGGGAAGGTTTAAGGGAAAGAACTAGGCATGGATTCTTCCTTATGCTTCCACTACTGTTGTTTTTTCTGTTTGTAAATATAATACATATTCATTATAGAAAGCTTAGAAAACACACAAGAGTCTAAAAAAGGAAATTAAAACACTCACAATACTAAAACTCAAGGGTAAACACCATTAACCTTTTGGAGAATTTTATCATTTTAGTATAGTCTTACAGCCTACTTTTTTCTTTTAATAATCATTTTGTGGGCATTTTCCAAAGACATTGCAAAAATCTCCAAAAATATGTTTTTAAATCAGTTGATTCATATTCATTGTATGGATAAAATATAAGGTTTTTTAAAAAAGTGTTTCATAATGTTAGCCCTTAAGTTTTTATTTTTCTTATTATAAAAGAAAAGCTCCAGTGAACACACAAATACACACACATATAATAGCATATTACAGAATGTAGAATAAAATGGAATTATTTTCTAGAAGTATGTTCATAGGAGTACAACTATCAGATTAATTCTTGATATTCCTTTACACCCTAGCCGTCAGAAACTTTGTGGAGAACAGTCTCAGCATTACACCTAGGGGGCTCCAACATCTCAGCTTTGCAAGAGATGGCAGCTCATATACCAAAGGTCTTCTCCGGCTTACTTGAGTGCAAAAGTGTGTGTGTGTGTCTGCGTGTGTGTGCACATGAGTGCATGTGCATGTGTGAGAATGCTAGGAGGGGAGAGGGTGCACCTGAACTGTATCCTTGTTTCAGGTGGACTCCTAATTCAATGTGACTGGTGTCCTTATAAACACCACGTGAAGAGATCAACACACACGCACACACACACATTCAAACATACACAGAACTCCCTGTGAAGACTGCAGTTGTGTTGCCACAAGCCAAGAAACTACCAGAAGCCAGGGGAGAGGCCTGCAACAGATCCTTCCCTAGTACCTTCAGAGCACGGCCCTGCTGATACCTTGACCTTGGATATCTAGCCTCCAGAACTGTGAGAGCCACTCAGTTTGTGGCTTAAACTGTTATTTAAGCCACTCAGTTTGTGGTCCTCTGTTAACGGCAGCCCTAGGACTCTAATGCACTCACTTTTACCCAGGAGTTCAGAAGCCTGCTAACCTTGGAAGGACTCTTGGTCTCTTCACAACTCAGCTTTGTACAGAAAGACCAACCAGAGTCAGGCCTGATGTATAGATGGTGAGACGATGTCCCAGAGAGATGAAATGATTCATTTGAAATTGCTTTCTGGGACTTCCCTGGTGGCACAGTGGTTAAGAATCCTCCTGCCAATGCAGGGGACACAGGTTCGAGCCCTGGTCTGGGAAGATCCCGCATGCCGTGGAGCAACTAAGTCATGCACCACAACTACTGAGCCTGCGCTCTAGAGCCCGTGAGCCACAACTACTGAGCCTGCATGCCACAACTACTGAAGCCCATGCACCTAGAGCCCGTGCTCCACAACAAGAGAAGCTACCACAGTGAGAAGCCCATGCACCGCAACAAAGAGTAGCCCCCGCTCATCACAACTGGAGAAAGCCCGCGCAGCAACAAAGACCCAACACAGCCAAAAATAAACAAATAAATTTATTTAAAAAAAAATAAGAAATTACTTTCTTCCACAATTCTTTAAAAGAACGAAGCCAAGAGAAGTTAATTCTGCCAACGTGCTAATTGTCTGCCAGCCACTTACCTCACATCCAGTGCTCCTTACTCACCTTAAGGTTGGCCTTTGGGGGATGCCCTATTCTCAGGGGTGGAGTGGCCACAAATGAGTAGCAGATTGGGAGTGTCGAAGAGTAACACCAAGCCAAGTCTCACGAGAATGTTGAAGGACCCATTTGTGTCAGTGAAACCTGCCAATAGAGAAGGGTGTGTGCATCTAAAGTATTTATTTTCATGCCATAAAATGCCAAAGATTGCTTTGAATTAAAAAAAGAAAAAGTATTTTTCACCCTGAAGGTGGAACTTCCTGGGTTCCCAAATTCTTGGGCAAATATCTGGATCAGAATTACGTTTTAAGCGCCCAGTCGTGAGGGATTAAACATACAAGATTCTAAAAATGAGGTGCAAGGAAAGGAGGACCACGCGGGGCTCTGGAGTCGAGATGCAGTTGGAGTTCCAGCTGCACTCTCACTAGGGGGCCGATGTCAGGCACGACGCTCTAACACTCCTGAGTCTCATCTGTAAATGGCATGACCGACCACACCAGGTTCCAGAGGGTCCCAATGGAATGAGGTGTTAAGTGATTTATAAAGGGCAAAGTCGCTAAGTAGCACAAGCAGTTAGTTGGGTCTTAGGTGTGCAAACAGGACAGTTCAGAATTCCAAGGCAGCACTGCACCTGGGAGTATCCTGGCGCTGACCGCTGAGTTCACGTTGATCTCTGAGGTGGATTTCTGACTTGGAGAAGTGAACTATAGAAAGGATTTGGGGAGAGCCAAAACTGAAATTTTTTTTGCAAAAATATAACGTGCATGTTCATTTTCTGGGAAGAGAACCCATGGGAATAAGGGTATGTGACCACTTCATCCTTCCTCCCAAAGGCTTCCTCCATCCTTCTTTAGAAAGGGTGTGCAGGCATCCAGGTGGAATGGTAGGGAGGAAAGGAGGTGGGGCACCTTGAAAAGGTGCAAACAACAAGCCTTGAGATCTGTATTCACCAAATTATCAATAATCCCCTCTTCTAGGCTTCTCCACTTTCCTTAACAGCCTACCATACCTACCCTTCCCTCTAGCAGGCCACCTTTCTGTGACTCCTTTTTATCCCCTGAAGGCTTTGCCCGTATTCTTCCGGGAGGAAGGGGAGGTGACAGTAATGTCAGGTGATTCTGCAGTGTCATTTGCTCCTATGTACCCTCCGCTCCTGGAGCTGGGTGTTCTCTGTATAAGAGGCTGTGGTGTCAGAGTGACACTGTGAGGGAGTCAGGCTGCCACTGCCTCATCCCATTCCCCGAGGAAGATGTGCGAGAAGGAGCCTGAACACAAAGGGTTGATCCCGCCAAGCTCTGGGTGTTAGTCAGAAGGATGCAGGCTGGAGGTGAAGTGAGCGGGGGAAGGAGGAGGGGAAGGAAGGTGAGAGGGCTGTGACTCACTATGAAAGAATTGTGGTTTCTCAGGGGTTGGGAAATCAAACACAAATGACCTCAAATTTAGCTAACAGAGAACACTGATTTCCTTTGTGCAGCACAGCCAAATGCATTAAGCTTCTACTTAAATATTGCCAGCAAGAATTTTTCAGTTTTTATATTCAAACCCCATTTTTAGGTCACCTTTAAAATTTCCTAGCTGTCCCTTTGAGGAGCTGCATTCAGTGATGATGTCTCAATCCAGCAAGACATCTGACTGTTAATTATACTGCCAATATGCATTTATTCTCAAAGAGTAGGGAGAAAAAGACAGACATCCATTCTTCTAGAGTTACTTTATCGTGTTGTGCTTATAGCACTACTGTATATATATGATCCCATCTCTGGCAGTCTGCCTCTAGGCTTACCTGTCTGCCAACCACCCAGCCAAGCCCAAGGATGGTATTTATCAGTAGCAGGAAAGCAGCAGCTTAATAACAGCCACAAAACTAGCAAGAAGAAAGTGTATTCTTTTTTGTTAGCTCCCATGGCTGCACTACATCATAGCTATCTTTTTATACTATCTCTATATTCCTTTAATCTGACTTTAGGTGACAGTCCTAAAGCAAATGATGCTTTTACTTTCATATGTAAAAGCATATGTTAATGTTATGTTAAAGTTAAGATGTACACAGAATTTGTGAACTGACAATTATTAGGAGCTAAAGACTATTTTACTATCTAAATTATCATTGTCATATGTAGTCTCACAATAGGAAAAATTTGACAACCCTCCTCCATGGAAGCTGTCTAGGAAACACATCTTAACAATCTGAAAACGTCTCATGCCACGGGCGTTCTCGGCTTCCTGCTATTTTCTCCCTCCTGCTCCCCTCCACCACCACCCTAATGAATATTCAGCCTGCATCCATCAACCAGGAATTTGAATAGGATGCTTCCTGTTTTTCCTATTAAAGATTAACTGTTGTCCAGGGGAAAGGGGATTGTTTGGTAAGACCTTGCAGCTGGGAATTCCTGTTTATTTTTCATTCTGACCCTGGTTCTGGGGATAACATATATCCGGTAGTTTCAAATAATGTCCAGTGCTCTGTTAGCCCTGACTCTAACTATAACCTGCCTACCTCTTTCATCTCACTGTGAGAAATTCAAAGTCAGGGACCAAGTCTTATTTAACCTCACCTTTCTGGTGCCCAACATGGTGCCCAGAACAGAGCAGAAGCTCATAAAGTGTGTTGAATGGATGAAAAGCATAGTGATTATAAGTTCCAGGGAGAAGTGGTCATAAACATCCATCCATTGTCCTTAGGCTAGAAAAGGATAAAGAGAGATGAAGATTCATTTGTGCCCATTGTGTGTACTTTCTGGCAAAGTGGTGATTACCTAGGTGTGTTGCAGGATGACCCAGTGGGTCCTGGAATTGGGTTTTATTCTTCTGTCTTTCCCAACAGTGGAGTTTTCCACATTTCTCCCAAGTGCTTAGTAGCTTCTGCAGCTTTACCTGGTTACAGGGGCTCCGTGGATCACGGATGCTGTTCCTGGTTTGTTGCATGTACTTCAGAAGTCAATCGCCAAGGATGTTTCGTGAGCCCTCCGTGGTTGTTACTTGGGTAAACTGAGATGTTCTGGAAGAATTAATTCACAGGAAGGTAATGGTTTTGTCACTTGCCAGAGAATTATGAGCAAAAACATGTTTGAAAGCATGATTCTACCAAAGCCGTTTATAAATGTGCGGATATTTGCCATTTAAATCTCATAGATTCTTGATCTATGACTCGGACTACGTGGGATGAGGAAATGCGCCATGAGGAAATGTCTGGGAACCTCTTCATAATTAAAAGGAGATCCATGAGTTCCTTTCCTGAAGACCTTATGGATGACGTTTTGCATTTGCCATCTGGGGGAAAAGATAGAAACAACTTAGTATTTCCTTCATACTCATTTTTAAAGGCTGCAAATGCACTTTACAAACATCATTTCATAAATCCTTAAACCAAGCCCGGGAAATAGTAGATATGCTTAACATTTGCTAAAATCTTTCAATAGCTTCCTTTCGCCCCAGGGATCAATTCCTAACAGCGGAGTAGGCTTCCACTCTCCGAGCTTTTCCTCAAGCACTGACCTCCAGTTACACTAAACTTCTAGCCTCACTTGCATTTTCTTGCTTTCAGTCCTTTGTGTCAACTGTTCCTTCTTCCAGGAATACTCCTCCCTCCTCTCCCGTCCCCCACCCTTAGTCCTTCCAGTTGAGAAATCTGAATGTTGCCTCCTGGAGATGATTCCTGCACTAGGTTAGGTTCCTTTATGTTTGTTTCCTCACAGAGGGAGCTCCCAAGAGAAATTCAGAGCCTACAGTGCCTCCATTTTCAGAGTAGTCACAGCTTTTTCGAAGTTACTTTAGATGTTCATAGGAAATATGTGCGCTCAGGGTTAGCCTCCTGTGATACTCCATGGCCTCCTATTTGTGTACGGGAAATGACGTCCTGTCAAAAGTTGCTGCCAAAATTGCATTTTAGAAGAGCCAGGAAGAGCCTGTCAAACATCTTGCCGTGTAGTTTGGAGGGTTTCGTTTTGTCAGATTACCTTAGCCGTCCAAGGAAAAAGTCAATCACACCTTAGTCCTTGACATCTTCCTCTGGATAGTTCAACGTATTATTAGTAGTTGGACCATAATTCAAATTCCATTATTAGGAATGTCCAAGGAGTATATGACTTTCCTAATTATATTAGGACATGCTTTTATTTAGTATTACTTAAAATAAGTAGTTAGTATGCAGATGCTTAGAAGCCCTGGGGTTATATAAACTGCTTTGTGATAGTATTATTTTAATCGCATTAGGTATTTATTATTCTTAACAATGTACAGAGCAGCAGAAGGGTCAAAAGAGCAGATTCTGAAGAAAACAATGCCACTTGTGATACATAATATCTCTGTGGCTCAGTTCCTTCATCTATGCAATAGAAATGACAATGGTACCTACCTCATGGGATTACCATGGGGGTTAAATGAAATAATGCATGTAAAGTGTTTAGGATTATATACAGCACAAGGTAAGCTCTCAATAAGTGCTACCTATTTTATTATATAAAATATGTAGGTGCTCCTTTATATTTCCTGATGATGGAATTAGCCATTTCCTTTCTCAAATTGATCATCTCCTGTAGGTGCTGCAAAAGTTATAGCAGTTATGGGAGAGCGAGTTTCAGACTTAGATCTAGTTTTCCCTTCCTGTGGTGCTAGGAAGCTGACCTAAACTCTCTCGGGTCACATAAGGCCCATGAGCTCTCTGAGGATCAGAAGTACTGCTTCCTCCTTTTGAACCCCTGTGGTCCGTAGCTTGGCGTGGGACAGACTGTCTCAGCCACTTGCCTCCATGATGGCGTCTTTGATCTCTTCTCCCATCAGTATCTGGATGGCCAGCTCTCTCCCCCACGGGGCCATCACCCAATTGATCTAATATCATTAGGCCAGCTGTGTCTTGCCCATAGATTCTCAATAAATGTTTGTCATGAGGGGCATGCAGATGACAAACAACCCTTTCCCACGTGAACAGATGAGAAAACAACTGCCTTATTTCAATCTCAATTTACTTTTCTTCATTTTACTGTCTTGGTGAAAAGTCTGAGGAGGATTGACCATAATTTTCTTAACTAACTAACTAACTAACTAACCAACCAACCAACTAACAAATACCTCAGGATCTTCAGAGGCCTGGCTCCTGTTTCAAGGGACAGCTGAGAACATTATTTTATTGATGCGTTACTGGTTAACAACTGTATTAGCCTAGTATTCAAGATAGGGCTATCAAATGGAATTATAAAAGGAAAGAAGTTTTAAAACTTCTATTAGGATTTCTCAAATAGATTCTATTGGACATCTTTGGTTTTTATTGATTAGAGGCATAGTGGACATATTTTTAAAGAATCTCCTGCATGTAAAGGTGAAAGAAAAGGCCCTCTGATGCGCATAGGTTTTATTATTTTCTATCCCTTCTTCAAGAGCACACATCCTGTAAAAAACAGACAAACAAACAAGATCAGAGCTCCTTTTTTTTTTTTTTTTGCCACTTGCCCATCAAACATGGCTTCTGCTTCTGATTGGATAACTGATTCCAAGCTCTTCCCAGACCCAAGTCTGAATGAAGTCTCCACACTCCTTCCCATCATCTGTCTTTCACCAGTTATTGTATCACAGAAGGATATTGCTCTGGAAGTAACACTTTCTAATTCTCCTCTGTCATTTATTATTTTGTGAAGAGAATCAAGGAGGAAGCAAAGTTGGTCAGCTATTCACTCTATAGCAGCCTGACTCCTGCAATCCTGGGTCTCAATTTTCCATCTCTCTGTTGAAGAACCTTTACTTCGTTGGAGGAGGCTTAAGCACCCTGAAGAGCTGTACTATTTTTTATTTACCTGCAGGAAAAACTGGAGGAGGTATCCAGGATTTGTAACAGTCCACTGTTAAGGGCATTCTATTTCTTAAAAATTCCATTCTGCAAGGACTATTAAAATCCATCCCATAGAAATACTTGACTTGAATACCATTATCTATTTAGATGGTAAAGTTCTGTGGCTGTTATAATTTATAATATGATAGCTGATTCCTTTGCTAAGCTCTGTGTTTGTTTATTAAGCCCTGGAAACCATTATAATAAAGTTAATGGGAGGAAGGAGGTCCCTGAACTTAGTGTGCTTGGCAGTTCCTGAAAACAGCCCAGAGTTAGTAACTGGATGGCCCCCTGGTAAAATCCATGCAAACAGGAGGTGAGAAAGCCTGTGGAATGCTTACTCCTCCTCCTTCACTTAATTATTTATGTTCAAGTCACTTCCTTGGGGCCATGTCCTTTTAAGATGGATCACTGTAAGAATATTTTTATTAGAGCATGTTTGAGGGCAGATTATTTTACAAATATATAAAGGTACAATTAATATGCCCCTAGCCTAAGGTATGTTATATTTGCTGTGTATAAGTGCTAACTAAAAGTTAGTGGATTCTGATAATTTGAGAAGAATCCATAATGTGTAAACAGAAGATTCAAGCCAACTTGCAACTTAATCACTTGTTTAGAAACTGCTTCACCCTTTACAGTATGTCTGATTTTGTTTCCTTATGAAAATAGTTAACATAAATAAAGTTTTCACAATTAGTCATTGGTAAAATGAGGATTAGAAGATTTTTCTGCCTTGTAGCATTGGTATAATAGTTGATGGAGGTAATCTGTATAAAGAATTTTGAAGAGTGCCTGGCATACAGATGGTTCTTTAAAAAGCTTAGGTAGCATTATTGTCATCATTAATAAATGAGCTTGAATCTATGATCAGTCTAGATATATTTAGTAGTCAGTACAAATTTAGGTCTCAAAAAGTCACAACTGTCCACTGTACTCTAATGTTTTAAATCTGCAGGAATACTACCTTCCATTTTTTCTTTCTCTCCTAGCCCTTAATTTAAGGAAACCATTTGGTTTAAATATCTGACAGGAGCCTGGCAGCAAGATCTAAAGTCACGGTTTTCTATCATTATGGAGACAGGTTTCTCAGGGCCATTTTTATTTTCAAAAAACCCATGTGTTTTATAAGCATTTAAGAATATGCAATGAAACTTAGAGGATTGCTAGGAGAGAAGCAAGGATTGTAAAAAAGCATGTTGTTGGTAAAATGGCATGTGAAAATACAAAATATATATATATTAGAAAATGGAAAATTTCTCAAATGTCTGCATTGGGAGACTTCAGGAAGGTGGAGAAAGCCCATTTCCTGACCAAAGGTTTCTGAAGAAGGAGTCAGGCCATTTGTCTCGTAGCCTTGACCTGAGTCTCAGACTGGCCTTCCCTCCCTCCCTCCCTCCAACCAGGTGGAGCAGACAACAGGGGCCTTTGCTTTAATTCTATAGTTTTAGCTCAATCGTTAGCCCTTCCCATTACCCACATTTCTGACCTGGATGTAATCACCCCTCCTTTGTGCCCCCACAAATGTCTGTCAGCAGCCAGAACACTACTGTCCTTATCTGATTAAGGTTGTTGACCTAAAACAAATAGACTGCCAGCTATTTCTCCAGCAAAAATGGGTTTAATTGGCATCAACAAAAGATTGCAATTCAGGGTTTATAACCATGACTAGCCATGTGCAAGACCACATACAACAAAGGAACACTTAAAGAGGGGAAAAAGGATTTGGGAGGGCCACAGTAAACAAAGAATCCATTGGAGGAATTGAGAGTTCCAAGCAGAGTGGCTTTCATTGGCTGAGTCGTGACAGTCTCTCATTGGCTGAGCTCTTGCTAGGCAGGAAGAGGAAGTTTTTCTTTTTCTTGGTGAGCTCAGCTATCCTCTTAGGGAGTGACAGCTCCCCTGTCTGGCTTCCTGATTCTATTTTAATTGAGATTTCTGCTTATTAATTTTTACGAGGTCTAATCTCCTTACAATTTTCTTCATGGTAAAGACTCTTTGTTATCCATCTTTATATTCCTATGTTTAAAACAGTGCCTTGCATTTAGTTAGTGCTCAAGATATGTACCAAATGAATGAATAAAATAAAGTTTAAATGAAATAGTTGTAGTGTAAGTGCCCGACAGTATGCTTTTTATTGCCAAGGCAGCCATTTTGAAGACATTCATCTCGAATAAACATATTGCCAGCTGCGTGACACAGATATTATCAAAACATCTAGGCAAGAAACCAGGCTGCCCCCACCCATGCGGGTCCCTATTCAGGAAGCCCTGAGAAACATAGAAAACCGATCACTGGAGTGACCCCACTTCTCCCTACCCACACCCTCATTCCAGCTCTGAGCTTTAAATTCACCAATAAAGAGTGAATTCTCAAAATGCTAGATACCCAACCTTTGGACCCTAATAAAGGCAGAGCTCCTGGTGTGCATTCCCTTCCACTGTGACCTCACTGTGTGGCTCTTGGGCATGCCATGTACCCTCCAGGACCTGTGAATAATAAATCTTGTCCTTCAAAGTTCCCTGATGGTTGTTGCTGAGGTGTGTGCTGCATCATGATAAAAAAAAACAAGGGCTGGTCCAGCCACAACACTGCTTCAAGTTGGGGAAATGTCTGGGGGGCTGCCATAAGTAGCAGGCCCCAGGCGAGTGTCTCAGGCATTCCTAACCAATAGCATCACATTAATAGGCTGAGACCCACACAACAATCAAATAAAATGTTATCTTGTAACCTGACATAATTTAGCTACTCAGTAAAGGGTAGCTGTGATCATGATGATAAATACTATGTTATTGCCATGAATGACATTTCTCAAAAAATGTAGTTTAGCCTTATAGACCATATTTTTTTTAAAGTTATCACACTAAGAAGGCTTAAATATTCAGTTGAATTTCTCTGTTATCTCTAGAATATGTTCCTGAACATATTTCTTTTACAAAATAAATTTTGTTTTTCTTGTTATGAAAAGGTTAGGTGTTAATTATAATTACAAAGTATAGAAAAAATTATGCCTAGGTTTGTCATCCAGAGATAACCATATTCATATATAAAAAATGTTTCAGCCTCTTTTTCTATGCAAGTCTTTTCTTTTTTTTTTTTTAAGTCTTTTCTTTTTTAATATAGTTGTGATTCAATCCTTGGTTCATTTAACAAATATTTATAAAATGCTTACTACCTGCCAGGATACGTATACTGTGATTATATAAATAACTTTGCGTCCAACCTTTCAGTTAATAGAAGAAACAAACATTTGCCCATATTATTAAACACCCTTTGTAAATGTAATTATGCTTTGTTTAACTATCCCTTCTTGTTGGACACCTGGGTCCTCTGCAATATTATAATGCTGCAGTAATGTTTTGGATGTTTAGGATGCTTTGTTTAGGAAAGAATCCCAGGTCTGGATTTACTGGGAGGAAAGCTGTGAACACTCTGAGATTTTCAATACAGTTACCCACTTACTTTCCAAAATGAGGTACAAATGAACTGAATGGAGAGTCCACTGATATACAAAAATATAGAAAAATATATAGAAACATACAGAAAACACATTTTCTATATAGGGAATATAAAAAAATATAGTTAAAAAAGTATACCTCAATTTTAAGGTTTAAGTGACAAAACAGCGAGGAGGTGGCAGTCAACCAACTTCGCTTTTCAAATACTTGACATTCATCTGAAGTTGCCAGCTTGTCAGGAGGTTGTGCCCATACTCGGAAAGAGCCGGAGGAGTCTGGTTGAGGTGTCTCATTCCTAATCCAGTGTCTCCTAAAAGCACAGAACCTCGGTAATTTAAACGAGATGTCTCTCTGGTATGCCTAGAAGTGCCTAAAACTATGACAAAGCCGGGACAAATATAGCAAGAGTTTCGTATAACAAGTAAAATCAAGATTTCTTTAAAGGCTTAGAATTTCTTTCTTGTTAAATATACTTATTTATTTTTAGATAAGAGGAGCTCTGGGCCAAAGCAAGCAGTGTAATATCTTCTTTGTGTTGTCTTGAAGGAAATTAGCCAGGAATTTGACTCATTTTTAGCATGACATTCCAGGAAGTCTTTAAGCTGACTATAGGGAACTGATACTTTCTGAAAGTAATTTTTGCCAAGAGACACAGACTTCTGAGGCAGAAGATGTAGACACCGCACGCATATTTCAATTCAATTACATTTTCTTTCCTTTCTCTCCCCTACCCTGTGTCTTCTGTCTGATGTATGATATACACCTTTAGGAAATGTAGGTGACTTCAATGATATTTCAAGATTTTCCTTACTACTAGTAAGTGAGTATACAGCTTAGAAATTTGGTTGTGAGTAAAAAGTTAGAGTATTTACCTGTCTAGCTCTTGAAGCCCTTTCCCAAGGCATTCATGTAAAGGCTGAATGTTTAGCTAACTCCTATAAATGCAAAGATTTGTCATCGCTTCACTGGTTACAAGTATAATACGCGTGAGGTCCTGATTTCAATCCCCACATGACACTGTTAATTGTATTCTGTTTCATAATCAGACTACCCCATCCTCCACTGATTCTGTTTCATAATCAGACTACCCCATCCTCCACTGAATTGGTGCGTGGTGTTTAAGGAGAGCGGGAGGAGATAGACTAGTGTATGTCATTCATTTTACAAGGAAGCCCAGATAAAAGAGTAACGGCAGATCACTCACTACAGATTCATCACCAGCATGGGAGGAAACTGCATTAATGGTGGAGTAGCAGCATATTTATGTGTATGAAGGATAGTTCATCTCAAACTCTAATATATAAAAGCACTATTTACAAATAAAGACATATTATCATTAACCACTATCAGCGTAGGTCCCTTATTTGCTTATCTAGCTTATTCATTCATTCATTCAATAAATATTTATGAAGGGCTCACATGTGCCAAAGTTCATAAGTGAAAGGTTAATTCTTTTTATTTAGAGAGGGTGTGTCATATGACATAACCTTTAGCAAATCATAAAACCAACCAAAACCCTAGTAAACCATCTGAACTACGAGTGACTATTTGACTTGGGTATGTCAATATATGGGGAGCAACTACATTGGTATAGAAGCAATCTACACAAGGTAATTGACTTCCTGGTAATAGATACGGCCGACTAAAATCAGCCAGGGTGAAAAGGAAAGAGGGCTGGGTATGGGAATGTAGAGAAACTAACATTCCGGGGACTCTGGAGGGAAAACCATTAAAGACGATTTAGATGGATGATGGAAAGGGGACCACTTTTTCTCTTTAAATCAAACCAAGATTTTGCCATCTTAGTGATGGAGGAAGGCGGGAATTCCTTAGTGGTGCAGTGGTTAAAGAATCCTCCTGCCAATGCAGGGGACTCGGTTTCGATCCCTGGTCTGGGAAGATTCCACATGCTGCAGAGCAATTAAGCCTGTGCACCACAACTGCTGAGCCTGCACTCTAGAGCCCACGAGCCACAACTACTGAGCCTGCGTGCTGCAACTACTGAAGCCCACTTGCTCTAGGGCCCGTGCTCCACAACAAGAGAAGCCACCGCAGCAAGATGCCCATGCACCGCAACAAAGAGTAGCCCCTGCTCGCCGCAACTAGAGAAAGCCCACGTGCAGCAACAAAGACCAAATGCAGCCAAAAATAAATAAAAAGAAAATGAAAAAAAAGAAAAGCTGGCTAATTTAAAAAAAAAAAAAATGGAGGGAGGAGCTTCTGGGAAAGAGCAGCTTAACCAAATCAGGGATTCACCTTTCCCTGGGGACTCTGTCTCTGGAAACCAGTGCCTCTTCTGCTGTCTTAGGGAGACTTTTCTCCTCCTATAGGACTTTGGTTCAGATGTGGACATCTTCCCATAGCATGATTGAGACAAGGCTACTATATTTCCACATGACATTTCTATTCAAGGGCAGCTTCTCTCAACCTCTCCCTCCATCTACAGTAATGAACACAGTTCCTCTCCTGTAACTCAATCCACTGCATGTGAAGGAGGCACCTAGCCCTCCTCGTGTCACTTGGTGGGATTTGAGACTTGGAGAATCAGTGCAAGAAAATGCTAATGCTCTAGCTACTGCTGTTGCTGTAATAAAGTTCTTTGTCTCTGACCCAGGAGTCTCATATCTCATGTCAACATCCCTGATCATAGGTTAACTTGTTAGTTTGCAAGTAGAGTAAAATCTCAGACCTCTTGCAGTTCTTGACAGTTTTGTTGACACAGATGGGATGCCAACTGAGACACGGCTTTCTGGAACAGGAAGGATGAGGGCCTCCAGGGCTAACAAATGGGATTTGAGGAAAGTCCATGGGAATCAGAAGGTAACATATTTGACTGCATTTTTTTTTTAAACTAATGCCTATTTCCAACCAGCTTTTAGTTTATTTAGTTGTTTCTTTTTCTTAAAAAACCTTTAAAATTATTTATTTATTTGGCTGTACTGGGTCTTAGTTGCAGTATGCGGGCTCTTAGTTGCAGCCTGTGGGATCTAGTTCCCTGACCAGGGATCGAACCCAGGCCCCTTGCATTGGGAGCGTGGAGTCTTAACAGCTGGACCACCAGGGCAGTCCCCTAGCTTTTTCTGTTCTAGATTCTTGAGTGGAATTCAGAGTTAGTCACTGTCAATATTTTTAAATAATGAAAGCACTGACTATAGCAGTTTTTCCTCCAAATTGAAAGAGCAGCATCTGCTCACTGGTAATGGCCATGGAAGTCCCTGCAACTGGCCCAACAGGGAGGATGGAAGGAAAATGGCTGGACCAGCTAGAGGCTGCCTGAATGTAGGGGTCTCCCTACATTCTGCTGGCTCATGGGGAAGCATCATAAACCTCCAGAAAAGTTCAAGGGATTCAAGACAAAAGGGACCATTACTTGGTTTACTGGATTTAGCTGGGGACTCTGGAGGCGTTTGTGTGCAATGGATGGGCAATGCCAGAGGTGTGGTGAGTAGGTAGGTGGGCCTGAAAGTACGATGTGGGTGGGGCAGGTGAGGGTCGCATCTTCCAGAATGAGATTGAGCATGGAAGTTGCAGTAGGGTCTAGTTGAGGAGAATGCAGAGCAGACACAACATGAGACCAGAAACTGTGGTGGGACCACAGATCATCAGCACCTGGCACATCAGGATGATGCCCCTGGCCAGGTACTTTCACCCGTCCTGCAGCGGAGCCAAGGCGCCAGAACGGCAGACAGACCTCTGGGAAGCTCAGGTCCCTCCTGGGGAAGAGGGAGGAAGAGCGAGGAGGACAATCTTTAATATTCAACTGCCTGAGTTTAAATCTTGAATTGACTCTAATTTAAACAAAAAATGACACACGTACTGTGTTGAAATGGGGCTGAAGAGCTAATTTAGGTTCCATTACAGAAAAGGAGATACAGTTACATGTTTAAACACCTGAGGTTTAAGTTTTGACCTGCTGTATGAACACGTTCTGAATCCCCATTGCCTGTTTGAGGACAATCTTTTGTTCCCTTTCTTTCTGGAAATCTCTATCTACTCGCTGCTCTGTGTTAGTCATGCTTCTGTGACTCATTGCTCTGCTCAACAAAAAAAATCCTTTCCTTGACCTGTCATGCCCTTTAAGCTACATCTGCGTTTCTTATCTTTCTTACCTAAGTTTCCTGTAAACATTTTCACTGTCTTTACTTATTCAATTCCCGTTCATTTCTTAAAGCCACTCTTAATTTGGCTTCGATCGCCACTATTCTACTGCCATGGAGCTTATAAAGTTCACAAAAATTAATTGCTTCCTTTCAGGTAGCCCCCACTCCCCGTTCTCCCATCTCTCTGTGATATTTATCAATGTTGACCAAGCTCTCACTTTCCTTTTTCCCTTATAAAATTCTTTTTAATTCTACTTTATCTTAAGTTAAAATTTTCCTGGTTCTAACTTTCTTCAGGTCTGGTTAATTTATTCCAGACACTGAAGCTCCCTTTACGGGTTTACTTATTCAAGTCACACATTAGACTGAATCGTGTCTGTTTATTTTCAAAAGGTAAAGAAACAAATTACTGTGGCGAAATCTAGTTGGTGACCCAGGTACACGGCCACCAAACTAAAGAGCTGGTGTCTGGAACTCTTTCTGTGCAGAGTGGGAAAGCACTAAATCACCCCAGCGATTTGTGCTATCTGGCAGACACAATCTGATTTATGTCGCACACATTTGCATAAATTAGTCTCACTTTCCTTATTCCTGTTTAACTCTCTCAAAAGGAAGACCTCCCAGCCTTTGGGAAGATGGGAGCCAGAAGGCTGAGCTGTGGTGACCATCTGACATTGCGGAATGTTGGCCTGTAATTAGCCATCATAATGACTGCAGGGGGATGAACTGAGCTATTGACACAGAGAAGGCTAGACCCTTGTTTGCTCCTCAGAGAGAACATATTTTGGGGTTTTCACTCATTTTTGCAGGGATAGCACATATTTGGGGATGCTGAAAGCTTAATCAACTGTAGACCTCTGCTCTCTGATTTGGAAAGGGCATTATATATAGTATTGTTTGTTTGCTTTTTGTTTTTTTGTTTTGTTTTGTTTTGTTTTTGCGGTACGCGGGCCTCTCACTGTTGTGGCCTCTCCCGTTGCGGAGCACGGGCTCCGGAAGCACAGGCTCAACGGCCATGGCCCACGGGCCCAGCCACTCCGCGGCATGTGGGATCTTCCCGGACCGGGGCACAAACCCGTGCCCCCTGCATCCCCGGGCGGACTCTCAACCACTGCGCCACCAGGGAAACCCTGCTTTTGTTTTTAACTACAGTTTATATTCAAATAGAAACAAAGGTATATGCTCTCTGAAATGACTTCAGATGATGTTTTCTTGAAATATTGCTGTTGAAATATGAGGATGCCACATAGAAATGTGGCTTATCAAATGCAAGCACACGGGGTTAGGGGACCAAACCCCTGCAAAGTGTATTTCCTTGGTGGACTCAAATACTTCTTTCTGTCCATCTCGGAGTATTTTTAAATGAGACATTCTTCCCAGGCCCTTTTGTGGTTCCTGCAAATCCCCAAATCAACTCAAGTTGTAGTGTTTTCCTTTTGATAAGTGAAAGACAAAGAACCTGTTGAAGAACTCTACTGAGAGAAAGATCTCATTTGTAGAGGATTCGATAGGAGCTCAGACCTGTTCTCTCTTAGTTACTACTTCCTCTGTCTCTTTTGGTTTGGTTTTGTTATAAGAAGTAGCTGGTGGGACTCCCCTGGCAGCCCAATAATTAAGATTTTGCCTTCTAATGCAGACGGTGTGGGTTCAATTCCTGGTCAGGGAGCTAGGATCCCACATGCCCTGGGGCCAAAAAAACCAAAACATAAAACAGAAGCAATATTGTAATAAATTCAATAAAGACTTTAAAAATGGTCCACATCAAAAAAAATAAAAGCCAAAAAAAAGAAAACCCCAAAAAACAAAAAAAAGAAATAGCTGGTGATTAGTATCCGTTAGTTATCACCATGGAACAAACCACACAAAATCTCATTGACCTTGAACAAGAAGTATTCATCATTGCTCTTGACTTTATGGGACAACTGAGCAGTTCTGTGGATCTGCACTGGGCTGCCCCATAATCTGTATTCAGTGGGTAGGGTGGCAGGGGCTGGATTAGCTAGAATGGCTTCATGGGATTAGCCCGTGTGGCTGTTGGCTGCCTGTGAGCTGGGGCAATGAGGTGATGGAACCGCTTGATCCCCATGATCAGGCAGGCTAGGCTAGGCTTGTTCTCACTGTGGCTGGACGGGATTTCAAGAATGAGAGCAGGGACTTTCCTGGTGGCACAGTGGTTAAGAATCCACCTGCCAATGCAGGGGAGATGGGTTCGAGCCCTGGTCCGGGAAGATCCCACATGCCATGGAGCCACTAAGCCCGTGCGCCACAACTACTGAGCCTGTGCTCTAGAGCCCACGAGCCACAACTACTGAGCCCGCGTGCCACAACTACTGAAGCCCGTGTGCTCTAGGGCCCATGCTCCGCAACAAGAGAAGCCACCGCAATGAGAAGCATGCGCACCACAACGAAGAGGAGCCCCTGCTCACCGCAACTCGAGAGAGCCCGCGTGCAGCAATGAAGACCCAACTCAGCCAAAAATAAATAAATAAATAAAATTTATTTTTAAAAAAAGAACGAGAGCAGAGGGACTTCCCTGTGGTCCAGGGGTAAGACTCTGCACTCCCAATGCAGTGGGCCCGGGTTCAATCCCTGGATGGGAAACTAGATACCACATGTTGCAACTAAAAGACCCTGCATGCGGCAACTAAGACCCAGCACAGCCAAAATATAAATAAATAAATATTTAAAAAAAAAAGAATGAGAGCAGAAATGAGGCTCAGAACTGGCCTAACACCATCTTTACCTTATTCTATTGATCAAATCCAATCAGCAGGCCAGCCCAGACTCAGTGATGGAACAAGAGCCTCCACTTTTCGATGGGAGAAGCCACCGAATGACATTGCCAAAGGAGCTGAGGTGGATATACAGAAGGGAGAAGAAATTAAGGAAAATTTTGCAATCCATGTACTACAGGGATATATCTTATAGATTATTATTTTTAAACACTTAGCTAACAAACTTACCCAAGCACTTACACCAAAGAATATGCTGAGATAAGGAGATAAAGAATCTGGTAATGTGACCAAGACAAAATCTTCACAGTGTTTCAGAATATTGCATGAATCTGACTTCAGATTAAACCAAAGGGTCTTTCTGGAAGGAAGTGAACATCACAGTGAGCTTTTTGAAAGTAAGTATTGATGAAAGTTCCTTTACTTTACATAGCTTCTCCTTTATGCAGATTAAACTTCGGTGGTTTTTCACATCAACATGGCCTGTGACCTGGGATGTAATCTAGAGGTTATCTAGTCTAATGTTTTTCAAACCTGCTCAGTTCTGTGGACCGTGGGGTTTGCATGGAGGTGTCCCAGAGGCCCCCTCCTGTTGGGAGGAGGCACAGGACAAACAGAAAGGATAGAGTTGGCATGTGAAGCCCTTGAGTGGGTCTAGGTCTGAGCTCTAGGCCTTCCACATGAATCTTCCTATTTTGTATATTGGGCTTTGATATACAATTTCATTAAAGGTAGGAGTTTCCACAGCTTTTTAAAAGGTTGGAACTCAACAAAAAACCTGACAACCCAATTAAAATATGGGCAAAGGACTTGAATAGACGTTTCTCCAAAGAAAATATACAAATAGCCAATATGCACATGAACAGATGCTCAACATCATTAATCATTAGGGAAATGCAAACCAAAACCAGAATGAGATACCATTTCACACCCATTAAGATGGCTGTTAAAAAAAAAAGAAAAAAAGAAAGAAAAAACCCAGAAAATAACCACTATGGGCAAGGACGGGGAGAAACTGGTACCCAATGTACTGTTGGTGAGAATGTGAAATGGTGCAGCCACTATGGAAAACAGTATGGAGGTTCCTCAAAAGATTAAAAATAAAATTACTATAAGATCCAGCATTTCCACTCCTGGAATATAACCAAAACAGTTGAAAGGAAGAACTTGAAGAAATATTTGTATACTCAGGCTCATAACAGCATCATTCACAATAGCTAAGAGGTGGAAGCAACCCAAAGCCTCCATCGACAGATGACTAGAGAAACAAAATATGGTCTATTCATACAATGGAATATTATACAGCCTTAAAAAGGAATGAAATTCTGACACATGCTACAACATGGATGAACCTGAAGACATTATGCTGAGTGAAATAAGCCAGTCACAAAGAAACAAATACTGCACGGTCCTACTTATATGAGGTACTTAGAGTAGTCAGATTTATAGAGATGGAAAGTAGAATGGCGGTTGCCAGGGGTTGCAAGGGGTGGGGGAGGAATGGGAGGTTAATGTTTAATGGGTACAAAGTTTTAGTTTGGGGAGATGAGACAGTTCTGGAGATGGATAGCAGTGATGGTTGCACAACAATGTGAATATACTTAGTACCACTGAACTATACACTTGAAATGGTTAAAATGGTAAATTTTATGTTACATATACTTTACCATAATTTGTTTTAAAAAGGTTGGAAAGCCTCTGATCAAATCTAACCCCTCATTTTATATTTGCAAAATACTTTGCTTTTTTCACCCACCAAAACAACTTGAAGATCTTTACACATCAGTCCTGCAGGTCTGCCCAGAACTGTTTGAACCACTGCTCGCTATTCTGCAACATAGATGCACCACAAGTTATTTAACCGATTCCCCGATAACAGGCAGTGAGGTTCAGTCTTTTGCCATCCTATCTATCTTTTTACTCCTGCCACCCCTTCTGAACTGTGAGCACCTTCCAGGGGCGTAGATTGTATCTCATTTGTTGTTGTCTCTCTAGAACCCTACACAGTGCTCCAACCTTGATAGTTTTATTGATTAAAGAAATGAATGAATGTAGGCAATATACAGTCCAGCTAATATAGATTCTGGTCTGGATTCACTATGAATGGACTCTCTGACCTTGGGCAAGTCCCATCACCTTTCCAGGCTTCAGTTTCCCTACTGGTATGAGTACGTGAAAGGAGAGGTGCTTCCAGCTCTGAAACGCCATGATCCCAGTATTAGATTGACTCAGGATCTGACCCGATTTTCAGCCTCAGGAACAGAGGAAGCAGGGAAGAGTCCTTCTCCTGCTGTTGGGTAGAGCCTCCCCTTTCCTGGGCCACCACTGACAGTTCAGCCTGTTCAAAGCCTGACCATTTTCACCTGGGAGCAGACACATCTGGCATCAATGCTTTTGGCTCTACAGTGAGATGAAAATCCTTCTGTAAGGGGCATTTGACTGGGTTAGAGACTGACAGAGCAGTTTCACACGGTTAACTGCTATTTGCATAAAATGTCCCCACAATGCAGGGCACTGTGCCTTTTCTGCAAAGAAAAAAACCGGCACTAACAAAAGGCCTCACAATGTTGGGAAAATGGATGCTAACATTTCTGCCTGACTGATAATCTCTGATGTTACCCTTGGGAAGCCCCAGCTTTCAGAATGATTTATTTGTCAGGGTTTAGAGGTTTTTACTCCTATAATGGGCAGCAGAGGGAAGCTCAGTGCTTGAAGCAAACTGAGGAAGGGTTTATATGTTTTCTGGGGATTTTATTTGTTTTTGATTTCCAAAGTGAAATTTCCATTTCGAACAAAGAAGGAACAAAAAGGGACAAAGAACCAGTCGGCTGGTTTTGTTTGGTTTGTTTTTCTTTACATGACATTTTCCTTTTTTCAGTGCCAAACTCTGAAACTGAATGTTTGGCCCTCGGGGGTGAAGCAGAGGGTGAGTTTTTTCTGACTTTTCCCGGGATATCTTGGGTTTTATATTTCTTTGGTGTACAGAAGCCTTGTAGAGACATTATAAGAGAATTCACGGGAAGAGATCATGCCAAGGGGCCAGAGCAAAACCTGCTTTGTAGCACACGGCAGGCGTCGTGAGTGGGAGGGATGCCAAAAGGCCAGAACCCCAGGGCTCCTTTCCAAGGGAGGACACAGGACACTGTCTATGTCCGTCCTCTGCTTTCCCTTCACTCTTGCATTTGACAATCATCTAACCTTGGTTAAGGTCCTGTGTGCTTCTCTATAATGTCCATGTGTAAAATAGCTTTCTTTCCACTTGCTTCCCCAAAATGCCCCATTATTTTGAGAAAAATACCAAAGTTAACACGTGGAATTTGAATCCAGGATTCAAATCAATACCTTTAGAAATAATGTCAACTTGAGGTCTATCCTGGGTTCTTGGCATTGTAAATGAAAAATGTTGCTGCCATATCTGTACGAAAAGGATGTTGCAGCCATCAAGCAAGCACAATACAGCCGCCCGGACAGCGGGATGGAAACAGGATGCCCACCATCAAGCCATCAGCCACTGCAGCGCTCCCGCACCCAAAGGTGCACCCTGAGGAGACTCAGGATGAGAAAATACAGGATACTGGCTCCAGGTAGCTGAGGTGCATATCAAAGGAATGATTTCAGTGAGCCCAGACTCTTGCATCTTCCCATATAGAAAAGGGCTAAATTCCTTGACTTGAGATGTCTGGTTTTCTTTAATGAACAGTAACCTTTTGATGTTCTGACTACCTGGTTTTTGTCACTAAAACTCCTAGATATCCTGCTCCTCCCTACCTCTTCGGAGCATTCCCTCAGAGCCATCTGTGATGCTGTGTCCTGGGCTTGAGTCCTCAGTTTTGTCTGCCAAATAAAACATAATTCTCAACTTTTAGGTTGTGCATTTTTTTTTCAGTGAATAGTATGGAGTCCTAGGTGTGTAGATGAAGGTCCACTTAACTATTCAACAGATACGTATTTACGGCCAGCACTGAAATAGGTGCTCTGGGGTAGAACACATGGTTTCTTCGCTCACTGGATTAACAACGTGAGAGAAATAAGAAACATTAACAGATATCACAGATATAAGAGATATCACAAGGCTGCTTTTGATTAAGTACCAAGGGAGTGGAAGAAGTAGTAATGGATGCTAAGTGTGATGTCTAAGAAAATCTGAACTGAGGGGAATCAAAACTTCATGGTTATGTCTGTAGAGCATCCTTACCTCTATAATCTCAAAAAGGTGATGTCACCTGGTAGACAGCTCAGAGTTTGGATATTAGTAACTCCACCGATAACACTCCCCGACCTTGAACTTGTCTCGCACATGAAAGGTTTTCACTCCAGTAGGAAAGGAAAATGACTAAGATGACCTCCATCAGAGGGATGTAACGTGTAATTCATTAATTAAAGGAAAATTCTTCAGGGAGCCTTACACATCCCTCGTGATAGCAATTGCTGCAGCCTCCCTTCTGATTTACCATGGAACAGTATTTGGGGACAAGGCTTTGGCATAGAAAATAAGATTAGAATCGCTCTTGCAAGACATGTAATTACAGGGGGCTTTAAATTGACAGTGGCTGACAAGATTTCTACCTGCACGTTAGAAAATCAATGGCAAACACACTTTTCAACATCAGGCAGTTGTGATGGCTGCCCCTTAATTGACAGCCAGGGAGAAACGTGCAACTACCTGTGGTTTACCTAATATTGGCCTCTATATTTCTTTACAGGCTAATAACATGGTTTCCAATCTCCCTCTGCCTTTCCTCAGTCAACTCTCTGTAGAGGAGATTAAATTTAATTTTCTTCATTATCACTCCATCCTGACGGGGAATTCAAATGCATCACTTTGAGATCTAAAAAAAAGTCTCAACTCAAGAGTAGATAAATGAAAGAAGACATAAAATATGGTTCATAAAACTGTTCCCCTGTAATAGTTAAGTCCCTCTGCTAATTAGAGAGAATGTGCTTTTATAGTTTCTTCCGACATACTTTAAAAAGAATTAGAAAGACTTGTACTCAGAAAACTATAGAACACTGATGAAAGAAATCAAAGATGACATAAACTGATGGAGAAATATACCAAGTTCTTGGATAGGAAGAATCAATATTGTGAAAATGACCATAGTGTCCAAAGCAATCTACAGATTCAGTGCAATCCCTATCAAACTACCAATGGCATTCTTCACAGAATTAGAACAAAAAATCTTACAATTCACATGGAAACACAAAAGACCCCGAATATCCACAGCAATCTTGAGAAAGAAAAATGGAGCTGGAGGAATCAGGCTTCACGACTTCAAACTGTACCAAAAAGCTACAGTAATCAAGACAGTATGGCACTGGCACAAAAACAGAAATAGAGATCAATGGAACAGGAGAGAAAGCCCAGAGATAACCCACGCACATATGGGCACCTAATTTACGACAAAGGAGGCAAGAACATACAATGGAGAAAAGACAGCCTCTTCAATAAGTGATGCTGGGAAAACTGGACAGCTACATGTAAAAGAACGAAATTAGAACATTAACACCATACCCCAAAATAAACTCCAAATGGATTAAAGACTTAAATGTAAGACCAGATACTATAAAACTTTTAGAGGGAAACATAGGAAAAACACTCTTTGACATAAACCACAGCAAGATCTTTTTTGATCCACCTCCTAGAGTAACAGAAATAAAAACAAAAATAAACAAATGGGACTTAATTAAACTTAAAAGCTTTTGCACAGCAAATGAAACCGTAAACAAGACAAAAAGACAACCCTCAGAATAGGAGAAAATATTTGCAAATGAAACAACAGACAAAGGATTAATCTACAAAATATACAAATAGCTCATGGAGCTCAATATCAAAGAAACAAACAATCCAGTTAAAAAATGGGCAGAAGACCTAAACAGACATTTCACCAAGGAAGACATACAGATGGCCAAGAGACACATGAAACGATGCTCAACATCACTAATTATTAGAGAAAGGCAAATCAAAACTACCATGAGGTATCACCTCACACTGGTCAGAATGGCCATCATCAAAAAAATCTAGAAACAATAAATGCTGGAAAGGGTGTGGTGAAAAGGGAACCCTCCTACACTGTTCGTGGGAATGTAAATTGTTACAACCACTACGGAAAACAGTATGGAGGTTCCTTAAAAAACTAAAAATAGAACTACCATATGACCCAGCCATCCCATTACTGAGCATATACCCTGAGAAAACCATAATTCAAAAAGAGATATGCACCACAATGTTCACTGCAGCACTATTTACAATAGCCAGGACATGGAACCGATATAAATGTCCATCAACAGATGAATGGATAAAGAAGATGTGGCACATATTTACAATGGAATATTACTCAGCCATAAAAAGAAACGAAATTGAGTTATTTGTAGTGAGGTGGATGGACCTAGAGTCTGTCATACAGAGTGAAGTAAGTCAGAAAGAGAAAAACAAATACTGTATGCTAAGGCATATATATGGAATCTAAAAAAAAAAAAAGTGGTACTGATGAACCTAGATGCAGGGCAGGAATAAAGAGGCAGACATAGAGAATGGACTTGATGACATGGGGTGGGAGGGTGAAGCTGGGGCGAAGTGAGAGTAGCATCGACATATATACACTACTGACTGTAAAATAGTTAGCTAGTGGGAAGCAGCAGCATAGCACAGGGAGATCAGCTTGGTGCTTTGCGATGACCTAGAGGGGTGGGATAGGGAGGGTGGGAGGGAGGCTCAAGACGGAGGGGATATGGGGGCATGTGTATGCATATGGCTGATTCGCTTTGTTGTGCCACAGAAACTAAAACGGTATTGTGAAACAATTATACTCCAATAAAGATGTAAAGAAAAATTAATAGCAGGGTTCAGTCATGTGTGTGTGTCTATGTGTGTGTGTTTACTGAGGTGGGAGGGGGGAATTCCTAAATAAAAACAAGAATTTACAATTGGCCTTACAATTTTTTACAAGTGTTTTCTAGTCGCCCAGTTGGTTTGTAGAATAAAACTCATGACACTAGTTTGTTTTTTGGTTGGACACTATGAAATCACCATTTTGTGGGGCAAAAACTACTGAATATTGGCAATTTCATAAGTGTCAACCTAATAAGTCAGCTAAAAGCCTGGTGACTGCGTGTGCAGTGTGATTTCAGGAGTTCTACAAAGGACCTATAACCTTAAAATTAGATCAAGCTTCCTGTTTCATGAGTAAATAAGTTAATAATCATATAATAATAAGTAGTAAACAATACACATCATAATTTGAAATAAAGTACAAATGAACAACATCAGAGTCTTTCCTTTGAGCTAAAAGAGACCAGCAAGCAGCAGAACCCACGTGCCTAAAAGGGGGCATGGAAAGGAGGGGGCTGTCCTCTAAGGAGTCTCTGTAACAACGTTACCAACCTTCTGGGGCTACCCTTTCTGGAAGGTCATTTTTCCAGCTTGAGTCAGTGTATTGGCTGAGGAGGGGTGTTCTCAGGTCCATGCAGATCCACTGGATCCTCACTAATCTCTGCTGTGGGGAGGCTGGATTATTCCTCATCCAAACTCATGGCCACTAAGGTATGACTGGTCCTGCTGTATGGCCTTTTGGGTTGAGATTGAGAGACTGAACATACAAAGGGACAATGACCAGGCTGTAGGTAAAACTAGGCTCTGACCCACCAACTGCAGCAACTGCCCAGGAAATCACCTCCTTACCTACCATAACGAGCCCAGGAAGCCAGCCTGCTATAAGTGAGATGTACAGAAGGTCAGACTGCTCTCTCTAGTGACAATCCAGGAACACAAACAATAACTTCCATAATAATCAGCCCCAAATGGACAGAACTTGGGTGATAACTAACAGCTTCCCTGTCTCTGCTTCCAACTTAGGACCAACCAGAGAAAGCCAAACGTCCACCGTTAGCCAATCACACGGATGCCCTACTAGTTAGCCTGCCGACAGCTTCCTCACGCCAGCAGCCTCCAACCAGGGCACACCTGAAGCTTTCCCTTTTTTCCATTAAAAAACTTCCCCATTCCTCTGCCTTAATGTGCCAAAACACAGAGTGGGTGTACCACTCAAGGTTCATGGTTGCAAATAAGAGAAACCAACTCTGGTCCACTTAAGCAGAAGGGGAATTGACTACATGCATTCATTCATGTGGGAGTGACCTTACCCAGAAAACAGGTGAACGTTGTTTTTGGCAGAGCAAACAAAAACTTAGATAATACAGTGGTCTGTAGTCCTCCAAAGGCCCATTGTATTTAAACAGATATACTGAATATTATCTATGGTAGTAACATTTCATGGTCAAAGGTGTGGGAGAGGGGGTGGGGGCAGGGAGATGATCAGGAAACAAGTCTAAAAAGGCACCGTAGAGGTGCAGTGGGGGGTTGGGAGGTGAAAAGTTTATAAGAGGGAAGCAGGCAACTCTTAGAAGCTATGTGTCTACACACAGGCCAGATCCCCAGGTCATAGGAGAGGACAGCTGGCAGCCAGAAGGTCAGCAAAGCCAAACTACAGAAAGAGACTGGTTAAGATGGGCCATTACTGCCGCTGGTCATGGGATGCCCGCACACTGGGGCAGGAAACAAATTCCTGTTGCTTTGTTTCATTTGCTCCAACCTCAGAATCCTAGGCTTTCTGGTCCTCCCAAGACTCATCCATCAGTAGATCTCCCACAGATATGCAGATGGCAGGCTGGCAGGTGCCCACATGTAGGGCACTGTCGTCGCTGTGATTTCAGGCTATGCTTGAGCCCCAGGACAGCACTAGCTTTTGAAGCTGCTTGTTTAATGTTGCATGCTATTTGATTTGGGTTCCCATCGGGCCTAGCTCACTGTTGCTCTGGGTAGTGTTTGCCCATCAGGCAAGTGTATTTTTTAATCTTCTGATCTTTGATTATCCTTCTGGGGCAAGGGGAGAGGCCACTCATTCCTTTTATTCTTTCTCTTTCCCTCCAGGGTCATGGGTCCTGGAATCTGAAGCCCTTTCTAACTTCTGACCAGTCTGTAGAATTTTCTTAACTAATTCATTTTTACTCAACTTTCTTATTATTCACAGGGCTTCCCTTCATCAGCTGTGCCCAGGTTCCCTAGCGGGGAAGACTATGTTTTTTCTGCATAATTAGTGCAATCATTTATTTTGTGCAATGCTTTACTGTTTAGAATTTCACATACATTCTCTTATATAACAGTAACAACACTGCGATGAGACCCTTACTACGATAGCTATTTTCTAACAGGATATGCATACACAGGAAGTGTATACTATCAAGATTTAAATATTTAAAAGGAGAGAGCTAGGAAAAACCCAATCTTATTGCACACTCTGCGCCTAATCAAGATCCTCTCTGATTTCAGCCCCACAGATAATTGGGTGTCTCTGTCTTTCCTAAGTTGAATGTTCTATAGCTGCAGAGATACTCCAGACATTTCTCCCCTCTGGCTTCAACGCACTTTATTTATATTTGTAAAATCTCACAGCAGAAACGCCACTGTCCCCTCAGTCACATCAATCTCTGCTCTTTCTGGGTGCTACCACCGAACTGTACACAGGCTGGCTTGCTTAGTGTATGCCTGGTACTGGGCTAAGTGGCTTTACATGGAAGATTTCATTGAGTCTGTACAACTCTGATGTAGGTACCACGCACATCCAGATTTTACAGATGTGGAAACTGAGGATGTAAATAACTTAAGATCATACAGCTAAGAAAGTGGCAGGGCTGGAATTCAAACATCCATCTCTAAACAGGAAAGTTAAGAGAATAAATCCTAAGAATTCTTATCAGAAGAAATGTTTTCCCCTTTTTTCTTTTCTTCTTTCTTTTCTTTTTACTATATCTACTTGAAAAGACGGATGTTAGCTGAACCTATTGTGGTCATCAATTCACAATATATGTAAATCATGCTGTATGCCTTAAACTTATACAGTGATGTGTGTCAATTATTTCTCAATCAAACTAGAACCTCCCCCCCCCACACACACACAAATATCTACCTGTCTGACCCCTGCGCCTGAGTTCTTCATCTCTATATGCCACTGCCTTTTTGTCCATACGTTGGCTTCCTCCAAAGGCTTCTAGACTGTTGAGGACAAGTGCCATGACTTGTATATTTTGCACCTAAGACTAGTGCCTGGAATATAAGTGGCCCTCAATAGATACTTGTTGAATGAATGGATGGATGAATGAATGAGTATGCTCTGGGGCATTTTCGAAAATGTAATTTTCAGGTATCAAGTGAATATCATTGCTTGAGATGCCCAGTGGGCTGAATAGTATGTTGGCTCAGAACTGTGAACTCTCCTCTAGTTTCCTGAGAGATGAGGTTGTTTTCGGCAGCCTGGGTGTGGTCGTTTCCCAACCAATGTCTTGTTTTTCTTCCTGTTGAGTGAGAACAGATATACTAGCCATGTGTATCATGAGGACATTATGAAAAAAACTGGGGGAATCCTAGGAATAAAAAGTTTTAAACAAACTAAAGGTATTTAAAATATGTATCACATGTGGATTGACTTGTAGAAAAGGAGTTTTCTTTTTTTTTTTGCAAGCAGTCATGATCATAATAATTGGGGAATCATTACATACTTGAAAATATGGAAGAAAAACTGTGATGAATATCATGTTTTATATTTCTTTAAACTCTTCCTCATCTCAATTTTGCTTTTAAAATAACATGGTTTCAGTTGTTTTAGTCTGCTTGAACGAGCCAACTTTGGAGAAAAAAAGGCTTCTCTCTTTTTCATGGTTCTTCTATTTGCAATCCCCGTCTCATGGTGCTGTCAGCTCCCTGGGTACCTGTAAAGGTTGTAATTATTTAATTATCTGGATAATTAGTTGGATTTTTGTCTTAACGTGTTTGCACCTTCTTGAAGAAAAAAATCATTCATTTCTTCCAAAATGGTTCAAAGAATAGGTCTGTAAGGTACAGAAATGAAAGGTAAAACTCTGAATGAATTTATGATATAATTCCAACTCAGAGAAATCAAGGAAAAACTTAATCCTCTAGCTTTCCTATAGATTTTCCTCCACTGGTGTTTGACTTCTTAGTTTCCAGAAAAGGTGCCTTCTATGTGCAAACGGACTTCTGAGAGAATTATTTCCAGCCAGTTCTCAGGTTAATACTGAAGGCAAAGAAAATGCCTGGACTTACACATGTTGGCAACATAGCTTGGAACCAGATTTATGAGGCTCTTTCCCACCTTCTACAGCTTCCTAGTGAGCGGTTCTCAGCTGCATCTGAATCGCCCGGGGATCTTTAAACGTTCTGACCCCCAGCCCCGCGCTGAGATTCTGATTTAGTTTTACTAATGTGTGATGTGGGAATCAAATTTTTAAAAAGCTTCTCAGGGGATTATAGTGTAGAGCCGAGAGAGAGTCTCTATACAGGAATTTCATGATAACAGAAAAATTTGCCAATGAAAAAACAAAGGGGTGGGAGTTGTCACTGACTGTCACTATAGAAAAGCAACATATGAAACGAGAATCAAGTGGAGTCTCTGTCCCAGCCCACCTCATGCTGGTCGCCTAGGTCCCACCACTTAGAGTCTGGCCTGGGCCAGCAGCAACAGCATCACCCGGAAGTTTGCTAGAAATGCAAAATCTCAACCCCCATCCCGGATCTATCGAAGCAGAGTCTGCATTTCATCAAGAGCCCCAAGTGATTCATCCGCACCTTGAAGTTTGAGAAGCCTGACCTAGATAGCCATGGGGGGGGGAGCAGAACAACGACCGTGGGAAACATCTATTGGGGTCATACAAAGGCCCAGTGAGGCTCCTGTCCAGCTGGTACATCTTCAGAATGACTCTTGATTCCCAATATTCTCCCAGAAAGTCTCCTGACCCCAGGGAACTTTCCATGAATGGTGGTTGCAACATGTTTGCTGGTGGTGATGGTGGTTGGTTCAATTAGGCTCACCCTCACCATACCTGATTTCTAACTGTGTATTATATATATTTATATAACTATTCTCTACCACCTTGACACTGGAACTGGCAATGCATTTTTTTCAAGAGGGAGGACATATAGGAAATAGAATGAATTCCCAAAGTGATGGGAGGTATTTATGAGTCCTATCTCCAGAGGAAATGGCTAACATGAAAAAGGGGTAAAATGTGCAACGTTTACCCTGGTAAACACTAATAATCCATGAATTGTTACAAAAGAAATGGGTACTTCTAAAGGAATTATAAAACCTGCAAGGAAATTTAGAAATAACATATGCCCACCCTATACTTCAGTTTACATCAACATTGATTCTAAGATACACCATAAATTCAAAAGTGGGGTGGGGCAGAAGAGAAAAACTCTAAATCATGTGTAGAAATTGATTAAAGGCCAAATTGATTAAAGGCAATATAGATTAAGGCAAACTGATGTATAAAATGCTGACTTTTTTTTAAAGTATGCTTTAGAATTAAGTACCACGTAAGCTTTAAATGTGATGGATCACTGCTTAACTTATATCTGTTTTTCTTTACTAGGACCTAGTAGAAAGCTCACTCAGAATCATTTTAATAGGGTTAAAATCTTTTGGAAACTTTTTTTTCCAACTATTGCTTTGTTTGTATTGACTTTGACTTCAGTATTATGGGGCTTTAGAGTGGTTCTAGAATAAAAGCCTGTGACCCTCAACTTCAAGTGAGATGGTATGACTTGAGTCAAACAGTACATGACAATTTGGGATGGAGGGAGGGACTCTATTCAGAGGCTGTAACTGTCCTGTCTTCATTTTTAAAAATTAATGGCTAATATTTATTGAGCCCTTATCACGTGGCAGCGCAGGCATCTTCCTATCTAATCTTCACAGTAAACTAATGAGTTAGGTTCCATTACTTTTTTCACATTACAGCTGAATAAATGAGGCTCGGAGAGTTTAATTAAATCATCCAAATATGTTTTACGGGCTTCCCTGGTGGCGCAGTGGTTGAGAGTCCGCCTGCCGATGCAGGGGACGCGGGTTCGTGCCCCGGTCCGGGAAGATCCCACATGCCGCGGAGCGGCTGGGCCCGTGAGCCATGGCCGCTGAGCCTGCGCGTCCGGAGCCTGTGCTCCGCAACGGGAGAGGCCACAACAGTGAGAGGCCCGCGTACCGCAAAAAAAAAAAAAAAACAAATAAAACAAAAAAACACAAATATGTTTTACAAGGCCGCAAGTGAAAACAAATACATAAACAAAAACCAGTCCTTTGTTTTCCAACTATCCTGTCAGTCTTGGTCACGTTCATGTGTACCTGGAATTCGCTAGCCAGTATTGCCAGCTTCTGAAGACAATCAAGATTCATTCCACTTTCCTAAACTAGGCAATGTCTATCTTTTCATAGCACTAGGTACTCTAAAGTAATGCTAATTAAAATTAAGCCAGAGGACTTCCCTGGTAGCGCAGTGGTTAAGAATCCGCCTGCCAATGCAGGGGACACGGGTTCGAGCCCTGGCCGGGGAAGATCCCACATGCCGTGGAGCAACTAAGCCCGTGTGCCACAAACTGAGCCTGCGCTCTAGAGCCCACGTGCAACAACTACTGAGCCCGCATGCCACAACTACTGAAGCCCACGTGCCTAGAGACCGTGCTCCGCAATAAGAGAAGCCACCGCGATGAGATGCCCACGCACCGCAACGAAGAGCAGCCCCCACTCACCGCAACTAGAGAAAAGCCGGCGCACAGCAACAAAGACCCAACACAGCCAAAAAAAAGAAAAAAAAAAAATTGAGCCAGAAGTTCCAGCTTCAATAATGATAATGTGTCTTATTTCATAATTAAACTTAGGATGCAAACACTTGGACAGTTAACTCTTCCCAAATGTAAAATAGCAACTATTTTAAAACACTAATTTCTACACAGTTGGTCTTACTTTCGGAGGGCCCTGCATCAAGCCTAACTTTTGAGAAGATACATTTGACTTAGATTTCTAGAGACTGATTTTCTTCCCTCAACTCATAGGTCAGTTGATAAGGAAACAGTTAAATCAATTATAGTTTGACACTAAATTACCCTCATTATATTAAGAGAATAAAGTGATGGCATCAGCTTGTGTAGATAAAAGAGAGGATATACTGGGTCTAATTCTTGTGGACATCGGCCACAGAGTTGAGAGGAAGGAGTAGATCACGTACCCGATTGACCCACACGGAGGCAGAAAGGAGTCTGATCCTCTAGGGAACATGATAAACCAGGACCAAGCCACGTAAGTGCTAAACTTGGCTTCTCACCTAAGAATAACAGCATTGTGGTGATGACGGCTGATGAAATAATTTAACAAAATAGAAGCACATATGAATCAGATATTTTCGTAGAGATCCCAGGATTTCTGCCTTGAAGGCAAAATGATCATGTTAGAGTGATTTCCCCCATGCTTTCTTTGTTTATGGCTTATTTACTTAAGCAAATAAATTAACTTTAGTAATTAACTTTAGGAAACTTCCAGTTTCCTTAGGAAATCACTAGAAACCTCATCTCCTCTAAAAAGCAAGCCCAGAGATTCAGATTTTATATCAAAATTTATTTTTAAACCTTAGGGATTGACATTATTATCTACCTTCTGAGCTGAGTCTAAAATTGTCAGGGAATGAGACTAAATATGGCTACTAAAGATAAAGTAACAGAACCATTGAACACACTTCATTCACGGACTTGGGATCACAAATAAGGCAGAACGGGAGGATACTCATTTTCCGCCTTGTTCTGTTTCCGTTTTTTGACAGTATTCAACTAGCTGAGCAGTTCTATTAATAGAGGAAAGTGGCACCATTTTAGGAGATACAATAGAAATGAACATAGGAACAATAGGGGACAGGTGCCAGATGGGGACACACAGGCAGTGCTGTGAGTCTTCCATCAAGTATTCATGAAGGTCCGGGATCCCAAGGACACATCTAACAGTAACAGTCACATGGTTCAGAGCCAATGAGGAGGTGTCCTGGAGAAATGATTGTCTACAAAAAACTGCCAACGCCTAAGTATAAATTAAATATAATCCCGACCAAGCGTTCCCTGTCACTAATCACTGCGCAACGTCACACCCATGACCTCCGTCCGGGCTGCATTAAACTCCAGGAAACATTCCTGGTTCTGTTCTAAAGGCCTTGTGTCTGGGCCAGGAGGCTGTGGGAAATAATCAGATTCTGCCCAGAGGACTGGAGCAGGTCTGCTAGTCCCCCACTGTGGCCCCTTCAAGCCCCAGGAAGTGAGACATTTCCATGAGTTCTGGATCTGAAGATGCCTAAGTCATTTGACTGGTTTGCCATGTCGTCTCCGTGCTCTCAGTTTACAAGGAGTGCACGAACACTGCAGAGAGAATTTCCTGTGAAAATGAGACTCAGGCATGCTGCTTGAAGAACCAGAGTCTAAAGAATCCCAAAATACCATGTAGAAATCATAATATTGGCTGCTTCTGGGCTAGTATTCCACCCACAGCTTTAGCTTACACCCAAAGTGTTTGCAGATCATTATCAGAGACCTTCAAGAATCCATAATCACACGTTGCGGCAGATCATAACATTTACATCAGGGAAAAAATGGTGCCAAAGTCCCAGCCCAGAAGTTTTCTATCTCAAGCTCACTGAGTGACTTCATGTTCTCTTTTCTTTTAATTAAGCAAAAACAGACTCACAGATACAGAGAACAAACCAATGGTTACCAGTGGGGGAAGGAGTTGGGGGAGGGGAAAAATAGGTGAAGGGGCAAGAGGTACAAATTACTAGGTATAAAATAAATAGGCTACAAGGATGTAATGTACAGCACAGGGAATATAGTCAATATTTTATAACAACTTTGTATGGAGTATAATCTATAAAAATATTCAACTACGATGTTGTACACCTGAAACTAATATAATATTATAAGTCAACTATATTTCAATTAAAAACTAAGGTTATTCCCCAGTCAGAGCTGTTGCTTGGGTTCCTACTTCACCATGCTTCTGACTCTGAGTTTTCACATCATGACATTGTCGACCAATATAAAACTGAATCAGCCATAACTTGAACTCAAGACCTGAATTCTGGTTCTCATCTCAGGCTCTGATTAGCATTCCACTTGGCACCTGGCTAGTTGTCCTGACCCCTGGCACACAATATTATTTTCACGTGCTCTGTTCTTAGGCTGGCTTTGATGTTTGGCTGCTGCCACACCTGGTAGTGACCTAGGGCAAGTTTTCACTAAGTTCCACTCTATAGCTGGTGCTGGAGGAAGCATAAATTCATTGTACGTAGTTCAGAATGCTTAGTGAAGGATTAAGCATATCCTATCGTGCACTCCTGCAGATGCCAGTGCAGACTGTCTAATCATATTCCTCACCCACCAATGAGGGCTGGATGTTGGCCAGTAAAGTGGTCAGAATTCCTGGGACCAAAAACTGTAGTGGATGGTCCTCAGTGAAAGGAAGGAGTTCACAGAAACCCAGGAGTGAGCAAAGCAGGGAAACTTTGCAAATGCGCTAAATCCTAAGTAGCTGAGCATCACTTGACGTGGCATCCACTCCAAGGTCAGAGGTGACGTTTCAGAGCCAGTAAGGAAGGACTAGACAATGGCAAAAGCCAGTTTTAGGAGTAAAAATAGAAACACATATAAAGTGTTTCAGGAAAATTCTTAGTCTGTAAGCACTCAAAATGGTAGCTCTGAGCTGAATGGTTAAAGTAATGAGTTCTAGATAGTTCCTCTACCTGTATCCCTGTAGTCATGATCCTATGAAAAGCTTATTATTTTTTTCTGCCTATCTGCTTTCCTTGCCAGGACATGGGTAGCTGAACATCAAGATTAGAAACAAACGTTTGAGGGTCAGATTGCCTAGATTTGAATCTCAGCCCTGCCATTCGCCAGTTGTCTGCCTTGGGCAAGGTAACCTGTCTGAGTCTTACCTTCCGGGGTAGTAAAACGCAACTCATAGGGATGTTGTCAAAGTTCAATGAGACACTTTGTGACAAGTCTCCATCACTGTGCCATATCAAAACAGGAAATTGACATTGCTACAGTGTGCTGTGTGAGTTCTATGCCACTTTTTATCCCAAGTGTACATTCCTGTAACCACCTTCACAATCAAGTTACAGAATTATTGCATCACCACAAAGATCCCCCTCAGGCACACCCTTCGCCTCCCCCACTCTATCCCTAACGCTTGGCAACCACTAATTTGTTCTCCATCTTTATACATTTTTCGTGTTGAAAATGCTATATAAATCAAATTATACAGTACGTGACCTTTTGAAATTGGATTTTTTTTTCTCAGCATAATGTCCTTGAAATCCATTCACGTTGTTACGAGCATCAATAGTTCATCCTCCGTAATATTTCATGGTATGGATGTACCACAGTTTAACCTATTAAAGGACATTTTGGTTGTTTCCAGTTTTTAGCCATATAGATAAAGCTGCTATCAACATACATGTACAGATTATTGTGTGGCCATATGTATTCATGTCTCCTGAATAAATGCCCAGAGTGTGATTGCTGGGTTGAATGATAAGTGGTATATTTAGTTTTTAAGGAAACAGCCAAACTGATTTCCAAAGTGACTGCATCATTTTACATTCCCATTAACAATATATGAGAAATCCAATTTCTTCTCATCCTCACTAGCATTTGATATCATCACTATTCCCAAGGTCAAAGGAAGAGGGACAGTAATCGAGGGCAATTCTGAAGCAGGAAATGTTCATGACACAGACCTGCACTGACTTGGTTCTGCCCAGGAGGCTATTTTCTCTGCTGCAATCGCAAAAACAAGAGGTCCCCGAATGGCTGACCATCTGCTGCCCTGCTTGTCACTGGGAATAAGAAGGAGCTCTGGAGGACAGTTTTTCTCTGTATTATTGGCACTGGGACTGATTTTCCAGATCAGAGACTTTGGAGAGAGCTTGTCTATAATCTAAAGTATCTCGTGTGCCACTTTGTTCTCTGCTTGGACACTTACTTTAAGGATTCTATTTGCAAAGTTAGATTTCTGCTCAGCCGATATGTTTTTGTAAGAGATTCTGAATCAATGACTCCTTTAATGTACTTTGATTACCTAATCTCTAGGCTGTCTTTCACCTTTTTCATCAGTTAGGGGATCCTTGGAGCTGAACTGAGAGAATCAGATCTCCCGAGAGCCTCAAACCTGGTCTACAGATGGATAGGATATTTGGGAACTAACAAGAGCAAGTACGCATTCCAGCTTCCCTCCCTACAAAGAAGATACCTGATGGATGTTTGAACACTGAATAGAATGAAAAGAGAAAAGCAAAGGGATCAACCGTCTCAGAACTCTGTTCCTTTTACGAGGTCTTCCTCAGCTTGCTTCATTTGGTTGCTTTTTATAGTTTTGATACTCCAAGGTCAAGGTTGATGGCTACACCACCCTCCCAGCCTCTTGGGCTGGACACCTTGGAGTCCTTTTTCTCCTCACTCTTCCTTGCCCTCCACATACGATGATGCTGCCACTCCTGGGCTCTCACACCATCCTTTCTCGTGCCCAGTAACACCTCCCTTGTTTAGACCTTTATTTCTCCTCACCTAGAATGTTACAGTTGACCTTAACTGATTTCTCTGCCTCCAACCCATCTATCCCATATATTTACGCTCAATTATTTCACCTAATGTACGGCTCAAATCACTGCATCTCCACGCTCAAAAATCTTCAGCAGTTTACTGTCACTTATGGAATTAAGCACAAACTTTACTCTGAATCTGCTTTCCAGCTTCTTCTTCGATTAATCCCCCATATGGGCTCCATGGCCTGACTACTGCCATGCTTGTTGAACTCTGGGCCTTGGCTAATAATATTCCCATTTTTGGAGAACCATTCATTTCTGTTCACTTCATCCTTCAATGCCCATTCCAATGCTAACTCTTAAGAAGTCCTCCCTCAGTTTCCAGTTAAATGTATTCTCTTCCTCCTATAAGCCACCTTAGCACATTAAAAAATATTTTTATGCTCCTTACTTTCTGTTTGATATTATAGTGGAGTCTATACTTGTCCTATTCCCATTATTATTAGACTGTAAACTTCTTGAAGGACAAAGCCAAGTTTTACTTATCTTTGTTAGCCTTTCTATATTTTATATATTATTTAGCCCATAGTGGTTATTAAATAAATATTCGTTGGCTTGAATTCAATTCCAACTATTTAAAACCTGTACTCATACTATTTGAGGTTAGGATTGGTTACTATAGTTTAGCCTGGACTGAGGTTTTTAAAAGTATCAACTGACCTCTTTCAGATAACTGGGCTCCATCTTCAGGTTGTATAATACATGAAAAGTGAGGAGAAGGGCAGGGAGGTAGAACAGATGTTCTTTAATATTCTTCAGACTATTATACTCTTATCATGGCTTCAGTTAAAGAGACGCTGTACTTCCCTAGGGAATAGAATATAGAAACTAAGAGAACTGGGGACTTTAGAAATTGGGAGGCTGCTGGCAGGAGTGGAGTGAGGAGGCTTCTGCAAGATGACTCTAGAGCCATTCTGCATCTGTGGCTGAGTAGCTATCATGGCCTCACTAACCCAATTTGGAGTCATGACTGCTTTTTCTCTGGTGAACTTTCCATAAAATACTTTTTTTTTGCTGTGTGCTAATATTTAGTAGTTGTTCTTGTCCAATGTCAGGCTGTCTAGACTTTATTGAGAGAACCAAGGAAAGGGCATTTTTGCCTAAGTCTGAACCAGGGGTTTAGCAGAAGAAGAGCTGTGTTTTATGATAGTGGGAGGGACTGAAATTCTTAAGGGAAAAAATTAACTTCTGTAGGCGGAGGGGTAGGGACAGTAGGGTATATCTCCCTCTGTTTACTTGAAGATTTCCTTTTGGAGTTCTTCTCTGATGAAACTGTGGAGTGTTACATGACTGTTTTAAACAAGAAAGCTGGTTCCTGTCCAAGATGCTCAATAAATATTCACTGATTGATTGCTGATAAACGTCCTTGACTATTCCAAATGGATGAGCTCTGCTTGAAGTGAGAGCCATATGGAACTTTCATCCAAGATGACTACTGGCCTTACTGCAGCCTGGAAACAATCCTAAATTACAGTTGTTTTTTTGTTTTGCTAAACCATGGGCTTCCAACAACTTTGAAGCCAAGGCCTGGCTTCCTTGACTGCACATTAAACACTTCATTTAAATGTGGGGGCATTCTAAACCTGATGAGAAAGGCTGCATCAATTTTCATGTTTCCACAGACCTCCAATGATGCATCCTTCCTTTATCCACAATTGTCCAGTTTTCTCACTATGCTTGGCTTCCTCTCCTTCCATTGTGAAGAGAAGACTGTGAGGTAGGAGGGCACTTAAACCAAGATGCTCTTTGGAGACTCTGAGGAACAGGGGATTTTACTGAGTCCTTAGCGGGAAACTGCAGTCCTAGGGGAGAGAGCAGGAGGAGGACCTAGGCCAGAGAGGTTACCTCTCCTCACTCTTTTTGGACAGGCCTGGAGGTTGCAGCCTTTTGGTTTCAGGAATCAAGTCTGGGCTCTAATGAGGACAGCGATGTTGGGACAACTTGTTTTTAAGACAAGATTTTTCATGCCTCTTTGGGAAGAAGCCAATGAAGAGGAATCACCTGCAGTTGGGTTCCTCTTCTCTGATTTCAGATTGTAATGAACTTTTTGAAACTAAACACAAACATAGTAAAAAGGGTAGAATATACTGATAAACATTTTAAAGATAAAACTTGCAATCCCACCATGCACAGATAGATGCCATATTTATATCTGCTTGGGGAAAATATCGAGAAGGATATTTTATATATATTATAATTTTATATTTTATATATATAATATATATAATATATATAATATATATAAAATATCCTTCTCGATATTTTCCCCAAGCAAATATAAACATACATGTATTTTTAAAATAGATTCACACTAATTGCTCTGCCATCTGGGTTTCGGTTTGGTTTTCTTTTCTCAGCACTAACTAGTGTAGTTCTTCCCTGTCAATAAATATAGATACACATAAACATTTGTAATGACTTCATGTTCTTGATTTTAGGGATTTTTTTTTGTTTTTGTTTTTGTTTTTTTTGTGGTACACGGGCCTCTCACTGTTGTGGCCTCTCCCGCTGCGGAGCACAGGCTCTGGACGTGCAGGCTCAGCGGCCATGGCTCACGGGCCCAGCCGCTCCGCGGCACGTGGGATCCTCCCAGACCGGGGCACGAACCCGTGTCCCCTGCATCGGCAGGCGGACTCTCAACCACTGTACCACCAGGGAAGCGCAGGGGATGTTTTATATTATGTATGTGTCATGGTTTCAGTACTGGACGTGAACAAAGTTGTTGTCACTAATATTAATTATTTTGCCTCATTTTAGGTTGAAATTAGAACTGCAGTTTTCTTGGGTGCAATAAATATATTAATATTTTGGAGAAAGAGTTCTAACTTTTGGCCTGAAATATTTCTTATTTCTTAATGTAACCCTAATACCATTCCATGGCTCTCTTGCTGCTCATGGATTTAGGTCAAGCTGGACTCTAACTCTTCTTCTCGGGTTGGAGCAGTTGCTATATCTTCTTTTTGCTTTCCTCTGTTTCTATTTCTGAGCCCAAGAATTCTTCCTGGTGCCACATTGAGTCAAATTCGGATATAAAGCTGAACATAGATTCTTTTCTCTATTTCCCACAAGCACTACGATCCCTCTCTGTGTGCTGTGATGTTTAACTGAAGATTTGAAGTGTTGCTGAGAATCCCATCGTGGACCACACAGTCTCCCCATAAGCCCCTCTGCCCCTCCCAAAGCCTATTCGCCTGATGAACCCCCTTCCCCGCTCGTGTTGACCCTGGCAGGACCGCTGACACCCTGTCCTCAACTCCCACCCTTCCTCTAGGTGGGGAGCAATGCCATGTGGTCAGGCTGTCCAGTGGAGTCACCAGCACTTTGGAGGATAAAACAGCACAGACATAAATATCCTTACTCATTTTGGTTGATGGGAATGGAACTGGCTACATTTCGATATACCATTCAAATAGACTTTTTCACTTAACATAGACTTATGGACTTTTGGAGCAAGAAACAGCTTCAAAGGATGGTGTTCAGCTCCCTCACTTTGCAGTGTGAGAAACTGGGGTCTCCAGGGCCAGTGTTCAGCACCTTAGCACCAGAGCGTTGCCCAGAATTCCAGGTTCCTGCCTTCTGATCCCACTGCTTCACGGCATTGTTAGAAAAAAAAAAAATTAGGAGGACTTTTCCCACTACAGAGAGAGCAGGAAGCCCCTTCCATCCTCTGCCCCAATCCTTCTGGGTCCGAAGGATCCAGGACTAGAAGATGTAGGTAGAAGAGAGAGTTTAGGCTTAAAAAAAAGGCAAAAATAAAAGATGAGTTTTTAAATACCAGAGAAAAGGGTAACTATTAGCTTTCAAACTAAGTCTAATATTGTTGCTGTAAATTTTCTTCTGATTATCTCATAAATCTGCCTAAGCTTTTATGACCGGAAAGATGATCCCAATTTGGGGGACCCTGGCCTGGGATCCAAGATTCTGAAGATTTGTTCCAGGAGTTGCCCTGTGACTTTCTGTACAATCCTTGGGAATTACCTTAACTTTTCTGTGACCTGATCCTCTCTGTAAAGAGAGATAATATTACTTGCCTTAATACAATGCTTTTTTAAAAAAAAAAAATCTATGAGATTCCCAGAGGAAAGTGGTGCTTTTTGTCTAGAGGGAAAAATGATACTTTGCTCCTGCAGCAACGTTTCGATAATTATCTGAGATAAACAATTCAATTAAATTTATTTTTGTGTGTGTTCAGCACTTTTCAGTTGAACAACATGTAATTGCCCCAAGAATGCTTTTACCTTTAACTTTGTTTCATCCTGGAACATTACAGATCGTGCCTCACAGGAAGAACTTCCCTTGGAGAAGGAAATTTGAAATAATAATAATATAATAATAATTTAACCATCTCCTTCGCAACAGTTCTCAAGTGTGCCTGTACCCTCCCTCTCCTCTGTGTGTGTATAACAGAATGAACAGGTCTCCTCTGTGTGTGTATAACAGAATGAACAGGCCTCCTCTGTGTGTGTATAACAGAATGAACAGGTCTCCTCTGTGTGTGTATAACAGAATGAACAGGTCTCCTCTGTGTGTGTATAACAGAATGAACAGGTCTTCTGGCTCCTGATACCTAGCCCTGCGAGCTAGTTAGGGTGTCATTAGCTTATTTACAAGTCAATATGCAAGTACCAATGACTCTAAATTCCACACCTCAGTTCTGACCTCTCCAGTGAGTTTTTTTGCTTGAGTTCTAACTGCCCTCTGGGTCTGCATCTGAGTATTATACAGCCACCTCCGCCTCCATATGTCCTAAATGAGGCTCATTATTATCTTCTTCCCCCCCCCACCCCGCCCCATAAACGGTCAGCCTCTGCCCCAGTTATTCATCCAAGCCTGACATTCATTCCAGATCATTCCATTTCTCTCACCCAGCATTTTCAATCAATCAGGAAGCCTTATCAATGTCTCTAAAGTCTGTCTCTTCTTACCCCACACAACGTCCTTTATCAGCTCTCATTTGAACTATTGCTGGTTATTGATCCAACAAGTATTTGTTGGCCAGGCACTAGTCTAGGACTTGGGATACAATTAGCAAACAAAATATACAGAGACCCCCAGCCTTGAAGAGTTCATATTCTAGCAGTGGTGGTGGGGAGAAGATGGGTAATAAGAACATAATAAATGGATAATTACATAGCAAATTTTTAAAATAATAATTACTATTAAAAAATTAGAGCAGGGAGTGTTGGGAAGAATTTTTGGCAGGAAGGCTGCAGTGCCATTTTAAGTAGAGTGATTAGGGGGAGTCTCTTTGAGAAGATAACATGTGAGCAAAGATGTGAAGGAGGTAAGCCATGTAAGTAGTTGCCTGGGGGAAGCATTCCAGGCAGAGGGAAAAGACCCTAATATGGGAGTGCGGCTGGTATGTTCAAGAAGCAGCAAGAACATCAGCCCAGCTGGAGTGGAGGAAGCAAGGGGAGGCGGTCAGAGCTCACCAGATGAAGGTCAGCCTTTTCTGGGTGGGATCAAGAGTCACTGCTAGGTTTTGAGCAGAGGAATGATAAAATCTGACATATGCTGTCAAAGGATCATTGAGCTGTCACCTTGAGAAGAGACTCAGGGAAACCAGGATCGAAACGGAGACCACGTAGGAGGCTGCAGCAATAATGCAGGCGAGAGATGCGGGTGGCTGGGACAGGGCGGTAGCAGTGGACTTGGTGAGAAAAGGAAGATTCTGGAAATATTTTGAAAGTAAAGCCAATGAATTTCTGGAAGAAATACTGGGTTATGGTGAGAGAAGTATAGGAGTCAGGCACAGGAAGATAAGAGACTTGAGTGGTTTACCTGCTGGGTGCTCTCTGTACAGGACCCCCTCCTCAAAGTCCATCCTCCTTCGAGTAACTTTTCTAAACTGCAAACCTGATCCTGTCACTCCTCACTGAAAGCCTTTGGCAGTTCCCTGTACCTACATCCCCTTCATTTACTATAGGAGGCCTTTGGTGATATGGCCCTGCCTTTATTTTCTGACATAATTTCAAGCTGCTCTACCTTCCAACTATTCCAAACTACCCTACTTACAGGCACTTGCATTCTCCATGCTGGGTCGTGATTCTGGGTCTTAGATAATGCTGTTTCATATTTTCTGACTCTGCTTCTGAAACCCCCTTCTCCACTGATTTGCCTGATTGATGGGAACTCAATTTCTAGTGCAACCTCAGACAGCATCTCTTTTAGAAGGGGAGCTGAGTGCCCACCTGCATGTATGGTTCCCTGTACACATCCCCTTGGAACAATCATCACCTGTTGCTGAAATGTGTCTGCCTCTTTTGTAACTGAGTACAATCTCCTCTCTCCTCCTCTGCAAGTACTCAGCACATTATCAGGCACGTAAAGCAATAAGGGTTCCTTATGTGTTTGCTGCTCTGATTTGAAAGCTCAAAGGCTGGGTTTGCATAAACAAAATTCCACCCCAGTCCATAGGTCTCCTGGCCACATCTCAGGAGACAGCATTGCCTTTCATCACTGAAAAACCAAAGAGGTCACATGAAGTGAGTGCGTCAAGCAGCTAAGGACTTTCTCCCTTTCTCTCTCTGCATCACCTCAGCCAATCTGGGCCCTGAGCAGTCCCACCAGCATCCTGGATGTTCTGTGATGACTCATACACATTTTACAGTATTTGTCTCCTGAATTTAAGAAAACAAAGGCACAAACAGCATTTTCTCTGGGTGGTGCCAGTGAGTGCCCTGTGCAAGGTTAGCAGACGGCAGTGAAAACCACAGCCCAAGGGGAGAAGCAAAGGGACATATCGTGGCTGACGGAGGCCCAGGTTGCCTTTGTGGACAAAATCTGAGAGAAGCAGATGGGGCCATTTTGTAAGCTTTCTATTCAAAGAAAATCAGGAGCAGAATAAAAAGAGGTTTTGGACACAAAAGCTAAATGGAACAGAGCAGATGCAGGAAGCATCAAGCTGGGCCTTTCGGGAGGGGAAGAAATGAAATAGAACCCAAACAAGGCATCTCCCTGCAGCAGAATAAAGGCGCCAGCGCTGCCTTACACTGTCTGTGCAGCTCTCACTCTGGGGGTTCCGGGATCCCAGCCAGGTTCACGGGGCCACAGCCTGGGCCGCTGAATGATGCCAAGACCATTTGCTGAAAGACAACGGTGCCCCAGCCCATTACCCAGACAGCCCAGCAAAAGTGCCTGGGAGAGGGGAGCCTGTGAGTGGCTACATCAGTGATAAGTTGGCAACCTCACGTTCTCGGGGAGGATGGAAGGGTTGGGGGAGAGCAGTGGGCAGGTGTTGGCAAGGGCGGGGGATTGGGGCTTTAAAAAATCTCAGATGCCTCGTGACTCTCTAAGTCTTTGGTAAATTACCTTTTATTAGCTTTGTTAAGCCTCTGCAGCCAGGAATTGTCTCCTCAAAACTCAGCCATCTGTTCCCTTCCTGTCTGTAATTCTGACCACACGCACCAAAAAAAGAGTTTCATTTTAGCAAAAGATGATTCTTCCTTTTAAAAAAAATGGAAAGGGGGATGAAGAGGCGGGAATGAATGAAGGTTGAAATTTGCAGAGGGAGTTACATAAAACGGCTATTTCTGAAACAGGATCAATCCCGACAAAATGCATTATTAATTTCTTGGTGATCCGAGTCAGGATAATTAGCCCATCAATCAGCACACTGTTGAACAATAAATAAATATGTATTAAACTACTTTTAAAGGCAAGAGACTGGGCTAGAGGCTGTGAAAGAAAAAAAGACTTTTCAGGAAGAGTCACTGCACCCAAAAGAAGAGTAAAAATTTAAATCGCAATTTTCGAGAAATCCTGCAAGAAATCAGCTCAAGAAATGCTGCAAGACAGACGTATGGCACAGGCTGGAAGTTCCATGTTTGCTGGGATGAGGGTGTAAGTGCTGAAAAGTTTTAAGGGAGGGAAAGGGAAGTTAGGGAGATAGAAAAGACCCACAGAAGCACCAGGTTCACCTTCCTAGCCAGACAGTAATCCTTTTCTCACTAATCAGCCCATTTTGCATGAGGATATTCTTTTTTCTAGAAAATTCTTTTCAACACAGAACTGAGATATAGTCTTCTTTTTTTCTTCAGACAAAAGAGTCCCTTCCAACCCCTCTTCAGACCTGATGACAACCAGCAGCAGCCCAACATCCTCTCCTCTCCAGACCAACCATCCTCCCCGCTTCCCCCCATGACTCAGGATCCAGCAACCCTCTGGCCCCATTTCCTACCCAGGGAAGGCTCCTGCCAAAGGCGGTGCCCAGCCCGGAGCCTGGCACTCCAGATGTATTGGGGTCAAAGATCTCGCAACTGTAATTTATCATCCTCTGAACGTGATTCATCTAGCAAAACAGCTTAACGTTGCCTGAGACTTCAGCCACCACACTGCATTGCGGGTAAGTAGCAAACCTGTGATCCAACAAAAAACCCTTTTGTCTTTTCCACCAAAACTTGCCACTAAGCCAGGTGTCCCCGGTTTGGGCTGCAAGTCAAGGATGGGCGATTTGGAGAGGAGGAGAACGCATTCTGGTTGAGGGGAGAGGCTCGGGCAATCAGGGTGTTCAGGGAACAATGAGTGGCTACCAGACATAAAAATGGACTTTGATGCTACAGTAAATAAAACAGTTTTATACCAGCATGGATATAGCACCAAATACAGAATGGAGAAACAGAGCCATGGAAATTAAGTATACGTTAAAATTTCCCTTCATGTAAGTGGGGCAATACGGACTATTCATACTCAGAAAATTTGGCTATCCATTTGTCTGAAAGGATGATTCAATGCATTCTTAGCTATCATATATCCAAATTAATTTCAAATATTATTAAATATATACATGTTCTAGAAATAAAAGTATTATATTACATAAACATCATATATATTAAAAAAGGCAGCTTTTTAATTATGCAGAAAATCTTCCTAAAAAAAGATATAAGATTCAAAGGTGTTTTTTAAAATGCTCTATACAACGAAGACACTAGTTTATCTACGTGTCAAGTGATGCAGCCTCCTCAGTACTCACCAGGATGGATGACGGATTTTGGCTTGTGAGAGGGCTGGGCTGTAAAAAGACAGGACGACGTCCTTAGGAGAAAAAAATAGGTAAGGTTGTATAAGGTATTATGAATACATAAAATATTATTTTTATTTAAACTTTCCAGATTGCAAGTCTTTTTTTAACTGCGCTACTAGGATTACATATACACATATGTAAATATAAATATGTGATGTCTGTACATATGTAGCTCTACATATATAAAATATATGTGTGTGTGTATAATTATACATATGACAGGAAAGCATCAGAGACCTCCGAAGTCTCTGTGTCCGATCACATTTGCATATAATACCCGCTTTCTCTAAACCCTATCCAAATACATTTTACAGGAACGCTGCCACCCGGCTCAGTAAAGCTGATGAACTTGAGAGAGTCTTCGAGGGAGAGAAAAAAACTAGATACAAAAGATGGTGAGACCGGTTATCTGAGGAGTGGAAGGAAGGATTCCAGGAATGTGGTAGGAGCTCTGAAAAAAGATTATTGTATGAACAAATGAACGAAGGGCCAGTAGTTGAAGGGCTTATCAAGCTTTTGGCCTAAGAAGATGAATAAGTACCTATCACAAGCCCTTGAGAAAAACCTGCCATCACAGCCTCAATCCCACACGGCATGTGACAAGATGGACATTTTGCTTCTCTTACTGTCTGGTTCACTTAATTTTCCGTCCAGCTCTCACCTGTGACCATGTAGTCTGTGCTACCTGTAACTCACCTAAAGAAGAGTCACAGAATGCTAATATTGAAAATGACTCTAATTTCAAACACAGAGGCAATTGCTAATGAAACTTATAAATTGAACAAGGAAAAATCATGGGCTATACTTACATAAATAATGTAATTTTGTCTCCTAGTGCCCCATTATAACCCTGCCCTTGGCGAGGTGGGGGTCCTTGACTACTTTTCTGATTTATTTTGGTCACTCTTAGGGAAATGAAAGTCTTTCGATCACTGTAAGACCCACAGCATAATTTCAATAATTTAACATGTCTAGTCCCAGGTAATAAACTTCAAATTGGAGTTACGGTTACACCTGGCCCCCCACCCCTCCCCCACCCCCAGCTGGGACCCACTGTGAGCCACCTGGCTGCTGGGGTGTGGCATCAAGAAAAGGCTCTCCTCCTCTTTTTTCCTGCCCAGACCCCTTGCCCCAGCTTGCCAATCGAGATCCAGGAGGAAGAAGACCAGGAGGAAAGGGGTGCTGGAAAGTCCTTGCCCCTCTGGTGCTGGTCTAAGATGGCTCACCCTCTCTGGACCTGTAGATACTTGATGGGTTATTTGGAGATTCCCTTGCTTTGTGCTTCTGCCCGCAATTCCTGCACTTTGGGCAATGATGCTTCACCCGCTGACTCCTCCTTGCTCAGCTCTTGTTTTTTTCTTGGTTCAGGCCATGCAGAATCTCTGCTGGTCTCCTCCTCCTTCAGGTAGACCTCTACCTGGATGTTAAATGGACCCAGGATAATTACTTCTTCCCCAGAACCTCCTCTGTTCTGGAGGTTCAGGGCAATCCCAAGCTTGCACTCCTCGTCACAAAGTGCCCAACAGCTCGCCCGCACATCTCCTTGACTTCCAGATTTCCTGGGCAGGCAGACATCTACCCATTTTGCCCTCCAGCCACAGAGAACATATTTCAACCTCTCAAAACAATCCCATTAAAGTGCCTCTCACTTGTCTCCCCTAGCTGGGACTCATAGCAATAAATTACTCTCTCCAACAAACCCTCCTCACCTATTCTTTCCAGCATGCCTCTCTCTTGACCTTTCTATATACCTCATCTGTGGGAACGGCCCTTGGGTGAGAAGCCCAAGACTTGTGTAACCAGTTTTCAGCTATTTCCTTTGCAAAACTGATGCTTGCCTGTCTCACAACTCATCTTAGTATTGGATACTTTTCTGCCTGCCTTGGTCAAATATTTCAATTTAACATATTTTTACACTAGTGGATTGACAATTACTTTTTTCCCAGGTTGATGGCTCTGATTCTATGGCTAGCTGGAGTTACATGGGGGAAACTGTCTCATTAATCTTAATATGAAGGTATAAAAAGCCACAGGACAAGGATTTTGGAAAGATTCATCCTTTTGTTTTCTGTGGTCTCCAGCCTCCAGAATGGCCCCCAGTGGTCCCTGCCTCCTGGTACACACACCTTTGAGTAGTGCCACTGTATCAGGGTTGGTCTCTGTGACCAACAGAACAGAGAGAAGGGATGGAATATGACTTCCAAGATTAGGTTGTAAAGCACTTCGGCTTCTGTCTTGCTTGCTCTCATTCTCATGGAGATACTGATGTTGATACTCCCTCTGGGGGAAGCCATGTTGTGAGCGGGCCCCATAAAGAGTCTCACATGGAAAGGAAACCTCTTGTCAATGGCTGCGGAAGTGAACTTGGAAATGGATCCTACAGCCCCCGCTAAGCTTTCAAAGACTACAACCCCAGCTGACGTCTTGACTGCAACTCAGTGAGAGATCCTGAACCAGAACCACCCAGCTAAGAATCTCGACCCTTGGAAACTATGAAATAGAATGTTTGTTGTTTTAACTTGCTAGGTTTTGGGGTCATTTGTTATGCAGCAATAAATAACTACTATATTGTCTCAACAGTTGCACTGACAGTTTTTTACATTTGCGAAATAGTTTCACACTGATTATTAGATTTAACAACATAACTAAATCCGTCTTTATATTCTAAAGTCCATCGTGAAAATGCAAATGAGAGAGTGCTTCGTTTGTCAAAGTATTTATTACAGGAATTTTTTGAAAAGCAGACTAGTTAGGTATAACTAAAATATGATTTAATCTACAAAATCAACTTCCAGACAATTTTTTAGAAATATTTGTATTGTGTAAACAAGATACATCTATAAAATCATAGTTTAGAGATTCAGACAGGACTCAAAGTGTCATCTGAGTTATCATGTTTGTTCTGGGCAGCTCTGAACTCTAACGCTTCCACACATATCACAGCTATTTCTTGTTTAACAATCTCTAGAAAAGGAACTGGGTCTAGGGTGAGGAGCTTTGGGGAAAAGAATCAGCAGTTTGCCATCTTTGCAGTTAGAAAGTGCTTAATAGGTAACTAAATTATATCATATTCAAAATGTTCTTTGCTCTTCTTAATTTTCATTATGTTCTCCTGAGAATAAGTGAGGTAAACAACCATTTAACATCTGGAGAACCAAGGCAGAGACTAGAGAAAGAGCCTTTCCAGAGATGGTGTAACTGAGGTGGGAAGGAAGAAAGACAGCCAACTAGACCTCACCCAACAAGCAGACCGTGGGTGGGTTTTGTTCTGAACACAAGCCCTGAAAGCTTGATAATGTTATTGACTCTCCATAATTATGAACATGTTTAATCAATACTAAAGCAGCTGGAAATATCAATCCTAAAGAATATAGTGTGAGGGGGTGGGGGTTGAATTTGAATACACTATTTCATCAGCAGCAGAGAGAAACATACTAGGTGCTATGTGGGAAACCTCACATGGCATTAGACCAAAAATATGTTCCCAATGACTTAGGATAAAGTTCAATCTATGTACATGACTTTAAAAGTCTCCACTCACTTGTCCAATTTCATCATTCACCTTTTCCTATTTATTCTCTATGCTCAAGACCATACAGGATTTCTTTCAGTTCCCCAAATTTGCTGTGCTATTTCTGACCTCTGGGCTTCTGTTCATTCCATTCCTTCTGCCTAGAGCATTCTTCCACACCTTCTTCCCCTTATCTGCTCATCTGGTGTCAGGAAGTGTTCCCAGACTGCTCTAGACTGGGTTATATGCCCCTCCTATGTGCTCTGTTGTACTGGACACTTCCACGGTCACAGAAAATGCTCACATTGCATTAGACATTGATTATCTCTCTTCTTGCAGGACTCAGGTCACCAGGTCAGGAGCCAAGTCTGCACTGCTCATTACTGTACAGCAGGGACCTACAACGGTGGCTAGCACATAGTAGGTCTTAAATAAACATTTGCTCAAAAATAACTATTCATCAGGAAACACCACCAGGTAAACTGCTCCCCCTGGTGTGGATGGGAAATCACCTTGTTGTCTCCATATATACTACCAGGCAAGCTATCCCAGAAGTCATGGAACAGAAAGGCTCACAACCAGATTACAATGCTAAAATTACATGGTTTATGGAATCAAATTAAAACAAACAGTGAGAAACAAGGGAAAAGAGATGAGTTGGTTTACAGCCTTAGGATAAAGTGCAGGAAGGATGGACCACACCACCTGAATCCCGGTTACACAATATTTGAAGATTTTCTCTCTCTCCCTCCCTGCTTCTCCCCCTCTCCACCCTCACCCTCTCCTTCTGTGCATTGTACCTTTTCCTGCTGACCAGAGGCGAGGTTTGAGGAAAAGGGACCGACAGAAGGAGACACCTGGGGCCAAGCCAGACTCATTATCTCAGGCAGATGCAGGACAATTACACCTGGCCCCAGCCAGAACTCACCAGTGACCTGCTGAGCAGCCCAGGTTTTTGTTTGCATATTTTGGACAGGGGATATATGGAGCCGGAATGAGTGTCATCAGTGACCCACCACTGACCCTATGAGTACTGATTGTCTAATGTGCCTCATATATATTTAGAGGTTCATGAATATTGGTGGCTCTTGGGCCTTCCATCCATTTCCAGCTGTGTTCAGCATGTAATGCTTGACTTTATCTGTGTCTAACCTGTCTCATAGAAATTTATGCTCTCACATTTCTGGAGGCCGGAAGTCTGAAATCAAGGTTTCAGCAGGGCTGGTTCCTTTTGTGGGCTCTCAGGGAGAAGCAGTTTCATGCCCCTCTTCTAGCTTCTGGTGGTTGCTGGCCAGCCTTGGTGATGCTTGGCCTGTAGATACGTGACTCTAATCTCCACCTTGGTCTGCATATGGCCTTCTTCTGTCTCATGTTTAACATGGCTTTCTTACAAGGATACCAGCTGTTGTTCTTAGGGCCCACCCTAATCTGGTATGACCACATCTTGACTAACTACATCTGCAAATACCCTATTTCCAAATAAGACCACATTCATCAGTACCAGGCAAACATGAGTTTTGGGGGTGGGCATCGTTCAACCCAGGACAACACCTAACACATCCGATGAGTTTTATCCATCCTGCATGTATGCTTATTGTCTATAGTAGAATTGAAGATCCTCAAATAATATAATAAACACATCTTCTACCTTGAGACAAAACGAAAAACAAATCTATTATGCATGGTGATCCTACTTCTTTCACTTGAAAGCATCTCCTGGCTACAGTCAATCAGCTGCTGATTCCTGACAGGGGAAGAGCAAGCTCAGGGGTTTTTCGTTTCCCTCTTTCAGGGCCAGCTCCTGTGGGTTCCCCTGTAACTGGTGGTCGGCAATGCATCCCTGTGTGGTTCAGGGCTCACCTCCACATGTGTCAGCCTGGGATGGCCCCAGGAGCCACCCCATGACAGGGCCTTCTCTCTACAGTGAGGGCACAAGCCTACAGCTGGGGAGCCCATTCACGTCCCAGAGCTCATAGCACCTGTGGGACCCACCAGGTACTCCCAGGGACCAAGCTATTCCTGGTCAAGGTCCAGATAGGAGCGAGGGATCCTTCAAGGGAAGCAGAGAAAAATTTCCTTAAGTGATATTTTACCTGTGATGTCAATGAATTGGTCATTTGTCAGAGTCTACTAAAATTGGAATAAAGAAAAGAACTTATTTCTAGATGTCTGAAAGTAGTGCTACTTAACTCTACAGAGGTAGACGTTAAATTACATAAAATCATCATGATTTTTAAAAACCTCTCACATGCTATCACTCATTCCTATGACACCACCATGCCGGGTATATCCTTCCTCAGTAGGATTTATCATGTTAATAGCAGAGACTACAGGCTCTTGAGATTGGACGTATTTCTTACTTGTCTTTACTCAGCAGCTTCGCTGGTATTTGTAGAGAGTCAGTAACTGTTTGTTGAATAACTGACCAACTGAATTCATTAATGAATTTTTCAGACTTGTAAATGAACCTATCTGATCATCTACATAATTTACCCAAATGAGGGGCTACTATTCTCAGTTATGCATTAATGTTAAGTGTTTGTTTTTGTTTTCTCCTATCTAGTGATGGATGTAGTCTTTCTTCACTTATTTTCCCCATAACCTCGGGGTCACCCTAACTGAGACCTGACCTATCTGGCACTTTATCTGGTCAAAATTCTTTGCATGGTTATCATTCCTATCTCTCTCAACTCACAGTTGGATCAACTGACACGGTAGATATTTAATCCCTGAAATCAATCTCTCCAGATTCTAATTATTTGACTTCACTGGGTCTGACTTCCTTCCAGCTCCACGTTACAAGCCTTTGTAACTGGACCCCGACCTCTGCCGCCCAGGGGAGAGTTTCATGGACGGAGAGGTGCAAGCGTCTTCAGCCCTGATGAGGTCCTGTATGTGTTTCTGGTGTGGACTCATGTCACTTGGAGCCAAGCAAAGGAGAGTTGTAAACTCAATGTATTTCCATGGACTCTTTTCATCTGCACACAGTGCCCACCCTTTCAGAGATAATTATGGGAAGAAATGCAATGCCCATTAGTTCCCATTTAACTGCCCCACAGCGTGTAATTTGAAGCCAGGCTCAGCATATCAGTGAGAGGAAAATACCTGAAAGGCAGAAATGCCAAAGGGAAAACGGGCCAATAAGGGCACATCTCCCCAGTGCGAAATGTAGGCCATCACCTTAAAAGGTCCTACAGGTCACCTGAGTGCACAGCAAATAGAGTTAGGCTTTTGCTTGGCTTGAAATTTCTGCCCAGCCAACAGTTAGATCTTCTGGGAAGCAAATTAACTCTTTCGGCCATTTAATGTAATCTACTCACCCCTGTGACCATCAGTGGCATCACTACTGTCATTGGCATGGCCAGAGGTAAAGAAAGTAGGAGTCACTGCCAGCATTGCTCAGCCGCCTGGGTGATATTTAAACTGAGTACGTCCCAGGTGGCAGGCACTGGGCTAAATACTACGTGTAATCGCTCGTGGAATACGTCTAACGGTGCTATGATGTAGATGATTATAATTTTTTCAGATGAAGAAACTGAGATTTTAAGAAGATATTCTCAAGATCATACAGCTATTAAGCAACAGAGTGAGGATTTAAAGCCAGCCCCGTCTACCAGCAGCTCCCGAGAGCCAGGAAGGTGATGGCAGGAGATGGGCTCCTCCCAGCTTCGAGCTCTGTGGCTTCAGCAACAGTGACTGTTCTGGCCTTATAACTGTAACTTCGGAAGCAACTCTTCAATCTTACTTTAAGCTCTTCCAAAGGGCAAAAACTGGTATTCTCACATATTTTTCTTTTGCCTTCTCACAAATACTTATTATTGAACACTTGAAAGTATATTTTCAAAGAGTTCAAAGCAAGACATTCATACAGACAGAATAAACGTGTCAAAATGTATTTCACTTATTGAGGGAACTGGCATGATAGTAAAGTTGGTTCTAAAAGCATTTTGAAAACTGGATACTTATAGGCATTTCAGAAAACAGGAATTCTAGAAAATGCCTAGATTAGATACAAAGGTAGATTAGATACAAATGTCCTACAGGACAATCAAATCATGACCTTGAAGTTATCTTCTCTACCAACTAGAAATCTATAAAGTAACACGTAACCCCACAGCAGTGTTTGGCTCTGATCAAAAGTTAATGTCAAAGCCAAACACAAGTACGTTTTGTTAGATCAGTGGGTTCCCAAACTTTGCTGCATGTTAGAATCACTTGTGGAGATTTAAAAAATCCTAAAGCCCAATGTCCCACCTGTGTTAGCTTCTTATTGTAACAAATTACTGCAGACGTAGTGACTTAAAGCAACACAACTTTTTTCTCTTACAGTTCTGAAGATCAGAAGTCTAAAATGTGTCCACAGGGCTGTGCTCCTTCTGGAGGCTCAGGGGGAGAATCCATTCCTTGCCTTTCCCAGCTTCTAGAGGCTGCCTGCACTCCTTGGCCACTTCCTCCACCCTCAAAGCCAGCAGCACGTATCTGCTCTCTCTCCTCTGACCTCTGCATCCACCTTCTCTCTCTGACGCTGATCCTCCTGACCCCTTTTATGAGGGTCATTGTAACTACATTCCCCCCACCCCCCATGAGATAATACAGGATAATCTCCCCATCTCAAGATCCTTAACTTGATCACATCTGCAAGATCTCTTTTATCACATAAGATAACATATTCACAGGTTCTGAGGACTGGGTTGAGGACCTCCCTGGGGGGCCATTATTCAGCCCATCACAACACCCCATGCCATTAAATTAAAATGTCTAGGAGTAGGAGCCAGGCATCTGTATTTGAAGGTCCCCAGGTACTTCCAACATGAAGCTAAGTTTAAAACCCACTGCTCTAAATAATGAAAGAATCTCTGAGCGACCCTGTTAAATGCTGCTCCAGTCCAACATTCTGCGGACACGTCCTTGACTCTGCTTTATTTCTAAGTTTGGGATAATTTTCTTAACAAACTGAAAAAAATATATATATCAAACAATTCTCAAATTAACAAAGCTCTACTTTGATTCACATCTGCATCGTTTCTTTGTTCTGTCTGATTCTGAAGTGGACACTGCTGTCACAACTCTGTAAGCTGGGTGGGTCACTCTCACCTTTCAGCCTTCTGCAAAATGGAGCATGCGTAACTCATTTCTGTCAGGATGACTTAGGGTAAGCTAAGTGATTGAAATGCCATCTGTAAATACGACGGCTGCACATGCCCATTGGCTGCTGGAGGGTCAGCCAGTGTCAGGTTTCCACAGCCAAGAATCATGCTCTGTGGACCACAAAGCCTGAAGCTTGTAAATGCTGTTCAAATAACTAAAATGAAAATTACACCCATGCTCACACAGCCACCCATCCATCCTTCAATTATGTCTAACAGCTGAAAGCACACAGAGGGGAACTGTGAAAGCAGTTAATGGCACAGACCTGGGAACCTTGGTGAAGCTCCAAAAACATAAAATCTCTTGCAGTAAACCTATCATCAGTCTGAGTTTACTGCATTTCACCCAGTGCTGATTCCAGAGCCTCAGGGTAAACTTTTCACAAGAAGAGGAAACTGGTGCTGATTTTCGACACAAACATCTAAATTCTTGTCTTTTAATTGAAACAACAGAATATTCCCGAGGTTTGTAACAATCTGCAGGATATACCGGGAGACTTTGAAAGGTCTGAATAATGCTTCTCAGGCTGATGAAAGGGGAAGGTTAGACGCTTAGGGTCCACCATCTAGGCATTTTGGAAAAAAAGGAATTCTAGAATAAGATTTCGTAGATTGGATACAAAACTGGCTAATGTCCTTCAGGACAATAAAATCACCTTGAGGTTATCTTCTCTACCAAGCAGAAATCTGTAAAGTAACATGTAACCTCCCCACTTTGTGTAACATCCCCACTTCTGGACTCTTCTCTCTGTTCTGTTCATGTGGGCAAACCTCACTCTCTATGGATATTAAGACTCAACCTGGTTGACAAGTTTCATCAGTTCCCTGTTACTAGACAAGACTGATAATCACAACTGGAATGAACCACGGATCAGGTTTTCCAAAGCAATGGTTTCCCAATCTCCTTTTTTTTAAAAAATTAATTAATTTATTTTTGGCTGCGTTGGGTCTTCATTGATGCACGCGCGCTTTCTCTAGTTGTGGTGAGCAGGGGCTACTCTTCCTTGCGGCGCGCGGGCTTCTCATTGCTGTGGCTTCTCTTGTTGCGGAGCACGGGCTTCAGTAATTGTGGCACATGGGCTCAGTAGTTGTGGTTCGCGGGCTCTAGAGCACAGGCTCTGTAGTTGTGGCTTATGGGCTTAGCTGCTCCATGGCATGTGGGATCTTCCCAGGGAAGTCCCTCCAAATCTCCTTTAAACAGGAGAACCAATTTTTCAAATGAAATCCTATGCTAATATATAAGTGAGGGACTTCCCTGGTGGCGCAGTGGTTGGGAATCTACCTGCCATTGCAGGGGACATGGGTTCAAGCCCTGGTCCGGGAGGATCCCACATGCCACGGAACAACTGGGTCTGGGCGCCACAGCTGCTGGGCCCGCGCTCTGGAGCCCATGAGCCACGGCTGCTGAGGCCCGTGTGCCTGGAGCCCGTGCTCCGCAGTAGGAGAAGCCACTGCAGTGAGAAGCCCGTGCACCACAGCGAGGAGTGGCCCCTGCTCGCCGCAACTCGAAAAGGCCCGCGAACAGCAGCGAAGACCCAGCACAGCCAAAAATAAAATTAATTAATTAATTTTAAAATATATATATATATATAAGTGACAAAATGGAAAACTGTTATCTGAACAGTTGGCACCATTATGCTTCTTAGAAAAGGACATAGTTGATCCTATTTGCCAATTCCATATTTTTTAATTTACCTACTTGCTAAAACTTGTCATCCTACGATCAATACTTGCAGTGCTTTTGCAGTTATTCATAGACATCTGCAGAGCAGCAAAAAATGAATTCACCTAATGTACATGTTCCCAGCTGAGACTGAACAAGGCAGTGCTCTGTCTTCTTCCTTTGGCTCTTGTACTGTCAACAAGTGTCCTTTTTGGAGGCCTATTTAGGGCCACCTTTTTTTTTTTTTTTTTTGCATTTTTGTGCTTTTAGTTGGTAATTTTGCTGTTTAAATGGCCCCCAAAGCACAGTACTGAAGTTCTGTCTATTGTTCCTAAGCACAGAAGTGCCTTACAGAGAAAATAGATAAGCTTCATCCCAGCATGAGTTAACAGTGCTGTTGACCACAAGTTCAGTCATTAATGAATCGTTACTGAATCAACAACATCTCTTAAAGAAAGTGTCTTTAAATAGAAAAATGCATAAAACTAAGTTATGTATTGACTGATTGACAAATAGTTGTGATGAGAGCCTCACGGGAACCTAACCCTAAGTTATTTCTCCTAGGAGTGTTCCCTACTTCAGTGTTTGCCGTGATTTGATAGCTCACAACTATGGTGAATAACAAGAATCAAATGCATCTTTGGAAAAATATCTGGATAATGGCTTAAGTTAGATGGTGAAACTCCAGGGGCCTGGGCAGAAATCAGTTGGTCCCTATAGGGATGGAATAGAGATAGGAAAAGGAGAGGAAAGCGAAAAGAAGGGAGAGGTAGGAGAGAGGAGTCATTGGTAGGAAGGGACTTATTTAGCTCTGGTTCAGTAAAGGGCCAAGAGAGCAGACCCCAGCCACTGGGAGGCTGCAACAGTATGAGAGAACAGGAACGCCTAATACAGACCCTTTAGGGTTTCTTGCATTTGGGGTACACTATGACCCTCTCCTTGTGGCTTCCAGCCCTCTCTCAAAGTCTGTTGTGCTTCTCATGACTGAGGCTTTTGGGTTTTGTTTTATTTTGGTTCCCATTGGAAATCAGAGATGTGGCTTAGTTTCCTGTGTTCAGCAGAGAGATGCAGAACTTTGTAAGCAGGCAGGATTTCACTCTACCGAGAGAACCATGATGCTGTCAGCCCTCCAGGGAGAATCTTGGGGAGGACCTTGCAGAGCCAGAGGCTTTGGAATTGAACACTCCTTGCCCAGGCAATTTACCTGGCTCTGGAAGGCTGAGAGGGCCCAGGGGACATCTGGGACGCTGGCAGAGCTGTTCTGTTTGAGGCAGGGCAGGGTGCAGAGTCTGTCTAAATGTCCTTCCCCTTGTCACCCCTCTACTCTGCAGAACAGAGGATGCAAAGCATGGACCTAAAATACAACAGACTAACAAGCACAGCTCTCTCTTGGACATGTGCCTGGTACATTCCCTGACTATGGATTTAGCTTAACCCATGTATTCCTACTTGGCTTTTCACGAGGATCACAGGACTGTGCCCAGAGCACAGCCAGAGAACCCAGGACTGAGCTAGGGTGGGAAAGGTCAGGCTCCCCTTGGTTGAACACAGCTGTGTATTTGGTAGCAGCAGAGCCAAGCCCTTCACTTGTCTTCCTGCTTCCCTGTGGAATTCTTCTGGCAATCAGGCTCCCCACTGACCTGGCTTCTTTCCTGGAGGATGGAGCTTTTAATCATATGAAACCAGCCTCTTGAACATTCCAGCAAAGCTTGAGCAGGCGGTGATTTCCCCTGGCTCCACGCACGCGCCAGCAACGCTCCTGCCACCTGAGCCCCTGGATCTCTCAGTGGTGGGCTGGGGAGGGGGGTGCTGGAGAACTTGCTCTGTGGACACAGGATTCCTCCAGACCCTCCTCAGTGGGGAAGGGGGCGGAGAAACAGACAGAGGGGGCTGCTGCTCCTGTGGCACCTGCTCGTTCAGGAGCTCAGGCTTTGCAGAGCAGCTCTTAGCCCTCCTGTGTCACCTGGTCTCTTTGCTTTTGCTCTGGGGTCAGGGATCCAATGACCCAGGACCTCCTTGTTCTGTTTCCTGAGCCCAGGGTGTTCGCTGGCCGTAATTATACACCCACATCACAAACATCTTTTAATTCCCTTTATCTCATGTTTTTTCCTTTCCTAATTTTGTCAAGGCTGATACCTATATTCTCCTTTTGGGCTTATGGACCAACTAATCAGAGGTTATAAAGCTCTGTAACAAGGAAAATTTACTTGCTCCATATAAATGTGTTGGATGTAGGTGGTAACAGATAAAAAAAGATTATTATTCAAAATGTGGTGCTAAGACGCCAGGTGCTGTAAGACTTCCTACAGATTTTGAGGAAGTTAAAGTGCTGGTGTCTTTTAATAGCATGAACTGAAAAGACAGAACAGTCAACTGTTTGGTCAGTTCTGTAAAATATCTATTAGGCCATTTGTTTGACTCAGAAGACTATTTAAATCAGGCAAAATAGTCTGACCAGCAGACTGAATGAACACAGACTGGAAGGGACCCAGGTTCTTAATATCTACGTGTAGTCTAGTTACAAAATTTTACGTAAGGTATGAATGTCTCTTTCCCCTTCCATCCCTACCCCATCCAGCTGTATGCATGTCCTGCAGCCCAGCAGCCTGCTGACAGGTGCAATCAGCTTCTCATCTGTAGGGAACCAGTAAGTTGGAGGGCCAGGTTCTGTGGGGCCAGGTGCGGGGACCATCAGCCTGCATCCTGCTTTGAAGGAGACTCAGTTTTCACAGATCTCAGGCCCTATCTGGTTGAGTAGGTACAGGACAAGGTAGATGAAGGTCCCCGTGGGATTCTTCCCTGTCTTCTGTCAAACACACTTTGTCTTTAATCAGAACAGCTCATCTGACAAAGACTCTGTGTGGTCCAGAGTGGCCTGTCCGCTACTGGATCAGGCTCGCTCGGCTGCCTGCCTGTGTATCTACAGGGCCAGGTTCATTGAAGAGAGGAGGTCTTCGGTATCCTGGTCTGAAGCAAAGTCACGTCTTCTGGGACTTGGTGGTGACACCAGAACTCCTCCCTCCTCCTCCCTCCCTGTCTGTGACTCATCAGGAATGCAGACCTTGGATCATCAACCCTTTATTCGCCTTCAGGTCTCTTTTCATCACGAATGCGATTTCCAGCCTTCCTGCCACCCACCTCCAACGCAGCCTACACGCCACTGGCAGATTCCGCTTCCCGAACCATGGCTTTGATCAGCATTCCTCCCCTGCTCTAAGGGCTTCAAGTGGTTCCCCCTGCCTGCAGAGCAAAGATGGCACTGTTTAGCCTGTCACTACAGCCCTCCACAATACGGCCTTAGCCTGCTTCCTTGAAACCCATCTCCTACGTCTTTCCTAAAGGAACCTTCCTTTTCCATCAGTTCTCTGTGGGATGCCCAGGGCATCCTCGTACACCCTTTCCCTGGTGTCTTTGGCTCCTCCAAATACTGGGATGCCTCTCACACTCTGCTCTCACTCCATAAAAGTTCTTCAAGAACTAGTTCTTTCTCTAATTAATTCTTAATTAATTCAGCCTGCAGTGACATCTTTCATTGTTTTGTCTTCACTAAGCCTGTTATATGCATTCATTTGGTGCTCCTGGTTCTTTTCAAACTTATCGCATCAATAAGAAATTGGTGAGTGCATGCTGGCAACTGTAAGGCCATGGCAATGGAATGCTCTTGGGGCTGGTCCCCTTCTTTTTAAAGAGCAGGCATGATCTGGGGTAGGGCACAGAGGAGGAATAGGAAAGTTCTCAAGGGAAGAAATACCTGGCATTTATCCTATTACAAAGGAAGTTTCCTAATTGGCAAGGCTGCTTTATTTAATAAATAGAATTCTTCACTGGTTTCTGTCAACTATGCATTCTTTTCTAAAGTAAAGGGTCTAATATTACCTCCTCTGAATGTAAAGCTGATGTAAAGCTCTGGGAGAGTGCTTCTGCCCCGCATTCTGAGAAGTGGTCATGGACCTCACGGAGCCATTCACACATGCTTGCCCAGGTGTCCCCAGCAGGGTCCCATTTTTACAGCACAGCCAGCCAACCTCTGGACACTGTGCTGTGGAACATGAGCCAGACTGACTGCTCATTCCTAATTCAAGCCTATGACCTTGGCTTCATCAATACACTAGCCTATATAAATGAGCCAGGCAGCAGCAGAGCACTGTGGCATTGATATAGGAGAAAGCCTTCATATATAACGAAGAGAGATTCTGTTCTTCCTAACACCAAGGCATGAGAAAGCCTCTGGAGCTGAATTCCGAGAAGCTGCCAGCTATGATGAAAGGGGCTCTTGACTACAAATCCGAATGCCTGCTCTCTGACCCTCTTGATATGACTGGGAAAAGTGCTTTGTTCTTGGTGGTGGTTTCCTCATCAGTAACTAAAGGTTTGTTTTGTTTTGTTTATTCTGATAATCTCTTGGGCCTCTTTAAGCTCTAGAATTCTGTGTATCTGAATCATCTTTGTGCCCAAGACTGAACTAAAAGAACTCCTAGTGTTTTCCAATATTGACTTGCTGTAATCACTACTGCAGAAAGAAGAACATGCATTTGTGGAAATCTATGCCAACAGTTTCACTGCTTTGAAACAGTGCTCACAGTTTGTCTCTGCTTAAAGTTTAAGCCTTGTTTGTTTGTTTAATCTGAAATGACAAAATTGTTGGCTCTATTGGTATCAGTCAAGATTCTTGACTGCAAGCAACAGAAATCAAGTCTGGTTGATTTAATATGAGAAGGAATCCATTGGAAGATTCTTTGAGATCTCAGATTCAGCTCTGAGAACTGAGAACCAGGAGGACAAAAAGGACATGTAATGAAGAGGCTGATTTGTTTTTTATGTTTGACCACTGCAGACTCCCACCCTTCTTCCCTGCTTGCTCTACATGTGGGCAACCAAGTTAAGAAGACCCATGGGTGCTGTAAGCCTCTGCTGGCAGCCAGGAATCTCAAATTCTGCAGTCTCTAGCCCAACCCCTCCACTCCCTACCCACAGTAACGCCCCATCTTGGTTGCCTTCTCATCAAACCCAGAATAAGCCTTTCCCTTTTTTCATACCTGGGAGGCTATGACTCAGCGTTGACTTCTAACAATACTGTGAAAACTGCATGCCAATAACCTTTACATATTAATCCAATCTTCATGATGCTGACTCATGAATTTAAGAACTGTTTTAATTTGTAAAAGCAAAAATGTCACTGAAAAGTTATTTGTGCCAACCTAGCTTTTGAAGCCTAGTCCACAGTTGTAGGGAACGTTTAATGAGGCTCTGGCTGTAGCAGCCTTTGTTTTAGAAAAAGAACTTAACCCCCCAAAGAACTCTACAGCCTTTGTTTTAGAAAAAGAACTTAACCCCCCAAAGAACTCTACAGCCTTTGTTTTAGAAAAAGAACTTAACCCCCCAAAGAATTCCTCCGCTTCTTCCTTGCTTAGTTGGGTCTAAGCATGCTGTGGTCCTCTGAGTCTTGGCAACCTTGTATTTTCTTTCTTACCCTGAGCCACAAGTAGAGCACAGATACTGTTTCACTTAGGGTGCATTTTGAATGTGTGACAGGGAGCCAGCCAAATTGTCACACAAGGGACGAATAAGCCATATTATTCTCGGTTGGTTCATAGCAAATTTGGTTGGAGTGGGAGTCTGCAAATGGAGACAAGAAATGGTAATGTAATGGAAAACATATTTGCATAAATGCTTGTAATTTCCCAAATCGCTATGGGAGTGAAGAAAATACATATATTCTGTTGAGATCTCTGGTGCTCTCTGGAGCCCCTCTTTTCCTTCCTTTGCTCTTGAACAAACCTCATAAAACATCTCATCATGCCAGTATCTCCAGAGGCCTAGGGGGTGGCGGGGCGGGGGGAGGCTGGAAGAGACCCTGGTGCCTAGAGTCACACAGGGGAGAGCCTGGCCTGAGCTGGAGCCTCTTGCTGTGCCAATCCAGCAGGCAAGGCCTTGGAGGAACTCTGGGCGTTCTGTGAGGAGAGAGAAAATTGCCAACGCTTTTGCTTGGTGTAGGTTTTCCTTTGTAAGTTTTATCAGGAGGTACTAAGACCATCTAGCCTTTGGGTTCCTGTGGGCAGTTCAGGCCTTAACTGTTTCCCACTTCTCTAAGCTCCAGAGGCCTGACCTGGTAAAGGGGTCCCACCAAAACAGGCCCTTGACCTTCCCAGTAACCCACTCGATCTGCCCTGCCCGGCAAACCAGGGCCCCTTGGCCAGATATCTCCAGACACCTGAGTTGGAGATAAAAGTTTATTAGAACACTGCCACGCCCCATCATCTATGGTGCTTTCATCCTACAGCAACAGAGCTGAGTACTGTAGGGCCACAAAGCCAGAAATATTTACTATCTGGCCCTTTACAGAGATAATATGCCCACCCATGGCCCCACGCTCTGCTCCCATCAACCTGCTTGCCTTTCCCTGCAGATAAGGCTCTGCTCCTTCCTAGGTTTCCCTAGGAGATGTTTCCCCAGGTTTGTCCACGTGGCTAACTCTTCCTTCTCCTTTAAGGCTCAGTGCAGGCATCAGTTGCTCCAGGAAGGTTCCTATGGATCCCAGAGTGAACTAAATGCTTTTGAGGGGTAATGATTACATATGTTTACTTAATGCTCTCAGGCTTAACACACGCCCTGATACAAAACAGGTGCTCAATAAAGTGTTTTGTATTTGTGCACTAGATATGCACTGTTCCATCATGCTGCCATCGGGCGCACGAGAGTAATGGCCAGTGGTGTAGAAGTGGTTTGCTGAGAATTTTAATGGCAAATGCACTTGGGCTTCAAGATTGTCTAGCGTGCTGTCAAGCAAAATGAACTTCCAGGCCTGTCTCGGACCCCATCCTAGGGATTTTAGCCAAGGAAGCCACAGTTCCGATTCTTGTTTTAACTGTCACAACCCCACAATGATAGGCCATGATGCAAAGGCCCTAGGACTGTTGACAGAAATGTGCCGTGCTCCCTCTTTGAGAATGCCAAGGGCAAGTTCTCCCTCGGGTTTTTCCAGAACACTTCTGATTCTGAGATCCTATTAGATGTCACCTGCCCTAAGCTCTGCAAAGCAACCTTCTATTTTGGGTTGGATTGTCAGAAATACAGCTAATGTGGAAAATTGCTTTCATGAACCATTCACCAGGGAAATGTCTAGGTATGGATTTCTTGGTGTAAAACGACTGAACATTTCCACATAAATATGCATGAGTCCAACTTACCAGAGTGCTAAGTGATTAGAACGATGGCTCTTAGCTA